>NC_068954.1:8487679-9112679 GCF_026419915.1 Harpia harpyja
ATTAGAGAAGGTTGAATGTCCTTTTCAAATTCCATCTGTGCTAAAGCTGTATTGCTTCATATTTAAGCTTTTCACAGCATTTTTGCTATTAAAAGTGCTACAAAGAATCAAGTCAAATTAAGGACAACACATCTCAGCAATTATAAACGACTCGCAGTGAGAGACAGGGTCCTTGCATGCTACTCCAAAACATTCCAGAAGTGACACATATTAGTACAGTCAATGCCAACCAAGTGTCTGGCATTATCTGGGGCTGATGTAGTGTGCTACTGTAGGTGCAGTCACGGACAACAGAGATAACAGAGGGTGTAAAAGCCTCTGATTCTCGAACACCCCAGGGCCCTTTTCACCAAGAATTTTTGTTACGGCTAGATTCCTGTCTCCCTCTTTCCCTTTCCAGTTGGATGTGGCATTCTCCATTTCCTATATTTAACCACTGCTGCCTGGCAGCTGCTGCCTTTCCCCCAGGAGCCAGTCAGCTGCGCGAATTCTAAGAAAAGTGTTTAGAGCCCAACAGGTGCTGGATCTTGCTGACTTGCATCCTTTGGTGCCAAATGGCTGCAGGCTGCTACCCGGCTCTCTAGTACAGACACTTGCAGAGCTACTTTGATTTACAATTCTCTCAAGCTGGCTTTGGTTTGGGTAGGCAGCTCAACAAAACTGAACAAATTCCCAGGTACACAAACAGAAAACTTGGAGGCCCTAAGCTGCTGGTGATGCTCTTGAGTTTTCTTCCTGTCTTCCTTTGGCACAGTACAGCTATGACTTCCCGTCTTTCACTACAGGTCATAAATTCCAGAGAGGAAGTATTCTGTGGCCCCTGGTATGTATTGGCACATAAGGCAAGTGATCCTTGGACTCTCTCTCCTAAACTACGTTTCGCACATGGTTACCTGTGATTGCAGAAGATTGGACACAATGACCCAGGAGGCCCCTTCTAGCCTTGCATTTCTAAAACTTGCTGCAATCCAAACAAATAAATAAGAAAAATAACTCAGCAATCTTGCAGCTTCCTCCAAAAGAAAAAAAACCCTGGTTCTTGTACCCTCCCTCTCCTATTCTTTCTGTTTTGACTGGATCCCTATTTATACACCTACGTATTTTAATATACATATGGTCTTTTAATGAAGACTTCTGTTCTTCGGCCAATTTCTGGCATCTGCATGATGTTTCCGACAGTGCCACCAGCTGCATCCCCAGCTGCTTAAAAGCACACATATTTGGGGCCACCACCGCTATGGTCCTCCCGGCCATTTACAGGATCCACCACAGGAAGGCAGTGGCTCTGAGTATCTGTTGGTTTCTGAGACGCTACATGAGGATGAAAAGAAACTGTGTTGGTATATAAGCGTCATTTGTATGAAGGTAAGTGAATCAGCATGTGCGGTTCAGAAGAAGCTAAGGCCAGATAGAGCCAGTTTCACCAGGGATTCCTGGAAGGCAAGCTAGGAAAAAGGAATTTCAAGTAAGATGAAATATTTTTTCATTATTAAACAAGTAAACAATAAAGCATAGCCTTAGGAAGGCGTATGTTTAAACAATTTGGAGCAGGCAAGATTCTCAGTGCAAATCAGTGAAGGTTCATTGCTTTCATTACATCGCTGATGGTTTACACCAACTGAAGAGCTGCCCACTGTGCATAATTTCTCTGGACCAGGGTGGAAAAACCATTAGGTTACATGCTTTTTTAATTGCTAATGAAACTGCAATCAAGACTACTTCCAACTGGATTTTAATATTATCTGGTTTCTTTTTAAAATCAGCAAGGAGCTAGACTCTTCTAACACAGCTGAAGAAAGTTTTTATAGCACCAGTAGGTTAGTCGCAACAGATATTGCACTGCCAGCCACAGCAAAGATTTAACATAGGAGAAATGCTAATAGGTCTATAATTCTTTGAGGTAAAAGTCTACCATCATTTCATAAGAAGGTGATGTTATTGTACATACTGACTGCAGCTCCTTCTGCATTGCTATAGATAGCTACTGTACTTAAAGTGGACATTAATGCTAATTTACAATGAAACGCTGGCTGAATTACGTATCACATCCCCATGAGACTATAATGAACTCCCCATAATTAATATTATTAATCATGGGCCTAGCACAGGGGGCACATATCATGCATTTCATGTTCAAGGTTCTTATTAATAAACATCTCCATTTTCCCAGCTGATGTTAACAGCCTGCCAGAACTCCTTCTATCATTCAAACCTGTCCCAGCTTTATAACCCATAATAGAGCTCAGCTCTGCGTAGCTATCTCTTCTCTCAGACTTGGGGTGGTCAGCACTTTGCAGGAGTCACTAGGCAACCTGCATGACGTATCAAAGCTCTGTTTTCACCGAAACAATTCTACAATAAATCTGCATGGGGTCAACAGGGCCCGAGAAGCGACCCCTACAACCCCACGCGGCGAGACATGAAACACTGAAGATCTGATTCAAACGCTGTAGAAAAAGGAAGTTCAAAACTGAGGTTCTACTTTGATTTTAACTCTCGCTGATACGCATGGGTCTGTGCAGTAAGTCAGCGGCCCAAAACTATCCTACCATCGTGGCTATACTTATTTCTGAGATCCAGTTTTGCTGCAGCAGATAACTTTTAAACCGCCACTATCAAAATCTTTCAATGCCACGAACTGAACAAACTCCAGATCCTTTTCTCCCAGCTGCCTATAGTTTCCATCAGAGGTGAACAATATTTTTCATGTATAGCTTTTTGTACTTTATCCTTCCTCTGGCTTCTTCTTTTTACTTTTTAATGGTGATGTGAAGTTAAATAATAAAAATGTCACTCAATTCCCTGTTCTTTTATGAAAAATCATAGTAACCTCTGCTGAAGGTAGCTCTACACTCCATATCATTGACAAGATAATGGTTTCATTAATGTGTACTTTGGGACCCTACACTTATGTATCTGTGGCATGACTCCTCTGGAGTTGCTATGGTCTGTGCCAACGCCTGCTTGAGGAGCTGGGAATCTGTGAATCCAGAATAGCTCTGCGCATCAAGACTTTTTCTTACATAAATATCTCATCTACAAAACTAAATTTTTTTTTTTTCCAGTCCAAGTTATTATTCCAATACAACTCCTAGTCTGGACACAATTATACTGGCTTACAGGTGCGATCATACTATCACTCTCAATTTTTCTTCTTTACTCCTTCCAGAAAAAGTTATTCTAAGCATCTTTATAACACTGCAATTGCATCTACACTGAGGAGCTGTGCTCTTCTCACTAGACAAAGATAATTAATCCAAAACTTCTAGAAGACAAGTCCTAACAGCCCTTCTCAGCACTTGAATGCCAGGGATGGACGGAGTGTGGTTTTTTCAGTGCACAGACTGGGAAGGACCATCCAAGCCCTTACCTGAGCTGCAATAAACAAAAGATTTCATTTCTGAGCCCTTTTTTTGTGTCTGCTATCCATTTTTAAGACGCTATTTTTTCAGCAGCTGAGAAAGGCTGTCTGGCTCTGTTTCCCAATCCTGGTTTTAAATGAAGAGGGCCCTGCTGTTGAGAAACAGGAGAGCTCTGATCTCACACCTGCTCTATCTGAGGAATCTGCAATGGCTGTTAACTGCCAGGACTCCTGCATCAGTGCTGAAAATGATCTGGCAGGATAAAAAAGCATGGCTACAGTGCAGTCAGGACCAAGGAAGTACTGTCAGTTAGGCCGAGACTTCATCTCAGGCATGCATTCTCCCGTGGTGTTAAAAATGGCAGCAACCCAAAGCGTGGCGAGCTAAACTGTCTCTGTAAGGACCCATAGCTGACAACTGCTGTCACTCTCCTATAGCGCAAACCTCCTGGCCAGCACTCGCTTGCCTGTTGCTGCTGACCAACACAGTTTGCTTGCAAGTTTTTTGGGGGTATTTGCAGTGTTTCAAGCGTTCAAACTGACCATTTTCTCTACTCTCTGACATCCTTCCAATAAGCCAAACCACAAAATAACCTAAAATCTGCCAGAATATATACAGAGTTTTCTAATCCGTCCTACATCTCCCAAAATGCCTCACTGAAATGAAAATCTGTTTATAAGAAGAAGAAAAAAAAAGAAATCCAAATGTTGGCAAAGGAAAGTGTGAGAAAAGGGAGGGAGAGAGGGAAGTGGGTGAAGACAAGTTGTGTCTTAAAAAGTACAACTGTTATTCCCTCTTCTTTCCTTCCTTCATCCTGTCCTGTGGGCATGTGGGCTAATTAGCATGACTCGTACATGCCTGCCATCATATTACATAGGATTTATTACACACAACTCTTTGTTGAGAATTCTGCCTGTGTGGGAAGTAGCTGAATAAAAGAAAATAATGATGAAAGTCGCAACTTTCAAAGTCTAACTTTTCCTGCTTTACTAGGAGCTGGCACCAGCTGTACAAGTCAATGAAAATTAACCTTCCCCCCTACCCCTTGGATATCCAGTAAACTCAGATTTGATCCGGATGTTCTGATTTCCACGCAACTAAAATGCAATCAAATGCTTGATTTTGGGGGATAGATTTGCTTAAATTGTATTAATTCACAAGGATAAACACAATTAGTAGAGCTCATTAGCTTGCAAAATGTAATTTATTTTCTTGAATATACCCATTTCCTTGGATGAAGAGCTCCATTAGCTTTATTATATTTGCAAAGCTTATATAAAAATCCAAACCATGGCAACAAAGAGAAAATTGTTACTACACAGTCACAGCAGTCACTTTTCCATGTTAAATAAGTTTGGCATTTATTTATATTTAAATGAGAATATCTACCACTATCAAGACCAGGATATGGGGCAAGTACTTATACAGAATATAATTAAAACTAATTCAAGCAACAAATGTGGCCTGAAATTAAAATACCCCCCCCAACTTCTCTAACTGAAAAATGATTCAATGTTCTCCCTCAAAAACCCTGTTTATAATCGCTTAATTATCATAACCAGCAATAGTAAAGGGACTCTAGCCGTTTACAGTCTCATAAGATGGGTCTGCATTCAGGCACGTCTGGTTTGCTTAGTGCTGTGCTTTAATTTCACTGTAATATAAAGGCTAGAGACTGGAGAAAATGAATACATGGCAAAGTACCTGTCATTACTTGTATCATATCACCAAGGTATTCTACATGCACAATATGAAAGCGGCCGGTGCAATTTTCATACTGTTATCATTTTTGATATTATACTGTCTAAAAGCAGTGACACACAAAAGAAATGCTTTTATCATTTTCAATGCGGGGATGATACTAATTACATCATCTGTCATCATTATACAGCTAAACAAAACTTTTCTTTCATAGAAAACTGCCATTTAGCAAATTAACGGGTAATGACCCATAATATACAGAAGATTGAAATTTGGGAATTACATTCACATTAGTTTGTTTTCTGCTTTCCCCTCAATTTTATTCCCTGATACATCACGAAAAAGGAAGAGAGATGGAGAATTTCTCCAACTATCTAATTTGCCAATAGCCCTACTGTCCTTTTGGAAATTGGTGCAGGATCATCTCCATCCATATCAATGCATAGTTTGGTTCTACTTAATGATACAAACTGTCTGCCAAGCCACCAAAAGCCAGATGTTACTATACTGATGCACAAAAAACCTGCCGCTGGGGCCAGATTTTCAAAATTAGACATGAAACAATGAGCCTACATTTGCTTGCAAATAATGGATGGATGCTTGGAAACCAGGTACTGGAACGTGTGTTGCCTCCTAAAGCCTGATCAGGTCACGTAAGATGATGGCACGTAGGAGGTACCCAAGACGTTCCAACAAGGAACCCAGCAGTAAGGCCAGGTTAGGGTAAATACCTCTCCAAGGGCCCTCCTGCTGCCTGGACATTACTTCGTACCTGATATAACGCTGCAATGAGCTGTATTGTGGGAAACATTCAAGTGCCACTATTAAAAGAGAGAGCTGGAGGGATTACAAGAGGCACAAACCATTGTGGATGAGCCCTTAGCTCAAACTCCCATGCTTTTGGGAAAGAAGAAGAATAAAAAGACTTCATTTTTCATTGTATCTGATCATGCTATGTTCCTCAACATAGAAGCAGAAATAAAATGTAGGATAGTAGGTGGATAATAGTACAGATTTTAGGTGTGATGTACTTACTACCAAGACAATGTAGCAAATCCATCTAAATCCACGACATTTTAGCCAGATCTTTGCTCAGTCTGAACTTCTGCTATTTCCTTTCATCATGCACACACTACAATGTGAGGAAAATTAAAAGGGAAATTCCAGGGTGAATTAAGAATAAAAATAACAGCAAAGACCAGGGAATTTGCTATGAACTCGCCAGATCAGTGGAAGTTTCAGTCATCAGTAGGTGCTTCAGATACCCAGTAAGAGCAATTGAGCATGTGGCTTTAATTCCCATCGTCCACATCAGGGTGTTTAGGACTTTTCTCTTGCCCGTAAAATGATTTCCTGACTTAAGTGAAATTCTGAACTAAATGTATCTGTAAAGTAAGGAGGAGTTCTCAGTTCCAATTTATCATTGTTAAAGTGGATTAAAGGATTTTTTATTAGTAACACTTAGAGCTCACTTGTTCATGCACCTGGAGACTTCTACCAGAGGAAACCTTCCCCAGCAGACAGCCTGGCCAAATCAAAAGCTGAAAATGAGCGTGTGATGAGCACATTACACAGGCTGATGAGGACCGTGATGAGCTGGGAATTAGTGAGGAAACCTTTGAGAAAAGACCAAGCGCTGGTGGAAACAGCGTACACGGCACTCTTTTTCTGAGTCACTGCTGAACCAAAAAGCTCAAGTACCCTGCGGGACACCACGCTACTGCAAGTGATGTCTCCTGAATGGGGTATGTAAGCCTCTCTCTTAACCTTAACCCTCTTAGTAGGCCTTAATATATTAAACAGTATAAGACAGCACTGGAAATTATGTGAGATAACAGTGTAAGTAGCAGTTTAATAAACCATGAATCAAAACTGTTGACAATATATGCCCAAATTAGCTTTAGTTATGCTAATGAAAATGATGCCTGGTAAAACACTGGATGTATGACATTCAGAAGTAGCTTTCCATGGGCAGATGAGGAAAGATGTGTTTGCTTACTGCACCTAGATCAACATGTTTCAGTGTTAATAGGCAAATATTGTATCAATTTTAGGTAATTTTAAACCAGTAATATCAAAATACCCTCTTAATACAATGACAGTAAAATAATACAAGGGTTGTACTTTGTTATATTGTACTTCTGTCAGTGAAGCTGTGTTCATGCTGAAGTGTCCATCTGCTGAGACTCTTGACCCTACTCCTGAAACTTAGGATGGGATTCAGGTTATAAGATCTTTAAATTCAAGTGCATTCAAGTTGGTTAGGTGTATAAGCTCCTATAACATCTATGGAAACCTAATTAGTGCAGTCAACAGAGCCAAGAGTGATGCAACTGGGCAACCACAGGAGCTCAGTGCAGTTGCTGACGCACTGGTCCCTGATGCTCTTTGACACGTTCTGGGGTAGCCAAGACCCCAACAATTAGCCAGCACCTGTGGAAGAGCTGTACCCTGCCAGTACCAAGAGACCACATAAGAGGTACTATGGCCTTAGGATAAACATGGCCCTAGCTGCCCATGTTTAAATGACAGAGTGACATGCTTACTTTCTAAATTTAGATAAGTCAGGGAAGAAATCTTACCTAACAGACCTGACTGCTTGTTAGGGTTCTTTAAAATAAGACATCAGTTTTGAATATACATGATTCTTCTTTCTCATCTACTGACCACATGATAACACTCAACAATGTTGTCATGTCTTTTCTTTATTATGATGTCTTTTTTTTACATATTCTGTTGTGCATTTAAGATTTTAAGTAAGAAGTCTCTTCATCTGTTTTTGGGAGGTAGGCTCAAGGTAGGTTCCTTGAACTCTCCTGGTTCTGAGTTCACGGCTGATAGACAACTACCAACCCGGCCACACACTCTCTCATTTTTCTTCCTTCCAAACTTGAAATATTAATTTCAGTGTCTTGGCATAGTTCCAGACTATGTAATTATAATCCAGATCCAGACTGGGTAATTATAAATTATATCCTTAAACCCACCTCTCCTATGCCATTTGCATGCAATACAGCTACCCTTTTTTCTGTCATAAACACACAGCGTGGTCCCACTCTACTCCAGGGCTGGCTACCTCCCACTGCAGTGTGAAGCTATCTTAAAAACCCAACATTGCTCTCAGCGCGTTCAAAGGGGTAGGAACCAGCCAATGTTACTAACTCAATAAACGCAAAAGGACTTTGTATATTTGAAATAGGCTCCTTCTCTTAACTGTCTATTAAAATATATTTTGATATTTAGAATTTGTCCTCTAAATATGTTAACACATTATTTCCAGGCACTTCTGTAGATCTTCAGTATATAAGTAGCCCTTCTCCACTTTCTTTAAAACTCAAAAAGAAGACTCAGTATCAGGAAATACCAAATCTTACTGAAATACTGAATCTAGCACTCCAACATCCGAGAATTTGGATAAAAATATATGCTAAAATAATTTCCTGGCTTTAGTAAAATTCGTAATTGAGTTTACCCTTAAAGCCAAGAGGTATTCTCAGCACTACTTTATCTCTGTGAAAGTGAATTAAAGCATCCCTGACTGATAACACCTAGATTCACTGCACATGGTTTGCCTATATGGCAGTTTTGAGAGAAAGGAAAAAAAAAAGTAAAGTAATGATGGCTTATCCAAAGGTATAAGGGGCACTTCTAGGGAAGGGCTGTGGAACTCACTCACGTTCTCACAGAATAAGATCTTATTGGTGTGGGGCTTTAACAGATTGACTCTTCTTGTAACTTACTCAATTTCTACTCATGAGCAGATTTGACTGTCCTTGAATACCTGATCTTTGGACAGGATGTCAAATTGTTTTTACCATTCTAGCAAGTCGAACACATGAAGAACTGTGTTACTCTGGAGCTGAAGGAACATAACCCCTGTTCTTGCTACATTTATACAAATGAAAGAGAGATTCCTGTATTTCTTCAGAGTGCAAGGATTCTCTACATACTGATGGTTAAATATCGGCATCTGTCTAAATCTGAAATCACTTGACTGATTCCTGCTGGAGGTTATCTGCTATCCATCTAGCAAAAGTTCTTCTGAAATGCTCCTGAAAAGTGCTTTTCTATTTGGATGCTCAATATGGCTTCCAAATCAGAGCTCTAACCATCTTACAGAAGTATAAAAAAAAACCTCAAAGAAATGCACTGTTCATAAAACAGCATGGTTTGGCCATGATGGGAGTATATTTAGCAGAAAAACATCTCAACCCCAGCAAATTCAGCCATCTAGAAAATTCACATCTGTAACAAAGTCCACACAGCATGCAGGAAAAGGCAAAGAGCAGAATCTCCTATTTCCTAGGTGACAGGCAATAGGAACCTACTAGCACTGCTCCTCCACCTATTTTCCACAGGATGGTAGTGTTTTGTGCAAAATGATCCTTGCTTTAAAGACCATCCACAGCTTGGGGATGCAAGGAACATTTCCCTCTTCATTCACAAGGAAAAGGTCATGCAGCGGAGCTGGGCTTGAAGTTGGATTTGGATCCTCTGTAAATCAGTCAGACTGAACAGGAGTGTCAACCCGCATTTCTCTTAAGAACTCTTCCATTTTAGCCAATTTTGTCTTTTTCATACCATCTTCCTCATTCTCACCCAAATACTTCAGTGTGCAGATTGATGGACAAAACACATTTTGTCTTCCTCTGAAACACCAGAGGAATCATGAATAAATACATAATGTTCTCTTTAATCCTACATTCTTGGGGTTTTTTGATGTTGCAATGCCAATGAAAATTGTGCAGAATATAATGTACAAAGTCTTTAGGCAAACCCTCCAATCTGTTTTAGCTCCTTCGAAAGTATTACACAGTCATACTGTGCAAACTTGACTAAGTATCTTGGCATCTTGTCTAGTCAAATGCTTCTGACTTAATTGTCAGTACACATAGGTGTATGTATATATTACTGTCTATACTCCTGGTCAAATACTTATCTTGAACTTCCTGATTTTGTTAGCAGCCCAAGGATTTTTCCAGTACAGTAGTAAGTACATACAACACTACATGCTGTAATTTTCTGAATTTAATATGACAAAATTTCATGATGCTATTACTTGTACATCTAGATGATGGAAGTTTTGTCTATGAGTAAACTTATGTACCTCCTTCCTAGTGATGATTTCATCACTAGATTTCATATCTAGTCTGGGAATCTAATGTAATGATTTGTAAATATTAAGATGGAACTATATACAAATACCTTGCTATCCTCACTTGGTACAACTAGAAACCTGAATATATGCATAACACAAAGCAGACTGAATGCAACAAGCTTAAACATCCTACTGTGTGGAAAGAACTATGCAGCATATCTTTGTGACAATGTACAGGAACACAACATACAGAAACAAGTACGTCCATTGCTGGGAAGAATTTTCTTGCATGTACCATTCAAATTTGTCCTGGTTTCAGCTGGGATAGAGTTAATTTTCTTTCTAGTAGCTGGTATAGTGCTATGTTTTTGCGTTAGGTATGAGAAGAATGTTAGCAACAACGGAAAACATCAGTGTTATCAAGTAGTGTTTATATCAAGTCAATGGTTTTTCAGCTTCTGATGCCCAGCCAGCAAGAAGGCTGGAGGGGCACAAGAAGTTGGGAGGGGACACAGCCAGGACAGCTGACCTAAACTGGCCAGAGGGATATTCCATACCATGTGATGTCATGCCCAGTATATAAAGGGGGGGAGCTGGCCGGGAGGGTGGGGGACCGCTGCTCGGGAACTAACTGGGCATTGGTCCACTAGGCATGAGCAATTGCACTGTGCATCACTTGTTTTGTATATTCCAATTCTTTTATTATTATTATTGTAATTTTATTATTGTTATTATCATTATTATTTTTTTCCTTTCTGTCTTATTAAACTGTTCTTATCTCAACACACGAGTTTTCCTTTTTTTTCCTGATTCTCTCCCCCATCCCACTGGGTGGGGGGGAGTGAGTGAGCGGCTGCGTGGTGCTTAGTCACTGGCTGGGGTTAAACCATGACAAAATTGTTGCCCAAATTATTTCCTACTTAAACAATGAAAGAAAAACTAAAGGAAAGAAAGCATTAACACAAATGCTCGTGAACTTAAAAAACACAAACCATTCCTCTCCTCATAGTATGTATCTTGTGAACATAGAAGACATCTGAAACAAGCAGATTTATGGGATGTTACACCAAAACTAGTTTCCTGACAGTTATTCTTGCTTTTGCTTCAGCCAAAGTCCTTGTATCTTTAGTCTTACAAAATATGCACATCAGTTATTTACAGACAAATAGTTAATTTTTTAAAAAAATTATGCCCATAAAAGCACCTTGAAGATGCTTGTTGTTATTATTATTATTATTAATATTATTATTATTACTACTACTACTATTACTACTATTATTATTATTGACTGCAGCAAAAAGCCCAGCCTTGCCGTGGGACAGTGGAGCTTATCATCAGTAATCTCAAGGCACAGCAGGGTAAAAAAAGTTGCTATTTGAAAACGTTTGTGTTTCACAAATGTGTTTAGATTTTTTAAATCTAACATGGGACAGAATCATTCTCATTCTGAATGCAATGAGACAGAAATGACTCTTCTTCATTCAGAGTTCACGCACTGCTCCATGGAGCACTGCCGATTACAAAAAAAAAAGAATTTCCACTTTTTTGTGGGGAAACCAAAAACCATTTGCAATTTAATAAATCCACTGGTCTGGAGATTTCTGGACATCACAGAATAGCCCATTTTGAGAACATTTAAGTGTATACACAAATGCACAGTCTGGCTCCTGATGGACCCAGCTTGTTCAGTTTGGACTGAGCATGAAGTCCCCATTCTCTGCTGACTCTCTGCAGTAGCTATAACTTGACTATCCATTTTTTAAGTCATGACAGCAAAAGAAGTGGAATTATCCTGCTGTGAAAAGGAAGAAACCTTAGTGGGAAATTCAAGGAAAGGCCAAACTTGTAGAGAGAATTGCATGTTCAGGAAAGGTAGCTCTAAGGTGGCTCCAGGCATATGAGGACAGCGTGAAAGGGAACAGGTAAGTTTCCCGTTGCATCCAAAGGGTTGGATGCAGACAAGGGTTGCATCCAAATATGTGTCAGGAGTTGAACAAGACAGAGGACCGAGGGAAGACAAGGTCAGAGAAATCAGAAATTAAACATAAGGAGTTCTGAAAGGAAAACAGAGACTCTGCAAGTGTAACTTTCAGAACAACCAAATGCAGTTCCAGCTCTCTGCAAGGGATTTTTGGAGCAGCATTTGGATGGATGTATAGGTAGCCTACCTGGAAATTTGGGCTGAGTTGCCCCTTATGTATTCTGTGCCCAAAGGGGAGCCTAGATTTTGGTTATTATCCAGCCCCCGAGAATTTTGCACTTTGTGAGTACAGCGTTTTGTGGATGGGAGAGAAAATAGTAATTCCACAGAACTCTGCCGCCTCTCAGGCTTATTTTGAATGCATTTAGTGGCCACTGTCATGAACAAAACCATATGTGTTAAGAAACCACATTCTAAGCAAACCATGTCTTAGACTTCAGGGTGGGAAGAAACTCAAGACATCTTCAAATATATCATTGTCTAATTACCTAAGTGGATCTGCAAGTGATGACATAATATCACATAACAGAGCAAAATCAAAGTTCTTCAGCTCTGTACTTTCAAGAACAGATGAACAACAGTTGCAAATCTGGTGCTTATTTAAAAAAACAGCTATGAACAAAAGCAGCATGGAGCAGATGATTTTTTAGAGCAGTTTCAGGGAGTTTTAACACACTTTAGCAACCCCACACTTTTTTTTACAATAACCCTCATAAAGTATTGGTAGTGGTCAGAGGCTCTTGCTCCAGTTGAAACTTGGAAGTCTCAAGTCACTCACACACTGAGAGCTGCCAATCAAAAGAGAATCTGATGACCTTCTTTATGCTGTATGTTTAGCAATGCAATGTTCTACGATTATTACAAGTCCTCTTTGACTCTTCAGTACACTAAATCACTGTCTGTCATGACCTCACCGATAGTGGCATTAAAAGACAGGGCAGGAATTACTGAAAATACTCCACCTGGAACACAAAAAGGTGAAATGTATTTCAGTCTCACTCAAGCGATGGCTTACATACCCTCATCAACTTTGCAATTCCATTAAGATTATTCTAATGACAGAAAACTGTAATTAATCTTGAAAAAGGATTTGATTTTAGAGGACCTGTTCAAGCAGTTTGCTTTAAGTTGATGTACAATGCTAACAGACTTCAATGCTAACCTAACTGTCCTTCAAGAAATAGGAGATAGAATGCACTCATTTCCATTGTAGACTTCCTTCCCCACGACTATATGCATACATATTCTCATATATATATATACATGTACACACACATACTAACATTTTATGTATAATTTTATATCCGTAATTTTTATAATCCATCTATTTATCTATCTACCTATCTGTATCTATGGATACAAAAATAAGGGAGATTTTCCTAAGGTTACACAGACCCTGTATTCTGGTGCAAGGCAGAGAACTGAAACCAGGCTTTCTAGAGTCCTCATCGCACAATTTCCTTTAATTAACGTTATTAGAGTTCCAAAGGCTAGGTTGCACTTTAAATTTAAACACCCCCCCTGCCCCCCAGCATTCATGTCTAGAACTAGGTACACTCACAGAATTGCAGGTCAAGCTGAAATCCCTTTGAAAATTCAGCCTTTTGTGAAGAAAAAGTTGATGGTTATTGACAAAATGTTGTAGTCTGCCTTGTTACTATTCATGATTAAGGAAAGTAAATATTGTCTGAGGTCTAATGAGAATTCCAATGCAATAAAGTCAAGTGTGAAAGGTGCAATCAATAACTGATGATGCAACAGTATTCGTTTGTAGTTTTGTTATTGTTTAGTTCATCGTATTTGGTCATGCTTGAAAATGAAGTGTTAAGAAATTAGTGCTACAAGGATTAACATTCAGATTTTATTTCTGATATTGTTATGTTTCTACAGTCATTACATTCTGAACGCTAATTAGCATCTGATTTCTTTTCCCACAAGTTAAGGACTGCAAACCAAAGAATTATAGAACAAAAATACTATGGAAACAAACATCAATATTATCCATGAACATCCACAAATTAAAACCCATGATGTCCATAGTTAATTTTACACTGCAGGAGAAAGTACTGCAATGAAGAACTGTATTTTCCTCATTTTTTGTGTTAGCCACAATGCTTCAAAGTATATCAAGTTTATGAAGAAAGTGTCTTTTCCAATGTGTAACAGATCTTAGAGTCCAAGCTGGAACGTTTATGTCCTACATATGGCAGGGCTATCCACCAAGGGTTCAGTTTGGGGTTTACTACAAGTCTTGGATATAAAGAAACATACTGCCATATGAAAAAGTCAAGGACTAAATCTCAGTTAGTCAGTTATTTCTGCAAGGAAACCAATCTCTTCTAGTCCTTCATCAATTTCTCTCTCTTTTGGCTCAGCTGGATTGGCAGGCACATAGACATTGGTCTCTGTCACTGTGCCATGGCATGGGATAGTGGTACCTTGTGGCAGAAACCAAAGGGATGTTTTCTGTCCCTCTCTCTTCCCTGAAGGCACGTTGTACAAGTGACAACTTGTGCTGGCACATCATGTAGCCTGAAGATACTGAAATTATGTTTGAATATTATTTGCAACCCTGTATTTTCTGAAGAAGCCACAGAAAAATTTGGCTATGCAAACTTCATTGGATCTTCACTGAATATGTTCACAATGAACATCTTCATGTTTCTGAATATTCTGCTTTATTAATTCCCCTGGCACTTAATCTTCAGATTATAGAGCAAGACTTAGGACATGGATAGAAAACAAGGGCTGATTCTGTTCTAAAATATTAGGTTAGATGTCTGTGCTAAGTTGACATGGCTTTTGAAGTCAGCTGGGAGTATTTGGCATAAATCCTGTCCAAAAGGAATTACAGGCCAAACCAGACACCTCTCAAAACGGCTGTTGATTGTGTATGGTGAAAGATCCCATGCATTTCATAAGAAAGCTCTACAGTTCTTCACACATTGCTAAAAGCAGTAATTACTTTGAAACATTATTTATGTCTCTCATAATGTGACTACTTTATAAATTCACCAAGTAAATGGATCATGTAGCTAAACTTAACATTTGTATTTAGCATATTACAGAAGCAGTAAAAAAATCCCTTCACAGAATATAACCCATCCAGACCAAGAAGATTCTCTAATCCATGCAAAAATTATTTCCTTACAAGTAGTTTCAATGGAATTAGGTAGGAATTAGCTGTGACACTGTAAAGAGAATGACATATCTGTTTTATATCACGGTTCTTGTTATCAAAATGTATTTTTTGCAGAGCCATGGAAATGACTCTTTCCGTCACGTAAGTGAGATCTCTTGACCTATTGCAAATGAAATGGCATACTACCACTGACTTTAAGTTTTGGCAACTTATTTGTTTACTTTTGTTTAGAAACAGCCAAGTAAGAAACCTAGTTCTGCATGAGTACTGTATAATATGGCCCAAACATGTACACAGCCAAATGAAAGATAATTATGGGAAATAAAACATGAAGTTTCAAATCAGCTCCCTAATAAAGTCTAAAAATATAAGAAACCCTATCATATTAACCAGCAAGAACTGCTCTTTTACTTAAGGGATAGTTGAGTAATTATTCAAACCTGTACAAGACTGGATTGTCAAGTGAAATAATAATACAGAGTATCTCAGGATAATGAGATAGATCTTAAGGCCATTAGCAGCGGCTCTTATTATAATGCTGGCCAAGGTTCCCCAAGAAAGAGAGAGAATATTTAAATGAAACTTGTAGAGAACTAGTTTGAACTTGTATATTTGAACAGCTTAGTACTGTCTCATAGTTTCCCTTCCTTCCTGGAGAGAAAGGTGCCTATCATGTAAGACTGTGAAATCAGTCAGGCTTTAGAGACTGAAATCCCTGAGGGCAGAAATTAAAACAAAAAATAATTTGAAAATTGAACCACATTGAAATCCATACAGTTTATAAACAGAATCTTATCCTAGCAAGGTTTTAAGGTCTGGTTAGACACCCAGTTGTCGTCTTTTTCCTGATTCTTTCTCTCTCATTCAAAACAACCAAACCCAACATAGATCTCTGACTTTAGGTTTGACAAGAAGAATTATACCTTTAGACATACGGGCTTTTAAGATTAGAAATGGAGGAAGAGGTTATTTTTTCTCTATAAAATAGGTCCTGCTTATGAGACTTCTGTGTATGCATGCTTCATTATCTTACATTTGTTTCTTTTTAACCACTACAGAAACAGGAATAATTCAATAGCTGATGGTTATAGACAAGCTAGCTAATCCCTGGGAAAACAGTTGTCTAGCTTGCAGTTTATAAGGTACAGTATGGCTAATGTGTCAGCAGTTGTCATGGATTAGAAATATGGGTTGTTTTAATATTCTCCTTACAAGCCTCTCTTAGGTACAAAGGTTTCCAAATACCAGACCAGAGCTAGGTCTGGCATGCCTGGCATACTCCAGTGAGGAACTCTCCTCACCTTAATGAACGCCTCCTCAGCTGACTGTACTCAGTGGCTCTCGGACAATTAGACTAGACTAGAGTTTACAGCAGTTTAAGCAACAATGCTGACTAAGACTTTGCAAATCAAATATTAAAAGACTGATTAAATATTTTACGATCTTTTTATTTAGGCGTTGATTTGAAGTTTACTTCACCTGCTAGCCAGAGATATGCTGAAGGTTAATTGATGGGGGAAGAGTAAGTAACAGCTGATGCTGCTGCCCCTAAGTATGCAAGGCATTTAAGAGTATTCCTAACCTCAAGTGTGCAGTCACTGACATGCTCATTTGTCTCACTAGGTTAGTGTCACTAGGGCTCAGATATGTGATCAAATTACCGCAGTGAAAGTGGTTTAAGCTTATGTGTTTTTCCTTGTATTGTATATTTGCACGTCTCCAGTGACACCAAGTAATCCTTTAAATTGTGTTAATTTGATCATGTATCTGAGTATCCAGTGCAGTAAATTGGGATAGGTGGCTATGAAAAGTGGAGATGATGCCTTTTAGAAGACAAATAGCTTCCACGAAGAAGAGAGACATTCAGCAGAACCACTACAGCTCAGTCTACCCCTTTCTCCTTCTACAAAAGAAAGGGTTTGTAACCCGACCTGACAAACTGCTTTTGTGGATTTTGGTTTTTGGTTTTTGTTTTTTTTTTTAAAGGGAAAGAATTAACAAAACTCTTATAAAGCAACTGTTGGTCAATTTTTGGCTACCTGACTGGGCCGGTATCACTTAAAGTCCATCTAGATCTTAAAGAAAAATTCAGAAGCTCACCATCCAGCAAGCGTTCTCATCATATTTGGGCTTGGAGTTGAAAATTTAAAAGCAGTCCAAATATTTAGCTTTAGAAAAGTACTGCTCAGCTTGTGCCTGAACTCCTTTTCAAGAGACGTTTCGTAAGGATTTGCACATACCAAAGTACAATTTACGTAATAAGCAGGAAGAGTTATTGGACTAATCATTTTTAATAGAGATTCCTTGTCTTTAATACAGAGCTACACAATAGAACTTAATAGCTTGTGGCAAGTAAATAATTTACACATGGATTGTGTCTGAATACAAATGTATACATAAAAAATCACAGACTTAATGAAGCCTTTGGGGCGTTTTTTTTTAAATCAATTTAATTGATTTTGCTGATAGGTCTGCATTTATATTTTTGTAAGCTACATTTTGCTTTACCTGTGCATGTGGCACAGTCCTGATTTTTAAGGGAGGCAGGGAAAACTCTGCAAATGAAATTAGAAACTGAGTACGCAGAGCGTAGGTATTTTTGAAGCGTCTAGGGTAAGACACTCAGAAATAACACTCCAACATGAGCCAGTGGTGTGGCTCATCTAAAAACTACTTATCAGAAAAGGTCAACCTCTCAGCAGCGCTCATGACTATTCAGGGTGTTTTGTAGCATTTGAGCCCAACGAAGCTGGTAATGAAGAGTTTTCCCCTTAACGCTGAACGTTTTGGGCTGTTCAGCTTCAGTCAGCAGGGTTACTTTGCATTTGGCTTGGGCTTCTACTAGAGTGGGGAGAGGACAACGGTTGAAGAAGAAGGTTAGTTTTGTGACTAATGCACAAGCGAAGCCAGAAGGGAAGTGGTCGGATGGAAACATGGGTGCGTGTTTCAAAGGGAGAGGCACGGGATGATGGCTGCTTTATCATCGGGAGCACCAGCTTATCTGACGGGCCCGAAAGCCGTTTATTCACTACAAAATACGCCCACAGCTCGTCCTCCCTCTTTCTAACGCGCTGCTTTTTGTCGTCGTTAACTCATAAAAGCTACGCATCAAAAGCAAGCACGGAGACAGATGCCGGAGCCGGGCCGGCGGGCCTGAGGAGAGCGGCGGGGAGGCCCGGGGGTCCGCCGCCATCCTCGGCCCCGCCGCCCGCCCCTGCCCGCGCGCCCCGCGGGGCCGAGCCGGCCCGCCTTACCTTTGGGGTGCCAGGGGTCCGTGAACTCGTACTTCCCCACGCCGATGGTCCGCAGCATCTGCACCCCGTTGGTGTTGTCCGGGCCCCCCGCCGTATTGGGGGGCAGCGGGCCGGCCGCCTGCCCGTTGGTGGCGGGCGCGCCGCTGGGCAGGGCGGCCGAGGGCAGAGCCGGCGGCGGCGGTGGCAGCATGGGGCAGGCCAGGTGGCCGTTGCCCACCGCCCCGGGGCCCGGGTGGGCCACCGGGCCCACGCCGCTCATGGAGGACATGCTGAGGGGCTGGCTGTTGGTGTACAAGGGCTGGCTCTGGAGGTTGACCACCATGTTGCTGAGGGGCTGGGAGGGCTGCGGCTGGAGCTGGTAGTGGGCCGGCATCAGCGGGAGCTGGGGGGTGACGTGCGGAGGGAGGGAGGGCGTGACGCCGATGACGGGGGCCTGGACGTTGGCGGCCGGGCTGAAGGTGGGTGGCTGCGTCATCCCGTAGGAGTGTGTGATCAGGGCGGGCTGGCTGCCTGCCGCCACCGTGGTGACCCAGGGCGCTGCACCTGCGGCACGAAGGAAGGCCGGCAATGGCGGCGGGCTCGCCATGGGGGAGACCAGAACAAAAATAAACACCCCCAGCCTTCCCCTCCTGCGCCCGCGCCTGCCACCGAATCGCACCGACGCGCCCCGCTCCTTCGCCGTACCTAAAGCAGTTCAGGGGCTGGAAGCGTTCCCAACCGGTAAGCGCGTAAAATTGCTACGGCGATGTGAGTGCGATTGTTAAAATACTCGTCAGGTGACATGTGGCATGTTTGCGGTTTTATGTATTTTGCGCTTTATGCAGCTTAAGCACACGCTTCCAAGAAAATTAACCTCTTTCCCCACCGTGCTTTCATGGCTCCCTGACAAACACTCTGTGTGTATAATAATGGTGCTCCAGCCACTACAAAGAGATTGTAATTAGGCGTCTGGCATAGTAGCACAATGTATGATATGTGTCTGGAAGCTGGAAATCATTTCAGGTAGTTCTGGACATAAAAGAGGTCTTAAAGTATTACAGAATGCCTTTTCCTCTAGTGAAGGCAAAGAAGGAGGAAATAACACCCCACTCTAATGAACTTGCAGGCATCTTAATACATTTATATTAGCCCCAGCACAGAAGAAACTTGAGGGGTCTTTAGAATCAGAGAAAAACCCTGCTAAAGAATAAAGAAAGAGCTCACAATGAAGTCTAATTTACAGAGGTAAATGGAGATACTGCATTGAATTTGCTTTGAACAATTTTCCCTTGTAGAATTACAAATAAGATTAGAAACATACCTGGGTTTTCATTCTCCCTCATCTGTTTAGATGGAGGCTCATCAGTGTCCCAGGGTGTGGACTGATTGATTGGTGTCTGTCCCCACCTGACGCTCGTTGCAAGTCCTTGAGGCTGATTTTCAGTCTTGGAAATGCAAGGTGTCTACCAGAGAGAGAGAAAAATACAGAAAAAAAATGTTCAGACTATTGGGAATAATTACTGCTCCTCATAGTAGCTTGCTTGTTTGTTTGTTTGTTACAGTCCAAGAGGATATCCTAAAATCTTTAAGTAACATTCTCCTCCAGGCTTGCATGACATGTCCGTATGGAAAATACAATATATTTGAAAAAAATACTTCTGGAAATTTAATAGATCCACCTTTAACAAAAAAAAAAATCCACAACAAACTAGCATTGACAGAAATAAGTTGCTTCTTTTGCCATGAAAATAAAAAAACCAAACAGATATGGTACTATCCTTTCAGTCACAGCTTACATAAAATGGGACAATCTTCTGTTTGCTCAATCTCTTCCAAAAATAGTGAGTTTTGTTTAGCAGAAGTCAGAACAAGAGAGACTTATTTACAACCGTAGGACAAATTACTGTAGAACAGTAAAGAGAAGTCTTAGTATTTACTGTCTGTCAACCCTTAAAATTGAATGCCAATAAAAAAAGGCAGCATAACAGTCATTGGCCGCTAAAGTGGGTATGTTGGCAGTTCTTCAGAGATGTTAAAATAACTGTAAAGTAGGGGAAGGATCGGGGCTGAATAATCATCAAAGGGGATATGATCTGAAAGAGATTTCTTGCTAAAGAAACTATCACATGGATTTAAATGCTAAGCCAGTCCCCCTTTCCCCCCCTCAGGCCAGTTTTAGGGGATCTTCCCAAACAACCATGCCTTTACTGAGAAAAGGCCTGTAGAAAACAAGGGTGTTCCAACAGGTCTCATTTATTTAACTCTGCAGTGTATTTCATTGCTGGAAGATTAGAAGTTTTTTTGTTTTGTTTTTACTGGTGTCAGAACCTCTAAACCAAGAAAACGGAACCAGCTGCCTATTGCTGAATGAGTACTGAGGACTGAAGCCATAAAGAACAGGAGACCAGTCTGAGCGATCGCTTGTTTGCCTTACATCTGGGAAGTAATTTAGCTCTGAGACGGGGGTACAGCGGCTCCATAAATGCCCTGGGTCACATAGTACCAATGAAATCTCTGTCAACACCAGCAGCTTTTTTCCCCATCACCAGTACCTCAATCGCTCCATGAAAACAAGTCATTAATGGGCCCATTTATGCCCTCTGCAAATACATGCACACCTTTCCAAAGCCCATCAGTCATTCCCTGTGTCTTTAAATCCATTGCAGGTGCCTGCTTCCTCCTGCCCTCCCTTCTCCCCCACTAACACCCCTGCTAGCTCTTCTGCCCTGCTCCAATGCTCCCTTCTTCATCCAAGTGCCTCTGACATCTCCTATCAGCCACTCCCTTTTCCACCTGAGCTTTATCCTCCTTGGGCTCTGGGAGTCAGAAGTCCTGGGTGCAGACCTTAATAGAGGATAGGGTTTTTGCTGTGCTGCTCTCTCTGCTCCAGAAGCCACAATGGGAATACTTTCCCCACTAGAAATGCTATACTTCGTTAAATGCAGATGTTCACAGGGAAATGTGATTCTTAATGTCTCTTTTTGTATGGAATCTTGAAGTTAGAATTTTCAGTTTCTGTCCAAATTACTGGGTTTTTTTTCAAAATGCATCAATTTATTCTTTTCCATGGTCTTTTTTGTTTGTTTGTTTTTGTTGTTTTTTTTGTAATTTAACCTCTTCAGATTTTTTTCTATTCTGTGGGCACCAAGGACAACAATATCCAGGTTTTAGATTCACATTTCCTTCTGCCCCCACCATTTCAACTACTTTACAACTTTTGCAATTGAAATAAAAATGAGAGTCAGGAAAGGCAAAAAAAGAGGACATGCAGACAAGCAAGAGCTTTAAGATCCATTCTGTTGTATTCATGGCAAAGAAAGGGCAGGAGGGGAAGAAATAAATCTCAGTTTTGAAATGCTTTCTATTTATAAACCGTCCTGAGAAAAGGCTTAATCTGAATACCTTTAGCTTTTACATTGTACAAGGTCCTTGACACAGGAGGATGTAACGCTGTTGGTGGTTTACCAGTTCATGTTAGCAGTATCCCTTTGGATCTAGCTAAACTGTTTAACAGTGGCCGAAGCACTCTGCAGTAGAAAAAGAAAGAAGCAAAAAAAGGCACCACCAGCATTTTCTGCCTATTTATCAGCTAAGATACTTCCCCCAGAAACACTACTATTTATCCCAAAGAAAAGCTTTAAAAAACAGTAAATGCAATAAAAAGAACTGGGCATTTTTATGAATCATCAAAGACAGGAGGATTCACAACTCAAACGATGCCCCGCATGTTCCACATGTGGCATCATCTGTGTGTTGCGTTTCATTGTTGTATGAACTGGGTCTTATAAGTGGGTTTGAAATACATACTTCTCATTATTGTGCGGCATTGTCAAGATGTGCAGCATCTTGTGTGACTTTGTTACATCCCCAAGCTGCTTTAAAACAGTGTCAGTCTAAAATAAGAAAAGAATATTCCTGTACCTTAAATAATACAGAACCACACACATGCTATAATTTTAAAAGAACCCATATGTTCTGTACAGAATGGGTAAGAAAGGGAGTATGTGACACAGCTCTCCTAAATCATACAAAAATCCGGTTGTCTATTTTGCAGCTGAAAGCTTGCTTTCCAAAAAACAAGAGCACCAGATCAGACACATTTGAAACTGGTGGAGTTAGCACCCAAATCTAGATCTAAATTCCATACTTTGAGCATTAATAAAGAGGAAGGAGGTTTGCTGTCAATAAATACTTCTCCACTTTCACAAAATGCTATTTTTTTCCAAATTTTTTTCACTAAATATGCTCACAAACCCTGCTTCTTAGAGGCTCAGTGGATTTAAGTGCATGAGACCAGCACACTGCTTTCAAACTGTACTCCTGAGCTTGTATTTATTTGATCAGAAAAAGCTAGAGATTAGTTGGCATGAAATCACAACACACGTTCATGAAACACAGTTTAGACAATAATGGTGGTGGAAACAGAAAACCAGCTTACTGAGCTTCTTTTATATATATATATATATATATATATACACACTTCTGGTCTCTGATCTAATTTCTGCATTATTTTTCTTAATACATGAAGGGTTACATTACAAGTGTTACATGTCTCTGATCCGATTGCAGCAATTACCCATTTGCGTATCTGGAAAGCAAAATTATTTCCAACATTATCAAACAAAGGAACTTTCTGTCCATGCGCTCAGGCACATGACAGCACTCTATTTGATGCTTTTAATGTACAACACAAATGACCAAAAAATGGCCTGTATTATGCTAGTTGTGCAGGGGGAAGAGATGTGTTCCATTAGTGATCCGCAGACTTCACAGAAACTAATTGTACTATGTTACATTTTATCTTCAGCTTTCATGTCAGATGCTTGTTTGAATTAAACACGAAACACATGAAAAAAGGAAATGCATTACAAAATCTACTGGGTATACATTTTAAAATACTGCCAAATGTCTATTTACATGAAAAGACAAGAAGGCTTCTAAAAGGTCTGTTGAAGCCTGGCTAGTCAACAGCAGCATTGGCTATTTAATTGCCTGAAATTCATGGCAGACTACAAAGATTACTAAAGCAATCATCAGCATCTTTGTAGCACCCCTAAAATGTTCAATCTGTGCTCTCTGTCACGGATAGAGTATCCCAAATCCAAATCCGAGGATTTTTTTCCTCTTTTGTTTGAAATAACCATTAAGAAGAAATAAAATTTTCAGTTGAAGCTTGCATTTCACCTCATGCCTGCCACTTTGAACTCCAGCAGTGAGCAATCTCCCAGTTTTAAGGAAATTAACTGCAATACAGATGTACAGGCAGAACAGAACAAGATGGAACAGTTTCAGAATTACATGAGACTAACACAGACAAGTTGCCAGGTTGTCGATTTTTTGTAGCTCAAACAGTCATAAACCATGGCCCATAGGCAACAGTAATTGGTGTACAGCTGGTCCACTGAACCTTATTAAATTAAAACATTAAAAACCTTCAGATTCATGGAGCTTTTCAGAATATGCACAAGAAAGTTCGCAAGTTCACAGCAATCAGCTGGTGCTGAAGATTGGGAATTAGTGATTTGGTCTATACTGCATCAGTTTACATGGTTACTATTAGGTGTTCAGGAGGCATAGCTACAACTAAGCCTGATGTTAAGTCCAAATTGTTACAAATCTGTGATGAAAAAAGACCTAAACTTATATTAAGACCTTTTTTACATCCATGGAAACTTAAAACCTACTGCACTACTACCAGCATTACAGAGTATGTTTGTGGAATTAAAAAAAGCCAACCCAACAACAATAAAAATCCAACAACAAAAATCCCAGTACAATTTTCCCCAGGCTCAACACCACCAAACACTTCCTGGGAGGTCCTTATAAACACATTTGAGCAATTTCCCCAAAGGCTTGTAAAACTGCTGACATACATCCTGCTACGGCTCAGAGTGCTAAGACCTATTCAAACAGTTTCATGAGCAAAAAAGAACTAATCTGGAGAGAGGGATCCTATTTGTGGTTCCCAGCAACCAAAATTATTTTACTAAGGCCTTCATTTAAAGTGATGGATGAGAAGTAGCGATTCTCTGTTCCAATTATCCCAAAGAGATTGGGAATGGCAGCTTAATACTAAGATAATGTATCCAATATGCAACCCACTCTATTTTCTCTTCCCATTGAAAATAAAAAGGCTAAGACACACGCAAGCATAGAGGCAAACATTCCCTCCCACGGATTCAGGTTTTATGGCCTGTCATGGGTAAAAGCAACTTCAATTTAATGAGGGAATTCCTTTTAATGCTGTTAGCTACGCCTCACTCTAACAAGTAATGACTGGTGGCCCTGGTTGGGTTTTAAGCCTGAACGTGTCTGGTGCTCTAAAAAGCTTAGTGGTCTCTGCACCAAAGAGTTTATGGTCTAATTTGTAGTTCATGCTGCTAAATATTGCATGAAACAGGTATTATTTGTGTGCATGAGACATGCATGTAAAATCTGAACCACACAGGGATAGATATTCATCTGGGGTAAATTCCTATACTGTGTTGGACAGGATCCCAAACATATTTCTGAGTCTAGTCTGTGGCCAAAGCTCTTAAGGATGGATGCAGAGCTTTTAAAGATGCAGTGATGACAGCAATATCTCCCTAGCACTGGCTGTTGGGCTGGGCTACAGAAATGAAACTATTGTTTTAAGAGATGGATGTACTGTAATGTATTAAAAAACTAAGAGATATGGACAGACCAGTGTGCAAGAGGAACAGAACGAGCCGTCCTGCAGTAAAACCTCATTCAGGAACTTGCTCATGGGTGGAGAGAAGAACTCATCTACCTTACAGTTCCCATCACCAGGCAATTCTGCGATGACACAGCGTTGTTTTTCTCTTTCCAAAGCTAATGTGGGAGCAGTGAGAAAGAGAATAATACAGTTAACTCATAGGAAAAATGTTGCTACCCTGCATAAAGGACAAAAGAAGTCTTAGTTCCCTCTCCAGTGGAGAGAATAATTCAATACTGGCATCTTAAACACCATCCAGCGATGAGCCACCAGCCAGTGTGAGCTCTGGAGCACTGCTAAGGTACAGCCTCCAGGCGAGACACATGGCTTAACAGCAGGGTACAGTCTGCATCCATTCCCATTTTTCAGAGGATTTAAAGACACTCCCCACCTTGAGGTTAGTGACACGGGCTTGGAGAAACCCATGAGTGCAGTGGGGCTCATGTCCCAGACAGGCACAGCCCAACTGCCTTTTCCCAGCCCTGATCCCGGCTCCATGCATAGCAGAGCTGCTCACCACCCAGTTTGTGAGCTGCTAAGAAGGCAGATGCATAAGCATGTCCAGCTTCTTCCCCCCACCAACATCAACCCCATCTTTCCTGGACTGAGCCTCTTTGCCATCTCATTTGCACTTGTGCCTTGGTTACCCTCCTAAATAAGACATTCAGCCGAACTCCCAAGCTCTGACAGTGCAATGGAAGATAACTCCATACTGGGAATGGGTCAACTGCTACTGTCTCATTAACCCTTTCTAAGGCTTACTATCCACACTGGCTGCAGGTTTGGGGAGGCAAGAGGAGGAATGAGGTTATGGAAAAGGAGGGAGAAAGACGGGATAGAAGAAGGTTGTGAACTGACCATTGGTGGTACCTATTTCTTTCTGGTGGCTGTGCTGCCCAGGACAACCACCGCTCTCACACCAGTGCTTCAGTTAGGTGCTCAGCATTAACTGGGAATGAATGCAGGACCATGGAATGATAAGAAGCGCTTCATAAATGGCACTTTGTATTCTGTCTTGGCAAATTTCACCAGCAGAGGCTCAGGTACTCACCCAGCTGCCTTCGTTTCTCAGCGAGAACATCAGGGAACGGAGCTGAGGTATCGAACCGAGGTCCCGGCTGCGACACTTGCTGCTCCAGGACACCAGGGACATCAGCGCACGACACTGGGTTCGAGCACAGAAGCCCCACTTTAGCCTGAGCAGAACCTCCTCTGCTAACACGGTCGGCATGCAGATCAACCCCAAATCAGAGCAAAGCTACGAATGCAAAATCATCTCACAATAGAGGAGAAAACGCACAACATCAGAAACTACGCGGCAGCACGTACTACAGAGAACATGCACTACGCAATGCAATAGGGCTCTCAGGGATCCTGCAGGCATCCCATGGTAGAGGCAGATAAATCCAGTTCAACGTAAGTGCTTTTTGTCAGAGGGCAAAAGGAAATATGGGTAATAATGAAGTAAGTGCTTGTCAGACCAGAATCCCAAGGGCGTACAAAGGATGTAACCCTTGTGTACTGGCAAAGCTACTCAAGAATGACCTAACAGCAGACTGCTTGAAAACTAAACATTTATCTTGAATGCAAATGCTGGCCATTGAAAGGTTCAGAAGTCACTCCATATGGCATTTTTGTCCCAAATTTCCCATGGATTTCTTTTAATTATCCAAACAGGACCCTGAATTTCATTCTGGATCAGGGCCTAAAGCATTAGAAACAAAGAGAGGAATACTTATAAAGTAAAAGCTGTGTCACTTTAGGCTCCAATCCCAGTATTAAGTTACTTCTATAAAAGTTCCCTTTTGTTGTACTGGATGCCGACATTTTACATTCAAGACCTCTGAATTTGGTGTTTCAATTGTAGTACATACTCCGTGGCAGGAAAGTGCATGTTCTCTGCCTACACAGCAGGCACATTAAAAAAAAAGAAGAAAAAGAAAACGAAGATAAGCCTGTGAGTGTTGAACAGTGCTGCATGATATTACTGATTTATTAACTTGGCTTGATCAATAAGGCTATCATCAAGGGCACATTTAGTTTGCACATAAATTTCACTTTCTAACAAGCACTTTTGTGTGCTCACTTTAGTTTCCATAATCTGATCCAGGTCTCAGGAAGCTTTCTTTAAGGGAGAACAGAGAATTCTTTTTCTAAAAAAAGGATCAAAGTATACTTGGTCAACTCTCAAACAAAAGGACAGTCAGTACTATAGAAACAGCATGCTTACCTTTCACAGCAAAAAGAAAGATAAGCCTATAGGTCCAGATTTATCACTGCCTTAAGTTCATCAACATCAATTGAGCTATTAAATTGTGGCTGAATTTGGCTCATAGCAATTTAAAAATTTCAACTTTCTTTGAGAGTCTTCCATCAGTAAGATGCTAATTTAATGCATAATTTAAACTCCACTGTCCTTTAACTCAGCGTTTGTAAATAATTAAAAAAGAACTAAAAATCCTTTTACATTTATAAAGCTGCCCCCCTTTTCCTACTGCAAAACAACAAAGACTTTACAATCAAGTATTTATTCATTCTTTAAATCTGAAAGTAAAAACCGTATAAAAGATGAGGAGAAACTGATTTACAAGATAAAACAATTAGCTCTGGGATATGTACATTAAGACTAATAAATTTCACATCATATTTTGAAGGAGTGGAGGAGGAATCCCAGATATATTAGACTTTATTCAAATTCTACTGAAATGTTCAATTAAGGGCATCTTATGAAGGTAAGTTATGCAGTCACTAAAATTAAGATATGAAAAACAGGATTAGAGTGCTGCAGCTCTCAAAGAGGCTATACACTTTAATAATTCCTTTTCCTACGCACAAGACAACATCTAAAATCTGGCTATTCCTGTAATTGCTCTGGTCTTGTTAAAAATTTGGGTTGTGCAAGAGAAATACAAATGTATTCCACAGGAAAAAATACTAAAATACTATACTGCATTCCCTTTTAATCCAAAATCACATATCTTAGTAGTTCTTATTAAAACCTTTTTTTCTGTGCAGACAGATGAAAAAGCATATTAAGACTCAAACAAGTCTGTGCAAAAACAGCTCGAACCCATCCATCTCCCAGTTGGTTCTTAAAAGAAGCTAAACATTCACCAAGCTGTTCTGACCAGACGTGACTGGCAGATCCTTTTCGGGAATGAGGTCTCAAGATGCAACCCTGCTTCCATTCAGATTCATAGCTTTAATAACACAAGAAGTTCAGTACAGGATCAGGCAGTTGGGCGGTCATTTAATTTGATTTACAATAGAGTGCTAATATATGTTTTTTCCAGAAACACAGTCACCGTTTTCTCCAGCTTTTCCGCTCTGTAGGTTTTACATCAAAGCATTCCTGCTCATTTTGTTTCCGTATCTCCACGGTACCGGTAGGAAGCTGCCCGGTTCTCCTGTTTTCCTTTGGCAGAACTGATCCGTGGACTAGCATTAATGCTTCAACTGCCTCAACCATCATCCTTCTAAAAGATTTATGGCAAACACATTGCATACCAAGCTATAAATCTAGCAAATGGCTATTAGACATACTTTGCTGTCCACAGCCACACAATTTAAAGTAAAACAGATAACGGTATAGCTGTGGCTAGCGTTACTAGTTGGCCTGCCAAAACTGTGCCACATTGCCACCCATTTTTTCCAGGCACCTCACTCTCATTTTTGGGGTGTGAATCAGATGATCCTTCAATATTACTCTGTTCATGGTAACTTGTGATGCTAACTAGTCCTTCATCATCTGAGGATAAATGGGGGTACTGTTAAGATTAAGCTCTACTTACATTTCCATCAACAACAAATTGCTTTACATTCCTTTACTTTGTGTTCCTTTAAGATGAAATTCTGCTAGGTGTCCAGTTTGGGCCATTGGACTCATTAAGAAGAGGAAATCCAGCAAAGCCAAAGACTGTGCTTTTGAAAATCCTCTGTTATGTATCTTTTAAAGAAAATTTATGCTACTAAAACCATAAAACCTCCTACTCTCTTTGCTCCCAGGAAGTTAACACAAAATAAACCACCTCTCAAAATAAACTCCCACTCAAGAAACTTCAGGGTGATGGGGGGGAGAGAGAGAGAGGGGTTATTGTGAGCCCTAAGTAACGCAGGTTGGTTCTGTAAGCCATGTAGGGAAGGACACGCTAAAATTAAATGACCTTTGGTAGGGATACCTCACCTACAACAGCAAGTCATGATCTGATCTTCCTAATTCTCCTCCTCCGCTGTTGCAGGTCACAGTCCATCGGAAGCTATTTCTGCTAGGATGGGTGCAGGGCAGACAGTGCCCTTGTAACCCTCCAGGATGAACTGCCAGGGAAACCAGCCCGGGGTCTTTGCAGATAATACCCCTTAAGAGGCAGCATGTCCCCTGCTGAACTTGCTGTGGCTTTCAGGAGAGGGAAAGGGAGTTTTAGCTGGTTTTTGTGCAACCATCGCCTCCAGAAGACAAACAGAGCCTTGGTTTGCTGTAATAAAGCTTCAGTTAGAACACAAATCTATAAATATCTAACAGGGCAGATCAAAATGGCCAACTTTGGTCACAAGGATTGATCAGAGTGAGTCAAAACAGGACCAAATGCCTACTTTAAAAAAAAAAAAAAAGGGGATACTTTCCTTTCTACACAACAGGTAGAGATCAAAATAATCTTTGTTGCAAATCCAAAATCTCTTTTCCCACCCATAGCACAGTTTTGGGAGTAACCATTAGCTTCAGGCAAGCACTGACTGTACACCAGACTATCCAGAGTTTATTAGAACAAAGCACAGAGCCTTATCTTGTTTTTCACATTTATTGATGATTCTGTGCCAAATCAAAACACAGATCACATGCTGATTCCCTTAAAATCACTGAGTCATTAAGAAAGTTGAGTCATTAAGCAAGACCCTCCACCCAACACCTACCCAACATTCCCTGCCTCAGAAAGGGTCACAGTTTGCAAGATTAAGATGCTTTGAGAGGAGATATAAAGTTGGACTAGATGATCATTGTCGGTGCCTTCCAACTGAACTACTTCTATTCTAAATAAACAAATAAACATATGTACATATACATATATATACATCTCTCCCCTTGTACTACTGAAATGTGGATGCTATTAAAATGTTCATCTCTGCTTCTTTCTAAAAGAAGTCCAAACTCCATGTACTGAGGAAGAAAAACAAGAGGTAAAAGCTAACAGACTAGCTGAGGATCTGCTTTTCTAATGCTGCTTTTGATTAATTATGTGATTTATTTTCAATGACTGGTTCAATCAATCCTGATCAAATTAACAAAGACAATGATCAGAAATACCAGACTAAAACACAATACAAATGATTTGGTTCCAGGGGATCCAATCAAATGAAACAGGATTAAATTAACCAGTGATCGGATTAAGCAGAAGTTGCTGTATAAAGTCAGAAATGTATCAGTACTTCGGGCCATTTGCTGTGTCTGTAGGTTGCCACTTCCAGCTCTTCCTAGAGCTCTCAATAAACTTTAAACAAAATAGTTTTTCCTAGGTATCACAAGGGTAATGTGGAAATTATTATTATCATTACTATTATTATTATCATTATTACTACTACTACTACTACTATTTCACAGTACCACAGTATCTGGGCCTCTGCGGTAGTAGGCACCCTCTAAAGAAAAAATATAACCCCAAACACATACCCCCTGCCCCCAGCAGTCTGTACCTGAAGGAGTTTACAGTCTATGTGCACGACAGAGATCAAAAGGTGACAGAATATCAGGATACAATCAAAAAGACAGAAAAACCCATTTAATTCTACAGTGTTAGCAAAGCACAAAGATGAAAAAGCTACTGTTCAACAAGGAGCATTAATGAAAGTTACCAGTGATACAGCTGGAAATGTAGTTCTTACCTAAAAATCAAAGTAAATACAAGTATCACAGGAAAAGTACTTCCATTTGCTGTGTACTGGCCTAAACCTTGAGCAGCCAACAAGGTCCTACAGCACTGAACAGAGATGTACTTTCAAATGCCTTGAGCTCATGCTGGTTCAGCTGGACCCATTAGTAACCAGCTGCAAAGGCACTTTGTGTCCAAAGCTAGGCAAAAGAAAGGCTGGGAACAACAGAAGCCAGCTCATTTGGAAGTAAACAGGAAAATGTAAATGCTGAGAGTTAGAGAGTGAAACCAAACTCAATTCCTGCCCTTTTTTTCCACTAAGACAATTGTTTAAAAAATAAACTTGAGGGATGTGGAGAGGTATTCCCTAAGGACTTTTAATAAAGTTGCTTTAGGATGCTAGCAGGCAGTCCCGCTTGCGAATCCTGGCCCCACATGCTACAGTGGGATGACGAAGGACACTGGACTGGTGGACGTGCCACTGGCATGGCAGCGGTCCCCAGTAACACAAAACAGAGGAAAGCTACAGAGCCACCAGTCACGCTGTGCACATTAGGGGCTGAAGCAGAGGAGTTTTCCCAGCTTTCCAAAGGAAAGGAGTGTGCCCGTAACCTGAAAAAAGGCCAAAACACATGTAAACAGGTCAGATCCAAAGTAATTGTCCCACCCATCTTGTGTGTCTTACAGAAGCATTCAGGAGTCATATGGGAAGACTCCTTCCCTATCCCTTGGTACAGTACCACTTCAATTTCTAGGTATACATTGCCCATTATCTGCAAGCAGACATCGTGTCCATCCCGCCAATGGGTATCTGTCACCTGACAGGGTTTAGTCACTTGTGATCACCCTAGGACTTTTCATGCATGCAGGGAACAGACCAAGCTAAGTATTTTGGCAAGTGATAGCTGACCTCTGGAGCATGGCTTGGTCTTTGTCCTAAATGAAACCACTGGAGACATCAGACTGACTTCTGATGGTCAGCCAACTCAAGGTTCACCCACAGGATCTGATTTGTATGGCGATGGCCATGTGTGCTATCCGTGCAGCTTGCCATTTGCACCACAGATACTGACAGTGAAGGACTATCCTTGTACGACTGGACATTTGAGGAGCTGCTTTACTTACTGAGCTTGTGAAAGTATGTAGAGAAACATTTCTCTCTCCCTTCCCACAATCTAAAGACTTAATATTTTATCTTTGCTTTCAGCTACCATGGTGAATATATTTTAAAGCATCAGCTCTTTCCAGCCAAAAGACATTTAGCATTATGATTAAGAATGCATTCTTTGTTCTCTTCTGTCCCCTTAAAGAGTATCTTATTTGTATGTGTGGGCTTCTTCTCATGCTCTTCCTTGCTACATTTTTTTTCAGTGTCATTGCAATTTTTTTCATGAGTATTCTCAGTTTCATTTTCTTGCTTTATTTTCCCCATGTCTCTCTCTCCCCCCTCACCCTTTCTATCACACTCTTTCCTAAGTGAAATGAGAACCCAATTATACTCCTGTTAGAACTGAACTTTCAAATCCATCATGTGCTAGTGGGCTCAAAATTAGGCAAATAAATTCCCTCAACCCTACAAATTAAACTGAGTCTTTGCATATGTTCTTTTAAGAGCACAAAGATGTCAAGTATTCACCCAGCTGTCACAAAATATGATGAGCAGGCACTTTGTATTCATATAGATTTTCTAAATCATTTGTCAGATTTAACAGAAATGCTAATGGGTCCAAAGTAAATTCTAATCTATCCTAAATATCTGGTGATTTTGTATTACAGTAGGACTTAGAATTGTCAGTTGAGGATCAGGGCACAATCTCAATGCATTTCGCATGAGAAGACAAAGATCATTTGGATGATGTGCAGGTATTATTTTGCACTTTCTCAAATTTTATCTCATTATTTTAACCAACAACCTCCTCATAGGTATACTCACCTTCATTTAAGAATAAAAGTACCATCAGCTTGTAAGCATCATTACCTAATGTGTCTGCTTTTGAAACCGAAGTCTTATATTTGCTAAAGCCAGCAACTGTCTCCTAGGTGTAGAATTTGCAGGAAAAAAGCTATCATGAAGGTCAGACTTTGCTCGTGCTGTTTCTGTCAAAGCTCATGATGGAAGTGGGACTGAGCAAGATCAGCCCTAGCTTGTGGATGGGAACTTGCACAGGGCTGCCAATGCTGGCAGGTTGGACATTACACAGTATGCCTGTAACTGGTCTGTGTAGGTCTAGCATGTCCCAAACATGTAGGAGTCACTGCCCTGGTATTGAACACCTGTACAATAGTTCTCATGTGGTCAATCCAACACATTTAGGGAACCTGTGATGTAATGAACATATCCTGGAAAGTTGTTCTCTACGTACTACGCTGGGTGTTTGTCTAAAAATCTATTAGGGCACCAGTTAAAGCAGGAGGGCAGCAGATCCTGGCTGTCAGTGATAATCCACTGCCAAAATAATACCGTTGGCAAGCTTGCTTCATGGATATTTACGATTTTCCAAGAATGTGTTCCCAGTCCCACTGTCTTGGCCCAATTTCAACTCCAGTAATCACATTTCTGCCTGCCTAATATTCCCCTGCTGCTTCCAGGAGATGCGGGAGCCCTCTGATCCAGTCCCACATCGCTTCATGGCATCACAGCCATGTTCAGCACCAAACTGGACACACTTCAGCAGTGGACACAGCTTTCCCTGTATATATTGTACACAGCAGTTACTACCTTAACAGCTTTGTGATTCTTAAAGATGTGAAAAGTGTAAGATATTGTTGTTGCTGTTATTTAAAAAATGGTTTATCTGCCTCTGGAACTAGTCATCTTGAGACATCTTTCAATTTCCTTCTCTTTCATGAGTAAATTTGTACATTTAAATTATTTACCAAAGGTTGAGCTAGGTAGGTGTCAGTTTGTATTTTTTTTATTTCACTAATAAAAGTAAAATATCTATAAAATGTGACAGTCTACAGCTTTTCAATATCCAGCTTCAGGGAGTTCAAGCCCTTTCAGATCTAGCCGGGAGAGCTAACTCCACTGGCAAACTAAAAATCTGCCTTTCTCAGTGGAATAAAACTCCTGTTTACAGCTGTATAGAGCATAAAATGGGAGGTTTTAGACTTGTGACATTTCCATGTCTGGAAAAGCTGTCACATGCCCAGCACAGCATCTTACCTCAAGCTGTAAGCTCAGGGGCATTAAGTAGCATTAGCCCAACTGTAAGAGTACCAGAGGGAAAGAATAGTGTAACTAAAACACTTTAAAAACCTCCCAAAATCTTTCCTATATTCAGAAAACAGGATTTTCCCCAATGGGAAGGAACTCCTATTTCCAGCTGTACGTGCTTGCAATCGTGCTTCTCAAAAACTTCTTGGTAGCACTCAGCTGACTGACTCCTGCCCATTGGAAATCCTGTCTTGCATTATTTTGGGAGAGATCTCTGAATGCACAAAGTGAGAAAAAGCACTGCTTTTAAATTTCTTTTATTACTATTATTTTAGTTCTAAAGACTAAGCAACCGTTGGAAGCTGCTCTGAGGCAGAAACTGGTTGAATCAATCCTGTAAACATGGTTTTGTGGGCAAAGGAAGATGTGCTAAATACAAGTCATCATCAGCCACCTTCATCGGCATTCTCTGCACTCCTCCCACTTCCCAAAGGGACCGTGTGGAGTGTTTAAACAACTGCAATTTTAAATAGACACTGTTAAGCATATTTTGTATTAAAATGTAAAAAGAATGCCAAACAAAACAAGCCCAGCAAAAAAAAAAAAATGAACCAGATAAGTATGCATATGAGAAAGACTAATAAAGTATGAGTGCATGAATGTATTCTGGAGCATTTGTGTGTGTCAGAGGGAGTGGAAAAGAGGTGAGCAGAAGATGAGAAAATATGAGATGAGACACAAAGTGACAGAAAAAAGCACCAGTTAGGGAAGAAAGCAGGCACGGAAAAGACTGTCTTGCAGATAAGCAAAGACTCTGTGTACAACATGGGGGGAATTTTTAAACACTGAGCTTTTACCTACTAACATCAATAGGGTTATTATAACTAACTTAGTAAGATCTACGGGCAGCAGTTAAATGATGTAATACAGGTACCTAATTTAGGTGTCATGCCTACTTCTCTCCATCGGCTCTGTTAGAAGCTGGAGTCTGGCAGCCCTGGATAACAAGTGGTCTAAATTACTCATCACTCTCTGGAAGGTAGGAGCCATTGTAAACTCTCTGACTGTGCCCCCGTGTGCACTGCAGCAAAACCAGAGTGAAAAAGGAAAAAAAAAGTATGACAAAGAACATCATCCAGCTATATTACAAGCAGAAGAAAGACATTCAGGAACTCTATGAAGAGAATGACGACCTAAACCAAAGAAGATGGGATACTGGAACTTATATTATCTGTGCAGAAAATTTAATGCAAAAAGATTCAAAAGAAAATAGTCTATGCAGCTGCAGCCTGGTGCATCTGAAATGACCCCCCCCCCAAAAAAAAACCAAACGAAAAAACAACCAACAACCCTAAACTAAACCAAAGAAAAGGGAGTGCATAGGAAGGAAAGAGATTTTTTGTTTTGGAGTATCTAGTTCCTAATTTAATCTTAATCCACTCTGACATTTATCCTCATGGATAATTCAGTATACAAATTTAAGGCAGAAAAAGAATCCATAAAAGTAATAAAATAAGAGCTGCTTGCAAGGGCAGTATCAGTAAAAATTGCCCTTGGGTAAAAATAGTTCCTACTGCTTTGTGTCCTGCTCAGCTTCAGGTGATGTACCAAGATCCCAGGAACTACTTTTTTTTCCCTTGTGCAATCATTTGTGGCTCTCATCCAGCCTCTGATTATGCTAATTGTATTTGATGGAATTTGTATGTACTCTCCTTCGCTCTTGTCTCATCTGAACATACACAAGATGCATTTTTAATTTTTAACTCTTCAAAAATAAATAAATAACGTAACTTTCTCCCCAAGGTTGTGTAAAAGTCAACCTTATTACTAGTTCTAAACAGCAAATATACAGCCTTTATTACTAGCAAAACAAATAACCCTTTCTATATTAATATGTTGCAACAAAGCTTTTAGTTAGTGTGAGAGGAATGTCATAATGTAGGAGTTTGCATAACACAGTCAGATCATGTCACCTAGACACAATTTCGTTTGCATTAAATTAAATCCACCATCATAGGAAGTGCAACTTTAATAAAAAGATACAGTCAAGTTGGCTAGATCAAGAGCCTACATCATTTTGAGACAGACACTCAAAACAAGAGAGATGGTGAGCTGTTATAAAGCCATTCCCAAGGGTGAGTAATAAAACCCAGGACTTAAATTCCTGAATAAATAGCTTTTTTCGTTTTTCCCTTTAAAAAGTGCTCTTGACCAAGTAACTAGACATCAAAACCCACTTGATTTTGGCGAGACAAAACTAGATGACCTTAATGGCCTTAATCCAGGTTCCTTGACTGTCTCTGAGGTCCCCAAACGCAGCGGTGACTGTGTTATTTCATACTTCATGGAGATCCTCTGAACCTCTAAATTATTCTTTAATTTTACTAACTGGCAGCTAAAGAGAAACGCAATTGCAAGAGTAAAGGACTTGCTTCCCTTCCTAAATCGAAACAAGCCCAGCTTTTCATTCTTTATTTAAGTGAAAAAATGCCCACCAGGCTGCCCCGTGCACCGCAGTTCTGCTCTTCCACAGCTGAAGCCTCCCACCGCCCCTGTCCCTCCCCAGGACGCTCACCTCCCAGAGCACCTTGCGCGAGCGACCGTCCACGCTAAACACCGCATGCCTCCGGGGGCCAAATGTTCCAGGGTATTCAGGTGTCTTGATAACACAGGCAGGCACCAAAGGGAGTTCCAGAAGCGCTGAGGCAGCGAGGGCACTCGATTTCTACCAGATTCTAGAGAGGTGGAGTTAGGTTGGCCACACCTGTAGGTCTGAAAATCCAGAGGCACCTAAAGACTTTTGAAAGCCAGACTTCAGGGGCCTCAGTCGCCTCCAAAAACGGGACAGGGGTGCATTTGGAAATGTGAGCGGCTATCCGCATTGGAGAGCGTTGGCAGAAACGAGGCAGGGCGTTCAGGCTGGACACCCAATGTCCCTAATGCAGGGCTCTGAGTCCCAGGCCACAGGCTCCTGCACACAGCCATCTCCTGCAGAGACGCTACGCGTGGGACCGGCCCGCGCAGCAGCAGCAGGGCCAGACTCTGACCAGCCCTCCTGTCTGGAATGAAACCGAACTCTTCCAAATGCAACGGTGCCGACTGAAATAGCTTAGGAGGGTGCAAGGCACACGTGCAAGGGAGGGGGACACTGTCCATTTGTGTAAGGGACAGAATGCCTCTTCTTCGGTCACACAGGTCCCGTTCAGATGCACAACAGACTCCCTTTCGAAAGGTGAGAGTTTCTCAGCAAAGAGCTGAAGAGGAAAAGCAGACCAGGCTGCCTAGTCATGTCACATTATAGCCAGAGGGGGTTTTGGGCACGTCCCCTTTTGCCTCCCAGCCCCAACATACACGTACGCACACACGTGTTGGTGGTGACATCTGAAGGAGGCAGCAGTGAGCCACCACCCTGTACTCACTGCTACTTGTACTAGACCTTTCTCCAAACCATTTTTTCCGGGCATCTGAACTGCCTGTGCTAATTATTGGTGTAAATATTAGATCTGGAAGCTGGGTCCTCTGCCACCCACAATTCTGGACCCTAATAGGAGCAGTCAGCCCATCTGAGATGAGCTCTTTGAGCTGTTTGCTGGAAGTGAGAGCTCTCTGCATGTCAGTGCAGACAAGAAGATGCTGCCTGCCATGCGAATCTATCTGCGGGGGAATTGGCTCTTTTCCTCAGCCTCTGTACAATGAACTGACTGCAAACCACTTCTCTTGCAAGGGTGGCTGCACGTCACTGGTAAAATGTATATTATTTATTTGGAGATCAGTCTAAAAGTAACTCTATTTAAAAAAAAAAAAAGGAAAAAAAAAGATTCTTCAAAGCTCTTGGCATCCTTGACACACTCTTAAAACATAATACCACAGGAGTTACAAAACATAAATCATCCATAATAACAGAAACACTTCTCTTCACCTCATGTCTGCTACTACCTAAATTCTTTGTGATTCTGCAGGCACAGTTGTTATATACATGCAAATTTTAATTAAGGGAAAACTTGGCTGAATACTAGATAAAATTATTTGTTGTATAGTATATTTGAAAAGCAATGCATCATTCTAATAGCTTATTCAATGGATATTTGCAACCTTCTATAGAAGTGTTTAGGTAATGCAAAAAAAAGATTAATTGAATAATTTATTTGATGGACAACAGCATTATTCATCAAATACATTATTCAACTAATAGTATTCAACCAGTACTAATTAAAAGCGGAGAAGCAATTGCTTTCAAGTACAACTCATTCAGATCTCAGTTTTGGCTCCATTAAGAAAAAGCACTGCAGGGGAATGTCTCAGCGCAAGTGTAGATGGTGCAGATACTCTTTGTGCTAAAGGAGCCACGTCCTGCATCGCAGTGTCCTTGACCAAACGTATCTGCATGACTGTGGTAAGATTTGCACCTCTTAATGAATTGCTTGCCTGTACTGGGGCTGGTTTTGAGCACCCTCAACCGTGGAGGTATTTTAGTACATGGAATAGATAAAATGAGTACATTTAATTTGTAACCTGCAGGGTGGATCCAACTTGCTAACTGCTCCAACAGCACTCTTACTTGGGAGCTTCCAGATATGAGAAAGAAATAATCTGGCATTGTCTTCGCTGCTTGGTTTCCCAAGTGTTTTGCAAACCCTCTTCCATCCTATAACTAACACTTGTCGTTACTTGATAAAGGTACAACTGTTTCCCTACCCAACCTGGTGACACACCATGCCTATGTCCCATCATACAGCAGGACCAAAGAGCATTATAAGCATTACTTACACAAGCTGTCATGCTATCAGGCACACACCCAGCAGAGGCTATGCAGCTCTGCCCTGCGAATGGGACACCACTGGGACAAGCCAGTGAAACCACCTGTGCTTCAGACACATCAGCTTCTTGTGCTGCATTAGCACAAACATTTTAATATTTTTTATTTAGCAAGGAACAATGAAGAACATTAGGCTTTAAGAGCAAAAGGCTGACAACAGATGAGTCTAATCCATCGAGGGAAAAGGCAAAGACCGTATCTTAAGTACCAAGTAATGACCTCCTAGCCACACACAAGAGTGGAGAAATGCTCATTATCAGACAGTGTCATACAGCTCACCTGGTCACCTTCCCCACAGATGGGAAAACCACCATCTGAATAAAACCAGCTTCATGATCATGGCAGAAAGCACATTTAACATAACCTGCACATGACAAAGAATAAATATCATCCTAGGACTTTGTAGACATAATAAACCCTTGTTAAGTTCCCGTCAAATACACTGTGGAGAAGGCAGCCATAATGGTTAGCAAATAAAGACCCTCTTAAAGTTTAGTAAGCTTTTAAAAATGTAAAATATTTAACCAAAATATGTTTCCCCTATTTTGAGGGGGTTCAGGGAATAAAGTTCAAAGGAGTAAAAGGAGAGTTTGGATCACACTGACTAAGTATTAACTGAAACAATTTTGCTAGCTTAATTTACGTTACTATTTTAAGCAGAGTTTCTTTTAATGATTCAAAACACATTTCCACTCTAATCCCCTACTCCCGTTTGGAAGGAAACAGATGAACGCGATGAAATGCAATGCAGATGATAAATTCATGCCACTCGAAAAGAGGCAAATGACATTTACTGGTCTCTCAGTTCCCATTTCATGATTGATATAGAACTATAAACAAGAAAATAAGTACTGTTAAAAATCTTTCTATACAGTGGCAAGTAGGGTTTTAATGGTGGTTTGCCTGTGCTTATTAACAAGCCATGGCAGTTGCTGCACACTGATCAGTAACCGCGTAAGAGCTCAGCCTACTGTAGAAGTCCTGAGTCTATGTACTTTCAATTTTAGAGCATAACCATCATACGCTCCACAAACCAATGAAATTTCTAATAATACAAACCAATGATGTGTTAAATTGAGACACTTCTAGCTTGAATGCCAAAAACTTCACTATGATTTAAAGGATCTGTGCTTACCTTTCTCTATCAATTTACTGTTAATTTGCTACTATTGGAGCAATTTACAAAAAGAAAAAAAAAAGGTAATATTTTATTTAATTTCTAATACCAATCCTGGTCATTTCAAATATACACTCAAATGCCATTTATTGTACAAAATGCAATGCAGTAATTCAAGAGGAGTAAGAGATGGCATGAGAAGTGTTGGGGGGGGAGCAAGCAAAAAGAAATCACTCTGCAAAATATCTGCATTTAGAAATAGGTGGCAATCCTCACTACACCCCTTAGAAGAGGCAGAGGCATTAACAAAATTTTAGGTCATAAATTTTTGCCTATTTCAACTGTACCATGCATTGCATATTTTGTTTATTATTTATTTATTTATTACATGGTTTTGCTGTTGTGATGGTTACCAAAACTTTGTAGCTTTACAGATAATCTGTATCAAACAACGTGAGAACGTCCTACAAATGTGGGTTTTTCTAAATATGCCTTCCACTTTATTTCACCTCAACTCTTCAAGATGGTACCTAACCATTTATTTATGACTCTCTTTGCATTTTATACCAAAATCAGACATACAGCAAATTTTTTTTCTCAGTATCCCATTCCCACTTTCTACTCAGATACAAAGATAAATTGTAATGACCTTGCATGAATCATAGTGACGTCATGCAGTCTAGTCCGTGGAATAATTATGAAAGCACTGTTCGATCTCTGTCTCCAGGGGCTCTCTAACAGTCCCTTAAAATCTTTGCCACATCTCTCCACTCTCCAACAGGCTTCTGGGGCAAATATAAAGTCACAGCTTGAAAGAGAATGAAAACTGGTCAGGGTGAATTCAGGCACCAGTCATAAAGAACATTTAAAATTGGCTTTGCGATTAAACTACTGCTTAGCTGGGTTAGATGTGGCCTTCAGCAAATCAGGATACACCGAAACCACTGTAATTCTTTTTTCAACAGTTATACTGCTAAGTAATTCGAGAAATTTCAAGCTTTGCTCCTAGACAACAGCGGAGCATAGCTCAGGTCAAACTGATCCCTAGTAGAAACTTAGTGAAATGCAGCAGTTCTACCAAGTATAGATCTGATCCTCAGAGTTCAGGTACAAGGTTAGAAACTGATAAGTTAATTGTCCAACATCAGGACCTGCAGCAAAAGCAGTTGCAACATTTAAATGTTAACTTTATATATCAAGGGAAAGCAGGAAAGATACCTCGCCCATCAGTATCCCCTACTGACCTTCAGTTGGCTGGATATCATCACGCCTAGACTACTTTGTTCTGTGCTAAATTCAGTGCAGAGTGGAGAGAAAGGTTAACCAAACAAAGACCTCAGACCTCATTTGTGAGTAGAAAGTGCTAACCACTCAGGTTGCCTTAGGGACAAGGTATTTAACAAGCTGCCCTGGAACACTCCACCCATCCTTGGTCCAACACCCATCCCCTGCACTGCTGGAAACCCCATTAAAGCAGCACAGTTTACTGCAAGAAGGTACCTGCATGCACTGTGGCCCCAGACACAAAAGGAGCACAGATGAGACTTTAAAACAGCTCCTGCATTGTCAGAAAGTCAGTGTTAAAAGTGTTACATTGAAATGATGAGCTGGACTACTGGAGCTGTTTTTTAATAATTTTTGTCCTGTGGCTTATAAAATCACAGCATAATTTAAGTTGCAAGGGCCTCTAGAGGCCATCTGCTCCAATCCCCTGCTCAAAGTAGGGCCAACTTCAAAGTTAGATCAGGCTGCTCGGGGCTTTGCCCAGTGGAGTCTGGAATATCTCCAAGGATGGAGATGCTACACCTTCTGTAGGCAACCTGCTCCAATGTTTGACCACCTCAGTTTGTTCTCAGTATCTAATTGGAATTTCCCTTGCTGCAGCTTCTGTCTGTCGCCTCTTCTCCTTCTGCTGTGCTCCTCTGAGAATAGCCTGGCTCTGTCTGCTCTTTACCCTCCCATAGGTAGCTGTACTCAGTAAGAAAAGCTTTCTTACTAAGGCTGAACAAAACCCAGCTCTCCAAGCTTTTCCTCCTATGCCATGTGCTCTACCTCCCTAAATAATTTAGCAGCCCTTTATTGGACTCATGCAGGTATGTCCATATGTTTCTTGTACTGGACTATCCAAAACTAGACACAAGTGCTGAACAGAGAGGAAGCAACACTTCGGTGGATCTGCTGGCTACATTCCCACTAATGAATACAGCCAGCATGCAGTTCACTTTTATTTCCAGAGGAGCACACGGATGGCTTGACATTCAATTTGTCCTCAGGTCCTTTTCTGCAGAGCTGACCCCTGAGGAACTCCCAGGAAGCAGTCACTGGCTTCATGCCATGACGACAACCCTTCACGAGTAGTAGTCCAGTCAATTCTCCACCCACCTTACAGTATACCTATCCAAAATATACCTCCAATTTGGACATAACAGCTCCAATTTGCATACAAGGGTACTAGGGGAGACTGTCAAAAGCCTTGCTTAGGTCAAAGTGAATGACTTCCACTGCTCTCTCCTTGCCTGGTCCCATGGACTTGTATATGTCCAGGTGACTAAGTGGCCCCTAGGCCAATCTTCTACCATGGGTAGTACTTTAGTCCTCTAAACTCTGCCACTAGGAAGGGAGCCAGGGAGACCTGAGAGCAGACCATCCTTGGATGATAATGCTAGCTGCTCTGCTACCCATGCTCCAAGAGTATGTCCTTGTGTGAGAGCTTCTTGGGGAAAATTTGAGATTAGGTTGGGCCTGATGAGCTCCCTGATTTCTAAGAACATAACACCTGTCTATAGAGATAGAAAATATTGCTGTTTACATCTAAAGAAAGGCACTACCACCTGCTGTCTGCTGAAGAGAAATAAGCACTATGGGACACACACGACCTCAATTCTTTCAGCGAATCACTTGAGTGTAAGGTAAATTGGTGAAAGCTCTTTATCATTTGGTAACGTCTATGCCATGGGAAATGTGGGCCCTGAGGCATAAAAGATACCATATGCTTTTCATCAATACTGGGTCATTCCTTTGGCAACAGTAAGGTTCATCCCCTATGGGACACTTGGGGAAAGTGGGCTCAGGACTGAGTGGATGCAGTGGGGGAAATCTGAGCAGGAAAAAATGTGTTAACAGGGTCTTAAAACTGAGGTAATCTGTGACTGTGAATGCCATGGATGAGTTGTCTTTTAGGTGACCTTACCTGATCTTTCATCAAGTTTTAGATATTCCACAATTTCATTGAAGGCTCCCCTACTCCTTTCAAGAGGAGACACAATTCAGTTCTCTGTGCTGTTTCCCATCGTACTTATGCACACACATCTGTATTTATACACACAAATGAACCTTGATAAACTACACTTTTCTGCAGCACATATTCCTTCTTTCTCAATGACAAACTTGCAACTACCAAAGCATTAATTTTCAACCAGTTTCTCAGTATTAAACACAATGCTTGTGCTGCTTGTATTGCATTTGCCAACTGCCAAATCCTTCTTTGGAAATGTAAAGATATAGAGGAGGAAGTAAAAACAGCCACTGGCTGTAAAGTCTTACTGTACCTAATATTTTCTTATTTGTCTTTTTTTTATTAAACACCAGCAAATAACTTTGACTGCTTACAGGCAGGGAGGTGATGTTGATTGCCTACTCTAAACTATGATGCAACAGGTTTTACTGCATGCCCTGACTCCAACTGCTGAGATTTTTCACAAGCTTCAGCTTTTCAGACGTCAATGTTCTGTCCTCAGCCAGCCTGACTGGGAACTGTGTCAGAAAATGACCTGGAACTACAAGTTCTCTTGTTTTTTCATGGAGGTGAGAAAAATTCAGATACAGCACAAGTTTATAAATACCTTTAAGCTACCTTTGAAGTAACCAGTCCATGTTAAACATGTCTGGTCTAATAGCTAAAAGAGAAAGCTAACACCAGCTCTGCGCTATTGAACTACATGAATTGGTTTTGATCTTAATGACTGTAAATACAAACTACTTTCTGATCTACTTTGTCCTTCTACACTGCCATCCTCTCCATCACCATTTTTACCTCTCTGGATACTCTTCTTGATAAGCATCTCCTGAACTCTGCTTCTTCCCTATCTTTAATATCAGTGTCCATTGATTGCCCCATCTTGTCAATATATTTATGGAATATTTCAGAAGAATAGATGCAAATCTATTTTTTTGGACACTTTGCTTGAGTACTTTCCCTCCACTCACCATCTTTTGCTTTGTCACACACACATCAGTTATCACTCTATTTGTGCATAAATCAGGTTCAACTCTTGCAGTGCAAACTTCTCCACATCACAACAGCATTGAGCTCAATTTTCAGCTTCATGGCATCATTTGGTGACTCCACGTCATCCTACTGTCCATTAGTAGAATGCAAGACAAGATTAAAATCAGTAGCACAGTTAATCTATACCAAACATGACTTGGAAGGCAGTTACTAGTCCTGTACTCATCACAGAGCCAAGCACAATTTACATGCGGTAGACATCACCTGGATGACCACCATCAAACTGAATTTCCTTTGACCCCATGGACACTAAGGCTATATCCATAACAGTCAATCAAATAGTGCCAACTTTTGCAACGCGACTGGGAACTATCTGGGAGATTTTCAGTTGGGTCAAGACAAAATTGAACCAAGAACCATTTACACAATTGAGCATTACTGGTGCCATGGACCCAGATTGTGTCTGTTGACTGACACTGCTTAACTTAATGGTAAACACGCAGCCTGCACTTACTAAAGGAGTATCTTTGCAATGGGGCATCTTTAGTCTCTATACACAGTTTTTACCATGAGACTGTTTTTTCTACCACAGATAGTCAATTGCAGCATCACTGGAATTTTCCAAAACGTTAGCTCTCAAAATGTTAGCTGCTGTTAAATTCTAAAAATGCTCTAAATAATATCTGTGTTTGTAGAAGTTCAGCTTCATTTATGGACTCTGAAAAGACGATGTGTAGACTTATAGCTGTCTGAAGTGACAAAAAATAAAACCTTGAAACAAACACATCTGTGGATTCTCATTAGAGCCCTAGAAAGTGAAAAGACTGTAGTGCCAGCACATCTGAGGTCAGGGGAGACACAAAGGAAACACCCTGCGAGCACAAGGACCATTCAGACTCTCCAGAACAACCACAGTGCTGAAGAAGCTAAAAGAGTTTTATTATAAGCAGCTAAAGACTTATTGCACTGAGCTTGACAATGTCTTCCTAAGCTGAAACGACAGAAAGGCAGACAGTTTATGCAGCATACAACTGAAGACTAATTCAATGCCCCAAATTCTTCCCCGTAGCCATTTCAATGACTTCAAGGGAGCTATTTTGCCAAAAGTATTACGAGAATATTTTTATTTCAATAAAATGGCTACCTTGCTGGAATTAATTCTGACAGCTGTTTTAGCAATTACAAAATCACTTAACTAATTATCTCAAATGCCTTTTTGGCCATCTCCACTATGATAAACACCTCAAACTAAATTATACTGAGTAAACTGCAGTGGGATTGTACAAAACCTTGGCTTTGGGAAAGACAGGATGGAAGTTAGTGCTTGGCACTTAACGTCATCAGCATTATAACGATTCAGCTAGAGTATATATAATTTTGTTGCTGACCTTACATTATTATATAATTAAGGTAATTTAAGTAATTACTTGCTAAAAAGACTAATTTTGTTCATCAACGTAGAGACTCTCAAAGCACAGCAATATGAGGGAATTAGATTCCAATACAGCAGTTTTGGGAGAATTAGAACCTCCAGTGAATAAAGCAAAACAGGAGTAAGCAGTAAAACGGAATAAAGGACAGTAAAAGTTCATGAAACCTGGTTACTAGTCTCTGTTCTGTCACAGACATCCCTTGAAACTCCCGAGTACTCTAAATATAGTAAGGATTTTCTTGTCGCATGTAAAATATCCGCTGTGAGACTTCTAACTGTAAACTTAAATTTAATAAGTAAAGAAGCTAAAACTCTTTCCCAACCCAGACAAGCAAAAATCTTTCCTTAGAGATGTCTGTAATCAGAGTGACTCTTCTGAAGGCAATTTTGCCTCTCCCCTTCAAAATAAGATTATCTTAGAAGATCCTAACAAATTAACTCTTTAATTGAGTACACTGAGTATGCAGCAATGTCAGTTATTTGAAGCCATAAGCTCATCCGTAAAAATAGCCCACCTCATTCCTGCACAATAATGTAATTTTAAACCACAGAGTTTTTTGTCTGGAGACATTACTTATTACAAATGATCATATTAAACACTGGCGTCTTTTGCAAACATACCAAGAATTAAAAGGAAGACTTTGATGTCAAGAGAATGTTGCATTTGAGAAACTTCAAGAAAAATTTTTTGGATTACTGTCAATTCATTATTTCTTTTAGAGGTGACAACCTGCTTGTTTATCTGTGTTCAGACACTGTAAAACTTTTTCTGTCTTTAAACTTTGTAAAAAAAAATTCCTATAACAGAAAATAATTTATCCAGCTTTAAACCTTGCTTCTGGTTGTTCCTGATGCTATTTTGAATTGGATGATGACATGTACCTGCTTTTATGACAACAGGAAGATTCCATTACAAGTAATCAATATTTTGTTTGTTTAATAACTAAGAAATTGCTTGAGTATATAACTGGGGAGTTAATTATTTGGCAGGCCTATGAAACATGCTAATTAAAATTTTAAGTTACAAGAAGCTTACAGAAGTATTTAATGGAAGAAGCTATACTTGAAGAGACTATTTTAGTACTTCAAGCAAGCATGCCATATCAATAATATAAACTTTCAAAGTACTTTATCTATAAAGCCAGGAGACTTTGATATATACAATCTCTATTTTTAATGCAAGTGAAAGAACTTTCAAGCACTCTTAAGAACGTCAAGCTTAAGAATTTACAGGACTACAATGATATTGCAAAGAATACAGGTTTTCAAAACAAAATTTCAAAGGCATTACAAAACCTCATGCATTAAGAATGGCAACTACTGCCCAATTCAAAAACATCACTGCAAGCAGAGAAACTCACCACTGACCATATACATAAGACAGACAAAAGGAGGATCCCCAAAGAGCCCCCAAGGAATCTGACAGCATTTTAGAAACAAGCTGCCACCCAGACTCAAACATGAAGACATTACGGCACTTGCAGAGGTATACCTGTTATTGATGTTGCTTTTATTTGAACATTGAAATGTTGTTGTAACTTGAGTTTTATTAAAAGCTCATTTGCATTAAACCCCAAACAGCTAGACAACATAAGCTGACTAAGGTAAGACAGAGTCTGTGAGGGATTTAACTTGAATTTAAGATGCTTAATTTTCATTAAACTTTCTGTCACAAATTATTCTTTAAACAAACTGGTGCTTAAATGACATTGAGATTTTAAGTGAATACTTTCAGAGCTGCTTCATCAAGTAATTGAATTAAAGCTTTCCTCCAGTTGCAAAGCTTCCTGGGATTTGTCTTCTCACAAACTTTTTCAGTTTTGCTAGATCAAAAAAAAGACTCACCTTTCTAAATAGACTTGTCATTAGAACTAGCTGGATTATCCATGATAATTATCTGTGCTCCATCTCAGGATTTAACACCACTTGCCTCCATAATAAAAGTAGGTATGATTTGCATGGATGATGCAGTTTGCGCCTTCCCCAGGGAATAACGGAACTAATGTGGAATTTTATTGCTTATTTTTTGACACCATATTTTATATGAAGAAAGAAGAAAACAGAGTTGTGATTAATAACTTCCATTTCCTTTGTTTGCTTACTTTTGTCAGGTTTTCCTCCAGGGCATGGTAACAATCTTTACAGTATGACACTAATAGGACCGTCATGTCCCTGAAATTGCATCGCATAAACAATTACATGTAATTCAGTTCATGGTTTCCTCAGAGGCTTCCTCAAAGGCTACATTATTTGGCTCCTGACTCTAAAATATTTTCTCCTTCATATCTACCAACACTAAAAAGGATAAAAGGAGACTTCATCAAAGCCTAGTGCTACCCTACAATGGGAAAAAACTTCTCATTCTTTAACATAATGGACAAAGACTAAAGGGATCCAGTTGCTGGGAGCTGTAGAAGGGTACATTCGAATGGGAAATAAGGTGAAGGTTTTGTCATTAGTTAACCAGTAGAACATACTGTCAAGGAACAAGGAGGATTGCCCATCATGAATCAAACTAAGGATAAAGGGGACTTTGAAGCCATGTTCTTGCTGCATCATAAAGTATGGGATCTGTTCCAGGATCACTGGGTGAAACTCTATGGTCTTTCAGAAGGTAATCACAGGCATCATCTGTGGCCTTAAACTCTACAAATATATGAAGGAAAAAAAAAAGTCTTTTATATGTTGGCCAAAGTGGTTATTAAGAAATAAAATCTGTCACATAAAAAAAAAAAAAAGGCTACAGAGATATTAAATGGTAAAAGGAAAGCAACAAACTACTAATAAACAGCATTGACTAGCTTGAAGAGGGTTCCTCTCCAAGTGCTTTTAATTGGAAAAAATGGTGGCTAAGTTTGGCTTCGGGCTAATAAAGTACAGTGGAAAGTTGTGATAGGTCTGAGGAGTAAAAAGCCTGGAGAGCTGTAGTTTAGCAATGGAATACTGAGGGACGAACTTCTGCTGTGGAATTAGGTCCTTTCCCTTTCACCTACAAATAATTTTTAGCAATTTTAACATCTGTGTGAAACAGAGCTTATTTTATTTTCTGTAAGCTAGGGAAGAAAATGTATTTGTTTTTATTGTCTGCTTGTGAAATAGCATAACTCGTGTTATTTCCCTGTGTATCAGTGTCATCATCTAAGGAACATGCAAACCTCCCAGAACCTGTCTGAAAGGTCCAGCCCTTTCATGCATGAATGAAGAACTCAAGTGGTTTGAGAAGTACAGCTAGGTCTTATGGCTGTGGGTTTCATGTCAGCCATCTACAAATACTTTCATACAAGTAAACAATAGACAGCATTAAAGAGACCAATGAAAAAAAATTCTGTAAATCTGCATGCAGTCTAGGTTTTCAATGTGAGAGTATTAATGTGCTCATCATTCTTCAGAATTGAGCCACTTCTAGAGGAAGTTAAAAAATAAAATACAGTAAGCAGGATGAAATACCTTCAGTCATGAAATATTTCCATTGCACCTTACAACTTGGGAATCTGCTGGATGAAAAATGTCATTTCCAGGAGTAAAATAAAATAATATGACAACATGAGAAAATGATTGTTGTAAAATATTTACTCCCATCCATGAGCATGTAAGCTCTTGCTGTCCTTGGTGGGGATAAATTTGATAACCACTCTAACAGGTAACACGAACAAAAGGTGCATCATATCCACCAGTGTGAAGCTGCGATCTTCATGACCGTTGTGGTTTAACCGCAGTTGGCAACTAAGCACCACACAGCCACTAGCTCACTCCCCCCGCCGTGTTATAGGGAAGAGAATCTCCAGGAAAGCAGGGCTCCAGCACATGTAATGGTTACTTGGGAAGACAAATGCCATCACTCTGAATGTCCCCCCTTCCTTCTTCTTCCCCCAGCTTTATATGCTGAGCATGATGTCATAAGGTCGGGGATATCCCTTTGGTCAGTTGGGGTCAGCTGTCCCGGCTGTGTCCCCTCCCAGCTTCTTGTGCCCCCCCAGCCTCCTCGCTGGTGGGTTGGGGTGAGAAGCAGAAAAGGCCTTGATGCTGTGTGAGCACTGCTCAGCAGTAACAAAAACAGCCCTGTGTTATCTACCCTGTTTACAGCACAAATCCAAAACATAGCCCCATACTAGCTACTGTGAAGAAAATTAACTCTATCCCAGCCAAAACCAGCACAATGACACACAGCCAGCGTGTCTGCTGATGCTGTTTTTTCAGCTAATTCTGTGTTTTCCAATTGACCTGCAGCTTCCTTACTTCTGGAGCTATTAGCATCCTCTCTATGGCTTCAAGGCTATTTCCTGAAATTGTCTGTTTTATAATATTAGTCTAGCAAGACTGGCACGAAATAAAATCCTGACAAGCAATCAAAGAAAAAGTTATTTTCTAAAGGAGTTTCTCTAGAGAATCAGGTCAAAAGCCTACTTCTTACCTTGAACACTTGGAAGACATGAAAGAAAGCTTTGTTTTAGAAGCTTAGATGTCTACCACAAAGTTGATAATTGTTTTCTCTTTTTTTCTGTTTATTGCTTTTGAAGAAATTCAGTCCGAGACCTGAGATGCATCAAAGAAAGATGTGTATTTGGATGAGCTTTGTTTGATGGCAAGAGCTCTTCCTTATTAAGTCATCAAAACAGCCTGGAGTGAGAAGGTAGCAGAAGCCTTCTGGAAAAAGCGTACCAAGCATCAGTGAGGACAATCACAGGGCAGAGAAACTCGACAGCTTTTATGTTCTCTCTTCTTATGTGCACACAATTAGGGAGCTAGATGTCACATGTGTAAAGAGCCAAGGCATCTGATCCAAAACTCATCAAGTCAATGTAAACATGCCCTTTGACTTCAGATGAGCTTTGGATAAGCCCTCAAAGATTTTAGCACTAATGAGTTAGAGCTTTTCCAACATCACTTGGATAATATTCCAGGTGGGGGTGGTGGAGAGTGGTTTCAAAAGCAGATCTGAGCTCTGCATATTGGTTGTGATCCATCAGAGAAGATACTTTCTTTGGTCAGACAGGGACTGCTTTTCTTGTATTCTCTATCACGGTGCAAAGTCTTCTGCAGGAATACCAGTACATACTTACCTACCAAACTTCTTGCTGCTGCAACAATCTAGGACACTGATGATGTGCTTCTGTGTTGTAACATAGTTTATGGCTTTTCTTCCATTTCAGAAAAGGCCTTAATTTGTATAGAGTGCTAGACATTTCTTACAGTCTATGGTTATTGCCTATGGAGTAAACATGGACATGCTGCCTATGACTTCATTGCCAGTGTACAGAAGGACTGGGCTATACTGTTGATACTCTTTAGTCTTATGTGTCTTCTGTATTTAAAAAAATAAAAGGAATTGTATGCCCAAACCACTAACTTTCAAACCTGAGCCAACTCAGTTTGTATCAGTCAGTCACAGGTTTCAAATCCAGTCCATTTCAGGGGCAAGTAATGAAAATGGTATGAGGTCCTGAGAGACTGTGTACTTGTCCTGCCTGCCTTGCTCTTACACTTGCTCCTGGCTCTCCCACACTTGCGGAGAAGCCACTGCTTGTGCACTCTGGCAGTAAAGGCTGGTGTAAAGATCCTGGAGCACATTTAAGTTGCTGGAAGCTACACAGAGAGGAGGAGGAAGGGCAGCAGTGTGGAAGACGAGCCATGGAACAAGAGAACAACCAGATGCCACCCAAGCTATCCCTCTGTCACTCTCCTTCTGTCCTTTTCTTCCATCCTTTTTCTTTGTTATGTCTAAACCAGACTCCTTTTGATATTGATTTTCAATCTGTAATGCCATGAATTCCAGACATTGCCTTCTCCAAGTTATTTGGGCTTTTATACTATTGCATTGATTATAAGGCCAGAGACATCACTATATATCTGCTCTGATCTCCTGCATAAGAGAGTTAAAAGGCCCTTCCTAAAGCTTTTGAATAACAGCATCCTTTTAAATGGCACCTTTTCGTACTTCTTTCTATTTCTGATTTCTAAGATGCCATGAATAGAAATCTGCCACAATTCTTGGTAAATTTTCCCCCAAATAATGATGTCCACTATGGAAGCAAAGTATTTAATTTCTAGACAAATCCAGTTCAGATTTAGCTTTCATCCCCAGTATCTAAGAAATCATTGCCTGACTGACTGTTGAGGGCCCCTTTCTCTTTCAAGAGCTTTAGAGCCTGATTCTCAGCTCAGCCCTGGAGATAGAAGGACGCAGGAGGTCCAGCCTACAGGCGTGCCTTCCCTGTGAAGCCGCCTTAGGCATGGTGTCACTGAGTTTTGTTCTTCACTCAAAGGTCTTATTTCTATTTTCTGATTTTGTTTTTGCTTTTGAGAGATAATCTCCATTATCACATTCTTTCCTGTTCAACGCTTTTTAATGCATGTATTATTTATCTTAGGAAGGTCCTTTATGCTCTTGTGCGAATTCCAATTGTTATGGCTCATTTTAATTTCCTTTAAGGCCCTTAGTAATTTTTCTGTTGGAGTATAGCTGGTTCCACTTAATAAAAGTTTTGCTATGCAGATACATGAAGCTTCTGTGCCCCACCTTTGTATCTCTGAATAAACAAGACTACTCTATCTATCTGATGTATTTTATACAGTCTAATACAAAAGAGATGACAGAGCCTAAAGCATGGGCAAAGTCGTGCTTAACTCTAGTATGTATAACAAACAAAAGAATTTAGGATATGTGTCTACAGAAAATCGAGTAATTTAATTTTCAATTTATTTTACTTTTGCTTAGTTTGGGTGCTTATCTGTATCAGTGGTGAGGAACATGTATCTATCATGTGGCCATATATTTGGTCTAGATAAATCTTGTTACACCTGGAAACCTTCATCAGAGGCACAATTAGAAATAACAGAATTACATAGCAAAGAAAGATGCTTCTCAAACTCCTCTCAAGTCAACCCCAGAGGATTTGATCTTAATACTGCTTCTGAAGAATACTGTTGTCTGAAAATTACATATTTTTCAAGCAAATGGTACTGTTTGACAATACCAATAGTAATTTCAAGTGTTTTCTCATGTGTAATTTCTTTTTCCGCAGTTTATCATATCAAAACTGTTTGAATAGAGAAAATAGCCATGACTTTTCTATTTAACCAAAACCTTGTTTTCTCTCATTTATTTGTTGCCTCTAATCATGACACAATAAAGTCAAGTATTTGGGAAAAGGCCCTTCCTTTCATTGCGTGTAACATCATTAGGGACTGTGTGATTTGGATTTCCATGTCTGAATAGAAATAATTAGAAAATATGATTCAAGTATTTTATGTCTGGGAAAGATGCTGGGATAAATTCTGCCTTTCTCTGCGTGAGGTGAGGAAAATTAAATTGGGTAAAGAGCTCAAAAGCACTGTAGAAAGCTGTATCCAAACTCGTGCGTAGGACAAGAAAGTGGATTCTTCCAGGATATGGCAGAAGTCAAATCAAGAGAGGGTCCCCATCTGATGTGCTGAGAGGTACATCTGCCATTGGTGTTGTATGCCCAGCAAAAACTGCAGTAGGTATCTGCAAATGGCTAGCAGCTCTTCACGTGGTATCTGTCTGAGGTCTACAAAGGACAAGCCATGTTACATATGGTACCCATCCAGTTAATGCCATTAAGCCTACCCAGAGGCACAAACATTTTGGAAAGAACAAGGATTCATTTTGGCTTCCATGCCTGCTGCAAGACTTAACGGTAGGGAGCTAAGCGAGGCATGCCTATTTTTAAAAGCACACACAGGGCTATGGGTTGTGTATCACCAACGGTGAAGGTATTTCCTATGGACAGTGGTGCACTAGAATAAATAGGGTCATGTTTGCTCAGTTCTTAGGGTAAAAGTTATATGATTTGAGACCTGACCTTTCTACAGCCATATGCCTGCCTGTGCATAAGAAACCAGTCAGAAGGCAGATTTATTGCCGTGAAGCATCTATTCCTTATTTAAATGTGTGCAAGTCTGGAGCCTACATTTATGTTCTCCAAATCCGCATCTAAAATATTGTTATAGGTGCCCCAAACCGGAAAACTGAATATCTATCCTTTGTTCACCGACAGAGGCCAAATTCAATTCAGTGTGTTCTTTATGATCTTTGACCCCCACAGTGGTCTTGCACCAGAGCAGAACAAGAAAAAGTGTATCATACCTCAAATCCTTGAAATTTCATCAGAAAGAAAAAGATCACAACGCTACTGAGAGCAACTTAAGTGTCAAAGTCAGGTAGAAAAGATCTCTCTTCGGGAGCCTTCAAAGGACTGTTTCTCCCCAGTGACTATAAGGAATTTATGCGCTTACTTAACGGGGGCATCTTCACCAGCCATCTAAAATTTAGGTGCAAATCAGGCACCTACATTCCTACATAAAATGCACTGGTGACTGGCTTGGAATAAAGAGACTTGCAAGGGATTGAATAAAACAGCCTGAAGGATGTACAAAAACATGCATACAAAAATATACAGATAGTGAATGTTACAGCTATATACACAGACTCCTAAGACAGAACTGACTGCAGCACAAATGCTCACAGCAGCCAGAAATACGAACACTCACATTCAGAGTCAGGCTGGACTTATCCCTCTGCATCCTGCACATGGGGATGGGCAACACCAAAGTACTTCATGCTATCTGATATTCAAGTCCAGATAAAAGAGAAGGGTTTGAAGCTGGGGATTCTACCCTGCTCCCTCATGCTCAATCCCAGTGCTGCTGATTTTATAAGATATCCAAAGACAGATACTAGAGAAGGAAGGGAGGAACATGCCTCAAGGCTACTGAAATGCTCTCAGTAATAGGTTAAAAATGTGAAGCATTTAAAGTGTCTGATGCTCCCTTTGATATTCTCCAGGCGATTTCCTAAATCAGCTTCAAATTTTACTCATTTTCGGCTTTAAAACAAGCAGCGCCACAAATGATTAAAAGAAACAACAACAACAACAAAAAATAAACACACACCCAGATGGTAACTATTATCTGAGCCAGAAAATAGAGACAAATACATCCACTTAGGGCAAACTAACATATTGTATTATATCACTATGATGTACTGTAATGGGATATGATTTACATTAAAACTTGTTGTGAATTAGAGATTTAACTTATGGCCTTTCTCCACAAATTACAACAACAAACAAGAGTACGAAAATAAGCTCTAATAACGGCATGCATCCCATCACCATTTGCTGGATTATTTCTAGACCAAAGACACGGATAAAATATTCAAAAGTGCAGTTTTGTAACATTATTCTAGAAATGTGATTTAAGTGAAAATCCTGAATCCCTGCAGTCAGCAAAGATTTTATGGCAATCTTCCCAAGAATTGGGGTGTCTTAGATGAGATTTTGACTACAAAACACTCCAGAACAGTTAGGCATATGGTGTGACCATGGCTTATTACATTAAATGTAATGGTCTCACTTGTGCTCCCTCCATCTGTTTGCTTTGTCCATCTCTTCTCTTATATCATAACCTCATAAGATACCTATTTCAGGGACTATCTTTTAGCTATATATGTTGAAGCATCCAGCACAAAAGGAGCCCACGCTTTGGGCTTTCCTTTGTTAATGCAACTGAGCTAAACAGATAAACAACTTGTCAGGGATGAGTTTGCCACATTTATTCTCTGTAGCAAATTGTACTTCTAATTGGATAAGGTTCTCTTCCCCGCATGCCGTCATCTGGTTTGTAATGCGGTGCACCTTTTAAGCACTGCAACATCTCTTGCTGAGACAGCTGCGTTTTGTGGTGGATACTACACAAACATACACAGAAGCACAACACATTCCAGTTCCCTAATTTATATAACTGCTTCCTACAAAGATCCTAGGACTGAAAGTTGCTCTGAGAGGGAGGATGACATGGTAAGTGGATTCCAAAGATTTGAGGTTTCTTCTCCCTAAGTGACTTGCCAGAACCAAGCTCATCTGTATGCACCAGTATTCTCTAAATAATAAAAAAAAGGATAATGTTTCCTCTCCTGACGAATGTGCACTCAACTTTATCCACACGGTGCTTTAGCAGCTCTGCAAGAATGTAAAAAAGCTATCTAATTTCCTGTTTAACTTTGTCTAGAAACAATCACTGAGATTATGGAAGGCTACTTCTCCCTGCTCAATGTGTGCCTGCCTGAAAGCTTGAGACTGGGAGGGGGATGCTGAATACCCACCTCCAACGTTAAAATATTCCTATTCCTTCCTGCTCTGTTGCAAAGAGTAAACAAAAAAAAAAAGATGTTTGAGCCAGAATTGGTAAGCAATTACAAACGCAGCACCTCTAGCAGTACTTGAGACAATGTTAATCTAGCTGCCTTGGGTACCCGCATGAAGCCTGGATCCTCACCCACATGGTGAGCCACAGATGACATTTATCCTGCTGCACCTCCTCTGTTTTTGTTACAAGCTACTGTGATTAAGTCCAGGACATCGTCCTGACTTGTACCAGGGTCGCAGCTCTGTTTACAGCACAGACTGACCTTTCCTTACTGACTGAAGAAACATGAATGATATATCTGTAAATGTTAGCCTTTTTTTTTTTAAAAAAAAAAAAAGGGAATGTTATTATCTAGCCATTAACAACAGGAAAGTAGGAGCTGAAAAAAAGACAAAATTTAGCAGCTCGTGTCTCCTTGGCTTTGGGAGAGATTCTCACATCATTAAGTCATTTCTGAAATGAAGATGGTCAGAAGAAAGTGATGTGCAGAGAAGGGAGAACAAAATCCCATTCAGGGCTCTGCTCAGGGAACCAGCTGAGATAGATAGCTCCGATTTTTTTGAAACTTTTAGAATTTGTGCTCACTGCCAAAGGAAAATAAGGGAAACTACAATGAAACAGATAACTGTGTTATGAGAACTATGCTAGCAATGAAATGTCAGAGAAAACAGTAACGGGAAGCAGAATACATCAAGGAGAGATGGCATATGATGTCACCATGGTTTATTCTGCGGCAAAAGAGAGATCAAGTGTTGTAATGCTCAGGGACAGGCAATAATGAGATAGGAAGCAAAGCCACAGAAGTGACTCACAAGCAGGAGGTTACGCTTTTCTATGAAAACTGGAACTTCTCATGAATTTAATAGTGCCAAATATGTTTTTAGCAATTACCCTACAGGCTCATTTCTCCCTCATTTGGAACTGCCTAATATGCTTTTAGTAACTGCAGCTATCCCTGAGTTAAAATAGTAAAATAAAGAACTCAGAGATTTTTCTTGCTACCATTTTTAGCATTTTGTCCTTTTTGGATGAAATGAATCATATTGTTTACTATGGTCTTTCATTTTAGTCCTCTGTCTTATACTCCAGCTGGAAGTGGGTAGGATAACCAGCACTCTGCCCAGTTACCTCACAGTTGGTGTTACAGGAGTATGCAACACCTGAAATGAGACGGAAAACATATGTAGGAAGTCAGAAAGACATGCCACGGGGATTGCTCCTTTGCTGTTATGCTCAGAGGGACAAATTGCAGCTCAGCAGAGCCATGGAGACCCACCAGCTCTGTCAGCATGGCACCTGCTAGCGCCAGGTCTGAACGTGGACACTTGAGACCATCCTGTGGCATCAACCTTACACCTGCTACAAGAAATCAAAAGGACAAAATTAAGCTCTCACACAGCTTCAACTGTAAGCTTTGGTTTTCCCCCCATAACCTATGCAAGATGTTTCTGAAGAGTAAGGAGTGATGTGCTGTGACAAAAGCATCAGTACAGAAATGAACCACCAGCTACACGTGTGCTAGGAAGTTATCAATGCCAAAGAGCTAAAGAAAAGCAAACAGAAAGCAAAAAGATCTGAAAAAGAAATAGTAATGGTAATATGATATAAAAATATCTGATGTAACTGAGAAGAGCAAGCAGGATTTAATGCATGCTACCCTTGTTGGTGCTATATAAATGTCTTGTTCTGTTCCATTCTGGTGTTATTCCAGGGTCAAGCATATTCAGTGTCCTTTATAATAAAGCTGTCAATATACAGTCTTGATGCTATACATTGATTTTCTGCCACAAAAAAGAGGAAGTTATCCCTTTGTGTTCAGCAACGTCGCAGTGACTTAATATTTCTTAGACCACAATATTCGGTATCACCACAAAGACCAGGGCATCTTCCTGGCCCCACACATCTTATCTGCAGTTTTTATACATGTAAGTTGTTTACGAACATGTCAACAATGTAATGTAGCAATTTATTTAGTGGCAATGGGCAATCTGTGACATTCCAGTTTGTACCAATAAGCTAGTTATACAAACTTCTGTGAACTAAAGGAAAAAGGGCAAGAAAATCCCCCTGAAATCCTCTTAAGGAAGATACAAAAATGTAGGACTTCAATAAAAAACTGTTCACAGAATAAACGATAGTAACAATAATATTTAGCACTTACATAGTTCTGTCTCTAAATTACTCCAAAATGTCACAAAAAAGATCAGATTGAGCCTCAGAGTGGCTAAGGAAAGTGAAGAAGAGAGTTATGTGACTTGACCAAAACAGCATATAACAGAGCTAAGAAAAATTTGCACTTTCAGTCCCATTTCTTGATATTAAGCAGATTCTTGTCTTGCCAATTTCCCCATGTCTTTTTAGGCACGAGTAGGGATGACACAAGGGCTCTTCTACCCGAACTCCCAGCTACTTAAACTGAAAATGAAAGCCCCAAATGCTTTTTCTAAGGAAATTTAAATGTTAGAAAAAGCAGACATTGTCAAAGTGGTTCTACAAGCATAAAAATCCCATCATTGTAATTGTCAGGTGTATTTCTTTATTCTGTGTTCAGATAGTATTTGTCAAGAAATACGTTACGAATTATGGGAAGATGTATTCAGCAGGAAAGGAGGCAGAAGGCTAAGCTCGCACAATGCCAATGCTCTTCCATTACAGGATATTGATTCAGTAAGAGGTGAGCCTAGCCTGCAAGGTATTATCCAAAAACGGAATAAGTAGAAAGCTGGATGGAGCTCTACCAGCCACCTCAAAGGTGGTACCCACAAACACAGCCTGCCCCTGGTGTACACATCTCATTAGCTTTTAAAGGTCTCCTAAGAAGACGATTCAAAACCCTGCCAAGAAGCCCAATGCAGCGCTTAACTGTATCTGTCACCAGAAAGATTCTCTTGCCAGCTGACTTAGAGCTCCCCTTTCAGTATCACTTTCTAGCCAGTGAGCTCCCCTTTTATATTTGTGCATTTGGGTGGTTTTTTTCTTTCCTTCTTCCACTTCTACTTAGAGAATTGCACTGCACTGATAAACCAGGCGATCAACTGAAAGCAGCCTCAGTTTTCTCCAACCCCTTCATCTCTCCGCGCATCGCCATCCACACACGCCGGCACTGTGCGTGCCAGTGAGGCAAGCAGGGGACAGCCTTGGCACAGGCCAGCCCATGGAAAGTCTTGTCTTTGGCTGCTCTCTCAGCTTGATCACTCTTCCTTGATTTACTTAAGAAAATGTTACATGTGACCGTATCAAAAACCTTATTAAATTCCCAACATACCACCCTCACCATTTCCTTCTCACTTGTTGGATGGTTTCTGACACCCTGCTACATGCAAGTAAAATTAATTCGTCTTTTACTTTGACAATAAACCCCAATTAAGTACCTTTAAATTACTTCCAGTGAAAAGTTTCTTACCATGCTAAATATTTGCTTTTTTCAACTTTACTTGCTGGCCTGAAAGCTTATTATTTGCTAACACCACCTCTTCAGGGAGCTGGCTGGCTCAGAGTCTTCTTCTAACAGGATCCCGTAGGTCTCTGGATTCTTGTCATAGGTGGTTCCCATTTCCAAAATAGACAGGGAAACTCTCTGAACAAGATCCACAGAAGAGCAAGATCCATCTGTTTGAACAAGATCCAGCTGAGATGTTTCAAGTGATTACAAGATATTTCAGAGACATTTAGTGGCCAATTTTATTTGGCTCGCGGCTAAACTTCGAGACCTACTTTTTAAACAGGAAGACTGCAGATCACAGATCTTTAGAATCTTGCTGAATTATGGAAGATGCTGGGAAAAAAGAGAAGTTGGGAATACATAGATGTATATATACATATGAATACATAGATGTGGCACTTAGGGACATCATTTAGTGGTGGACTTGGCAGTGCTAGGTTAATGGTTGGACTCAATGATCTTAAAGGTCTTTTCCAACCTAAATGATTCTATGATTCTATATATATATTTCATAAAATAGGACCACACACTGGTAGCATGGAATATGTGACTTCTTGAACTACCAACTACTGACATAAAAGATGTGCTGCTTCCCCTGGGGCTGCTCTGTTCAGACCAGGAGGATGCTGGTGCCCAGGTGCCAAGTTACCCATCCCGTCCTCCCTCAGCACATTTCTCAGGCAGGTTTTTGGCCTGAGCTGCAGTTTTGATCACATTTCCATTAGGCATCACCGACTGCGAGTACCCACGCATGCTGAGCAGCACATTAAAACTACTTTTTAATGCCTCACTATAAAACTTGCTTTCAATATCAAACAAAACATTAAAGATCCATTATTTCTCCATACCAGCTAAAGACTTTTTAATGAGATTAATTACAAGAAAAGAAGAATGTATTTTTCAGAAGATCAGTTGAATAACACAACGCCTAATGTCTAGCAACTTTAAATAGCATCTATTAGATTTGATGTTATTTGAAAAACGCCTGCAAATATTTATAGTATTTCAAGTTGTTAAACTGGACACATTCTAAAACTGCCAGAAATAAAACTGCCCATTTTTCTGTTATGTGCCTGTTAGAGCTCACTACACTTTTCAGAGCTCTACAGCTTTCATGTGCCTTTAAGAAATCTGTAGGCACCTTCAATGGAAAGTTATCCCATTTTGCAGAAATGTGTAAATAAAATGTCCACCATGATCTATACATTAAATCTGAGATAAAGCAGAAGTTATCAGCATTAACCTCCCCTGTTCTGCTTGCAGGAGTCAGTAAAAAAAAAGTGGTTTAAAATGGCTTTGTAGGACGATGGCTTTGTCATGATGGTGACAATCTTCCCCCATTAAAGACCAAATAAATAGCAGATGAGAAGTGAAGAAAGAAATTATTACATAATGAAATTTAAAAATACTATAAGCAAGCAGCAAAGAAAGAATACTTATGAATTTATTTTTTAATCTCATTTCAGGCAGGGAGAAGAAAGACCAAGGAGAGCAAGTGCAGGGGAGATGATGCTTCACTCACTCACTGGATCTCTTTGAGGATATTACAGCCTTGCTTGACAAGGAAAGAACAGCAAAGATTAGCTATCTGGGTTTCTAAACCCCCCAACCTTGTTTCTCGCTAAAGGTTAATGTCTAGGAGAAGAAGAAAATTGACATACTTCTATAAAAGCCTAAAGGTAAAAGACAAAGGGCAGTCTCAAATGGATGCTTTTCCAGCTAGAAAAAGCTGTTGCAGATCAGCGAAGGCACCTAGACTTACTTTTGCTGCTATATTTATTAGTAATACAAACAATCTTTATTTGCATGAAGAGTTCTGATTTTGCCAGAGATGCTAAGTGAGAGGCAAAGGAAATTATTAATGCTGAAGGACCAGGATAAATCAAACACCTGAGCATAGGGAGCTTCATGCAAAGCAGCAGGAGACTGCCCTAATCCCTGGGAAAAAAGATCCAAGGAAAGTAGCCTACAACCTACATGCCCAACTAACCAGAAGATGTGGCTAACCTGGTTGCCTTCGTCAAGATGAAATGCAAGTTATATGAGCAAGGCAAATGACAATGCTGAAATGCAGTAAGAAGATAGGAAGCACCGGTTTGGATTCATCTACGCAATCAAGTGTGTACCTGTCCTCGAATATGAAAGAACAGCACAGCTCTTTGTGGGGGGCTTGGCTTCAGACCTTGTGACACAGCCAGAGGTGATGGGCCCATTGGGTCCCCTGGTACCATTCCTGAGACATGGAAATGCATTTCTCAGCATATGCAACTGTTTCTCCTGAGTATTCAAGAAAAAGAATACATTCAGGACACTTTTAATAGACCTTTGGTATTAGCCAAGAAAAAAACCCAAAACATTCCCCTGTAAATTCACAATTTCACAGCCAAGGTTTTCAAGCCAAATGAAAAAAAGCCACCAAACCAACAAGCGTCATTCTCTCTTCCCCTTTCCAAATCAGACAGTACTGCAAAACTTGCAATCAAATCACAAGAACTGGCAAACCTGAAGATATTTACAACATTATGAATTACATTATGTCTCAGAGATTTAAATCCCTGGGACAGGCTAAGGACGTCATGATGACCTTACTTTAAGAGAAAGGACAGTGCCAAGGTTGCCAGAGCTCCAAATTAAAATCTAGTCCAGAAGATACATTTTTCAAATGTCCTCCTGATTCTGAAAAAATCTATCAGTCTGCCAAAGCAAGGGCTGCAAGATTATTAAAGTGCCGACTACAATTTATGCCCAAGATACCTAGCTGGTCACCTCTCATGTTGCATACTGCCAAGGCTCTGGGTCACCCATTCTTTGGGGCCCCCCATTTTATTCTGATTGAGGTCAGGTCTTCTCACTCCAAGGACTCTGACAGCAGAGCCCCATCCCTGACCATGCATCCCAGCTTCTTGCTGCTTTCTTCTCCAAAAATTCAGCATAAGATCAAGCCAGGAGGGCTATTCCTGCCTATTTTAATTTTCTTTCTTTATTAATGTCCCACTGCTCTGTTCTGGGGAGTTGCAAGAACATCTGCTGCAAGAACAGACTTGTAGTAATTTCTACTTACTGCTGTATGGTGGCATGTATATGTACAGCATGTTTTATGTGTTTGGTGCACAGCAGAGCTGACGTGAAATAGGACAGATTAAGGGAAACCAACTTCAATATAGTCCTCTTGAGAGGTGGGAAAGGGGCTCAAGCCTTGCTGCAGCCTGGCTCAGGGGCAGATGCAAGTCAAGCCCTCCGCTTTTCAGGAGAAAGCCCGAACGCCTGCGTGGCTGCAGTTCACTTGGTGCAGCCTGCTGGGATGGAAATATTTTAACCATTCATCAGGAAAGAGAATATGGTGTGAGTAACACCACAGCGAGGACACCTGCCTTGCTGCCACAAGCCCCCGGGCATGTGGCAGGGACGATCCACCCAGGAGGAGGAGCAGAGTGGGTGCACGAGGCTGGCTGACACAGGGGGACGGATCCAGGCTGTCCCAGGCAGGAAAGGAACGGCAGCCCTGGTCAGTGCCACCCTGGGTGCAGACTTGAATCGCTGAGCTATCAGGTGAAAGGGGAGCCATGCACCTCTCCCCCTCCGCCAAGTCTGCCTTTCTCTCCCCAACTTTTCTTCAAAGGACTAATGCTTCGAGTACATTGGACTCCTTCGTTTGACACTAAAACCTCCTTCCCTGTACTTTGTTTTTCCTCTCCATTTTGCTGCTGCCATGTCGATCAGAAGAAACAAACCCAGTGCTGTTTAGTCATCTATGAGCATTTAAGATGACATTGGTGATGATTTTTTCCACTTTGGCAGCCTAACAGATGGATCAATTATTCACCGAGTCCTATTTTAAAGCCATCCACTGTACAAACCGCAGGTCAGGACAGCAAGGGTTTATTTTGCAATCAGCTTCTGTGCAAGAGCAGGATTTCTCTATATTACAATACTCTGGTGGCTCTGGAGCAGAGAAGGGGGTGTGATGTGCAGACACGCTCATGAGCACAAATAAAACCATAGCCCTTGGGTGGTGGTGTTGGTTGGTCACCTCACAGATTAGTTGCTGTTTTAACTATGCAATGTTCCTTGGAGAGAGGAATTTTTAATGTATCAAAAACCCCTGCTTGTTCAAGAAGAGCAGGGACGACAGGCAGAAAAGCAGGATGGTGAAATAGGCACTTAAGCATCTCTAGTAACACAGCACCGCTACCATAGGTTTACAACATCCCTCCTTTCAAGCCCCCTCGGAGCCCTGTTTGCTTCTACACACACCTCCCCTGCAAATACAGACACTTTTATATTAAAATCAGCAGACTCATGGATAGATGGACCAGAAGGCTGTCTGGTTCCACTGCAGCTTACGCTCTTCTGATACCACTGTGCTGTTGCTTTGCTGATCTTAACAATACCGCTCATTTCATTGCAACAGCTACCTAAAATCCCCCATTTTGCTTTCCTTTAACCCCATTGGGAAAAAAACCCAGGATGCCTCATGCAACTCAACCAGTGGAAAAGGGAGACAGCAGGGAGCCAGATGGGAAGGGAGGAGGAAGCAAACAGCACGTTGCCAAAGTGCCACCACGTTGCTCAATGCCCTTACTACTGCAAGGAGTTTGGACACAGCAGTGATGATCATGGCATGAAAACTGGGGGGAAACAGCTACCCGCTGCTTACTTAGTTTAGCCCTGCTTGGCCCAGCTCTACGTCAGAGAAGGACAGGTCCTTCCTTTCCTTGCAGGGATGGCGGAAGATCCCCCACGTCCATGGTGGGTTCAGCTCATATAAGGTACATCAGCCTTCTGCTCCTCACCTCACCCTCTATCTCACCCAGTCTTCAGGCTTAGAAAAAGAAAGTGGCATTAGAGACCACAGTGTCATCTCCATCAGAAGAAACTCCACCCTTCCAAGGAAGATTTACTATAGGAAATCTGTAGCTTTTTAGCCCAGTTTTGTGCAAGGAGCTCTCAAACACTGGAGAATGCAATCGCAAAAGCTTAATGGAAGCACAGCAAAAACATAATTTAAAATGCAGGGAAGAAAGTGAGGAGAGACTGTCCTCAACTGTGAAAAGTTTGGGTTTATTTTCCAATTTTACTATAGGATGCAGCGGACAAATCCGGTGCTATTATTTATTGAGAAGTGTCCCATGTGCATGGTAGGGCTTTGCACACAAATGAGACAGTGTCTGCTCCAAGCCGAGACACAAACAGTTTGACATCTGAATACACCAGAGACAAGCTCTCCGTGAAGTGGTGTGGATATTTTCAGAGATCATTGCTGGAAGTCTTAAGGGAAACGGAGTGTTTGCAGGCAGAAGGTGTTTCATAGAGAGAAACACTTCTTACTGAATACATAACGCAAAGGAGTTTCAACAGTAAACGGCACAAAATGGGCGGGCAGAAGACAGATTTGGGAAAAATGTAAAATAGGAGTATGAAATTGTTAACGGAGGGAAGTTAGGAAAGAAACTATTAAAAGGAACTACGAACAGAGGGCAGAATTGAAAGAGAGATTGGAGAAGTATGACAAGACTGAAGTGGTGGCCAATGCTGACCACAGAGCTTGACTGCCATCTGATGTCACCCACAAGCCAAGTGTGTGATGGGTGAACACCACCCCAAGACCTCCATGACAATGGGCTGGTAGGTTTTGCTATTCATGAAGCTGCAACTGCTATGGACAGGGTACCACATGGGAGCATGGATCCCACCAGGAGCCCCAGTACAGTTTAGGAACCCTCCAGAGACCAGGATTTCATTAACATCATCTATATTTAAACAAGCAGTATGTGGTGGATGGCTTGAGAGCCCTCCATCACCACTTGGCCCACAGTGGATTTACCTGTCTTGAAGCAGTTAGCCAGTGACCAGGAGGACTTAGGGGTTGCAAAACTCTATAGTGTGACAGCCCCTCTCTTCAGCCTGAGTTTGGCTTCTTCAAACTTCAAGTGAGGATAGTGATAGTAAAGGCATCCCGTGTCTTTACTCTGGACCTTGATGCCTCTCCACACACAACAGCTCTGTGCCAAGCACTGGCCATCTCATGTCCCAGGAGTGATACAATCCCATCAGCCTGAGCTTGTCTCCATGCCCAGACCCACTTTGGTGAACTGTGGGCAAAGGAACTGCAATGACAAGGACTCCAGGGAAGCTATTTAGGCTCACCCTTTCCTCAAGGGAAACAAGGTGCAGGAGGTCAAACACTAGTTTGTAAGTGGTCTCCCCAGCCCTCTTCTGCAGAATTAGGGCTATTCTGGTGCCTCACAGTGCACCTTAGCTAAACCTGGAGTGGTGAGTTGGGCAGAGCAGCAAGTACCACCTGGAAACTGCACAATCAGGAACAAAGAACTGTATTACGAGTGATGGTGCAATGCTGATGGGTTAATATCATCCATGTGAGACAGACAAAAGGATAGCATGCCGCTTCCCGGAGCTCTGCCACTGCAAAAGGCGAAGTTTGTGGGACAGCCACATCTCAGTATGCTTCAAAACATGTGTGCAAAGATACACACTGCCCTGGCCAGACCCCAACTGCTGCAAAATACCCCCTCCCCAAACAATAACTTGCAGAAGTGAGGAGCCTCAGAACAACCCTGCTGAGCCACAGATCCCCTCTGACTGCCCGCAGGGGACTGCCACAACCGTACAGCCAGCGTGACCACCAGCCTCAATCCAGCAATGTTATGGGGAGATTGAGACATGATTCCTGATGTCCATACTGGGATCAGGTTTGTTTATGGAGACAGCAAAACCCTTTCCATTTTGGAATTACTGGGTACTCACAGTAGAGGGAAACGCTGTGGGAGGTTAAGTTGTTTGCCCAAGGCTGCAGAGGCCAGCAGTGCGATGAGCTAGCAAGTGCCAGAAATTGCTTGCCGACTCCTTGGCCTCCAAGTCAGACCACCCACTTCTTCCTGAAAGAAGCTACTTGTGCAATTACTTCTTTCCAGCAAACTCTTTGCCAACCCTCTGAAAAGTAACTCCCAGAACTAGTTGGATTTGACAGGCCCTGACACAATGCCAACACACGGGAAAGTGGGGGCAGCCCCCTGCCAGCCACTACCATCCACGGAGGACCCACTGTTTACAGGATGCACTATCAACAATCTAACCTCTTTATCCCCATAAAACTGAAACTAAAGCACAGGAAAAAAGCATGGGTAATACTTCTCTCAGCAATGAACTCCCTTGGAAATGCATGTAGTCTTAGCTCCCATTTGAATTTGGCTGGTGTGTTTATTAGCCATGATGCATACAAATGCATTTGGCTGGAGAAAAGCAGCATAAACAAGTAGCTTATCAGGCTGCAGTGGAATGGGCTATACCATTAAGCTATCTCAGTTAGTGATTCTGTTCTGCCTGCGTGGTGCACTTAGGCTCCCCCAGCTTTCCTCATCATCTCCAGGGCTCTGAAGTTTGCAGCCATGGGTATGGGGCTTCAACTTGAAGAGCTGCTTCCTTGCTACTTTTAAGCAATCCATGAAACCAAGGGTCAAAAACCTCACAAACTGACCTCCAGCCATCAACCCATCTCAGTGAGTTGTGTATTACGGCTTTGCAAGTAACTGTTCTTTAGAGTAAATAACAAAGCGCATGTTCTTTCCTGTCTATGTTTAAGCAGCAAAGGCTGCACATCAGAGAGACCTTTGGCTTATTTGGCTGGGGTCTTCCTTCCCTTGGGAGAAAAATCTTTGATTGATACAGGCAATTCACAGATGTCAATACATGCTTTCAAATGCATGCTCCACTTCACTGTCAATACAGGGAATTGACAGGACATCCGATATTAATGAGTATTGACATGTGAACACGTGCACACACACAGAGTGATGGTGGAAACCTGATGGCATGAAGCTTTGAATAAATGTGCCATGGAAAAGAATAAATCAGTATTTAACATGGAGACAAATTATTATGGGTCTTGTATCTTGCTACATCAGGAAGACCTAAAATGCCTTACAACCCAAGAGTGACTTTCCTCTTCCTCCAGGTACAGACAGGATGGGATGAGTGGAGGAGGGAGAAAAGGGGAGGAAGGCTTCTGGGTTACCAAGAGGCAGGGGAAGGGGAGTTTTTTACCCTTTGGAGGGTGGGAACAACCTGGGTATCACTGCTGTGTAAGGCAGCGGAAGACAGCTACTAGGCTGAGCACATCATCCTTATGCAGAATTTGTGACCAGTACCGCATAAGAGTAGTGAAGTGAAGAAAAAGAGGAAAAGAAGTGTAAATGAGTTGTAGAAATCAGAGCTCTTGGGCTAAAAATATGCATGTTGGAGGGCGAAAAAAGAGAACAGAAAGGGTATACAGGAAGACAAATGGATATCAAGCAGGATTTTATACTTCATCTGACAAGCAGATCCAACCGTATCATTCAATACATCCAACAGGAACAGGGCATCCAACGGGAACGGGGTTTTCTATGAGCCAGAAACATAAAAAGCATGAACCCTAAACCATGCACATGTGCTAGCATGAGAAAGGCTCACACAAGACATCTTTCCTAAGGTCATGCAAAAGTCAATTGCATTTTTGATTTCACAAAAGAATTTGATCAATAATCAGACACATCCTTCCCTCTTCCTGGAATACATTAAATTGCAAGAAATGACTGAGATGTTGTGAGGAAGTCAGGTCGTACTGTGGGGTTGGGGAACCCACAGCACAGATGGACTCCTGCAATGAGAAGCCACCTCTTTCCTTAATCAAAACACAATCGCTGAATACAAAGACTTGCACAGCTGGTACTGCAGTGATAAAATTGGACCTCTCATGTACTGCCAGCTTCATGTTTTCCCAAGAATGTTTATTTTTTAATACAGTACTTTTTCAGACTCTCAAAAGATATGGTCCAAAAAATTGAAATCATTGCCATACTGCCAGCTGTAATAATCCTAGAGGTATCTCCAGTCTAGTAGTAGTTTGTGTTTTCCATTGAGCCCTAGCTCTTGGTGTACGACAACTAATGAAGAATATCACTTCTATTAGTGATTTCTAACTGCTTTGGTTGGGAAGAACTCAGTCACTGAAGGCTCAAAACTCAGAAGGTAAACACCTGAGCTTCAGTTTCAGGGAGTGTTTGTAGTAGCACAACAAACAGTAACTTTGTTTTTAATCCTCTGTGTGTGTCTAAAGGATATTTTCATCATTTTTAACAATCTAAAATTTAGCAGACCTACTCTGGAGGAAGAAGGGCTCCCAGTTTCAGCAGTAACACAAGGGTATCTATGAAAGCAATGTTTGCTCATTTGTGCTAAGAATAAATAGATGGATCCCACATTAAATGCATGTAGTTTAAGAAGTCCTATAATCTGTTTCCCTCCAAGACACACAATTTTTGCTTTAGTTGACTATTTGGAATATGGAGGGAAAACGACAATTTTAAGGTTGGTCACAACTCACGTAACCGGGTGTATTGCATTTGCATGGCAAGGCTTGGGGGAGGGGGTGCTGCAGGGGTGGCTTCTGTGACAAGCTGCTAGAAGCTTCCCCCATGTCTGACAGAGCCAATGCCAGCCGGCTCCAAGTCGGACCCACCGCTGGCCAAGGCTGAGCCCATCAGCAACGGTGGCAGCACCTCTGGGATAACAGGTTTAAGAAGGGGAAAAAAACCCTGCAGAACGGCAACTGCAGCTGGGAGAAAGGAGTGAGAACATGTGAGAGCACCAGCCCTGCAGACCCCCAGGTCAGTGCAGAAGGAGGGGAGGAGATGCTCCAGGTGCTGGAGCAGAGATTCCCCTGCAGCCCGTGGTGAAGACCATGGTGAGGCAGGCTGTCCCCCTGCAGCCCAGGGAGGTCCACGGTGGAGCAGATATCCACCTGCAGCCCATGGAGGACCCCACGCCGGAGCAGGTGGGTGCCCGAAGGAGGCTGTGACCCCATGGGAGCCCTGCGCTGGAGCAGGCTCCTGCAGGACCTGTGGCCCCGTGGAGAGAGGAGCCCACGCTGGAGCAGGTTTGCTGGCAGGACTTGTGACCCCGCGGGGGACCCACGCTGGAGCAGTCTGTGCCTGAAGGACTGCAGCCCGTGGGAAGGACTCACGTTGGAGAATTTTGTAGAGGACTGTCTCCTGTGGGAGGGACCCCACGCTGGAGCAGGGTATGAGTGAGGAGTCCTCCCCCTGAGGAGGAAGGAGCGGCAGAGACAAGGTGTGATGAACTGACCCCAACCCCCATTCCCTGTCCCCCTGCGCTGCTCAGGGGAGAGGGGGTAGAGAAAACCTGGAGTAAAGTTAAGCCTGGGAAGAAGGGAGGGGTGAGGGGAAGGTGTTTTAAGATTTAGTTTTATTTCTCATTATCCTACTCTGACTTGATTGGTAATAAATTACACTATTTTCCCCAAGCTGAGTCTGTTTTGCCTGTGACAGTAATTGCGGAATGATCTCCCTGTCCTTACCTCGACCCACAAGCCTTTTGTTATATTTTCTCTCCCCTGTCCAGCTGAGGTGGTGAGTGATAGAGTGGCTTTGGTGGGCACCTGGCGTCCAGCCAGGGTCGACCCACCACACTGGGTCAAGACTATCACTTCAGAGAATTAATTTAAAATAGAGAGCCTTCTGTCAAACACTCTTAAATGACCTTATGGACAAAGGCCCCGCAAATCTAGAGTTAAAATATAGCTTAAATAGACATAATAAAATGCAAAGTAGGTTAGTTATGTACAAAAGTGCTGAAGCTGCCCATAGGAAGCATGAAACAAAACCCACGTGTGCACTCAGCTCCTATCATCCCGACTGAAGCCAATGCCAAAGCTCCCTGATTTCAGCTGGGCAAATCCTGCCCTCAGTTTTTATTTAAGCAAAAAGATTTCTGTACTTGCTGGGGACAGAAAAAAACAAAATAAGAGGAGCTCTCCTAATATATACAGAGCACGGCTTATTCTTCACTTTATGGCTGTGCAACTGGAAGCGGAGAAAGTTCTTCCGAGGCCCAGCAAAAAATCTTCCATTCCCTCTCATTTTGGGGCTTATTTTGGGCTGGGGAAAACATGGCCAAGGAGCTTGGCCGAACAAATACCTTCAAGCATTTTCTGATCCTGCCACGGCACTGCCTTCGCAGACCTCAAAATCCCTTCATGCATCATTTATAAATAATCCTATCCATTGCAAAAGGTGGCAAGCATTGCCTCGGTTACACGCTGGGAGCGCACTGACCAGCTCCTGGCCTTCCACGTTGACCTGGTGGTTAACTCGGAGCTGCTGCTTGCCTGGAGCGCTCTCCTCCACGCTCCATTTCATGCGGAGAGTAGAGAGAGCCATGAGTTTTTGCTCTGGTTTGCTCTTTCCTTTTTTCATTTCTAGCACACGGGGTGGGAAGGACAATTGGGATTTGGGTTCACAAGCCAGGCCGCAAGCATGCGTATTCCCGCAACGCTGCAGGAGCATATGCAAGTGAAAATGAGATGGTGAGGGATGTGACAAGGCATTTTTACTCAGAGCAGCTCCTTCCGAGTACATCCTTGTGCCTGCTGCTTGGTTTTGCTTCTGCTTCTTTGAGCGAGCCGTCCTACAGCTATGCTAGCTGGTGTGCACCTGTATTTACAAGGCAAACTTAGCAGGATGTTAAAAGTCAGCGTTGGAGGAGACAAAACAGGAGAGGACATGCTGCCTGGTTTTCAGCCTGCTCTTGGGTAATTTTAGTACTTTCCTTGAGCACCTAGGTGGCATGATGACTTCAAACTGTGGCCACCACTGTTAGCACAAAGAATTAAGTACATAAACAACATTACCTATAATAGTGTTATAATGTACGTAACCTCTTACTAGGGAATTGGAAATTTAAGCTGATGTTTTCTTCCGCAGCAGAGGTAGGAAGCAAAGATGACACGTTAGGTGGTGAAAGTTAGAAGGGAAAAAGAACAATTTTTTTCAGACGCTTACTGTGGAGTGCCTACAATATTGTACAATAATAAGCTGAAAATGCAGACTTTATTTCCCTTTGGAATTCAAATGCTTGCACATCAACAGGGCACCTCTAATATCTAAGTAATAAGCATAGCTGCTCCGTAAGGACACTGCTGAAACTCAAATTCCCTCAATACAATTTCAGACTGAGAGTGTGAGCTTGGGGAAGGAAAACTTTATTACATTTCATATGGTTCTCTTAAGCATTTTCTGAATTTAAAGATAAAACCACAACCTCCAGTGGGAGAAAGTACTGCACTCTTCTTTAAATCTGCATTCCTTTATCTGATACACTGCCACTGGACAAAGTAAAAATTCTTTTATTATTTCTGCAGACCTTGAATGTTACATTGAAGAGTTCGTGGAGGCTGAGAACAATGACTGTGCAATATATGTTTATAATGCAACTATTAAGAGGTTCCGATTTGTTTGTTTCATTTTGGTACATATAATGCACCAGCAAAGCTGATAAAAATTGTATTTTTTCCCTTTCTTCTTGATAGCTGATTATACCGGGCACACCTGAGCAAAAAGCATTTGCTACATTGTTTGAAGAATCTAGGTACAGTACAATTTGCTGGCCATTAGGTTATGGGAGATGCTAGTGAGCTGCACTGGTGAAATGGGTGCCTGCACAGTAGTAACTGAAGAGTTAATGTTTTTTAGTTGTCCCTGGATGAGTGCAGTATTTCTGTATCTTCTCAAAGTTTAAGATTAAACAAGTTAGGAGTTCAAAGCAAACAAACTGCCTAATCAAACAGCAGACACCCTGTGAGGATTCTCTAAATAAATACGATTGCATTTCATACCACTACCTCCAATTGCACTGAACCTCTTATTTGTTTATGGTATCCCTGGTTCAAATGGCAGAACCTCCAGATCCAATTTAAAATGCTGAAGAGGTCACTTAGAATTGTTGACTGAAACTGGATCAAACCATAAAAGAGACTTTGTAATGAAATAAATATTTACTAATCAGATTATCTACCCAGAGCAACAATCTTTGTTGGTAGGCTGCCATTTATTACGCTTTCAATCAACCCCGTGGCTTCTAATAAGCTGCGTTTTCATGTTTTTCTTAATATAGAACTGCTTGTCATTCAGTGTCGTACAATGCGCTGTTGTGCTCCAGGAGAGACGCGATGCCTGGGGCGAGGCGAAGGCTGACGGTGACGCCGTGGAGCCGCTCGGCTCTCTCTTCTTGCTGACTTGCCGGGGGCGGTGGGCAGAAGCCAGCAGCAGCAGTGTGGCTCCGCGCCAGGGTTTGGCGGGACCTCCAGCACCCTGCAGCATGTCTCGGCGGAGGTCAGGGTTCCGTATGAAAAACAGTCTCAAAAAAAATTTGTTAGGTCATTTTAGAGACGCAAAGGGAAAAAAAAGACTGCTGTTGAGAGACTCCTTTCACCTGTGCAAGGATGCAAGTGTTATTATCCACATGCGGCAGGCATGGGCTGTTAATTATGAAAATGAATAAGAAAAAAGGTTTCATGAGGTGCATGGGTAACGATCCAGGTGCTGCTAAGTATAAAATATGCTGAGAAAAATGAGCCCTTGCAGAGCTTGAGATGGATTATCAAAAACACACAGTTGCGCTGACAAAACATACACATCTGCTTTGCCAGTACAATTAAGATGCCTGTGCTCATGAAACAGGGAGTGGGATAAGTGCTTGCCTGCGCATCTTTCTGATTATTGCTGTAAGAAAATACCTAATATTTAGTATCGGTACCACATCCACAGTAAATGCATCTGTCCATTACATGGCTGCTTGCTTGAGTTAGAAGATGCAAAATAGACCACATGAAAATGTCGAAACTCACAGACTTCCTGGAAAAATACTCCCTACCAAGATAAAGCACTCCCTGCCCAGGTAACTTACTATTTTACGCATCCACAATTAGTTGTTTCACAGAAATTTCCTGCATTTCTAAATCTTAAATCTGTGGATTTTAATACTGCCTCGTAAACCAGCCGCAGATTCAGTAACGCAGGCTGAAGGCTATAACTATGTCCTTAACTCACCGCCACGTGCATAAAAAATCCTACAAGCTCATCAGCGGTTAATCCGTCCTATCAAAAGTGCCACAGTACGTTGACAAAATTAGAAATACAAGTTTGTTATTTTAATGAGTCACTGACATCTGCTGCTTATTCTTAGTTTTCAGTTGCACTGCCCTGCTCTGACATCATGGCTCATGTGATTTTCATTTGGTTACCGCTCTTAGCACTGTCTCAGTCCTTTATATTACTTTGACAGCAATTCTCCTCATTCATTATTTAACAATAACTTTTGCTTACCAAGCACATTTCAACACAACTAACTAAGCTAAAAGCATGTCCTAATCCTTAATGAAGTCCAAATGCTTCTCCTGGGAGGCAGGTAAGTATCATCATCATCATTTTCGGGATGGGAAAGCAGATATTAAGTAATTTGCTAAGGTCATGCAGCCTGTCTGTGGCACAGGTTGGGAAAACAATGCTCTCGGGAGCTCTGACTATCTGTCCCCAGGTGTAAGTAACAACTTTAACCAGCTCAGGCTACTCCAGACCCAGAGCAAATGCACAGGGAGAGAACGTGAAGGCATGAACAGGCATGAAGAAGGTCCTGCAGTGGGGTCATCTCGTTACCGGAAGGCTGTGAGCCTCTGCAGTTGGCTGATGACAACTTTCGTTATCAGATAATGCTGAAACAAGGCAGTCCAGTGCTCTGCTTGGGAGCCTGAAGGTCTTGAGATATTAACAGTGGACTTTTTTTTTTTTTTAAAAGTCCTGCATTCCTCAGTCTCTTTTCAACTCCATATTTTTAACAATGATGTTATTTAACACATGCCAGTATGAATAAGTTTATTCTTTCTTCTGATCTGATCCTATAAAAGGAGCTTGTGTTACACAGACTGCCTATAATTCATTAAGCCAAATTCCCTTCCATCTGGAGGCTTATACAGTTGTTGAAAAGCTGTCACTATAACCTATTGTCACTGCAACTTTTTATGAACCAACCTACGTTTTTATGTCAAAATTTATCTCAACAATTTTGCAGTACTTACTTTCAATTATTTCTATATCATCAGCCTTTAGGTAATGCAGCATTCAAGACACTGGGATAAACTTCTCTCTCTGGCTCTGTTCATACTGAAAATAAATACCGTTTTGTATTTTAACAAGAGCTACACAAAAGGAGACATAGCTTCATGTGCATATCCCAGTGGACGCACAAACCAATGGCATGTATTGATTTCACATACCCCCAAATGAAACAATCATAAATAAATGCAATCATCTACGTTAGAAAGAAAGAATGGCTATAAAAAGGGAATTCTTCTCAATGAAAAAAAATGAAATTAGGCTGTCCTCATTTCATTTTACAACAAAAAGACACATACACATGCAAATTCCACACGTTCTAAAGGGCAGATACATAAAATGATGCACAGAGGTAACGAGGCCAAAGACCAACAGCAGCTGCTTTATTTGTCTCAACCCACGATTTATAGAAAGACATGCTTTCCTCCTAGCATCCCACTCTCTGCCAGACTGGGTCTCTGATACATAAAAGGAGATTAAAAATCCAGCGTGCAAGGAGTGAAAACATCCTCAATTCTGGCCAGCGTGGGAAGGAGCCTACCTGACTGAAATTCCAACAACCAAGACATGGCCCTAGTCCTAAAATTCTGAAATGAAGTCCTTCAGACCACCTCTTCCTGACCTTTCATAATGGCTTTACAACAGATTATGGCATTGCCTATACTAGAGGGTTGTACTGGCATAAACTGTACTGATATGACCAGGACTAATTCTGCAGCGAAGAGAAAGCCACAATGCTAACACATAAACTAGAAACAACACAGAAATACAGCTGATGGGTAGAAAAACAGGTTTTGGCATGCCACTCTATCATAAAATTAGCCAAGGGTGTATCTGTGTTTGTAATACGGCTTCATACCAGCACCACTATATTTTCTAATAAAATAAAAATCACAACCTGAGCTGGCATGCTTGGATCAGTAATATTTAAGTCTTGACTAAGCCCTTGAATTAAAATACTGCTTCAAAAGGGGGTGAAGTATCAGCATTTTTTGAAAGCTTGGTGTTGTCCAACTGAAATAGTTTAAAAGGCAGGACTGGAAAAGGAAGTGTCAGGTTTGGAAGCGACAAAGATCAACGTGTCTCCAATATGGTACCTCTGGCAAGTGGCTGTGCAGTAAAATAAAGCGTGACACATAACTGCTGAAGCGGTCTCGGGCCAAAACTCCCGATTCTTACTCATCTCGCACTAAAGCAAAACTCTGTCTAATTGAAATGATGGAGAGAAGCTGAGCTGAGTAGGAACAGTAGGGCTTGGCTCATGCAATATATATATATGTATGTTCTGTTGGTAGCTCGACTGCAGACCATACAAGTAATTTAAGGTTTTATTTCTTTGGTAGAAGCGTGCATGTTTGGGTGTAGAACAGAAACAGATGGAGTAAAAGCAATCGCTGTCAGGTCTTATGTTCGTAAGACTATCTTTCTGAATATAGACACAGACACCCTCCCCATGTACTGCATTTTCTTCTTGTAGCACCTAACACCCTGTGAGCTGAGGATCAAGGCTGTATTATGTGAAGTCCTACACAGATAAACAGCAGCAGGATGGCCTCATGTCCCTGTATCTTAACTGAAAGAGAAGAGGAGGACTGTTTAATCAAGTTCTCTCGACCGGCTGCTATTAAATGGTGGAACAGTCTACAAGAAAAAAGCAAAAGCCCTGTGGCTCAAATCTTATTAAACTAGGCTGGACTAACACTGCAGGGCCTCTTTTTATCAGAAATGGGAACAGAAATTCCTTAAATCTATGGATCAGCAGTATCAGCCTCTCGTGCTTGCCATTGTATTGGCTACATGTTCAAAGGCCTTTCACCTTGTGCTGACTTGGGCTTAATTGCTGTGGTTTTGGATCCACTTTAAATGCTGAACCTACAGTAGTCATTTCAAGGACTGATTCAGCTACAGAAAAAACAAGTGGGACTGTATTTGCAATCACGCGGGTACCGGCAGCATGCCCCCCCCCCCCTTTGGCCTCATGGTAGTTCACCCGCTTGGCAGACTCTCCCTCTGTATTCTAGATCTTGGCACTGGACATGCCATGGGTCTGCTTGATTTTTGCATTGAAAGGAGTAGGAAAAGGGAAGGGAAAAATATCTCGGTGATCTCAAAACTGCATCCTCCTTGTTTATGTTTTGGGGACCGAATTGCTCTTGGTTACAGTCCTAAGAAGGAGTCACGCTTCTTTGCCTTTTAGCCATGTAGTAATCCAAAGAAGAGCACACTTGAAGTGGCACAAGCGGATTTTTCTCCTGTCTTCATCCAGAGAAATCTCTAGCCAGGATATTCTGAGCAGTTTTCTTACCTTCTTCTTGACATGCTGTAGCTTGCATGCTGTGGGCTCCTTTCAGGTCCAATTTTCCTAACTCCAACTAACAACAAAACTTGAGAGGATGCCGACAGGAGGAAGAGAAACAAACAGATTAGATCATCTATTTAATATCCTCCTGGTGAGCTCACCAGGTCTGAAATAGCAGTGTTTTATAACAGGTATAATCTCGATTTAAAAGCTACAAACTGTGTTCTCCATCAGAGATAAGTTCATGGTTCAATCTGGCACCACAGAAGGCAGACCTTGGTAGGGAACACATGGCCAGTAAGCTGACAGGAGAGAGGTAATGAGGTAATACAGCATGAGGATGTATAATTGCTCTCTGTTAATACAGGGGGTAAACACAAAACGAGGTTTGCTTAGTAACAAATGGCCATGACTGGTCAGTGAACACACCAGCAGAAAAATGAAATTCTGAAAGGGCTTCATTAGACAGTGATGGGTATCAAAACTCCAACTGGTCTTCAGGTAGTGCTTCATACATTTATGAATCTACTTCAAATAACGTGATTCCATGCAATGGCAAGAGTTTAGATTCAAGGAGCAGAAAGATCCTTTCCAGGTCTACATCTTATGGGGGAAAAAATCTTGTGCTTTAAAACACTTTTAGACCAGTTTCTGTATAAAAAAATGCAGGTCCATGACAAAGCAAGCAACTCCTTTTAGATGGCTTAATACTCTTAAGTGTCGCAGGAACCTCAGCTTGGATGTAACATGGCTACAGGCTGGCACAATAGGTGTATTTAGGATTATTCCTCAAGCCTTTTCCTGCTAGCTCATCTCACCACAGAATTTCTGCATAGTTTAAAATAAAAAGACATTACAAAAATCTTCTTTTAATTAGGGTAACCGACGTTCTGTGACCACAAAACCCACAGGTTTCTAAAGAATATGCAGACCTTTTTAGAAGTATAAGGGAAAATATCCAGCAGAGGAGTTACATGTGCTCTCTAGGGAAGGTCCTTTCTGGCAATTTAACTTCAAAAAGCCAAGATCAGGACCTTAAAGGAGCATGAGGAAGCCATCACCCACAGCTTTCTCACTGGAACAGCCTAATCTCCAAAAATATACGATTATTCTGCAATATCTGAAGGGGATATTCAAAGGAAATAGAACCGAAAGATTTGAAAAATTATTTTCTTTTGCTTTAATGATGTGAAGATCAGAAATGGTGAGGATCTCTGGGATGACCCCTGAAGGCCAGGAGCTGTAGTGGGAGCTTCTGCTGCTACCATGAGAGAATCCTGCTCCTCTGACAGTTCAGACAGTCTGTAGAAAATGAAAGGTTCATTATGAAATGGATGTTTGCCCTTGGCACTAGACTGAGTGGCTTCTCTATGAGTCCTCTACAACTGCCAAGGGGAGCTGCAGTCCTCACAGGGTTGCTGGATATTGGGAGGAGAAACAACTGATGAAATGAAGGAGGTGATTTAGAGTAGCACTGGTTTCTTTTTATGCATGACAGCTACACATCAGGTTCTGGATGTTCTAAGAGAATATCAATTACAGATTTTTCATCCCTTGTAACCTGTCTTCAGTGGCTGCTGAAGGGTGAAGCAGCCCAGGGTTCTCTGCCAGTGCGTTCTGTTAACACTTCTGATCTTTGACGAGACCAACGTCTCTAGGAAGCCACAGTTCAGCCTCTGCTCCAATGACCAAAATCTAATCTTGTCTTGTCTTTTGGCTAAGACGGTGGGATAGACTACGATGAAACTGTTTTGGGTTCACCAGCATCCCCTGTCCTTTGTTGCCCTGAGTTTCAACTTCATTCCATACAACCCGTTACAACCCCCGTTGCAATCAGGCAGCTAAAATCAACTGCCACCAGCCAAACAGATCATGAAGCACTAACTGTAGAAAGAGCCCAGAAGGCAAACCTTCTGCTTGAAACTCTCTCATGATTAGGCATAACCCCACTTCATTCACATGCAAGAGAAAATGCTATGAGATTTAATTAGGAGACAGGAATGGAGTGAATTCAGGAGGCTGGCAACAGCTAGCTTTGTGTTTCATGTAGTACGAAGAGACCGTTCCTTGTGATGTGTCTCCACTGACTACCTGCTGCAGGAAGGCTGAGTTGGAGGAGCTGGTTATTTCCCTATAAATACTCAAATAGCCCAGAATGAATGAACTTGCAGGATGGGACAGGATTTCTTCAACTGGTTTCCATGAGGAAAAGTTGCCCAGTAGGAACTTGTCTGAAATGGGAGCATATCCTGCATTTTCAGAGAGGGCCCTTCCTTTTTCCCCTCTCAAAAGAAACTGTCCAGGATAAATGTGTAATAAACATGATTAACACTAATTATTATTACTACTGAGGAGGTTATAAAAAGAAATGCTTTCCACAGAGGCTTATGAGCTAACCACTCTCCTTCTCAGTTGCGACTGAAACAGCTCAGATCTATCCATCTTCAGGGCATACCATAAACCCCATCAATTTGTCAGGTAGTTTCCACAGGCATCTCAAGCATGTTGCAACTTGGTTAATTATTGCTCCCGAAAAACTCTCCTCCCTTCTGTTTGGAGGGAATCTGTCATTGTTTTTGCTTTATTGTTGTTTTCTTTGCTACAGATTTTGCTTGTGATGCCTGCTGGGGTGCTTCAAACATTGAAGACATTTTTTAAAATGCTGAAAGGAAACTAATAATCATAAATAAATAATTCTTTAATTTCTCCGAGGAGTTGTCCAGGAAAAAGAAAGAAATTGCTGAAGTAGTTCAAATGTACAAAATAAGACAGGAGGAAGAAAAATACTTTCCAGAATCTCCCTTCAGGCTTTCTTTCAATGACCCACTGCAAGAAAACCAGAGAAACAAAAAGGGGAAGACAAATCTGATTTTTCATTTATACTGCCAAGGTGATCTACCCAAGTCAAAATTTAGGCTTGTTGTACATGATGGAAAGCAAACCGAACCCCAAAATCCCTTTTGGCTTATGCTTTTACAGACTATGTTTGCAGCCAAGGCACCAACAGGACAAAGCCATTGTGGAGTTGAGGGGAAAATAAAGCAACCAAAATACAGAGATTCTGTCTTCAAAAGCCCTCTGATATAAAGGTGGTAGAAAACATAAATTATTATTACTTCATTTGATACAGTTATTGAACACAGGTTTCTTGTTTCCTAAATTCCGCATCTGTTGCTTTAAACTTACAAAAAAAAGCATGTCAGAAGTAAAAATAGTCTCTTGCTAGGAGACTTCTACTACTGCCCATCATTCAGGGGGACATGTGTTTACTTCCCTGCTTGAGGATGAGCAAGGATAGGACATGGGTTAAGCTGAAGAGACATTAAAGAGTCAGCGACATGAAATGAAAGCATACTTCTCTTTGACAGCTGTAGGCTGTTATAATTTTTTTTAAATTGTGCATTAAGATTTTGGTTAACATATCTTACATTCCATGTAATGCAGATTTTATAGCACTCAACTTCCAGTAACAAGTTTTTTTTTTAACTGTATAACAACTTGAGTTATGCTTGATATACATTAACCAGTACTTGTCATTCCAGTTTAATTTTTCCACATCAGTCCTCTGGTTTCTTACCCAACTGACAGCACAGACATACAGTAAAACTGAAAGGGGAAGACCTTTGGACTGACACAAAATACAAGCAAAACAGAACCATAACCAGATCTACAAAGGCCGAACCGAAATGAGAATTTAATGGAATTTTTTGGAATTACATTAAATTCTTCTACACGGGACTAAGGTTATACACAGATGACCACAAGCGATTGAGTTACTCTAAAATAACAAGTAATAACCAAGCTGCAGTAACATATGATGTGTTTTCTCTTAGTGTGCCCCTCTGGAGAAGCAAAATCAGCTTAAGCCACATGTGTACATTTGAAACTTAAGCTAACATGTTTTTCTTTAGAAGTGAGGCAGGTTATAAGAAGGCACACAGTCCATTACTGCAGCTGAGCTGACGAAAAATACCTCACCACATCATGGTAATGCTGCCCACTACGATCGGGGTCCACAGCACTGCTCAGACTCTAAGTGGCTTTAAATTCCCAAGGGAGCTAAACCAACCTCAACAGAAAGCTAGTGGAGCACTGAATTAGGAGGCTCCGGTATTGCCTAACTCATTCACTTAAAAAATCCTCCATTTAAAAAAGTTTGCTTTCCTGCAGTCTCTATATTTGCAAGCTCTTTATCTTAGAGGGCTCCTAATTTTTTATTTATACATGTGCCCACAGCTTGAAAACTGTGAAGAAGAGTATCACTAACAAAGGATCTTCTTGTCACTGAAGGGAATGGACTATTGTCTTTCCCTCTGGAGAAGGATGGCTTACAAAAATCAGTCCAAAGTAAACAAAACAAATAAGCCAAATAATTAAAATACACCTTCCCTAATTCAGGAGAACCTTTCTCATTTTGCTCAAGTTCTCCCAGCTCCACATTGTTCTGGTGACTTTTTCCATCTACTCGGGGGCCAGATCTCACTCCTGAATTTCAACAAGGGTAGCAAAGATACCTTAACAGCTTTGGAGAGCACATTTAGTTTTACACGTCTCTCATTGAGATGGCTGTTTATGGTTGGTGTCGAACAATTTTTCATTTCTTTATTAGGCAATGTACACCAAAGAAATTTCAAAATGGTAAGTAGACCAGGGCCATCCCAAAAATGAAATTTTATACCCTGCCTAAGAAACCTAAGGCAGTTACTCTAAAAATTCCTGAAAACACTCAATCTATTGTCCTAAATGTGCACTCTTTAAACATATATAGGGCTCTCTTTTATTGCTATGAACAATGAATTCTACAAAAATCTAAATTAACATTTCAAGCTTCCAGAAGGTTTGTCGAAATAAACAATAAAGTTGTTTACTACAAATTTGCAGCAGATAGCTGCAGCTTGTTATTTTTATACAATGTTTATAAAATTATATTATTTAAAAATTATTGCATTTAATTGCTACATCTTAAAAACACTGTAATCAAATTAACTCCAGTTTTATTCTTTAAGTGCCACCAAGATTTTTTAAGTATTCTAAGTAGGTGCAATAAAACAAAGCATGTATGAGGACATCGATCAAGCAGTAGGATTATCTGGGTAAGAACAATAACAAACAAGAAAGAAAATAAGACAGGTGAAGCAGACAATAGCAGCCGACTTACTACTTTCTGCATTTCCTGAAAAGTGAATCATCCAAAGCTGATGGTATAAAAAAGAACATTTCTGCCATTGTTTGAAGTCATTTTGCTGCAGCTTACAGAATTCATGTAAAAGAATTCTTTGTAGCCTGAAGTTGGAAGGAAAATGTTCCCATTCAAAGAATTAAGTGATTTGCTGAATTACTGGGTTTTGCCCAACATAATCTCAGTTTTCATTCACTACAGTGGATGATAGTGTTGTTACTGCAAAAAATACTCTTCAGGAACCCTTTGAAAGATCACGTAACTTTTCTATAAATGTACTTCTAATAAGACTATGAACAGATGTATATAGTCAAGAAGTAGAGGCATTTTTCCTACCCTGCCACAGTAACTCAGATTTTCAGGGGTCTCTGGGCTTACCCAAAGATGTGGGATGTAATTATGACTTCTACCAAGCCACTGACTTCAGCTGGGTTGGGATTGTACTCCTACAGGTAAAGGTTGTTTTTTGTCTTAGTCTGAACAAACCACAGTGAAAATGACGATGTACATATAAAGCCTTAATAGTTTTCAACCCATCGTAAACGATCCCAAATATTCACTAATCAGTCTTATACACTGTACCTATCTGAGCAGCTCCCAGTAGAGCATTAAGCAGTGACTCATATTTGGTACAGGTAGGTTGTACAACTCAAGTGAAAAATGTGTCTACACTGGTACGTCTTCTTTCACTGTGAGTGTGGCAGATGGATTGGGGAGTTTATTTGGTTTGCTACTTTTTTTTTTTCCTTGTGCTTCCATTTCTTTTGATTATATTTGTTGCTATCTGTTTATGCTAGAAAATGCAAGCAAAAGAAAGGCACCTTGCACTGCAAGTAGAATAGTGAAGATCACCTGACATATATTGCGAGGGAGGTATCACCCTCCAGCTACTGCCAGCAAATCCAGCCTTACTGATGAGTTAGAAGGAATGCCCTTCAGGGTTACCTCAAACTTTTAACTCCATGTGAGGGGGTCTTGAGGTTCTGAGAAGACTCCCAAATGGATGAGGACTACAAATGTGTATTCCAATCTCACTCCTGCAGCACTAAATCCACAAACGATGACCTTTAACTTTTCAGTAGCACTGAAGTGAAGGCGTATTATTGCTAAATAAATATGCAAGGCAAAAGTTCTCTGTGCATGTGCAGTAAACACTGTCTGCCCAATACTGATCTTGCAAACACAGGATATCTTCTTTATCTTCTTGTTTGTTTTGCATTATATAAGACGAAGCCAAACAAGCGTATACCCTTCCCAGAGGTTCACTAGATGCTATCTTACCTATGCAAGCGCTTTTGCAAAAAGGCCAGGCAAATTCCAGCGGAGCCATGCTAATCACTGAGATTCTGGCAGAAACCTAAAGCTTGAGGGGCATTTTTGTTTCTAGCATTTATGTGCACACTGCATTTTTGCAAAATAAAACGCAGTAGAGGGTGTAAGGACAGAAAGGTGTTTGTTTAAGTGCTGCTCCTTCTGCAAGCAACAACCTAAATATTCACAGGAAAAGGAAAAAATCCCAAGTGAACCTGCATTACATCCCTCCATCCTGGAGCTGGTGGAAATGTGTGGCGTACAAGCAAATGTATTTGTTAATACAATTATTTTTAATTATTCTTATATTGCTAGGAAATTAACACTGCATTAGCAGTTCCTCATGCATTGCTGGGCTCATGCAAATTGGCTTTGTTAAGTCATATAATGTTTAAGCTATGAGGATTTCTTTCCACCAAATTGAGATAGACCACAAGTGCCAAACATGATAGTATCTCCTTAGCCATAAAGCCATCTTTCTTACTACAGCATGAGATTACAGAGGATCCCAAATGCAGTTTTGGAATTAACAGTTAATATTCTGTATCTTTTTATACCTGACCTTAAAATACTTATATGTCGTTTGGTTACCATGGTACTTTATGTAGATTACTTCACATGAGGCATCCTTAATTACAAATCATACTATGTAGCAGGTCAGGAACCCAGAAATCATGTTGCCAAGAAGCAAATAAACCTACAAAGGCATCTTATCAGAAAAAAACCACACAGCCCTCATGTACAACGTACAAGTTTGGTAGAAATTATCATAAGAACTTTGTAAGATGGCTGTACCTTTGGAAAGTGCCTGATGATGAGAAAGAATTTTAGGATCTTGTTTATATAAACTTATTAAAATGAGGGGTAATGTACAGGATATACTATTAGAATTATAAACTATCTGGTCTTTTTGCCTGTTTTCTTTCAACAAGGAAACAAAACCACCTCTAATTTAAACCTCCACAAAAAAAGACTAAAATATCCATCTATAAGCACTTTGTGTTTCTACAAATATTAGGAAAAACATTTATAGGTGTAAAACTGTAATTCTCAGTGGATACCAACTACTTCTACAGTGCTTAGGATTATACAAGTTCTTCCTCAGATGCATATTTGCAAACATTTTTATTTGAATACAGACTTTCCATATTATAACTGCTTGATTACATTTACGTGAATGCTAAGATGTTTTATGAGCATTTTTTATTTGATGCTATAACCAATTTCTAATATGAGGCACCATCTGAGCATAAAATGTTGTGTTAACTGGGAAACTAAGACAGGAGTTAGTTCTGCATGGACCAGTAAGGAAAAAGGATATTAATTTATTGAGTAAATACCTGAGCTGAAATTTGGAAAATATAGAAATCTTATTTTCAGAGATACATACTTTAATTCTAGGGAATAGGAGCAGGTTTTGATTTGAGTTAGCCCTGACAGAACTAAAAGGATAGCTCTGAAAATGACTTGATCAAAGAAAAGATTAAAAGTTTTCCACTGTAACAACAAAAGCAATCCCCATGCTGCTGCCGACCCGCTCTCCAAATTTATATTCAGGAGTGGAAGAAGCTAGCGAAACCAAACCGGAGAGGTATGGAGTGAGAGAAAGGCAGCACTGGCTGGCGTCTGAATTCAACCACCACCTTGACAGATGATTTTACAGCAGAAGCTCTCTCTGAACTGGGGCAGTGAACAGCAGCTGCCTCATCAAAGCTTTTGCAGCTCAGCTCACTCCAAGCAAATCTTCTGCAGCAACAAATCGTTAGGAACAAAAGACCCAACGGCGCTACCAAGAAACAGCAAGTCCAGCACTTCTGCAACTCCGTAACAACATTTAGGCTTCAGCATCACTGGTGAGAAGGCACTTGCCAAAGTACTTCTGCTTAGTTGGGGTTTTCTTTGCTTCCTCTTTTTCCCCCCTTTTTTACAGCTTTATAAGCTCCAATAAACCATCTACTTTTAATTTCTTTTTCGCTGCTTTTATAATGGCATACTGAAATATCTTTGCAATTTAACAGAGTAACAGCTTTTGTTATTCCCTGTCAAATCCCAGGTTGCATAGACTATTACTTCTCAGAAAGAGAGAAAGAGCAGGACCTATTGAAAAAAATAAGATTATTAGTATTAGTGTATTGACTATCTCAAAGGCTTCTTTCAGTGCTTGCCTTGAAAAATTTTCTTCAGTTTCCTTAAGTTAGCTTATCTTTACATGTTTATAACCTGTTTTTAAAAAAAAAAGATCTCCAATGAAATTTAATCTGGATTAAACCAAAGTTGATTTAGAAAATATTGACCCAAAGGAAAAAACATTGTCATTCTGAAGACTAAATTAATAACAGTGAGTATTCTGAGGTGGCATAAACCACTGAGTTTGGAAATAAGATACTTTGATCTAATATAAGTTAACTTAGACTCTGCTTAAGGTATAATCTGTATTGGAGAATTTTTAATAAGAGAATTTTTAATAAGAGACATAAAGTATCTCCAGTGAAGAAATGGCAATGCAACAACCTTCTGATCCTCCACTTTAAATTCCTTTTCCTTCCTTTTTTAAACAATAAAAAGCCACAGTTCAACCTGTAATCAATTTGCTGTCCTTCAGCCAGTGAGTACCCAGAAGGATAAACAGAAATGTGAGTGACAAATAGTATGAATCACATCTTTTAATTATTACTTGTAGAGATGATTATTGATGTTTAGCTGACCACGTCTCCTACCTCTGGACCACAAATGCACAGAGCAGTAATCTGAGGGGCACAATTACAGGGCACTCAACAACAGAGAAGCTCCTAACATCTCCCACCACCTTCCTTGCAGAGGGGACATTAGCTGGAGTCTCAGATCAATAGTGAAAATACAGTTTCCAAGACAAAATACAGTTTACATGTCAGTTCTTCCACGTTCACTCGTGAAGAAGAGTAACTCACCCCCTTAAGCACTCCTGCTGATTTCCAGAGTGGTTAATTCCACTGATTAAAGGTGTCTCTAGGTGCAAGGGCTACGCCTTGGTGCAAGCGATGGAGTTGATAGATCTTGCTAAAATGTGTATTTTTAAAGATGCAGAGCACCATGCTATCTCTTGGGGTTGTGGAGACATGAAAGGACTGAATATTAGATCAGAAGCAACGTTTATGTTAAGGGATGTAGATTCTTCTGGCAACTTGAATTAAAAGAAAAGTGGATGCTATCAAGACTATTAATGTTTAGGCAATGGAAACATTTTTGTAATCCAACCTCCTGACATACCTACACAGGTAACTTTGATCTGATAGAAGTGGGTGGTTAAAGTGGAGAACAAGCATATCACCTGGAATAAATGTGAAGCGGACTCTCCTGGAGTATAATTGAAAGCTTCATTTCTGCCGTAAATGATTGTTTTAATTTACATGGAAGAGCAGCAGTAAATCTTCATAAAATTAAAAACAATACTTTATTAATAACACGAACAAAAATGTAAAAGTTCAGTTGCTAGCAGCTATCCAGAATTACACGAATAGCACCAAAATAATTAAAACTACTTGTGTTTCAAAAATAATAAATACATGTCATGACCCTAAGCAGCAAAACAACATTAAAATCCATTTGGTATGTAAATTCACTGGAATGATAACAAGTCACATATCTCAAAAAAGAAAAGAAAAGAAAAAAGAAGAAAATATTTACTACATAAATTATGAAAGGAAAATCAAAGAATGTAAAAAACTCAGTTGTGTCTTTACTCATTATTTTGCTTTAATTTCATCTAACTTTGTGAAAAGCCCCATGGGCTAGGGACATTAATTTCTTGCTTTTGCTGTTTTACTAATTCCTAATGGAGAATTACAAAAGAATTTCAGTCACATGAATTGGAATCATGGGAAGGAACGGGAGAGAAAATTGCAGAAAACTGCAGAATACCCAGAAAGCTAAAAATAAATTAGTATATTCTAAATGCCTTTCAAAAAAGAGGAAAAATGCCCACGTCACAACCACAATCTGAGCTGATTTCAGCATTAGCGAGACAGAAAGAAAATAATCTAGAGGAACTTAAAAGCAACAAATCTCTAGGACCAGATGGAAGTTATCCCTGGGTATTAGAGAAGATCAAGAAAGAAACTTTTGGGCTACTGGCAGACATCATGGAAAGGCTGATAAGTTCCAGATGGAATACAGAAATCAGTAAATATGGCACCAGATTACGAAGTGATATGAAATAACATTTTAGTGTGAAATTAGCAATAAATACGGTTTGTAACATGGCAGCATATCACAATTTTGACATAATTTGACAAGTCGCAATATAAGATACAGTGTCAGAAGCTATCCAAGCAAAACAAAACAAATCTCCCAGGTGGTTTGCTAGGAGAAAAGCAGTTATTTCGCTCAGAGTTTTCACACAGTGGTTTCTGATTTCCTCCTGCCCAGGCTGGCAGTGTATTAAAGTATTATTGCTTTTAATATGGCTAGGGGTCCAAACAGGAGTCCAGCCGAGGTAGGCACTGGCCCAGCGCTATAGGAGGTCATCCGACTCCAGCGACCTTATATCCTAAATGGGTGAGATGGATGACTCCCAGGAGGAGGTGTCAATGCCAGAAGTCAAGCAAATTTTTCAAGGTCACAGAGCTGGTCTGAGGAAAGGAACTTGTATTTTTTCAGTCCAGGGCCTAGCCATTAGATTACTAAACCCAAGTGTCATTGCCTATCTGTGCATTCAATGAGGGTCCTTCAATTCCTCCTTTTTCATAACTAAAATCGTATCTCACTTCTCCTGGCACTCATTCCACCTTAGCAACTTCTGAATCAGATCACTTGGAAGAAAGATGGTATACTAAATAATATTCCCCCCCCCCGCTTTTTTTTTCCCCCTTGCAAAATAAGCCATTCCCAGAAATCTACTGACATCCTTTTCTCCTGCTGGCTTCCTCATCTCTTCCTCTGCTCATCGCCTGCCATGGTCCCTAGTACCACAAGGATGTCACTGCTTCCATTCCTCCTCCCATCAAGGACAAACTCTTAATTAACACAGAGTGTCCACCGTTCTCAAAGGCACAGTTGCTTAATTCACTGAAGTCCATAACAAAATTTATGTGAAGTTAAGCTGAGGGACATTCATTTAAAAGGAGTGCAAGCACTCAGGTAAACGATCAAGATACACAGCAATTTCATGTACTCCAGTATTTGAAACTGGGAAACTTTGGCTTGTATTCATTTTCTAAGCATCTGAATGAGGTGTCACAGGCATGTTGTTCCCAAAGCTCCCTCTGTGGTCAGTGATGAGATGAGTCAGACCTTCACTGGGCACCCTCCTCTGATTATATGGGGACCATCCTAACTTTGGTGTCTCATTTAAGTGTCTAAAGTTAGGTGGGATGCATCTGAGTATCTCGAGGCATACTGCGAAATTCACACCACAATATGACATGAGTCACAGATAAAAGCATAAAAAAATAAACTCAAAGCAATTATTCACCACCATGATAACAATGGGGTATAGGTGTTTCATCCTAACCCTCTACCCCAGTCTGTGATTGATGCCATATATATGTATATATATATATATATAAATTAAGGACTGTGGTGCTTGGCAGCAGGAAGAGGGACAATGAAGAAGAGTCATAAAGTTTTTGTGAAACCAAGTTTGACAGAAATGTAAAGCAATGCACTGTGGTCTCTGAAGTAGGAAACACACGTCAAAAATAAATGGAATTGAACTTGACCACAAGAAGGACTTTGAAAATGCCCTGGAGTAATAGCGGAATTCACTCTTGAAAACACCGCGGCAATGTTAGGGAAGAGTCAAACAGCAGAGCAACCGGGAGGCAGAGGGCTTAGGCACCAATGTCAGAAAAAATAAAAGCCGAAAAACTGGTCCATCACAAAAAGCACACTCAGAATAATGTTACAGGACGCTTTTGAAATGCAAGGAGAAATCCAGAGTTAAGGCTGATACTCTTGCTCTCAAATCAGCTGGAAGTCACATTTTTCAGCTTACTAATTTTGGAACAGAAGAAGGTAAGATATGTACCCTAATGAAGTAAGTTGCATAGTGGTAACACTGATGGACACATTATCTGTATGACCTAGCAGGTCCTCTCTATCTCCTTTTCTTTTAATGAGAGCAGCTGTATCATACAAAGCTACAATATCAAGACAAGACCTAGCTTTGTTTTCAGTCTGAAACTTTCCTCTTTCCCCTCCCAACAAATATGTAAACTGAAGTTAAGGTACAAGGGAGAACAAAGCTGCTTTCAGGATTAAAGAACAGAATCTAAGAAAATCACTCCAAGAAGCTTAATTCATGTAGCTGAGGAAATAAATGAAAAAAAAAAAAATCTACTTAATTAAGAAAGTCTTCAGTCCCAATCCTGAACCACTGGAAGGCACTGGCAGATAATATATAAGGAATATAAAAGGATCAATCAACCTGATGATAAACAGAACTGTGATCTGCATAAAATATCTCTGTCAGTGATGGCAAAGTAAAGAAATTGTGACTGATTGAAAGGAAAACGCAAAGGTTAGGCTATACTAACCCTCTCTTCTCTCTTTTCATAGGAAACATAGGGAAAGTTACAATTTAAATGTTCACCTGCAGCAAGAAATCTGTGTTTGATGGAAGAGAAAAACAACTCCACAGCTATCTGGAGGTTCTGAAAAAGTGAAATGTCCATGCTGGAAATAACAGTTACAGCTTCAAGATCTACCACAGCTACTTTTAAGGCTTTTTAGCTGCATTGATAAAAAAATCACATGCAGCCATCCCATATTGAGCTACTAAAACGTTTTAAGTTTGTGGCTCCGTTAGAAACACTGCAAGTACTGCGTAACGACTAATGTATTACGTACTGATAATGTGTTCAGTGCGTCATGTCAGAGCATCATAAATCTCTACTTAGCTACAACAGTCATTCTGAGATTGTTTATGTTATGCAATATAAACTTTGCCTTTTCTTAATGTAATGTTTATTCTTGGGATATATATACATACTTTCCATGCATTAAGCTTTAAGATTTTCTTCACACTTCTCAATTAATATATTTTATTAATTGCAGCTTTCTCAGGAGCCTGTAAATGTGGCAGCTGAGCATCCTTATTTATTTTCCTTCAATGACCTCTGTGTAAGACTGCTTAGTTTTCTCTCTGTCAGGCACCTTGGGATCCATATTTCAAGCTGGATACTTTTTTCTTCTTATCTCTAGTTATTATTATTTGTTTGTTTGTATTACAGCGGCATCTTACAATCCCAGCTGGGGCTAGACATGCCAGGAATACATAAGAAAGAGTACCTGCCTCAGGAGAGAGTCTCCAGCTCAAAAAAATTACAGAAAAACTAAGAGATAGGAATAGGATGGCAGAGAAAGAGATGCACAGAGATGCTGTGACTTGCCTAATGCGATACATAGATAAAAGGTACCTGAAGTCCATCCTATCGCATATAGACTGCAAGATGAACCATCAACATTAAAAATAATTAATTTTTTGAATTTTTTTGACGCACAAGAGAGAAGGAAACTCAGCTTGGCTGTTTTATAGCAGTAACTCCTGCAAAATCAACACAAGAGGCTTGGTATTATCAGTCTAGACTCATGCATGAGCAGGAATAATCACGATGTCTTTACTTTACTGGTGATAACAGTCGTAATATTATATCTCCCTGTTACTATGCCAGTGTTAGGTCTTTTGTCTCCAAGAAATACGACTCATATCATGAGCCTTAGCCTACACTACTCTCAGATTTGAGGTGGGGCTTCTGCACTGTCTTCTTAAGCATCACAAAATTGTCTCCAGAAAATATTTGTCTGAAGGAGCACAAGAAAAAAAGGACAACTGGAATGAAAATAAAAATAATGCTGCATTGCCTAACCTATTAGGTGACTACATGGTTATATAGAGGGAATAATGAAAAAGAAGAACTTAAGATTAGTGCATCAGCAGCCTAAACTCTGGAACAGATACTAAAAAAATAATTAAGAGATTCTGGGGCTGTAACATGTACCCTGTTCTGTTCCATGCAGTACTTTGCTGGAGCTGCCATTGCTTTCCAGCATAGAGCAACACTAAAACCACAGGGAATTCTGTCACAGAACTGCTGTTCTCCACCCCCCTGCTCACATTCAGGGCTTCCATGCCATACGGCAGCAAGGACCAGAGCAGGCACCCCTGCAGTCACCACACGCTTTGAACGATCTGTAGCAACACAAAATATTGCCTGCTGGAGACCAGCAGACTCAATGCTCTTGGGATGTGCTACAGTAGTCATGCCTACAGTGAGCTACAACTCAGGTTGTTGTGCATACCCCCAGCAACACCAACCAACCATCAGAAGGATGGTCCAACATATCTTCTTTGTGTCTTCTATTTTACTTTCCTAGCAAACTGGACTTTTAATGCAAGATCTTGGCCTCTGTCTAAGATGTTCAAAGCCTTGGTCCTGAATACTTGAAAGATTGTGCCAAGGTGTTGAATGAAGTTGGCAGTCAACAGCTCAGCTCTTCAGGTGAAGGCAACATGCCATGGCCAGGAAGCTGCAGAGGGGAATCCTGCCCCACTCCAGGGCAGTAAAATGCATCGCTACTCACCCCACAGCATGCTCCATGTGGAGGGCAAATTTTTTTGACCTTGTCATCACCAACAAGATGATACCAAAGTAAACCAAACAAAAGTAAACAAATAAAACCCATAGTACTGCACTGTATAGGCTTCCCAACACACTAATCTACAGTAGACACTGCAGTGCGATCTCTACAGGAGAGAAAAGAGCAGTTCACACATCGACTAAATGACATAGGACTTTGAATATCTATTCTAAAACTATGTTCTCAAAGATGTCGATAGGGAGATAAATTACAAGCATGTGGGTTACGAATATATATTTATCCTACTAGAAACAATTTTTACTTGCTTAACCTCTAAATACTGTGTGTTCCAGTCTCCAGCGTATCTGCGATTTCTTAATAGTGTTCTGAACAATTTGCCAGACTTCTTCAAACATGCTTTTGCAATTCATTTAGCATCAGGCAAGAGGAGAATTGTATTTTATATAAACTGTGATTTTTTTAATGGTCTTTTTTTCATAGAGCAGACCAGAAGAGACTTCTTGAAATTACCCAACCTGACCTCTTGCATAATAGAAGTCACAGAACTTCCCTGAATTGATTATTGTTTGATCTATAGTGTATCTTGTAAAGAAGCATCTAATCTTCATATAAAAATCAACAGTGATGGAGATTTAGTGCAAAAATCTCTTGGTATATTGACCTCTTGGTCAATTGCCCTCACTGTTGAAAATTGAGGCTTAATTTCTGAATTTATCTGCATTTGTCAAGCTTCAATTTCTCAACACTTTGTTTGGCAGACGTATTACTTTTGTTTCACAAGGATAACGTGCATTGTTTATAATAAACAAGGTAGGCAGAAAAATGCATCTTCTTTCCAAAAGCAACGATCAAAAATGAATACGTGCCAAATAGCTGACTCATTCCCACACTTCAGTCAGAGCTGGTGCTACCAATTGCCTGCCTGATATTTAATGTCAAATGATCTGCTGTATCAAACTGAAGACATGGTTCCACTGCAGTTATAGTGCCTTTAAATCAGCTAACTTGGTTCTGGTAGGAGCCTGGCTGTTACAAATCAGGCTGATGGAGAAGGGAGGAAGAGATCAGTTGTCTCAGACCAAATGCAGACTCAGTGCCCTGTGTTGTTGCAGAGCATTGCATAGCAAACAGGAATAACCCAGGAGGCTTTCTACAACCCAGCTCACACAGGGCTACAAAATCCATCTGAGAAGGTGGCAAATGCTCAAGAACTTGACAGTGATTACAGTACAGATGTACCCATAAGCAGAGGGGAAGCCCCTCTCCCTGCTCTTGGTGCCTTCTGACTTCCTACTCCAGCTACAGAAGACAAAGGTCCTTCGGTCACAGGAGATGCAAGACCCGACTCTCCTTGCCATGGAGATTTCCATACGCATGAATACAGCAATACCGAGTGGAATTGGTCTGGCAAGGCTCGTTGGGTGCATTTTCACCATCCTTGGAAATAATAGTTACCAAATTGGTACCTAAATAGCAACGTCTAGTACAACAATTACCAAGCTACAGTGGAGAACACACCTTTGATCTAAGCCAAATAACTCTTTTGTCTACTGCCCTAAAAAGCTTCAAAATTAAGTCTGCCTTTACCCAGTGCTTATCTTTGAGTGATAACTGCTCTCCTCTGCCCAGTTCAGAGTAACCCTCCCTCTACTGCTTTTATGCAATACTTTTATGTTGTTTCTTTTTTTTTCTTAGTTGGAAATCTGTTTTATTTTCCAGAATTAAAAAGCGAATCGGAAGGCTTTTTTACCTGCCCCGACCAGAGTTCAAGTTTCTTTATTTCCCCAGAAACTACTGATGAATCACTAACACCTGAAAAAAAAACCCAACCTGGATTCTCCATGCAGCCTTGGGCATCAGTGATTCATCAACCCCTGAACAAGATGCAACACAACTTTCAAGTCGGTACTTTACAAATGCAGAAAACGCTGTTTAAATGTTTTGCTTTAAAACACACTTGCAATGTTCAAGGCCACACAAATATGCTGCTAACTATCTGGAATGTTAAAGTACTATTAAAAAAAAGAAAAAAAAGTTATTTATTGAAGTGATTTCAGTGCATTGCTAAGGTGCTGGCTGGCTGGTTTCAGCAAAGCTATTTCTCTTTGTGGATGTGCTGGTTTATAAATCGCTCACTCATCGTGAATCCTGCTGGATACCAGAGGAATCCTATTTAAGCTTCTGGTAAGCAATTTGCTTGGTTTACTAAATTTTCCAGTCACGCGTCCATGCAAAAGCTGCTTTCGCTTCCCACTCAAATTCTCCTTTCTGCCCGCTATTTGTCTTTGCCACATCTGTGTTTATTGTGCGGCCGCGGGCGATGGCATGCCTTTGCAGCTAGGATCTGCCCGATAACCACTGTAGGACTTGGCTGCCTCTCAAAGGTGACCTGCCAATCAAGTTGCCAAAGTTTTTCATTCATTTTAGGGCACGTGAGCCAAACACCCCAGCAGAGAAACAAGCGGGAGCAAAGGGAGCACCTTGTTTCAGATTCTGCTCTCCGTTGGCATTAGCTTTGCCCAGCTATGGCTGGCTGGCTCCTGCTGCAGTGTGTCCCAGCGCGCAGAGACGAAGGCTTAAAAGTATGCCGTGGCAAAACTTTAAGTTTACTACTTAAGTTTTCTCCTCATGCTGTGTGCTTCAGTGTTGACAGTTAACTCGCATTTAAAACAACCCTCTGCAACAGAGCTGTCAGCTGGAGATGTATCTGAGCCACACAGACCCTTTAAAATTCTTCCCTGGCTGAAGGGACATCAGTCAGCCAGGAGAGACCCTTACCTCTGGGTTAGGAGTCCGAGGAATATACACAGCATAACCTTCCCCCCCCTCTTTTTTTTTTTTTTTCCAGTGTTACTATGCAGAAAAAATTGAAAGCAAGGAAAATCAGGTCACAGTGGGCAAAGGGAAGGGAGAGTATTGACCATGTTCCTAGAGGAAGGGTCTGCACTGACCTGACCACCTTCACCCAAACACTAGTGACCGGCTGCAAGCCTGCCGATGGTGCTTGAAGCAGCTGGGGCCTCTTCAAGGGTGATATTTTATCGAACAGGGACATTTCCAATCATGTTAACGCAGTCCACCTCTGCAGCTAGCCTTCAGCCAGGGTTCACACATGTAGCCCAGAAGCAAGAGACTCACAGAAGAGACCTATTTTGAGAAAGCAGCTCAGAAACTGAAAAAGTCTTCAAGTGAGGTTTTTTCTATGTTCTGGAAAACACATCAACAACATCTACTACAAATCACACTGGCCACACTAATAATTACATATAGGTTTTTCCCTCTCCAATTTTACCTAGCTGTTGTGAAAACAGTTTGATAAAATAACTCTTTATGAATAATCAACAGCAACATTAACCCAGCAAGCTACAAATAAAAGAAGGAAGTGAAGACTATATGGCTTCCTCTGACACACACACATGCAAGCCACTTGGGAAAGACAAACTAAGACAAAACCAGAATATATATATTTCTCTGTCAGAATACAACTGCATTTAAAAAAAGAGAATAAAATCCAGGGAAACAACAGGAATACCTCTAGCTATCTCACACGCCAGATCTTATCTTGTCCATATACAACAGGTGGCCTCATGCGTATAATTGAGTGTCCTGTAACCTTCTCTGACGTCCCATCCCAGCCACGTCAGCCAGCAGTTTCATACAAAACAGTACTGACAGATACTGTAGGCATTTGCCGAATGCAATGAGAGGCTCTTTGCAGTGTCTGATCTACTTAGATCAGGGTTCTGCACTCTGATTATTACTTCACGTTGTCTCATCTACACTTTCTGAAGATTAAGGAATAAAACCAAACAAACACCCCTGAACCCTTAGGAAAACAAATTCTTGCATCATTGTTAAGCTTAAAAAGAGAAAACTCCCACAGCAAATTGTTGAGGGTGCTTTTGCCTGTTTGCTTTTGAACAGGCTTTTCTTCATCAAAAGGCAGGGTGATAATAACTGGGTCTGATTTTTAATATTCCCAACTCTTTGATTTATTTTAGATGTGTATTTGATAGTTCAATGTAGAGTTGACCTATTCTCATATCAAACCTCACTTGACACCCTATGAATCTGACCTGACGGAAACCAATTCCCCTGGATTTTCCTGCCAACATTATGTTAATTTACCAAGCTTATTTCTAAGAATAACAGAAAATTTTCAAATGTGAAACACCATTTTATTCCCTGTTCACCAATTATATTCCAGAGCACTGTTGCTATACACAGTACGGACCGTACAGCACAACAGGAGCTCTGCCAGTAAACTAAAATATTCATGAGACGTAGGGTTGTGCGAGACTGTTAACATGACTTGCCTCTCATTTAGCACTCCATCGGGCTGTACCGATGGCAATGTCACCAGTTCCAGACGACTCTTCCAGGCACCAGCAAACAAGAGAAGAAGGAAAGAAACGCTCCGTGCGCAAGTGTAGGGCATGCAGAGCAGACTGGAGGCAGATGGGCATGCGAGAATATTTAATGGGTGTCTCTTCCTCTCGGTACCCGCAGCCACAGATCACCTTAAACAGCATTACCCAGAAGAATTCTCTACCTAAACACCAACAAAGACGATTAGAGGTGATAAACACATGACTATGACACGGTATCAGCGTTTTGAAGGCTGCAGTGGCACAAACAAACACCTCAGCAGGAAACGTTTGGGGAAAAGCAAATGTCTATAAAAGCCACATTCTGCTGCAGATGTAATGGAGGAAAAATAAAACAACTGAACTGCTGGCTTTCCCAGTTGGCAGGTATTTTAGAATCTAAATGGCCCTGAAAACTTACTACAGTATAAAATTGCTGTAATTTAAAAGACTTCTAATTAAAAAGCTATAAGATTAACTTTTGGTCCTCTCCCAACCCCCCACTTCTTTTCCTTAAATATTTGCCTCCATTGTACAATAAAAATGAAATAAAAAAGTGTATCTAATCACTGAAGGAACTACATCAGGCTGAAAATTTAGAAAGAGAAAAGAAAAAATGCCAGAAAATACACACAGGTTTAGATTTACTCAAGACTGCTGATATGTACAGCAACCCAAAGCCTTAATTTTCCATGAAATCCACTATGTAATTTCTTTTTTGCTCATTCCAGCTAGATTGCCGTTCTGATTTGATCACAGGCACTGCATAGGAAAAACAACCATTAGCTCATCCAGTTCATGCTGATAGTGCAGGATTGTCCCCTAATATGGTTTCTGCAGCGATATCCCATCCAATTATGCAGTCAAGAGTAATAGGGCTTCCTCCACATCACCTAGCAATACAGTAAGGCTCACTATTAGCAGCTGTCCCCCTGGCTTAGTCTGAAGCTGTCTTCTTTTCAATTTGTGTTTAAGTCCTCAAAATCCCATTGCTTACTGGGGGGAATCTCTGCTGCCCCTCCATGAAGGACAGTCATGCCCATGGTCGATGGCTGGAAGACAGGACACACGGGTACCTCACTGCTGCATGACTCACTAATCCTGACAACCTGCTGACTCGCTGCATTTCTGCTGCCGTTGCAAAAAGGCTTCGCAATTTAGCACAAAATAAATTAACAGTGGTAGAGGTTCAGCTGCCTACACTTTAGTGTCTAGCGCTGATTTAAAAGCCTGAGGAAACTCAGACACCTGCACTAGTCTGGATGATACAACACAGGTCCTATAGGAGACCTATGCCCTCAGGAAGCTGAAGACCTGGAGGGGTATCCCATTGCATCTGTGGTACCTGTAGTAACTTATTTTTAAAGAAATTGAGTATAATCCTTTCTATCTGAGGCCAAAATGTTTATTTTCAGTGAAAACCTCAACAGACTATCTGTTGAATACGTGCTATACTAACATAGACCTTCACTGAGGTATATGATGATACAGCCCACAACTGAGATTAGCTACATTTACAGGTTGGATACTCATCATAGCTGTACACTGCTTCCTTTCAAATGATACATGAGGTTATTCCTCTGTTCACACTTATTCACAGATACTTGTGTTGCAATCCACTTTCTGACCTGTCCAGGCACATTTCCATTTATTAACGCATCTGTGTTACGAGCTCTTCAGTGTCACCACTCTAAATACTGTGCAAGTCCTGCTGCTTGGGAAAATATGACTGGCTTCTGCACAAATAGTGCAGAAAGATGCCAATTTACTTTTCCTTACTGTTTGTTCACCTCATTCTGCACCAAACTTTTTGTGTAGTCCCTGGTATTTTCAGTATGAGAAACCATAGGAAATTGCATGGGATAGTATTACCAGGATGATGTACAAACTCCTAAATGTTTTCATTTAATGTTGCATTTAGATGGGAGGTTCTGGAGGTTAGATACTAAAGCTTGGACCCAGAATAATTGAAAGCCAGGTTTAGGTACCTAAATAAATAGTGTTCTCAGCGTGCACCCATCTCAGTCTTACAACATAAAAGGCATCTAGAGTGGGATGCAACAAATTGTAAATTTCTACAGTGCATAGATTTCTCTGCATCTCAGCAAGCCACCCTGGGCTGCCTTTGAGCTTCCCCCTGCCCCTGTCTATACAGTGTACTTACTTCAGTTATTTTCAGCTGTAGGAAAAACGTTTTGGTGAGCCACAGACTGTAGTGACTTGGTTGGAAAATTTTCCATTTATGAAATATTATCCATGTCCCTAAACCATTTTAGCTGCCATACGTGCTCCAGACAGGAACATTGGTAAGACGCCTGTATTCTGTGGTTCTGTTACAAGTTGGGTTTTCTTTTTTCCCTATTGCACCAGACTTTTATTACCCGACAGTCCAGTGTATATGGGTTGCTTTGCCAGCCTGCACGTTCATCTCCTTCTAGAGCAGGACTGCCACTTGCCTCCATTGATAGAGATGGAAGTATTAAGAATTGTAAGGACACAGTAAAAAACTCCAACAGTCAGGACTTTCCTTTTACACTGTTTTTTGAAACGCAAATAGAAAGTCAATGACAAATTACAGCCCAGTTAATTTCCTACAATCGAAAAGTAAATAACTGATACTGATTAATCAATTCATATTGTGGAAGTGGTGGCAGCGGAAGGATAGAGGGCTGAATAATTCAGCTGCACTTGTAAGGTAACTTTTAAACGTCAAATTTTACGGCTTTTGAAAAAAAGACTTAAAGAGTTATTTCCTGTGCCTAGAAATATGGACCAAGAAATAGATCTTCTTAACTTAACAACCAATTAAAAATATCCTCAAAAACCCCTCCAGGTCCAACTAAATCCAAGAAAGATCCAGATGGAAACAATGTAAAAAATGGGTCAAAAAGTCAAAGCTCACAGCTTTCCACTCCAAACAAGCAGAAATTAAAAGCCAAAAGTATTGTTAACCTGTGGCTTCACAGCAGCAGCACCATTAATCCTTGTGCATTCTCCCCTTCTGCATCTGGTCTCCAGCAGCCCACGCTTGCCGGCCCCAGGACCACGACCTACTACCCTGCGGTGGCATGCACCCACATAACTGTCAGCAAGGTTGCGTTGGGAACCACAGACCTACCTTAAAAAATTATTCTGATGTTTGTTTCCAGTCCCCTTTAGGCACTATTGATACTGCTGCAGACTTTGACACTTGAAACCAGAGCAATTTCACTGCTGAAAATGTGCAGGACTGGGAATTGGAGAAGACTGTTCCTATGGCTTCATCTTATATGAGGAGACCAGGATTTTTGGATGATTTTTGCTCTCCTCCATGCTTTCCTGGGTCCAAGAAGAACCCAGAACTCTGTGTCAGGCTCTTGGATTTGATGTACCATGCACCATACATATGTACTATAGGTCCCACAAAAGCCAGCAAATCCAGCAGAAAACTCCCAAAAGGTAAGAACCTCATTAAGTATCTGCAACCCAACAGGAAAGCTGGGGTAAGGAGCAAGTCTCCTGCGCTTCACTCAGGGTTGTCTGGCTCTGCAGCCCCATGGTGGGATGGGGAGGTAAGTGGCAGGTTCGTATCCCTACTCTTAGAATACTGAATATTATTCAGAAATGTTGAAGTGTTATAAAATAGTCCAGAGACTTAGGAAGTATAAGTCTGAATCTCCTCAAACTGAGGCGGCAACTGAAATAGGTCTTCTTTCATAGGCTAGTGGGCTGATACTGTGGTTATTTTATAAAATTAAAGGATTTTTTCATACTGTTTCAGACATATGACAATCTGGGGCTTGCCTGGTGCACTGAGAACTTCTGTGCCTTTTATAAGAAGAGCCTGGCTTGTATCTACAGGGAAATGCTTCTCTCCAGAGCCCAGCAACTTGTGATGCCAGCTCTCTTACAAAGCCTTGTTACTCAGATTGAGATAAACCCACCTCCCAGGCTCAAAGGTTCCCCGACGCATGCCACTGTAATTGGATTTTTCACCTCCAAAGGACACATGCATCCTGGATTTGCAAGCTTCAGACAGACTGATTTTTAATAACAGACTGACTTGAGAGTGAAAGCATCACAAGAACATTCTTGCAAGATTGGAAGAGTTACTCCATTATTTGCAAACTTAGAATCATCTTAAAAAACCCCCACCACTAGCCCACTAAAATTAAACATATAATTACAGCAAGATCCTTTCTTAACTATAACATGATGAAGTTATGTTTTGTATCAGTTTGAGGGACTGAGAAACAACTCAGTCTCCAATACTCTTACCTTTGTTCCACTGTCCATAGATCTGAACCCCAAAATTGCACTGCACCTCTGGAACCTTACCCTAGGACTGCGTGTTTGGAGACTACTTTTTTTCCTTCTCTTGTTTTAATGAAAAATAATTTTTCCTTTTTTTTTTTTTTTTTGTTCTTTTTAACAGCAGGATTGTACCTGCTGGGCTTGCACTCCTATTGTTGAATACAGGACATATCCTTTCCTTCTTCTTTGGACCTCAGCTTTTTTGTTTCCCTCTTAAATAGGAGCAGAGCATCCACTGCTAGGCCTTGAAGGAGAAAGCTTCTCCAGAGAGTGCACACCAGACCCCAGAGCAGAGATGCTGAACCTGCCACTTGGAATGCTCTATCCAAAAAACCTCATTCCTTACAGTTTTTGACAGTTTTAAGATCTCCTGGTACTACACTGTTGTTAAAAAAAGAAAGCTGCTGTGGACCTTATGTCTTGTATTCAGATTTCCTTAAATCCTCTTTTTTTTCTAAGGCATAACCTAAGAAATGCCACTCGGTGGATTTAGGTAAAGGGATCCTTGGCTTCCAAGTCTTAGACGGGTTTAGCTGTAAGCCAGGGACAGTACTGGCACATACACATATAGAGCTGAAGACGCTGGGGGTATTCTGAACTGTCAAAATGTAAGGCACCTATGGAGCTTGTAGGTACCTTCAGGGTTAGGCAGCAGAGATTTTTAGGTTTACAACTCTGGCTTTTGGTATTTGAATTTTGCTTTTCTCTCCCCCCACTTGGGAGCACCCTGCTTTATGGCTGACTCGAAGTGACTTGGCTCCAAATGATTCATGGAGGCCAGCTCTGCCTTCATTTTAAAAAGATAAACATTTTCTAACCCTGGTTGTTACAGGGAATAATGTGAAATGCAGCCTGACCATACTTCAAAACCTCAGAAGTCATAAAGGAAACCAAAGCAACTCTAAATTTATTACATTGTAAAAATCTTGCAATTTTGGGGACTGCGTCAAGACATCTGAACATCTGGAGTTTGCAACACTAGAAGTCACTAATGCTAATAGGATTAAAAATGTGATAAAATAGATAAGCAACATGTACCACGACAGGGCAGATGCTTGAATGTTTTATAACTATACAAACATTTCATTGGTACGAGACTAAATGAGATTTGTCATGACTTTAAAGTCCGTATTTCTAACACTGCCACCATACAACTACCTAGAAGGCTCTCAGAAGTTTGGGCCTGAGAAATGTGAGATCAAATATGGAGAAGTAATGAGGCAAAACTCAAAAGCTAAGTCAAGCATTGTGAGCTCCAAACTATGCTACCCTGTATGGACTCCCACGGCCTGTTCACCAGCAGCTCAGCAACATCACTGAATGCCTTTCACAGCAGCCTTCAGTGATGTGACAGTGAGAAACACCTGTCATGCAGTTTGTTTTCACATCCCTCTCCTTCTGTGCCCAAGTCTTACAGAGAGACCTACATGGGTTTACATATTGTTAGACACAAGGAATGGTCTCCCTGGTGCACCGTTGTTGAATGATCCTAAAATACTCAGTGCAATCTGATTAATTGCTACATTATGTTAACAACTGAGTGTAATCCTAGTTACCATGTCATTGCTATTTAGATAAAATGAGCGATATGATTAAAGGAAATATTTAAGAGTTACAAAGGCAGGAAAAAACCTGGGCAGAAAGCAGTATTGTAAAAATAAAACTGATGGAACGAAAGAAAGAAAACAAATGTGGACATTTAGGAACACAATCCAGCTGAGGACCTGACATTTGCAGTACACTTGATAAAAAACGTGGTAAAGTCCTAAGCAGGATTAACACAGCAAGCATCTTTCTCTAACCATAGTTTTAGATCCCAAACAGTGCTGCAGCTACAGGAGTTTCATTTTCAGTCATTTTCTCCACAAAGACTTTCATGTCACATCATCCAATAATTTTGCATTAGAAGAACTGTGCTCTAATGCATGCACTGAAGTCTCTAGAAGGAATAGCAAGAGGTTTAAAATCAAGTCTTCATGGAAAAAAGACATATAACTCGTTTCCTCCCAATTTCTGCAACTAAGAGAATGTACTCCAAAAGAATCATCCAAGTATTTATGGTAACTGCAAAATGAATCCTTGGAGTGAAGATCTACTCAAGTCAAAATCTTTTAAGAGGATATCAGAAGACACCACAGTACCTAAGTGGAAGATTGTGGTCCTTCAGTCATTTAAAAGTGCAGTTTTTAGCAAGTGTTCTAGTTCTTTTAGATTCACCACCTCAGGCTGGAAGAACTCCTAGGATCATTTGGGATGACTCGATTTTCCGACACCATCTAATTGCTCCTTCCAGTCACTCAGTATTGTTTGCAAGATTTACATATTCTCCACTTCAGCTGCTTTTCCATGCGTCAGCCAGTACCTAAGCAATCATCTTCCAACCTTTCTTCAGCAAACTGAATAGATTTTATGGCTTATTCTCCAGGCCCAGATAATTTTTATGGTCCTCCTTAAGACTTGCTTTAGTATTTTTCCATCTTCCTCAATCATGGACATTAGAATTGGGCAGAGTATTTAAGCATAAATCTTACTAACAGAACAGACTTTGATCAAAATACTTTCTCTACTTTTGCTTGACATTTCTGCTTTTATACAACCAAGGTCTTTGCTGGCTCTCTTAATTACACTATTATACTGACAGCTAATTTTGAGGTGATTATCTAGGAAACTGATGGCCTTTCCCGAGGGCTTTAAGAGATAAGTCCTGGCGGTTTAAGCTGTGAGGCCTAAGACATTGCTGGATCCAGAAGTCCATCTCATGGGACAGCAGAACAGAAGGTGCATCCAAGCTTCAATTGCAGCAGTTGAGCAGATCAGCTTTATGCAGAAAGATGGGTTTCTATTCATAAACCAAACCAACAGCATAGGCAACCAAGCTGCAGTTACATATCCTCCTCCTGCAGTTCTTGCTGTACATGAATCAGTGGCAAAGGGTTAGATAGGTGAGGCAGTTATGTTTAAAAACGGTGCCACTGTGTCTTCCAGAGTTTGCTTTTAGAATCTCCTCCCAAAGTCTCTAAAGCCTAGAATCATGTTTTTGCAAACAGAATCATCCTATAGGCATGTCACTGTGTCTTGGTTTCTTGCTGTCTTATTTTGTGTTTTCCTGGACTATGGAGTATTCCAGATCACCTTTCTTTATTTTCCCCAACTCCCTTCAGTCAGCTCTAATTTTTTCCAGTGATGGTGATATACTATTATTTGATAACACTTGGTAGAATTTAAAATGATTTACCTTCACGCTGCTTAGTACGGTTTGTTCTTGCATTGCTCTAGGAATTTTAAAACATTGGGCCTATGCCCTGGCTGTTTAGGGTACAAGTATGGATGTAGCCTTGGAGTACCGCATAATCTTTAATGTGTTTATCCTCAAAAATACCTCCTCCATGTGGGTGCTTTCCCCTCTTTTTCAGTTACTGAAACAAAACTCTGAAGTTCAAATCCACAGCTGTCCACACCTAAATCCTACCGAAATCAGGAGGCAATACATACTCAAACACCTGGATGATTTGCCCAAGAACAAGACCTCTGTGAAGAACAGAGTCAAGAGCTAAACCCAAACCCCTCAGATCTCCCACTAGTTCCCTCAGCACTCCCACCACCACACCACTCAGGGTCCTCCACTACCATGTAACGGAGATGGAAAATGTCTACCTGCCTTCATAATCATAGAGATTAGACATCATAGGACAGCACCTCCTGCAAGCGTTATTCAGTATGGTGGGCTATCAGAGTACAGACACTCTGGAAAGAAGCATAAACTGTGGCTTGTTGCAGCTGAGTTCCTCCCCTTAGTGCTTCAAAGCCAACACAAGGGTCTTGCTTATTTTTGTCCTTTCTCGGTTTGAAAACAGTGCCCCATCTCCTCCATAGCCTCAAAACTTCATTGTTCTTTGTATTCATTTTCCAGTTCCCCATGGCCTCAATAAATACTCCATCATATTCCTTTATAGTCTTCCCACATAACTGAAAATGAGCAATTTGATCAGAGATGGTAAACTGCTTTATTTGTGTGGATTTACCTCAAAATCTTGAGGTTGAGTGTTGTCTCTGCAGAGAAAATAATTTTCAGTAACAGCAAACTCCAGTGTGATAATGTCACCGACAATCCAGAATGAAATTTTCTGACACTTTTCTGTTCATGAGAAAGAGCAAATACCTTGTTTATGACTAAGCTATGTGTAATGGGCCAAGTGCTTCCTACTAGTGCCACAAATGAGAAAAATTTGCATTAATGAAGAACAGCAAAAGGAAAAGCAAAATAAAAAGGGGAAATAAATGTATGCAGTGAAATGCTGGGCAAAGTTTCTGCCACTTGAATGGTTCAGTATAAGCAAGATGTGACTTTTTTCCCTCAGCAGGTGGATAATAATAATAATAATAATAATACTTACAATATCAATAACCATTTGCAGAACATGTATTTTTTTCACATTTAGATCTTTAAGTACTTGTATAGCTTTTGCTGACACAGATGAATAAAATAATACAGAATGTGAGGATGGGCTTTGTTTCAATATCAGATATCCAAGAGCAATCTACAGGGTCCCTCTGTAGCCAATGGGAACAGAAAAGCATGCCAAAGGAGGGCTTCAACCCACCTATTTTAGGATGAGAAAAATCATCTTTTGGAAAGTGCTATTCCTCTCTGCTGAATGAAAAGGGAGGCTACAAGTGAGCTTTAAATAGATGCCTAACATTTGGAAGGATAAAGATACATAAGGTGAATCAAAGCTTCAATGATTCATCAGAAGCTGTCAAGTGAAATAGTATTAGGCTCCAGGTTTCCCTAAACTTTTCCTTATGCCTCATCTGCTAGACTTAGCCTGTTGCCAGGAGTGCAACAGAGAGCTTCCAGGTATCCAACACTGTTGGAGGTAAAAATAAATGGAAGGGCACGAGAATGGAAGAGAACCAAAAAAAAAAGTGTATTATATATGACAAATCTGTATAGTAGGCACAAAAAAATAAAGCCTTCCAAGAGCAGGAAAGAAACAAAAGATGAGCCAGTTTGTTTATATCTCATCTATTTCATTTTCAGTGCTTAAGTAATAAAACAAACCAAAAAAGATCAATGAGACAATTTGAGATTTTCTGTTTTCATACAAGAAATTTCATTAAAAAGAAACAGCTTTTTCTATTTTTTTTTTTATTAGGATGAGTGCAAATCCAGTTGAAAGACTTGATGAGTCAGGAGAAAACTCAGCAGAGAGAAGGAATGTTTTATCACGATCAGGAGAGAGGACGCAGATGTGCAGAATGGCCCAATGAGCAGCAGAAAGATTGCTGTCTTCAGGAAGATCGCTTTTTACAAGGGAAATATTGCCAAGTCTGTTCTTTCGTTCCTACCACGAGACACAGTCCATGAGCTCAGTCTTTCAGATGACTGACGTAGCCTTTCAGCCAGGCCTTCAGGGCTTGGTCTTGATGACACTGTCAGCTTCTCAGCTTGGTCAAGGACTGACAAGCTCAACTTCGGTAGCAGTGAACAGCACGGAGCACTGCTTCTTTGCCACTGGCCTGACATCATTATGTTTTCCCATACAAGGACAAATCAAAAACTTGCTGCAAACTTGTACTTCTACAGACACTTTTCTTGAAGCATCTCCATTTAGTTTTAGACAAACCTTTTCCAAAGCTAGGCTCCAAAGACTGTAACAGTACCTAAATACTCAGAGAGATTAATATCTAAAACTATGTGACCACGGTCCTGACCTATGTCAAGCAGAAGTTTGCTTCTTCCTCAAGTCAATTTTTCAACACACTCATGCTTATGCCAACTCACTCCTCAGGCCCTTTCAGAAGACCTTCCAGGATGGAAACACCCCCAAATGGTCTGAATATCAGCAAGAACTGGACCTCTACCTAGGCAGGAATTTCAAAGGTGTCCATGTTCAAACAGCTTGTAAGAGTCGTTCAAGGAATCCAACAGAGCCAGCGTAAAGAGAAGTAAATAATATTAGTCCTGTATCTGTAGAAGGTAGAAGGAAAAAAAAAAAATATTACTGGGAGTCCTGAAGCTAAGAGTAGCCCAGGAGCCCTCAAGGCCAGTCACTAGCTAGTTTCCCTGAATCCTGCTGCTCCGATATTGTGTTGTGTTGCAAATGCCATCGTTTTTTCATTTTCTTCCTCTGAAACCCCAAACGTTTAATATTAAATAAGACTGAGGGAATTTCATTTTGTATCCAGAATACACTAAGCAGACAGCAACCCACTATTGCCTGTCCCAGCCCATTAAATTTATTAAATAATGCAACAGAGCTGATTTCTGAAAAAGCAACTTATCAGTCTGCAGTACAAATATGGTAGCAGTTGAAAGTTATTTTATTTGAATTTAGGTGTTCCTTGGCCAGGATGTACCATAATATTTTCTAAGCTTGTCAAGGCCGACGAAAACACAGGTCCAAAGTGTATGATAGGTATAATTGCCTTACTCTTCCTTATCTCCTCTATAACCAAAATGTGTAAGCTTGTATTGCATTTCTTTACAGAAGAAGATAATTACTACTGTCACTGTCACATTCGTTTCTCAGTCTTGATAACAAATGAATTAAACCTGGCATCTGACCAAAGATCCTTCAGTTACCCTGTCAATGCTAATTCATGATACAATACATTTTGCATAGATTGGTATAGGGAAGGAAGGATGGATCTATATTGTATAAAGTTCAGAATTTGTTTAACGTGGAAGACTTTGGTCCCTAGTTACACTATATGCTCCAACAGAGTAGGTACGTTTCCAGAGGGAGGGGGAAAGAATTCAGATGACAAGATTCTCTGGACATTAATGCATATCATATCATCAAATCCTGAAACTCAGTTGATAGAATTTACCATCACACTATTTGACCTCTTTACACTTAAAAGTCCAACAGGTAGGTTTTAGATTTGCAAAAGCAGCCAGATTTCAAGAGCAGCTGGAACTGTTTTATGACTTACTCTGGTTACAACAGCTAAAATAGACTAGAGACAGAAATAATCACACCTCATGCTTAAAAATACACATTAATTTGAGAAGGAGTTCTCCCTTTACTCAGCTTGCCGCAAATTTATTGAAAACACTGTGAGTTTTTCCCCCAAAATGTGCAGGCTCACATACAAACTACTTAGACAAGATATCACATCTAGCGCATCAATATTCTGTCCAGTATACGACAAGTCCTAGTTTACCAAACAATTATATCTAAGCTTTTGGCAGTGGCAAACTTTGCAGGCAGCTGTAAACTTTATTGACAATGTAGAACCAAATAAAGGTTCGCCTAAGAACTCCAATTCATAGCTCGATGCCAAATTAGCATAAGTGAAATATGAGTATTTAATATAATAAAACATGAGCTGCAAGCATCTAGCCCATCCCAGGAAAAATGTGAAACCAGAAGGTATTTTAATGAAAAACTGGAAGCAAATATCACAGTCTAATGTTCAAAAGCCATAAGAGTTAATTTTAGTTTGAAAGGAAATCATTTTTCAAAGTTCTGTACTCTGTTTAAAAACAGATTGAGCAAGTTTATTAAATTAGCAGACCACTGCATTTATGAAATCCATAAGTCAGATCAATGGTGCACAGTCAGCTCTAGAAAGTAATTGCTGGCTTCTTTCAAAATGGACAATCCAAAAACTTCCAAGGACTAGTTTTTCCCTCCATTATTTATAACAAGCAAAACATGGTGCAATAGATTCTAATTCATAATGCCTTTTTAATGTTTTTATAGCACAACATATGGACTCATTTCTAATCTCTGTGGATGACAGGTTGCCATTATTGAATTTCCATTAATATGAATTATGGGTACAATATATTTTACCCAATATTTTCTACCCCAGGACTAACATGATTCTACAATAAAAAATTACATGGTCAGCAATTTTTTCAGAAAGAGAAAGCACTAACAGCCATCAGTCTTGCCACAACACTATGCATCTAATCTTGACCTTGCATCCATCTGATACTACAGAATCACCAGCCATAATTTACATGCACATTCATGGTTGTTAAAATGCCAGTATTTAGCTGTCTAACTACGGCTTCCAAGCGGCAAGTCAAGGCTTGCTCAGTGGGCTTTCTCTCCTCTGCCCTGCTGGAAATTACTTAGTCATTTGGGCCAGGTAATGCAAGATGATTGGACATGAGCCGAGTCCTGTCCCTTTTGTGCATGCCTCCAAATACTTATGTGTGTCTGAAGAACTCATTCTCCCTAATGAAAACAGCTCTTAAGGACCAGGCAGACTCATGCACACTTCAGCTCCTTCTGTTTTGCTCACCAGCAGCTACCTGCCATGGGTATCTCTCCACAGGAAAGTCTCAATCCATCTAAATGATAAAAAACATACTAAAGAGTAGGCATGAAAATAGCCATCCTGAGATCAACGGGCCTACCTGCATGCTTGAAGGCAAGCATATACTTCATGTTTTACCAGATGGTTGAAAGACCAAGATACAGCGTGTGGTTACAGAAGTCCCCAAGCTGCAGGCTGTGGGAAGTACACACCAGGGAAGTATACATATAGCATACTTGCAATGTAAATCTCCCACTGGAGGCAGAATATCGAGCTGTATGAATGCATAGTCTCACCTGCTATGACTGTTCTTATCTTTTATGGACTGAACTAGGATTAGCAGCATAAAACACGCTTTAACATTATCACTAATACCAGTAAAGTATGGCAGCTGCTTTGGAAGAAGTCTTTTTAATGGTCACCAATGAACTGCGCACAGACCTTGCTGCACCAGGGCAGAAAGGCAATAAAGCATTTTTCTTTGATTTTCAAAAGACATGTAGCAATAAAGATCTGTTAAATGGAACAAAGAACTTCCCAAATGCCAGGAATGGCATGGTCCCTGCCCTGCGGAGCTCACATCCAAAAATGACAAGAAAATGACATGTGAAGAAAATAACACGAGAAGCAAGTAAGTAGATGACAGGTAACGACGCTGAGTAATACCATATGTGTTGCCGTACACACACTCCGAACAGGTATTTGGCAAAGTCTGCTCCTAAATACAGATGCATTCAGAAATACTCACAGCCCAGCCTTAATCAGAGGATTAGTTTTTGCCAGCATCGTGGTAGTACACAGTTCTTTAGGAGAAATCCACGTACAAAGAGGGCAAGGGGGTGCAAACAATCTCTGGAAGCACATGCCAGGCACAGAGGATAAACAAAACATTTATCAGAAAAGCAAACAAAAAGGTAATCAAACCCAGAGTCCTTGGGATAACAGATGGCAGGATTGGGGACACAAAAAGATACATGTGTGGAAGCTGAGCAGGGGGTTGTTTGAATGATTCTGACATTTCTTTAAATGTCAGATCATAATTATGACGTCTCCACCACCACCTTGTAGGTATATAGCCACTTCTAGCTGAGGCCTCACAGCTCGCAGAGAGCTGCACTTCAGCATTTTGAGCTATCTGTCATGTTCCCACCTTTTATTCTGGTGAGAATGAACAAGCAAACACCAAACTCCCACTGAACACCTACTACTTCAGTTTTAATTTCAAGGTTTCCTCACTGTTCAGTTAAATCGCTGGGTGTATTATACAGATTTATATGGAGTGCTACACACTGAGAAGCACCATGAGATAAGTGGGAGAAAGGGCAATATTTAAAGAAGTTCGGAGAACCCTGCGCATACAGCGTACTCTATAAACACCCCGCCAGAGAAGGAAAAGTGTGGTATAATCTTTTGCATAAGTTTATATGTGTAAAACCTATGTTAATAAAAATCAGTCCTTGTTCACTATTTGAACACAAATCCCATTAATAATTCCATTAAGCTACCACTTCAGTTCATTATTTTACCCATTTGCACTTCGCTATATTCACTGTCAACATCTGCTGCTTTTCCTGAGAAAGAGGGCGAACAAGGCCATGCAATCGCATTTATGTTCAACGCTATACCCTTGGCTTGCTGGTGAGCGGTGCTGATATAAAGGGCATTTCAACTCTCTCCTACCCAGAGACAGAATACATTGCCTTCCAACACAACCAGCCTCCGTCCATGACTTAACATCTAACATCCATCCCCGAATTCAAATTACCTAATTATCAGAGCTACTCAGCATGCTTGCTCAATAGTTTACTAAGCAGACACTTTAAAGAGGAAAGGGGGTGGGTGGGGGGAAGAAAAGGAGGACTGACACACGGAGAGTAATAGATAACAAGCAATGTGAGTTTATATTTTGAAAGTAAATGCTTGGGGGGGGGGAACAGACCTAGACAAAAAGAAGAACTCCCCCCAAAATCAAGCCCCACAACACACTTTGGTCATGTTAAACATTCAGGGAGGCAACAGATAACATAATCACAATGCACAGCAGGGTCCTCAGTGAAGAATGGGTACACGACTTTTAAAAGGTTATTACAGCAAATTTAAGCAAACCAATTGCACAGAGACCAGAGAGCAGCTAAACAGAGGTTTTCAGGACTTCTGTTCTGATCACTGAGGCTGATTCCAATTGGCTCAATTTGATCTAACAATCAAAAAGTCAAATGATATGAAGAAAGATATTTCCTCCAGTAAATTGAAAAAGGTGGAGTGGGAGCTTATTTAGATTCGCTTCCTGCAACTGCATTTCTTTCTTTCCTTCTTTCTCCAAGCAGTCTAGCTCTTGTAAAAGGGTTTCAGCAGCAGTACGCACAGTTGCACATTGCTCCATCTATGTACTTTTATTCTGTCCAGGAACACTCACCTCCAAAGGAAAAGCGAACAGCCAGGGCACTAAACACAATGAAGCAGAAACACAAAGGGAAAAGGGCTGAGAAACAGAAGCTCATTTCCAACAGCACTGAACAACTACCCGGTGCTAATAGCGTTACATTTGACTGAACCTGACTGGCAAAACACCCCACTATTAACCCCTAAGCTGTTCATCAAATAGACTTGTAAACTGTTCCTCTACAAAGGTATGGTAGATTTGGCAGATTTTATGGTTGATGGGATTAAGAAAGTGAGTCACCAGAGCTCTTCAAGAAATAACACCACAGGTGAGATGCACCAAGCTTTGTTTCTATAGCCTCTTCTGAGGGGAAGTATCCCAAATATAACATATGCTTAATAGATTTCTGTACAGGTGCCATCACAAATGGACCAGTGGACATATCCTGCGATAAATACTTCAGATAAAGTATCTGGCACTGAAAAGTCTCCAAATTTGTCAGCACTGACTGAAAATCAAGGCCAAATCCACCCCACATGGAGACACACACATTAACCGTGCTACTTTAATTTTGTTTACACAGGCTGTGGCATGTGCAAGAGGGCACGTGCAGTCTGTGAGAGCCACTTGTGGGAACACTAATTTTAGTTCATATGATGACTAAAATGTTGAAGGTAAAGCAAAACCTCAGGTCTCTCTTCTTGCAACGCTAGAAGGATGCACCAACAAGGCACTCTGGAGCTCTCTGCTCATGGAATCAGGCAACTTCTGTTAATAAATGAATTCATAATTTATCTCCAAAAAATCAAGATGCATACCTAATTGTATCTCAGGCAGCTGGAAACAGAAGCATGCAGATGAAAACAGAGCAGGACAAAAGGATATAACCATACACTTGGAATTTCACCAGTCCTGGCAACTATCACGGGTTTATTGGGCTTTCATTGGCAGAAAGCAGTATTATTTTCTATTCAATGCTGTGGTGAGAAAGGAAGAGAATAGACAGTCTACTAAGTGAAAAACCAGTTGTGCAGGTAGCGAGAGGTGTTTCTACTTCAACACTTAATGGCTAACATGATCTTTCATACCAGCCGTATGCCAACTTCCATCCAGTATCTAACACAACCTCTTATTTCCAGATCCAACAGAAAAGATAAAAATAATTCCCTGGCACCAAGAACATCTGCAGAACATATTCTTCATTCTGATACAGGAACTGAATTCACCAGCAATTAGTGGCCCATGTGCAAAACCATGACAAAGATTTCTGACAAATAGCTGAAACAACTCCCTAGAAGATACACTTCTAGACTCCCTTAGACTATATATTTCTATTTGTAATGGGAAAGTGGTTCACAAAGTATTTTAGTTGCTCTGACAATTTACAACAGGGACAGACCACACCATCTTAGTGCACAGATACACCTGCTGAAAGAACAGATAAAGTGGAGATGTACTCATGCTCCTTATTGTTCAGATACAACTCAGTCAAGTATGAAACTGTAGAGTCAAGTAAAACCAATTACACTTGCCTCAAACACAAAGCCATCCCAGTAACTAGAAAACTAAACAGGGCCAGGACCTGTTACACGGCTCTGAGGCCAAATGAGATGGCCTGGCCACAGTCACAGGATTATATACTTCTACCCTCCAAAACAAGGTGGCTATATCCAAACCGCCAATTGGGAATGGCTGCTGGCCTTTGCTAATCCCCAAGCCATGCCTTGGAATTGTTAATGACAGCACTAGCTGGCCCCAGCCAAACGCAAGGCAGAGCTTGTGCTAACAATTTAATGGTATAGATGGTCAAGTTCCAGCTCTTGGGCCCATGCCCTGGCACCGCTTAATCTACTAGCATAGACCTAGCCAAACGCAGTTGTATTGTGAGCAGAGCTGGCTGGAAAGCAGACACAAAAAAAGAAATCTGACCAAATCTAAAATGTCTATGCATTGTCATTATTCCCTTCCTTAGTTTTCTGGTTTTTTTTAAGTTTTATTTTCCAGACAGCCTTATTTCCACAGAGGTGTTCTATATGTCAAAACAACAGAAGGTCAAAATAGTTGTGGTAAGTGACAAGCGTGTTTCATTTCTTACCCACAACTCAGTGGTAGTTGCCAGCAAGCTATGGTGCTTCCAGTACAGTCAGATACACTGTAGGAAGTGTCACAAGAGTTTAAATCAAGTGTCTGATGGAAAATGGGGGACAAGGACAAAGATGTCGAGAGTGAAGTAGAAAGGCAAAAAGAAATGAATGAAAGCTTGGATTGGTCCACAAACTTTGCAGCATTGCTTAAGTTTTGTTTAATCTCCTAGTTCAAAGAGTTGGATGTAAAAAGGCACGCTGCTCAACAACTGCTGCAATTACCTTATCTCTCTCTGGTTTTGAACTACCTTCTTTGTTCCGTATCAAAAGAATGACCCCAAAGGTCTTTGCTGCAGAACAAATCTGCTTCCTTGCCAATGGGTCACAAGGCTAGGTAAGCAAGATTGGCTTTGCAGACTTATTGCTGAGGTCAAGGTAACTTCCATAACTACCTTTGCGTGGCAGATGCCACCCCTCTGTTCTCTGAAAGAAACCTTTTAAGAGAGTCTAGACTGACTTTTCTCCAAGACTCCTTTCCACAGCTGTCTGCAGGCTCTCACTACTAGAAAATAACCAGACTGGCTTCACTGGAAAGGGCTCTTGAAAGCCACCAGGTACATCCCCTGCTCAGAGCAGGCTAACACTACACTGGATCGCTTGGGGCTTTGTCTGCTCGAGATGTGGATAACTTCAGGGTATGCAACAACATCTCTAGGCACCTGTGCCAGTGTTTGGCTACTCTCAGTGTGAGTAATTTCTTCCTTCTTTCTAACTAAGGATTTCCTTTGCTGACTTCTGTGTGCATTGCCCTTTCCCTTTCTATTGCTCGCCCCTGAGAAGACTCTGGCAGTGTCTTCTCCATAAGCACCCACTAGAAAGCTGAAGAGAGCAATCACATCCCCCTCAGCCTGTGCAAACCCAGCCCTTAGCCTCTCCTCCACCACAGCACTGCACTATTGTATGGGACAACCACCCAGCACAACCTGAGGAGCAACGTGGCCCACAGGGAACAGAGGAGGAACACAAAGTGAAGTGGTCAGCTTGGGTCTGTCTGGGTGAATTTATAGGTGGCTTGCTCCACTCTTTTACTTCTGGTTATTTTAAAAGGGCCCTCTCTCACTCCCCTCGGTTCACTGCATCAAAGAGCACGCTCCAAACTTTACAGAGCACTGACACTGAACTTTTGCTGACCTGTCCCTTTACAAAGCAACCAGTGATGGAAACAATGGCAATTTACAGGAAAACTCAGGAGTTATCTACATAACATGAAGATGGAAATGAAGATGGATCTATTGAAAGACTTGAAACAGCTGTACAGCCCATAGCTTAGATGACATCTAAAAACCTTGAAATAGCATTATCCTGCACTGCTCCAGAGCTAAACATTATTGTAAAGCAGTTCATATTTCTAAGTAGGCTGAGAAAAAAAGGTGAATGGCAGATTTGTATGTGGCAAACAAAGTATCTGTGATCCATATCTTCAAAAACTGTATAGGTGTGTATGTCTTAATCAAAGCAGCACACCTGACATAATTACGCATGTGCATAATGACCTCAAAAGCCATCAATTCTACACATCGGACACTTCGGTCACAGGAAAACTACCAGAAAAATTATTGCAGGCAGTGGAAAAAGTGTTTATGAAATGGAGTTTAAAACTTCATGAGCAAGAATGGAATTAATACACTTAAATTTTCCTCTATAATCCAGCTTGAAGAACCTTGCAAAGATAAATGCTAGACCTTTAAAAGCAGGGATGATAAAGATAATTAATGAAAGCTTAGAAAGATAATAATGTCTCAAATCCATGTGGGGTATAACTATTGCTCAGCTTTTGAGGAAAAGGAAGATAAATTATTCAGTCTTACTCCATCCCAGCATGAGGCAGAAATTCTAAAGGAAACAAGCTGTTCAAAAACAAAACTGTGACGACTATGCCAAGATAGGAGTTAGGCTCAGTAGACCTAAAAGAAATCCAAAGTTCTAGTATTTATTGGCCGACGAGGATTCTGGGTATTGTTTTAAAGCAAACTGACAACACCTCTGCCTTGTGAAGTATATTTAAGTGGTGATTCAATTCTAGCATGATGTCAGGGTCGTACCATAGAATGCTTTTGGTTGGAAGGGACCTCTGCACATCACTTGGTCCACTCCTGCTCAAAACAAGGTGAACTTTGATGTTAGATCAGTGTGCTCCTGGTTGTGTCCAGCTGAGCTTGCAGTGTTTCCGATGGAGATTCTGCAGCTGTTCTGGGCCTTTGCTCCAGTTTTGGACCCTGCATTGAGAATTTTTTTTTTTCCTTATATGTAATCAGAATTTATCTTGCTACAATTTGTGTTCATTGCTGCTTCTCCTTTCACAGCGCACCTCTGAGAAGAATCTTTACACTGTCCCAATTAGACAGGCATAAAGAGGAATCAAACTCACCCTGAGCCTTCCCTTCCCCATGCTCAACAGAGCCAGCTCTCAGCTTCTCCTTGTATGTCTTGTGCTTCAGTCCCCAAATCACCTTGGTGGCTCTCCACTGCACTTGCTCCGCCAGGTCAGTGTCTGTCTTACACCTGGGAGCCCCAAACTGGACATGATACTCAGGATGTAGTCACAGAAGTGACAGACAGAGCACTTTGAACTGTTTGCTACTCTTGTTGATACATCCCAGAGTTTGGTTGCCCTTCATTGTCACCACTACTCATTTTCAACTTGGTCTCCACCAGGACCTGTAGGTCTTTTTCTGTAAAGCTGCTTTCTACCCATTTGCAGCTCAGCCTGTACTGCTGCATGGTGTTATTTCACCCCAGGTGCAAGGCTTTGCATTTGCCTTTGCTGAGCTTCATCTGGTTACTACCAGGCCATTTTTCCAGTTTGTCTTGGTCCTTTTGAATCGTAGCACTGCCCTCTAGCATATTGCTCCCCTCAATTTTTTATTTGTATATTCATTGCAATGCCCAGGTTATTAATAAAGATATTCAATGTTATCAGCCCCAATATTGACCACTCATCCCACTGCCAGTGGGGCTTTGAACTGTTGCCATCTACTCCCCCTGAGCCTGGTAGTCCTGCCAGTTTTCCACCTCTCTTATAGTCAATCCATGCAGTACATATCCCTCCACATTAGTTAAAACGATACCACGGGACACTGTCAAAACTTTGCTAAAGTTAAAAGTAAATAAAAGCCCCGGGGCCCGCCTTGTCCGCTAACCCAGTCGTCTCATCACAGAAGGCCATCAGGTTGCTCAGGTATGATTTATCCTTGGCTGCTCCAGTGACCTTCTGGTCCTTTTTGTACCTGGCGATACCTTCGAGCAAGATTTGCTACACAATCCTCCTAGACATTCAGGTTGGGCTGACCAGCTCATAGTTCCCTGGATCCCCCTTCTTGCCCTCTTTGGAGATGGCCATGACTATTGTCTTCTCTTGTCATCAGGAACCTTCCCTGATCACCATGGCCTTTCAAGGATGATAGCAAGTGACTTCAAAATGGCATCAGCTCATCTGTTTCCCTCAGTATCCCTTTATGTATCCTGCCTGGTCCCATGGAGTTGTGTATGTCCAATTCACTTAAAAGGTCTGTAAGTCCATTCCTCATCCTCTATCCCTGTCCTCATGCCTATCCTCTACCATGGGCTGTACTTCACTCCCCCAGACTCTGCTGCTAGGCAAATGGACTTGAGAGAATCTGACAGCAGATATTGCCAGTAAAGACCAAGGCAAAGGAGGCATGAGTAACTCTGCTTCTCCTATGTCAATTTGGGACTATATCCCTTTACCCTCTGAGCAGTGGGCCCACATTGTCCTTTTGCTGCCAATGTATTTACAGGCACCCTTCTTGCAGCTCTTCATGTCCCTTGCCAATTTTAGACCCAGCTGATCTTTGGCTTTCCTAATTTTAAACCTGCACAACAAAGCACTGTTTCTAAATGCCACCTGCATAGCCTCTCCTCTCCTCTCCTCTCCTTCTCCTCTCCTCTCCTCTCCTGCTCCCCTCCCCTCCCCTATGAGGAAAGTCTGTGAGAGCTGGGACTGTTCAGCCTGAAGAAGAGAAGGCTCAGGGGGATCTCATCAATGTATACAAATACCTGCAAGGAGGGTGCAAAGAAGACACCCATCTAAAAGAAGGGCCAGAAGGAGGATTCAGGGAACTAAAGGCCTCTCAGCCTGACCTCGGTGCTGGGGAAGGTCATGGAGCAGATCATCTTGAGTGCCATCACACGGCACGTACAGGACAACCAGGTGATCAGGCCCAGCCAGCATGGGTTTATGAAAGGCGGGTCCTGCTTGACTAACCTGATCTCCTTCTATCTCCTGATCTCCTTCAATGACAAGGTGACCCACTTAGTGGATGAGGGAAAGGCTGTGGATGTCGTCTACCTAGAACTTAGTAAAGCCTTTGACACCATTTCCCACAGCATTCTCCTGGAGAAACTGGCTGCTCATGGCTTGGATGGGCGTACTCTTTGCTGGGGAAACAACTGGCGGGATGGCCGGGCCCAAAGAGTTGTGGTGAATGGAGTGAAATCCAGTTGGCAGCCGGTCACAAGTGGTGTTCCCCAGGGCTCGATATTGGGGCCAGTTCTGTTTAATATCTTTATCAATGATCTGGATGAGGGCATCGAGTGCAACCCTCAGTAAGTTCACAGAGGACACCAAGTTGGGTGGGAGTGTTGATCTGCTGGAGGGTAGGAAGGCTCTACAGAGGGATCTGGACAGGCTGGATCGATGGGCCGAGGCCAACTGTGTGAGGTTCAACAAGGCCAAGTGCCGGGTCCTGCACTTGGGTCACAACAACCCCATGTAACACCACAGGCTTGGGGAAGAGTGGCTGGAAAGCTGCCTGGCAGAAAAGGACCTGGGGGTGTTGGTCAACAGGAGGCTGAATATGAGCCAGCAGTGTGCCCATGTGGCCAGGAAAGCCGATAGCATCCTGGCCTGTATCAGAAATAGGGTGGCCAGCAGGAGCAGGGAGGTGATCGTCCCCCTGTACTGGGCACTGGTGAGGCCGCACCTCGAGTACTGTGTTCAGTTTTGGGCCCCTCGCTACAGGAAAGACCTTGAGGTGCTGGAGCGTGTCCAGAGAAGGGCAACGAAGCTGGTGAAGGGCCTGGAGCACAAGTCTTATGAGGAGCAGCTGGGGGAACTGGGATTGTTCAGCCTGGAGAAAAGGAGGCTGAGGGGAGACCTGATCGCTCTCTACAACTACCTGAAAGGAGGCTGTAGCCAGGTGGGGGTCGGTCTCTTCTCCCAACTAACAAGTGACAGGACAAGAGGAGGTGGCCCCAAGTTGCGCCGGGGAGGTTTAGATTGGACATTAGGAAAACTTTCTTCACCAAAAAGGGTTGTCAAGCATTGGAACGGGCTGCCCAGGGAAGTGGTTGAGTCACCATCCCTGGAGGTGTTTAAAAGATGTGTAGATGTGGCACTTAGGGACATGGTGTTGTGGTGGACTTGGCAGTGCTAGGTTAACGGTTGGACTTGATGATCTTGAAGGTCTTTTCCAACCTAAACGATTCTATGAGTCTATCAATATCAGGAAACACTATTTTACTAAGAGGGTGACTGAGCACTTGCACAGACTGCCCAGAGAGGTTGTGGAGTCTCCATCCTTGGAGATATTCAAAAGCCACCTGGACATGGTCCTGGGCAACTGGCTCTAGATGGCCCTGCTTGAGCAGGGGAGTTGGACCAGATCACCTCCAGAGGTCCCTTCCAACCTCAACCATTCAGTGATTCTGTGATTCTCCCTGTTCCCATATACCTCCTTTGTTCACTTGAGCTTGTTCAGGATTTCCAAGTTCAGGCAGGATGGCCTCTAGCCATGCCTGCTTGGCTCTTGTACAGTGTCTGAGCAATTCCTGTGCCACCAGGAGGTTGTCACTGATGAACTACTGGATTCTTCTGCAGGGTCTTGTACAACACAGCTCCTCTTACAAAGACTGGCACTTCTGAAAAATAATGTAAGGATTTGCAGGGGAACACATGGTCAAATTATGCCCAGCATTGCTCTTTGGGAGTATTCCACTTGCTGGCTGACAAATGTACCTTGATGCATTACTTCAGTGGTTTTGAATGTATGGACTTTGTATAACACTTCATGTTCCTTTGGGATAAAAGGATAACTTTAATTATATATAATATTATAATATAAACAGTATATAATCTTAAACATTCAAATTACACAGCCAAAAAAGCTTCTCTTTCTTGACATGTTTGTGCAACAACTTAGTAGTAAATATTATTCACATACTTTTTAGTGCTTTGTTTCAGGATTATCATAAAAGACCTGGGATCATAAACAGCAAGAAATAATGCTATGATATGAAGAATTTATTACCAGTTATTATTCATTATTTATACAGTGGGTGCATATTGCTTTACACACAAACACCACTTTACAGACAGCATATATTTCTCTGCAGAACTTCTACAAGCTTTGTTTTCCAAAGTCAGCCGGTTTGGTGACCCTAAATTGTAGTGGGTAACAACCACAAACATTTCAGCTTGACAGGAGCGGAGAACAACTGAAAACAGGAGACAGACCGACTTCTGGGAGAATTCAGAATAGTCAGTTCCTCCAAACCAAAGTAAAATGTGCATTTTGTTTGCCGAAAAATGCCCTTTTCATCCAAGAACAGTGTTAGAACAGTTAACCAACACTTGGACATTCAGTAATGCTTCAAATTCCAAGAGAAAACCCAGCAAAATAACTTGGGTACCTGCAAGTTTATCCTTTTCTACATGCTACTTTGAAAAGTAATGTTTGATTATAAATCTTCATCAGAGCTGCTTCTAGACAGTGAAACTGGAGCCGGGACAAAGTGTGAGGAATTCCTTTTGTGGTCTGCCCTACAGTACTCTTGCAGGCATTGACAATAAGCCTGTGTCTTGCCCACTCACAAGATAGTGAGTCACTGTATTTCCATTTATGCAGAAGATATTTGCACCTTGTGTGCATTGTTCAGATGGGATGGAGCGCAGTTCAACATTGCTGATGTAACGCGACTCCTGGCATTACTTCTGTGGCATTGACAGAGCAATCCTCCGTCAAAACAGCACAGGCTGCCTACGTTTCATGCCATCAAGTCACAAGATCCTCGTGCTCCTCTTAAAGGTCTGGCACTTTTTCAAGAGGATTTTCAGGATTGTAGACAGGGCAGTGGTGCTCCTTTAATGTCAATTTGGAGTGTCAGCTCTGGCTGATCAGAGCTTCCTGGTATGCCCAGAGCACATCAGCCTGTGTCCAGCGTTTGCAGGTGCAGCATTCAGCAGTACAAGGAGCCAGAGAACAGAGTTTAATATACTGTTTATCACTCCCAGGGCCAAATTTATTTTTATGTCTATCAGCTTCATAGACAACTGTCGTATCAAGCAGGAAGTCAAGGCCCATAGAAATCACAGGGAGAGGTGAAGCTTGGCTCACTTCTATTTCTTTTTCTTTTTATTCATTTGGCTCATTTGTTTTGCAAGCAACTTCTAAATTGAAAACTGTAAATCAATCAGCAATTTGAGGAAACCAATGCCATCAAGAAAATATTATCTGGCAAACAATTTATTTTCCTTCTGATATGCATTAAAATTGTGGTTTTAAGAATGACCATTGTTTTCCTGTTACTTCTAACAAAAATTATGGTCCCCACCCAAGCACTTCTGCAGCCTTCTACAAACTGTTTGCATCAGGCTCCTCTGTACCCAATGTATACCTTAATCTACTCATCCCCTCCCTCCCTTGGTGATTTCTCTGACATTACCCTCTTCAGGCAACGCCAAAATCAGAAATTAACTAGTTGAGAAAGGATCGGCTTACTTGAAAATACTTTCCAGGGCCTACCTGGCAAAGTTAAGCATTGACAGCAAAAATAATAGGAAACCACCAAGTGATTCCTTGTAAAATTCTTTTTGTAGCTACGTTTGATGGTGACAATAGCAATACAATCCTAAATGACAGCAACAACCTTAGGATTTTATGCATCTACAACTCAGATAACCTGCCCTCCTTTAGCAGTACTGCTCCTTGAAAATAAACCCTCTAATAATTAACATCAAATCATAGGCAAGGAAGCTCTCAGGCAGGCTTTTTTAGCCTGACAGGAGGCTGGGACAAATTTTCTAATGAAACACCCATGCCTCCTGAATGGCAGAAGTATATATCCTGCTGCATTTTAATGGATAATCTGCAACAAATATATGTGAAAACGAAGTAATGATGAGAAAGAAATAAGAAAATAAAAAGAACTCTAAGTCATTTCAAAGAATCAAGCACTTAAATCCTGGCCAACACACATTTTCTTTAGGTAACTCTTATTACTGGTATTTATCCCTTTTGGAAGTCAAGATACTTTTTGATCAAAGTGCCAAAGCCTAGAAATACTCCTTTTTCTCTATCCAAAGCTGTCATGTTTGTGACCTTGTAAGTACTTGGCTATGTCAATTAGTGCTTCAAAACTGCTGCCTTTCATCTTCAAATGGAACTGGGCCTAGAAACTGGCCAGACCTCTTAGCTCTTTCAACAGATGATAAACACATTGCAAGTCAAAAAATGCAAGCAGCTTTTTTTGACTTTACAGATTAATTAGCATGCCAGGGCTTTCAGACCAATTTCAGCCCAACAAAGTATCTGCAAAAGTTGACAAACTAAACCCACATTTTGTATGTTCCAATTTCTACACTATTAAAAATATATAAAAACACATCTGAGAAAAAATACTAAAATAAGGTGGTAAGAGGAAGTGACAGATCATCAGCACAATTCAAGCCCTCTCTAGGGCGACAGATCATAAAGAATAGCCTTCTACAGAGAAGCCTAAAAAATGCCCAAGGTGTCTCTCCAGTTTGTTCAAAGGGAATAATTGGTTCCTCTTCTTCAAGGCATTCAACACGTCAGTTTTGGAACCCCCCACTGATCTTGCTTTGCTCTCTTGTCCCTTGGTGGCACAATTACTTCCCAGGAGTTGTAACTTTTTCATAGTAGCTTAATGTGATTACTTCAGCAGAAGTCATTGCTGAGTTCAATTTACAGAGATTTTTGGTCGATTTGTAAATAGCAAAAAGAAAAAAAGTCTCCTGGGAGTCAACGATCAAATCTCAAATCTCCATGTTTCCTCCTCTCATTCCTGGTACAAGCTCTGCCCATTCCTTAAAAAGCAGCTCTCAAAATTATTTGAGGATACCAGGAGGATACTATAATGATATTTTTTTGTGGTGCACTCTGCCACTTTCACCCTAGCTGAGCTGGTGTGATGGCACATCATTGCCAACGTGATACACTTTGGCTGTCTTTCCTTGCTTGCAAACTGCTCACAGAAGGCACAGTCTGGAAGCTGCACTCCAGTTAAATTGTGTGTCACCCCGAAAGGTAAATTGTGCAAAGCTTATTGAACTTTCAAACCTAGAAAACCAGGAGAATGTGATTTGGGTGTCAGGGAAAACCTGACCTTGTCTTCCGTTACAAACCATTGAGTGTTATGTACTCTGGGCATTGCTCTGATTTCCTATACATTCATGTAATAGTCCGCCATAATTAGAGTGTCAAATGCACCACAAGTCTCTGCATAGGTGGGAACAGGCTTGCATCTCATTTACCAACGAAACTGGACATCACTCTATTTTAAAAATGTATCCATAGGTAAAAATAGGCTCCTGGAAAAAAATCAGTTGCACTATTTGACATCCAGCAACTGAAGCCTTACTTACCATCACAGTAATTTGCCAAAAGAATCAGGAGAATCTTTAACACAGCTTTTGCTGTTATTGTACTTGGGCTGGACTCCTATATTGCATCCAGATGAAAGAATTGACAGGCTACTATCTGAAATGCTGACAAAAATATGCCAACTATCAATACAAACCCTCAGGGGAGTGGAAGAGTAGCTTTGCACAGAGAAGCTAAAGAGCAAATCCTATATACTTCATCACTGCATGTTTTGACTGTTTTCTAGCAACTGTTGTATTCCAATATTTATAATCTCTCTCTTTATGCAAGCCTCTTATGTTTTATAATAAAAAGAGTACATAAATTTCAGTTACCGTTGCAGAGCAAATTGTTGTATGTAATTAGTCATGTACAACATAAGGCGTAACTTGAAAAACAATTCGTGTTTATTTTTCCTCTGCTTAATCAATATTTTAAATATTTGTGGAAGCCATACACCGGCTTAGCAAATCATCACCTCCAAAGCGAAAGAGAACAGACAACACAAATTCTGCAACGTACAGCAAATCATCTGCATATGACAGACTGCTGTTGAGGGAACTAAATTTTTTTTGACCATAAAGGAAAGAAGCATATAACATTTTACTTCTGTGCTGTTCCACTTTATTCCTTTTTACTGTGCATTCCTCAGCCATACTGACTTGTTTTTCCTTTAACATAAGAATTTTCTTCCCTCCCCACGCATCTTTTTAACGCTATTTAGTTGCAGTGATGCACAGAGACAAAGACAGTGGGGGAGATTTTTTTCCCCTGCAAACCTTGCCTGACTTTCCAGAGGGGTTAACAAATGCTTTACCATCTCTGTCTTCTCTCCCACATCATAACTGTGGCTAACCACAGAGGGATAAAAACTACAGTAGCAACAACACACAGCCTTAAATGCTATGGGAGTATTGTAAATACAGGAGGCCAGGATTACATCTCAGTTATGTTATTTAAAGACTTAAAACTATACAGTTATCCCTGAGCTCAACTAGAGAAAATCTTATCAAAACTGAAGACTGGCATTTTTATAAAATTTGTCAGAGCTTTAACCTTGAGAATAACAAATCATGGGGGGGGGGGGGGGCTTAAGAATCAATTTATGTTCCAAGCAAAGGGTTTTTAAAATGAAGGTTGAAAAAAAATTTAGATCTCACTTGGTGTTGCACAGATTCTGTTGATGTATCAATCTTTTCAGGCATTTAAAAATAATATAGAGATGATAAAAGTAAATGTTCTATAACCAAAAAATCTCTTGGTAATAAAATTTCAAATTACAGCCCATGACAACACTTCTAAATTGAAGCTGTGATACAGGAGCTTTGATGGAGAAAATTGTACAAGTAACTCGCAAAGTAATTCGGAAAAGCAACAAAGAATGAACGTGCTGCTGAGATGAACAGAAAACATAGCTGGAATGGTGTGCAGCATCCTTAAATGAATTTTAGACTGTTTTGTTGCCAGTATCTTAAGCAGTGCTGCAGTCTTATATGGATTTCTTTGATAGCTTCCTTCTATCAACAAATAACCTCACTGCAGGAAAAAAAAACCAAAACCCCACTGCACATGGACAAACCCAAACCTGAGCTCAATCATCATACATGACTGGGCTCAGAGTGTGACAAATTGATCCCAATGCAGAAGTTTAATGGTAGGAATTGCACTCTCCTGTCGACTACTTCAGGCATTCAAGGGGTTGAGGAAGTACCTCCAGCAAAGGACTCATCTCTTCAAACTACGCTGACTCTGCGTGCTGGTCTGTGGCCCAACACTTTGGATACAGCACCAGGGTAGAAAAGCCAAATTGAGTAAAAAAGCTGGAACTTTGCTCACAGTGGCACGTAATGAGCAGAAAAACCAATAATCACTACCTCCGAGTGCCTCAGTTTCCCTGTTGGCATACTGGGAGTGCAACATTAAACTATTTCTCACAGGTTGTTGAGGTTTAAATAGTTTTTCTGATGTCTTCTGGCAGCCTCCAATGAAATGGGTTATAGCAGTGCAAAGTATCATCATCATTTTGTTCAGCAAAAAATAACGCTCAGAAAAATACAGCTTTTTTGTTTAAATAACTCAGACCAAACATCCGTAACCACTTAAATGTGGCAGATCCACTAAGTGTGATTTGTACCAAAGCATCTGTGGTAAGAAGGTTACAGGTACGCTTTGAGAATAAATTTCAAAGGTCTGCAAAGTATAATTAGTTCTAAAGTTCTCCTACACATTAATAATTAGTAATAAAATCCTTCTAAAGCCCTCCACAGAAAGATGTACAAAGCTCTTCCAGAAGCATAAAAACACAGACCAAACCCAAACCCCTCACAGGAGGTGTTACATATCTTAAGCTTCCCTCTGAAGATGGTTTTACCTCTCTCCAACAGTTAATTTGATCAATTTTTTCTCTCCCAATGCTTTTTCCGTTCACATCACATAACTCGGGGTGAAGTCTTTAATCTTACATAGATTTACATAATAATTTAAAGACCAAACGGTTCAGCCAGATTAGATAGTATAGTGGTCCTTAAAACCATTTATCTATGAATTCCCTGACCAATTCCATCACCAACACAGGAAGTTTCATGGTCCAGTTACACGTCAGAGAGAAAAGAAGTTTTTCCCTCTATTTCAAATTTGTCACTTTAGGATTCTATTAATCGGGAGCTGAAGGACACAGATCTGACCAATGTCTGCCAATACTGGTATCCAGAAGACAGATCTTGTCAAACAGACTTCATTTCAGTCTTTGACAAGATTATGACTCTGATAACACATAATGGAGGATGATGGCATGTATATGTATTTTTAATAACTATTGACTTAGCACTTTGGCGAGAAACTCTTGAGCAATTATTAGCTGTGCAGACATGGGATCAGAGGAAGGGAGCAGTTTTATTGCCATGCAAGGGAATGGTGAGTCTGATGCTGAAAGGATGCATATGGTTTTGGTACCTATATTTTCAAAGGCAAATGAAGAATGGAGGGGATGCAAAAGATACATGGTTATTTGGAGGCTACTAAAACTGGTCAACAGCAGGAAACTAGAGGAATCAAGGACCAAAAGTCTGAAGACAGACTAAATGGTTTATAAAAAAAAATGAAACAAACTTTTAACTGTGAGGATAATTAATTAGTAGGAACACAAAATGAAGGGAGATGGACAGTTGGCCCCTATGCTTTCAGATCTTCAAACCAGCTCAGGAAGATATGCTAAAGTCAAAACTGTAACTGCATGATACACAGAGTCCTTTCTGTCCTCAGCCTGGAGGAACATTGCTGCCTGTACCCATATCCTTGGACAAAGAGACAAGGAGAATCAGGTTCTCAATCTTCTTGCTCCATTAATATCATGATACTTTCTTTATTCACCATGTCACCTCTGGTGTGGGGCACCCCCTTCCCACTGAGTTTAGTGACATCTGCCATAATGTTGGGGAAGGTTCAGACTGCAGAAGGGCAGCTAAGCAATCAAATATCCTGCTCCCGACCACAAAACAGAACTAAGAAATTCAGCTTAAGATGACACCTGCCCCCATGGGCTGGTACCCCATAAACATGCTCACAAAAAGGCTGCAGAGGGTAGACTGTGAACTCTCCACAGCTCAAGGCAACGCAGCACATTCCTGTTTTGTAAAATAAACCAAGCAACCACATTATTCTTCCGAGTTGTGATTTCCTCATTATACGGATTTAATTTTTTATGCCTAACCATTAGCTGGATTCTACAAGGGAAAGGCACTCGCTGGTTACATTGCTAACCACAAGTGTAAATCTGCTGTGTGTGAAGGAGAGAGACAGAGTCAGGCAGGGTGAACATGAGTATGTATGAGTACCTGATGTTTTTTTCTGACATCGTTTCACATCATTAGTTGGAAGCTTGCTAGGCACCATACCTTTACATCTCTGTTCATCCTACCTACCTCACTTCTTTCTCAAAGTTTTTTCTTCTTTAATACATGCAGTTTTGAATTTTTAGAGCTGTTTAGCTGATTCTTGGCAGAACAGGCTGGGGCAAAGACTGTATGCATTTTTACACATTTATTTTATGGGAGATTACACAGCTGATTAACAGTTCTCAGAATAAAAAGTGTCCCATGTTACCTCCATTCTAGTATATTTATTGCTTTTGATCTATTCATGCCAAAACATTCTTACTAATGAAAGTCATCAGAAAATTGTCTAATAACGTAATTTAGAAGACAGTTCACATTGAGCATATGATCAAAAGGCATTTAACTTGCTGTTCCTGCCTCCTCTCCCCCAATAAACACATGGTTTACTGGCACTGCTATGCTTCAAAATGGTTTTGAACATCTGGGAGAAGGGCTGATCAGCTCCAGACAATTGTTGGACTCTAAGTAGACCCAGGAACAAAGGTCATGATAAATGAAACGACTGCTTTGGCTCCAAAATTGCCTCAATCTTCTCCAGACAAAGCATGATTGAAATGCATCTATCTGTGGATAGCATCTGGAGAACTCTAAATATGTTTTGATCACAATCTGATTGGCTTCCTTCAAATGAAAATAATTTGAAGATGCCATGGAAAATTTTTAAAACCAATCACACTGTAAACTTCGGCCTAATGTTTCCTTCTGCAGCACTGACCTTGTTTTTCTACAGCATGAAAAAAAAATCAATATAATAATGGTACTGCAGTAAAATTTCAGCTTGCTCTTGGCTTACTTTAAATAACTTTATTGTCTCCTTTCCCTCTGTCTGTGTCTGCTGTATTTGGCACTTGCAGTTATTAAAATGAAACCAAGTTGAAAGAAAATGTTAAATATCATAAAAAGAAAACCAGCAGTGCTTCTGGCTCACTTTGCTAATGCTGTGGTCACCTTTACAATTTGCCAGGGTATTCTATTCCCCAGCTGTTCTACCTGAATTTGCATGCAGAAAGAAACCCCAACTTTCTACTGGAATAACAACTTGTACTCTGCAGATTTAAGGGAGCTAAATGTTTTTCAAAAAAAAGGAAAAGTCACCCTCTTCCCTCCAATTATATATTAGAACAAAAAAGCCCAATAGTTTACTAGTGATTCAATTCTTTGCCACTTAACATTTTCTTACTCCTTAGTGTGCATTTCTGTACAAATGAGAGAGCCTGGTTATAGAAGTCCCACTGTTACACTCCAGTCTGCACTAAGAACGAGGCTTTGAGACCCTTACAGGAAAGTACCAACTAAAGAGAAGAAAAAACACCATTCAGCCAAAATTATGCCCTTTAGTCACTTTCCACTCCCTCTGGATGAAAACCACATCCACTTGTTGTCAACCACAGCTCTGCCTTGCTCATCAGACAAGACGAGCATTCCCAAAAGCAAAAGCGGGAACCACACGTTCCAGGGAAAGCAACGCAAAGCCCAAATGTAGGCAGTGCTGAAAGGAAAGAAGCATTTGCTCTGCTTGGGCCTCTCAGAAGCATGGGAGCCCTCAGTCTTGGAGCAAGAAAGACCTACTCTAGTGTATGCACAACACACAAAAGAATAAAAAAGACATAGACTGCCCATAGAGATTTTTCTTCCCTCCTCTTGGCTACACCATGAACTCAGATTTTGCAAAGGGACAGAGGAAGCTCCGTCTCTAACATCCCTTCAGCACATCAACCCCAGAAAAAAAAGCTAAATTCTTACTTTGGTAGTTGAAGCTGGAGACGAGTTGGCCACCAGGCTCGTGATCACATCGCTGTTGACAGTGGTGCAAGCAGCAGTGGCCGGGGTGGGGAGCCGGGAGGGGACGATGGGCAGGGGCAGCAGCCCGGGGCGGTTGTTGCTGTTGGTGCTCGCAGCACTGCTGCAGTTGGTGCTGCTGACGTGATTGCCGTTGGAGCTCCAATCCCGGCGATCCCACCCAGCCCGATAATCTCTTTCAAACCGGCTGTGGTGCCGTGACATCTCGATGGAGGGCAGCTTCTTCTCAAAGGGAACTCGAGAGTTTGCCTTAAAGATTAAAACCAAAGAGGTGTTAGGAATAAGGTCCCAGCACAGCAATTGTACTCTATAATCACCAGGGCAAGTCCCTGCCATGCCTCCTCTGCTGTAGGAGAGCACTGTTTCTCCCCTTTTCCCAGCTAAACGTCCAGAGGAAAAGAGCGATGTTGTAGTAAATGTTAATCTAGAACACAAATGAGAGAGTTTGGATAACTACAAGCACGTGGTGGAGAGACCAGTCCCTCAGACCTGAGGAAACACCATCTGCCCAAGCTCTCCAGCAGGATAAGAAGCAACTGCACACAAGTCATGAAAAGCTGAGTTAGAAGAAAATCATCATTCAGATCTCCTGAGAGCAGGAGTGTTTACAACAGCTCTGTCTTGGGAGTTTTCTTAGTAGCCTTCAGATCATTTCTGTAGCTCTTTTCTGCACCTGATGCATGACCAAATATTAACCCTAAAGATCAGAGGCAGAAAATCTGCCTGCTAAATCTATCCATTACTTCTCTATTTTCAAAGCCAAATATTGCTTTACACAGCCCCCTCCCCTCCTTTTTGCTAGACCTCTTCACTGGAAGCTCCTACAGGAATGCTTCACCCTATGATGCCTGAGCTCTCTGCAGCATGGCTGCTCTCCAAGGCAGGCCAACATGTCTTGTCTCCCCCCATGCTTCTGGTTAGACTTAAAACACTTAATATACCTAAGATGATAGAATGACCTAGTCACTTTGTGTGATCATCCCACCCTTATCATTACTTACCTCCTCAGTCTTTATTATCCACAGATTTTATCTGTCAGGAGCAAGGCTTCTGAACACAATGCTGGGAGTTGAGACTCCCAACATCTAATCCTAGTTCTGATAATTATATGTTACGTAGCCTAGAGCAGTTACTTATGTCTTCCTGCCAAGGTCTCCTAACCTGCAGAATGGTGGCAATTGCTATTTTCCCAGCAGTGTTCAGAGTAAGTGAAAGTTTACAGCATTTGGAATTGAAGAACAATATAAATAAATGCTAAATATACTTATTCCCATAAATAAATAATAAGTATCTAGGTCACTGCAGCATCTGATTTATTTTATTTGCATCACACGATCCAGTAAGTTCTTTGTAATAATAACATCAGGTCAGTCGAAGTAATTTTGTTTCACAAATTCTTAGATACAAAAATGGACAATAAAAGCATCTGCTTATAATGGCTCAGGAGGGAGCTGGAACCAAAGTCACCCAGAAACTTAAAGAGAAGAAACTACTCTAAGAGGGATATAACTTAGAAGTGGTATAAAACAGTGTGCCTATCAACAATGTTAGTTATTCACCTGGTAGAAATTTAAAAAAAAGGCAAACAAACCCAACTATTATGACTAAATAATTAAAGGTTCAGCTGGTTCATGAGAGAGCTACTAGCTCGAGACGAAGAAAACTCTTCCTCAATCAAAAATTCAGTAATATAAATGTGTATTAAAAAAGCAAATCCCTCCCAAAATCATTATCTTCAACAAAAGGCAAATCTCCCAAGAAGCTGCATTTGTGATGGTTATGTGGCCCCTCTGCATGAGTGAGCACCTCCAGTGACAGCGTATATTGGGGACCACACAGCAATGTTTTAGATATTGACTACAAAATTAACATTCCTCTTAATCCAACAGAGCCAGCTATTTTTTCTCTGGTAGGATTTGATGCAAGATTTGACTTGAAGGTTGAGGATTCACTGATGTTTACTTAGATTCTTCTTTCTGTATTTTTGTGGCTATCTGATACTTTAATTCAGAAAGCTCATTTCACATTTTCCAGAGGACCATGTGGAAATGACAGCTATACACAGAACACAGCAAAAACCAGAGACACAAGTGCTGTGAAAGATGCTGTAGTGAAAACAGAAACTTTTGTTTTAGTAGAGGTGAAGAAAGCAAGTTTTTCCTCTAGTGGCAACTATCTCAGAATAAAATCAGTACCTAAAGAGAGCATCTTTAAAGGTTAGAAATTCCACAGGTATAAACCCCCTTCCTTTTGCTTTATAAATCTTTTGCAAAGCCAGGCAAAAAGGGAGACTGTAAACTGCAAGCTACAATTTCAAAATATCCTTTATTATTCGTTGCCTTTGGAAAAGTTTCTTTTTAAATCTGCACAGTCTCCACCACTGTATGAAGCTATCTTTTTTGACTGTTTGGATGGTGGCTGTCAAGTGAATGCCCTTCTCCTCCCGAGCTTGAGGATCTCCATTAGCTGTATTAGTGCACTTCTTGACAAGGCAACTAGAGAGAACCAAATCACATATCCCCCACCCACCCACACACTTGAGTATATCTGACATTTAATTCAGCAGAGAGCAGAGGCACACATGCACATAAGTCAATAGCTAGCAGTTTTTGCCACACGATCCAAGACACCATGCCCCCAGCAATTCTACTATCAGATGAGACTGACAGGCAATTACGTCAATAACAAGAAGGAAAAAAGCCTGTGACTAAGCCACACATTAAGAAGTTTACTTAAAAACCACCACCCTCTTCACAAGCAAATTTACTTCTCTGTCCAGCTACTGTATTTCATATTTCCAATAAAAAATAAAAGCCAGGGCTGAACGTCACTTTTTTTCTATGCATTGCATTAAATATACACTGCTTGTTTCAACATGTCATTTTTGGCTGGGTACAAAGATACTTGACAGCAACAAGATGTGCCGAAAAACCGGAGGGGATAACTATCTAATAATTGAGTATTCAACTGCTAGTGCTTGCTATTAATTGTTTAGAATTAGAAAGAATATAAAATGTTCTCATAAATAGCTGCTGGGTGAGGTAAGAAGTGGTTTGTGAACAGGCTAGCTAATTTTTAAATATATTTTTGGATCCAGAGTTTTTGCTTTGTCTAGACTATTTTTGTCAAGGATCATAACCATAATAATAATGTGTTAAACATATTTTGTACTCATAAGAAAAACTTCTCCAACAAAGTGTGTCCTGAGCCAAGCATAATCATCACATTCCTCTGCACAGAACTTGACACAGGGCAGCATAAGCCATCTTGAGAAACGGCAGTGACAGAGGCTGGTGGAAACCACACACGAACAGCAAGGAGGACAGCAGTCACTGTAATCAAAGGTATGTGAGCATTTCCATCCTAACCCAGCTGTTCCCAGTTCCAAAACACCCAATTTTAGGCTGAAATTTTCCAGACATGGATTCTTCTGGATTTTTTTTTTTAAGATTAAACAAAAAAAATCCCCTTTCTTTTGGGGAGACAGGGAGAAGGAGAAAGGTCAATACCTAATACTTACAAATGCCAATATCAATACCTACAGATAATTTATATGTTTTCCCTTTTTAAGGGAAGTTTTCCTCAACATCCATATGCATGTATTTTTCTCTTAAGTAGCTTTAGGTCCCTCTAAACACCACTAAGGAAAAGAAAGGTTTTTACCTCGTTCTTCAGACTTGGGGAACTCCTGGCGCTGTCTGCACTGAAGTCACCATCCCAGCTAAGCCTTGGCTAATTATAGATCTATCAACCTCAGTCTTGGGGCCGAATTTTCAGCTAGCATGAAGCTCCCCGCCGCTATGTCTAGAAGTCAGTTCTTGAGCATGTAAGCTTAAAGCTATCTCAGATACATCTACCCTACACCAGAGCCATAAAACTGCAATGTAGACATAGCCAGCAACAGAAAGAACGTAAGATTTGCGTATCTCAGAACAGAAGTCCATGAGGAGGCATACTGCATGCTGTTACTGCTGAAAATCACTCTGTACAGCTAATTCAGCTGACACACTATCTTGTGAAGGTGGTAAAGTCAATGAGACAGGCCTTCCCCTGCTCTCTACTCAAGACGTAATCACTGGAGTAGCCAGGTGTCTTTAATCTTGACTAGAAAGGAGACGTGTGTTCCTGTTTGTCACATAGAATCAAAGGATTTTATTGTGCAGCCAAAAGGAACAAAAACTCTCTTAGAGGGAAAAAAACCCCACCCTACTAAAGAGAGAGAAGAGAGAGAAACCCATAGTTGTTACTGGATGAACTGATAAATTCAAGGCAAAAAGGAGATCAAATTGGTATTATGGGAGAGCTGTGGAAAAGGCTATAAGCTAAAGAAGAGAGATCGAGCAACCAGAGGAAAATAAAAGTCCCATGACAAATCTGAAATGAGATTTAGTGATATGGCAAAGCAAACAAAATGCCTATCTCAGTCCCCAAAGACTGCATCGCTGTGTATGCATTGCAAAAATCATGCCAAAACACAGACAGCCCTCTTGGTTTCAGAGAAGGGTTATGCAAAGTACTCTGGAGCCAGGCATGAGGATTATACATGCACCTGACCCTTTCCTCCATGATTTACTTTCACAGCAAGATGGGCTTGGGAGGGTAGAACAGGGAAGGGTAATAGAGTAATGAAACAATACTGAATGCCCTTCTGAGGAATGTGACAGGCATCTCTCCTAGCCCTCCAAGGCCAAAATATGCAAGGCAGCAGGTGAGAAAGACCATAAAAAGAAATGACGTTAAATCTATTGATCTTGAGGGAAAAGTAAAATGTGAGAGTACCCCTGCTACAGAAAATAACTTTTTCTATGACAACGAGTTTTAGAAATGTCTCATATAAACATCTTGCTCAACAATAACATTTGAGAAAGTTTTTCTGCAAACTGTGAGCGTCTTTGGGAATAAAAGGTGGGGCACCTACACAAATGACTACATCCAGACTCCAAATTTACCCAAAACACTTTGGCCATTTGGAAATCCTCCTACCTTCTTAGTTTAAAACCACCTTCCTCCTGGTACTCATTTTTCACCACATCTCTTATGCAAGCTCATTTGTTCCTTGTTTCCACAGTTTCCACACACATACACAGAGGCAAGAAAAAGACCAGAGGCATTTGAGATAGCAGCGTGCTAACTACAGGCCTCTTACCAGGTTCAAACAGATCATTGCTGCAGATTTATTAAACTTAAGTGATTAACATTTCATTTTATGCCTGATACATTTAAACACAGCCCTTCTTCCCCCAAGCCCAAAGCACTCACTGTTCTGCAGAAAAAATGTTTCCTATTCATGTTGCTCTAAATGACAGTCCAGCTTGAGCCTTAGAGCAGCTTTTTTCCCTGCTTATCTAGTCAAGGTCTCCTTAAAACACCTGTCCTCACAGATATAAATATAAGGAAAAACAGGCTTTCAGCCAGTCTGAAGCTAGAGAATCAGATTTCTTAGACTATTAGTCAACTTCATTAAGTGACTTCAAAAATAAAGGTCAACCTTTTAATTTAAATTTTTCCTGGGTAAGCATTTGTTTCTAAATTTACCTTTTAAATAATAACATTAGAGAAATACGATAGGCAAGAGAGGTTGGGAAACAGAGCAACGGAAGCAGATACACGGTCATTAGGGAAATGGAAAAAAAGAAGAAAGAAAGAGTCTGAAGCATTAAAATAAGCAGCTAAATAGCCGTACGTATTTTCAGACTGGGTGAACGGAAGCACAGATAAAATAGCCTATTAGAGAGCTTCAAAAGCAGTTAAGTGCATGTAAAGCCTAAGTATTTTATGAGATCCACACAAAAAAAAGATGAGGAAGAAGAGAGAGATTTGCTGCAATCTGATCTAGCATGAAGAACTGTAACTGATAAAGAAGAAGATGTCTAAGTACCTAAGCTTGAATGATTTCAGATATACGCTGCAGGGAAAATGTTACTGGATGCAGTTTTATCAGAGCATACCGACACAACAACCTTTTCCTGAGGCACAGGACTAAAGACATATTTTATGCATATGGCATCGAAATCACACCGAAATATATCGATGTTACCATAAATTCTGGATATAACTCAATAGTAAGGTCACATGCACACATATTACACACATGTAAATGTGTCTTTAAGAAAATCTTACAAATAAAATAGGGTACAAGTAGACCTGGCAGCTTCAGGAGCTACTCTTCACTTCAGAAGTGTGACAAACAAAATGTTTTATTCGCGCTCAACATTATTTATAACCCACAAAGACTTTCTTAGACACATATGGAATCACTGTTGTAAGCCTACATGGATCTGACTAATCCATTTTCACAATTTTTACTTCTTTTTTTCCATTTGGGTGACTTCATTGAAAGACTTCTTTGTTAGATGAAGGCAGTAGGAATCCAATCAAGAGATTCTGTAAAGCTGAACTACAAGCAGCTGTGTAGAAAGATAAGACCCAGAAATATTTGAGGGGCAAGGAAACAACTTTATTATCAAGCAAGGTCTACTTTTGTAAACCCCTGATTTAGTCTTGTAAACAGTTGTAAAGCCCTTGTAAAATCCAAGACAAGGCAGAGAGACTTGAGCTGCTTTCCTACAATCAGATCTTAAAAAAAAAAAAAAGAAGAAAAAAAAGCCCAAATCCTAACCCTGTAAGTGATAAAGGAGCAGTAGATTTAAGAGATTATATAGGATTTAATTTTCCAAATATATGCTGGAGGAGGCAATGCTTTGGGACATAAAAAAAAAAAAATCAGAGCAGCAACACAACAGTGTCTTCTCAGGATAGAGTTCTATGCTATGCAAGAAGCACAAATGAGACTTTTGCTTCTGTGTCTCAAAATACTGTACAAAAGTGTGTCCACTTACCATTTCTGAGTACTTAAGATGGATATGGAAAGCTTCTCTTTAGATAACTAAAAAAATAAACTAGACTATCCAACTGAAAAAAGAACCAACCACAATGAGAGTGAAACCATACCTTAACCAGTCTGGTTTCTTTCTCTCCAAGTTGGGAGAATATGATCTTCCTAAATAAGGGGTTACTAAAATATCTGTATGTGTATGTTTTATTACTAAGCTTCCTGGAAATTTATCTTCAATATGATAATTTCCTATATTTCATCATTTGCATTCAAATGCTAATTCCTTTACAACCTGAGTGGAGTAGATAACACATCTGCAATTCACTGATCATGAGCATTGGTAGGGTGAGAAAAATTCACAGAGGTCCAGAGGCGTCTGTTGTCCTGCTGCTCACACCGTTGGAACAGAAGATGAAGACCAGTCTCACCTTGAAGCCTGCTGCATGCCAAATTCAGACACACACAAAGTTATGGGGTCTACATCAGGTGCAGGGGTTTCCCACTGGGGAAGCCCCCCATCATGCAGGCATCTTGGACTGTTTTGAAAGGCTTTCATCCACATCCTCAGATGCACTTATTGTCAATTATAAATTGATAGAAAATATGTCAAAATATACTGGTTTGGGAAATATATCTGGAGAAAATTCCTAACTCCATTCCTCTCTCTTCAGGCTTTTATTGGAAAGATCTCCCACTTGATCTGGTTCTCTCCCTTGGTGCGTTGCAAACCACGCCCCCAAAACCTCAGAGCAGAACTCGACGCTCACCACCGTCCCTTCCCAAAAATCAATTCTAGTTGCCATTTGCTGCAGATTCTTGGGCTTTCCAAGGTCCTTCTGCAGCAACACAACTGGAATTTTGCACAGCAGTTTTCTAAATGAAAATCCACCAGAACTTTACACAAAGGCATAATAACTTTCTCAGATGTCTCTACAGAGTCCCGGGTAGCCGGCACTATCTGGAACCCAGCCTTGTTAAAAATAGGGAGAGAGAAAAACATGTTTCTCTGTAACACTCCTGCTTGCAAAACACTGCCTAAAACATTGACTTCCCTAATTAAATTATCTCATTAGCATGAAAAGCAAACAAAAGAAAACCAAATGCCAAAAGCTGCTATGTTAAAGGCCAGTTTGTGGAGGGTTTGAGCAAAAAGACTCACATGGCAGAGCCGGTGGCCAGCACCCCAACTGCCGGCACAGGGGCTGGCTGAACGTCAACTGGTGGCCAGGGTCCAAAGGTGCCTGGCAGGGAGAGGTAGAGGAGGGAACCCCGGGACATGACTAGATTTCTTCTGGGGAAATGGGCCATCTTCTCAAAATGCATTAAGTGGTTGCCAGCACCTGACATACCTAATCTCGCCTAAGACTTCATAGTTAATAAAGCAGAAATGTAGAATAAGCTACTGTCAGTGTTGCCAAATGTCACAAATTAAATCTCACAAAATTTAATTAACAGGATCTTGGCTCTTTTGGGGCTGGTTTCTTGGGGAGGGGGGGAGGAGGGGACTAGGTCTTCAAATTACATTTGGACAAGGCAGGAAAAATTTCCTTTGATTTACTGCCGTTCTCAATTTTCCAGCCCCTGGGGAAGACTGATCATTCAAAACTATTAGAGGAGAAAGCCCTCTGCCAAGGAAAGGGTTAAATGCAGCATATTTTACAGCATAAGCTCTCTGGATCACCCATACTGCTGTAAAACTGTATAATAAAGAAACTGTACTTTGAATTTCCCTCTTAGAGGATATTTTTGGGTCATGCCACCCCCGTCATTGTTCACATTTAAAAAGCTTCAGCTAGCACCAGGGGAAGTAGTAAATTTTCTCTTCCAGGACTGATGCCCTCTGACCACACAGAGTTTTCTGACACACATTTTGTTAAAAGAAGACATATATCACTCCCCCAAATCAAGACCACATGTACACTTAACAGCATGAAACAGTCAGTAAGCATCTCATATATAAAAAGAGCTTATTAGATGCAGAATGCCTCAGAAAAAACCAAGAAACATTACATCTACTGAACATTAGACTAGCACAGTCCATATCAACATGCATCCAAGAACCTTAGAAGTTTTAACATGATTCGCTTCACACTGCGGTAGGAAAGTGCGGTCATCCCAATCCTGCAGTAAGAAACTGAATTTCCACAAACTGTGCAAGATCCCTACACTGAGGGGAATAACTACAGTTTTTTGAATTTCTGGTGCCCTAAATGCATGACTATTGCTAACTTCCACTCACGTATCCTCAAAAGCTACCTCACTCTTCATTTAAGGAGCCACATTCATTCTTGTTGCACTTTTGGAGGTCGTGAAGGGCCTGGAGAGGGGAGTTTCTCTGCATATTTCTATAAGACATTTGTTTGCTTCATGGCACTGGTACCATTAGTAGCAGTACATTAGTACTAGGTGCCCCTTTTCCTGGCCGGAAATATTGGACTTCTGGCTCACCCAGCAGACAAGGCTTTCGAATCTAAATGTTCCCTTCCTGGTGCGTGTCACTGAAGTTGGCCAGAGCCCACGTTATCTGTCCATCTGCAGTCACAGCTCATCACCTCTTGTGGCCTAACCGTGTTTCATAAAACGGATTGATTTTATTTTCAGTTGGTTCAATAGAGTAAGTATCACTTACATCCACTTGCTATTTTTGTTTTGTTTTGAAAGATGATGCTTCAAGAATTAGAGGGACAGTGCCACCATCCTAATGAATTAATACCACACCCAGTATCAAAGTTAACTGCTTCTCAGCTTGCTCCTCTGTCTCTTACAAGCTACTCCTGTGACCACTTCTTCCACCAGCCTTTCTTGCTTTTCACTTACAATTGCCACCAGCGACTCATGTTTTATCTTTTCAACTGTTGGATGAAGACTGTTTGCTGAATGCAGTAGATCAGCAACCTACCTTTTCTAGGCCAGAGGTCTGAAGCTTTTAATTAGGTGCTTTAGAAATAACATGATCAAATAAGAATCAGCTCATTTTTCAAAAGCATGAACCACTCACCATATCCCTCTGAAGATATGTTAGGTGATGTAGAACCTTTAAAAATTACAGAGAGAAATTAAACCATATTTGATAAGCACCTACTTAAATATGGATTTAAGAATACCAAAACTCTAGTTAAGAATATAACTTTAAACTCCTAGATTTGCAAGCGCTGGCCAAAATGTTTGCATTTTATCCTGAATAGCAATCATTCATTTTCGTTCAACCAATGCTGTCAAAAACTCTATATGCAGTCTTGTAGCGAAATTCTTATATACAAGCCAAATGCCTGTATAGCAAACATCTGGCCTCACTTCTGTTCCATGAATTTGCCAAAGTGTAAGTCCATCAGTTGTTTTTTTCTTGTGACTTTTTTTTTTTCTCTCTGCTGTGCCTCAGGTCATTTTTCTTAAAATGAAATCATTAAAACAGGCAGAAAGAGCAGAGGAAGGAGGAGTAAGAAGAGCTGTAGCATCTGAGTAATCTTCCAGTGGGACTAATTTTACTAAGTATTTGTGCTACTGCTACCAGTCAATCACTACAAGTATTATTGAGAAGCTAAAAAAAAAAAAAAACCAAATTAAACTCCATTTAGCAAAGAATATTGGCATAGAAAGAAGGAAAAACACATATGCTCTTCTATAAACTAGAAGCTCAGTTTACTCAAATGTCCTCAATATCAATATAAAATGTATTAACATAAAAAAAATAACATGCTGTTCCCTTATTTTGCATTCATTTTACATCCGTACTTCTCTGAGGCAACAGATCAGAATGGTGCATTGCCTTCCCCTCAGGCCAAGTGTAATAAACAGGCAGGTGTAATATAAGGCTGCAGTGTCTCAGCTCTCCTCCCAAACAATTGATCTTCCAGGCCTACGGTGTAATTCGGTCTTGGTAGCTCCCTTCACATGCCTCATTCCTGATCAGTCAATTATTTCAAATCAAGCAGAATTAAAGTGTTATTTTTGTGAGGGGGGATGATATTCACCAGTGACCAAAGTGAAACTAATAAACTAATTTCCCTTTACTGCCTTGGGCAAAACAGAAAAATTCAAGTCTATGAAAGAAAGACTGCAGCTGTTTCATCAGTCTGTTGCCCAAACGCGCTTGCAATTTACTATCTTTAAATTCAATTTTTGTTCACAGGACAATTTTGGAAATAGAACACAACAAAAAGGAAACAGCAAAAAAGGAAGCAGCGAGGGTATATGACTCTGCAAGACAGAGCTGTGCAGTGGGAGCTTCCCGAGAGGAGGGGAATAGCACTCTCCTGTTCTTTGAAACAGAGCGTATTCCTCCTGCCAGTAGCAAATTTATCCAGTAGATGTCAACACCAGCAAAAAATATGTGTAAAGCCAACCTTAACAGCAACAGTAGTCACTTCAATTTACAGCAGTTTAATGTTTGGAAGCATCGCATATTTATTTGCTACTGTCCCATCCCTGTGTCTTCCAGAACGGATCCGGCGTGGCCCATCTGTCAATAAACATATGTAGAGCAAAATAATTTATTTTTTGCTTTTAGAATAATTCTGTCTGGTTTGCTGAAAAATGGAAAAATTGCTCATGAGCATGTGATTACTTTCAGATTAGATCAGAGGAAATTTTTCAGAGGAGGAGCAGGGAGGAGGGTGGGCAAAATACTATGCGGTACAAAGTGACTACTACAAGCAAAATCTTCAGAGTTACTAAATATAATCTGAAGAGGTCTGTTCCCTTCTGACCTTTCACTGCATGGTTAAGCAATGCAATGATTTCATGGATTTTGCTCTTTCCTCAAGAAGGTTCTCAGCCTACAACAGTGACCTGAGATTCCCACGCCTGCCCCAGGTCAACAGATACTTGTTGTTCCTGTAAGGTTTTTTTCTTTTTTGCAATACACCAAGGACAGTCTGTTGTAAGCCTTTTAGTGTTATTATCACTCAAAAGACTGAATTTGCTGACAAGCTTTAACCATGCAAAAAACCAAGGCCATTGCTGTTGACACTTTTAAATCTACTATTAAGATCTGACTGTTTGAACAGCTTGTGTGTAGAATCTGAAGTACAGATTTCTGTTTCCTTTTTGTTTATTTTTAGATAAACCTTGTGTTTCTACTCTGCAATGTTTGCATTTGGCTGCTGAGCATGCAGTAATCGCATACATTATATGCATTGCTTAGAGACACTTTGCAACGCAGCCCATCACGTTTTTTTGGAGAGATGAAAAGAGAAGCGAAATAACAGATCATTTTTCTGATTGATTAATCTTTCCTCAAATTGCTATTTCCTCACAAACATGAGGAGGAAAACCATAAGTATGTTGTGACATCTAATAGCAAGACATTGAAGCAAATTATTTTATTACTGCTACAAAACTTAATGTGGAGTTTGTTTTCACAGAGATCTAAAACATGGCAAGAAGACATAAATGAATATATTACAGAGACATCACTTTGAGCAGAGTTATTCCTCACATGTAAACGTCACAGCTCTTCAGAGAAGCATACATCCTATGTAACAGCAACGATGTGGTTGCAGCTTATCTAATCAGTTTGGCCAGAAATTCAGGCTCTTTCAGAAAGCAAAAACAGTGGTCAAAAGCCGAGACTGTGAATTACCATCATTTAAGCAATTCTTAGGCATGAACAGAAGCGGGCATGGGAAGATCAGGCAAAGGTACTGCACTCTCAGTAAAGAATCCTAACAGATGGCGGCATGTAAGAGAACAAAGTCACAGCTCTCAACACTGGCGAAAGGCATCGAATGCAAAATCTAGCCCCGTGCGACGCGAGGCACCGGCAGCACACCCTGTTTCGGGAAGCCACGTCCTGCTCCACGGCTCTGGGTGCAGGCACGTACTACCCAAGACGGAGCCATAAATAGTTTGGAGATAAGACGCATATCTTATGAGGCACACCAGAGTTTCGCAGCCTTGTATGAGCAATTCTTTTAATTACCATCAACATTTTCTCTGAATCCCCATCTCAAAGAAGCAGTGGAAACTTTTGATTTGCTGTGACACCTTGATTGCCGTGTGGATGAGTCACTGCACCATTCCTGTTAGTCTTACGAATTTATAGATTTTTAAGGCCAAAAAGCACAGGAGGCTGTTACGATTGCTCTGCTCTGACTCTGTGAAGAGCAAAGGCCTCTCATCTCATCCAGCAACCTGCCTGTCTCACAGAAATAGGGACTAGGTAAGTCACACGTAAAATTATAATGTATGTCTAAGCTTTCCCATAAACACCTGAAGAGTTCCCTCTCAAAACCAAACAAAATTTATTGATTATGGCAATGAACTAACATACCTTTCTCATCAACATCTTTTTTCCAGTAGTTTATCTAAACTGAGGCGGCTGCAGGGGGGTTGTCTGTAGGAGGAGGCCAGGGGCTGCCCTGTGCTGCTCACAGCCGGTTCCAGCCGGTTCCAGCCGGTTCCAGCCAGTTCCGTGATGGGCCCACCACAGGGCACAGCTGAGCCCTTCAGCCAAACTGGTGGTGCCTCTGTGAAACACTGCGAGGAAAGGGCAAAAACACTGCACAGGCCGTGAGGAATGAGGAAAAAAGTGTGAGAAACAGCCCTGCCGACACCGAGGTCGGAGAGGGAGGAGGGGCAGAAGGTGCTCCAGGAGCCGGAGCACGGATTATTACCCTGCAGCCTGTGGAGAGGAGCACAGCGGAAGCAGATACCCACGGTGCAGCCCATGGAGGACCTCACGGTCCTCTCCTCATGGAGAGGAGCCCATACTGGAGTGGGGTCCTGGCAGGAGCTGCGGGCCATGGAGGACCCATGCTGGAACAGGCTTATCCTGAAGGACTGCAGCCCATGGGAGGGACCCTGGAAGCAGTTTGTGAAGGACCGCATCCCGTGGGAGGGACCCATGCCGGAGCAGGGAAGAAGCACCAGGAGGAAGGAGCAGCAGAAAGGAGCTGTTATGGACTGACGGCAACCCCCATTCCCCATCCTCCCATTGGGGATGGGGGTGGGTGGAAGAGTTGGGAATGAAGGAGTGAAGTTAAGCCTGGGAAGAGAGGGGGGCTGGGGGAAGTTGTTTTAACTTTTTGCTTTGTTTCTCACCATCCAACTCTATTTTAATTAGCAATAAACTAATTTTCCCCGAGTCGAGTCTGTTTTGCCCGTGACGGTACTTGGCAAGAAATCTCCCCGTCTTTGTCTTGACCCATGAGCTTTTTCATCTTATTTTTTCTCTCCGTCCTATTGAGGAGGGGGATTGAGAGAATGGCTGGGTGGAGGTCTCGACACTGGCCACGGCCAACCCACTACAGTGAGCAAAGTCCTGCAGCAAAAAAGAACTAATTTTTTCTTCCCAAATCTCCCAAGGCAGTTCACACACTCATTCTCTGTAGTAGTAGGGAGGAGGGACAGAAAGGACTGAATATTTCTGTATCTGAAATATTTTAGTGTATTTATAAAGGACACCATGGGGAAGACCTACTTTATTACAAAGGCTAGGTTTTTGCTTTATTACTTGAAGACATCTGCTTAATTCCCAGTTTCTTACAAAATTTTGCTCCATGCACTGTATCATTATATATTTGCCTATCCACTTGTAAATAATTTCTAAGCTGACGTAAGTGTTATGAGCTGCTTGGAATGATCTTCACAGATGGAGAGCTCTACCAATTGCTTTCCTGAATAATGTACATATCCATTGTATTTCCTTGATCTTCTAGGTAAGTAAGAACATCCACTGAGGATGGATTAGACGTACACTTCGAAATAATGCCTGTCTATAACTAGATGTCTTATTTCCCAGCATTCACATAATGGCCCCATTACATGCTCGATTACTGCGGCCAGGCTAAACAAAGTAATTTGTTTAGAAGCTTCCTTTCTTTTTTTCTTTATTAGCAGAAAGTCCAACTTTGTCTATTTACTGAATCCTATGATTTTCCGAAGGTTATTTTCAATGGTCCTGAAGACTGCCTCTGCTAATTCTTTAGAGACAGACTCTCCAGTGCATTTCATTCAAAATTCTTAATGCACAATTTTGCAAGATGTCCTTTCTTCTCCCGCTTTGGTCTTCATTCCCAAAGTTACAGTTTCTAGCAAAATTTTCCTACACAAGGTTATCCAGTTCCTCGTATTTTAACACAATGATAAGCATTTATGTTGCACTCTTTGTCTTCAAAGCACTTTACAAACATTAAATATTTAATGCTCATGGCATCCCTCTTACTCTCAACCCCATTTTACAGGTAGGGAAACAGACGCACAGGTTAAGTGATTTTGTTTCAAGTCACATCACAAGTTAGTGATGGATGTGAGACCAGAATATATGAGCTCAGATTTTCAGTTCCATACTCAAAACTAGACCAGCCTTGTTCTTTCACTTAAAAATAATAATGAAAAACCTTGCTCTTGTTCAGGGAGAATTTATCTGTCTCTTTGGAGGTTCTAAATGCAACCCAAAAAAACACAGGAAAAGCACCCCAAAATGACCCAGGAGGGCAGCTACCAGCTTTGTAATCCATATCCTCCCTTACCAGTGTTCTAGAGGAAAATCCATAACTGTACATTATCAGAAAAGGGAACATTATGTTTTCAAGCATTTATATATAGCCACACACACTCATATATATATATAAAAATATAGATATATATATATTCTCAACCACTACCTAAACCAAGAACAGAGACCTTCCAGCCAGAGAAGAATCTGCAATTTAAAAACTGAAGTACATCTCAAAATGGCATCACTAAAGAGCTTTAGTATTTGATAAGAAGATTACAGTATATTCAATTGCACACAGCAAAAGCCTTTTAAAATAAAGTACAGGCATAGTGAAGCCAGGCATTTGCAACAAGATAACAAGAAGCTAATCGGCCAGTGGAAAAGGTGGGCCCTGCCGCAGAGAGCGTTCAGGAGCCAGTCAGGTTTCGAAACTCAAATAGTGAGTGGGGTTTTTTTTAGCTTTAACATTTTTCATAATCCAAGCGGGAGGTCTAAACACAGCCTGTATGCAACATTAACTGTATTTCCCTTTAACAGGCTTCTATGGGAACAAATGCTCAGTGTCAGACTGGTACTATACGTCCATTTAATTGAGCTGATAGAACTCTCCTGCCCCCGAAGAAAGCTCATCTCTTCTCTCCATGGATGTGACTATAGAGCTAGCAGATAATATCTGGCCCTCACTCATTATTTATACAACCACCTAATTATCTCCCAGAGACTCCCCGTTTTGTAGAAGTTTCTTTTTGGAAACGTCATCCGTTGGCTGAATGGAAAGCCAAATCCAGCCCTAGATACCGTGACAGTGAGTGCCGTATCCACTGACAGTCAACACTAGAGCATCCCTTGCTACGAAACGCAGGAAGCGGCGCGGGAGCCTGCAGCACCACTCACATGAGAGACGTGCTCCTGGCGATACACTCGCATCTGTTTAAGATTTCTCTTGGGAAATGCACACACACATGCAAGATCAACAGTACGAAAACACACTTACAGTTTAAGAGAAACATGGTATGGGTAGGAGTCAAAGATAAACAAAAAATATATCTGCATATTGCACAATTTCCTCCTCTGTGCTATTGGGTTCTGTCTTACCGCTTACATTGCTCCAATATATATGCTCCACCGTATCTAAACACCCTTGATACCCGTTTAACTGTGACAAAATCTTCTGAGGTCAAGAATTGTTGTTATCCCTCCCCTCCAGCTGATGAATTGAGGATGGAGAGAATATGGACCAAAGCTAGAAGAAGCCCTCAGGTAGGGAGAGCAGAGCTCAGACACATACAAAACCCCTCAAGGCTTATGTACCTCAGAGTCTGCAGGAAACCACATTTTTGCTAATAAAGCTATTTAGGTGCCCAATGTCCTGCTGTTGTATAAGCCAAAGGGAACATCATTTGGGCATTTATCACTGCAGGAACATTGGAAATTCCCAAATGAGGCAACCACTGCTCAAATCCCATGGTGTCATGTCATGAGCCCCTCCAGAACACACGGATGCTCTGAGTTAAGCACCAAAGGGAGGTAATACAGTGTGACACGTACTGCCGAGGGATCTGGTTTCCAGCTTTGGCTCCCTGTATAATTCAAGCATGGGGCATTAAAGAAATCTGCTGGGCTCAGAGGTTTCCATGCCAGGAACTGGATGCTGATGCACCCGGCATGGCTACATTCAGCACAGCATTGGGGCTAGAGATCTCTTTTAGGCGGTACTGTCTATTTTTTAACTCCAGCTTTAGACTGAAGGCAAGGAGTGGGTATAATCCTCTGCTCTCTTGAGATGTCCTGTGTGACTCTGGGCTCAGCTCAACAGAGCGCTGGAGCTCACTGGAGAGAGATAAGAAAAACAACCAAGGACACGCCAAATTAGCACCATGCCCCCACCACTCTGCTAACAGAGCTTTTGGGCAGACTTAGCCAAACACCACATCTCAGCCAAAGCCCCTGAGGGAGGACACTGGTGTTTCTGCTGCCACCACTCTTTGGGACTGAAGCCACTGCAATTTAACAAGCCTGCCATTATCTTCCTCAGGCACTCACACGTTCAACTACTGCACGAAGTACATGCTTCTGCCTTCCTGGTCAGATGGAGGCTTTTTTTTTTTTTTCCATTTCATTTTAAAGATTATAGGATTTACACAGACGCTGGTAAAATATTTTGTAGCACTGCCATAGAACAGCGGAGTGGAGGCAACACACATGTATTATGAAAGCTATGTCATTATAATATGTAGGTTTTCTGTTATAAATTACACTGACCAGCTAAAGTACAGGTTACAGTAAAGTCTACACAAGTCATGTTGTGTCAGTAATGTGCATATGGAAGGAAAAACAAACAACAATTTCCCTGTGGATTTTAATACACTTAGCAAAATGGCCAAGATTAAATTCCTTGGGGAGGGGGAGCCAAACCCTATTCGTGAAGTCACTGTGGTTTTTTTAAATGAGAAATACAACTATGCAGTTGTCACAATTGTGGAAATACCAAATAACACTGAATTAAAGTCCTTTTCAAGAATGTACAAAACACAGCTTGCTGTTACGGTCTGTTTTTTAATCTTGAACCACTGGTTCTCTGAAGCAGCGAAGAAAACTTGACTATCTTACTCATTTGCCATGCAAGCCATTTAAAAGGTACCATGCCCATCCCTCCACCTTTCTAATATCACAACTTGGGGACAGCTCAGGGGTCCTTGCCCTGGCAGCAGTGGGGTCTCAGGGTGATGGAAAAGGCTCGAGGGAAGCTCAGTGAAGGAGTTAGCTTGGAGGAGGATGGGGAGGGAGAAGGGGCAACAACAGACCACCTTCAGATGCAGCTTAAAGCTTGCACTCTGCAGCATGGAGGAAGCCCCCCGTGCAGCCTTTCCGAGTTTTCTCCCGCTGTGTTGATCATTCTTTCAATCAACTTGTTTCCTCTATCCTTACCACATCTCCATTTTGTCTCATATTTCTACTCACCACCTCCCCTTCCACCATGTGTCCCTGTTAGGTCCTTTCCCCTTCTTGCTTCACGTCAAAGTAAGAATTCATCCAGGACCTTCCCCTGCCCCCAAGCAAGGCTGACCCAAACAGGCAGTTTGCAAAACTTTCTTATCTTTACTTGGCTACTCTTATCATTTTGACCTTTCTTTTTCCATCTTAAAATCCTTAAATGAAATCATTAGGTGAGCAAGAGTGACCTGACGTACCAATAGTTCGGCAAGCTGACACCATTAAAAAGAAACAAATGACTCGTATCCGATTCTCAGATGTAGAGAGGAGAAAATAGAGGTGAAGAAGCAGGTGGGAATTTAGTGGTGATGAAATGAAAGTTACAAGCTTATAATTTATTAAGCTTCTAAGCATAGTTTCATCCAAAACCCGGGGGGGGGGGGAGTTCCCTCTTAAATAAAGTATTTAGCAGAAACCTTTAAGAGAACCAACAACCCCTTTCTCTCCCAATTCAGCTATCTAATGCTAACCCCTCACAGGAGACTTTTAGATTTGGACAGTTAATTTTATTAGCTTAGAAGGGAAAATTTCAGAGGCCAGCAGGAAAATCTGCCAATTGACCAACCATTTCTATTTGCAATGGAATTCATGGAGTTAAATCCCACAATGCAGTTTGTTCCAGGAGGATCCCTGCCACATCCCAGTGCCTGGGTGCAAAAGTTGGGCCAAAACCGGTGATTACGATTTTGTAAGTAAAAACAAAATATTGGTTCTCAATAGAATCATTTTAAGGATGGCATACATTAATTTCTTCTTTTCTGCATTGCCTCTGCATACCTGCTGCTGGCAACGTGACAACATACAGGCACTGAATGTTGTGCTTAGTAGCTAAAGAGCTCCAAGACAGATTGTCATTTTGCTCATTCTTCCTGGGCCAAAATGTGTTTTCCCAGAAAAAAAAAAAATAAATCCCCTCCTCCCAAAACTAATACACCCCCTTCCCCCCTGCAGTCATCTTTGAATTTCAAGAAGAATTGGAGTGGCACCACCCTCGGAGGAGGCAAAGGAGGGAACGCATCCTTGGGAGGTTTTTATTCTAGACAGAGAGGCTCTCCCCGAGACAGCTTTTTGCCAACTCATGGAGAGTTTGGAAAATGAAGGCAAAAGCCTCCCATTTGACTGAATTCAATGGGAAGGCAGCGTGGCACATGGAGCACCGGGGCAATTTGCTTTTGGCAGCCTATTTTGCTAAGTAGGTGGGCTGCATTCAGAGCAATTAGAGGTTGACGTTTTCTTCCTTAGGTACAATGCACTGCGACACAGCTCGGACTGTTCTTCCCTCCCTGCGTCTGTGTTTACTGTGGCTGTTCATTTTTACTGTTGGCAAGGGGGATGTTTAATAAAGCAGGCCATTCCCTAGTTACAAACATGGTATATCATCCTTTGGTGTATGTACACATATGGTATGAAATAGAACACTGTTAAAAGTCAAAGCAACTCCTGCCAGAAATTTTTGATGGCAGAGTTGTAAAAAGAGCGTTGGGGCACGATGCAGTTCTCCATTTTCTGATACGGGGAGGGAAAGGGGAGAGACAGCACGGTGGGTTTAGATCTGAAGTTAAAAGGGGATTGTAAGAGTGAAGAAAAAGGAGCGATATCCCGATTTCAAAATTCATCATGCCCAGTTCAAGGTCTAAGCATTGTTTTGGCTTGTGCTGCTCTACAAATGGAGCCAAAGAGGTTCTTGATCCAGCTTTTTATTTCCTGCAGTGCTAAACTACAGGAATGTTCACATCTAGGGTCTGCTTTAGTCCCGTCTCTAATTAAGGTAGTTTATTTTTTCAAACATGCTACCTGAGACCTGCTGATGTTGCTTCAGGTCATGCAGCCATGCTTCAAACTGCTTTCTAATATACCTAATAGTGCCACAGTGATATGTTCAGCTTATTACTGTTACAGAAGCAGTAGGGTCATGGTATTCTCTGCAAAATACTTCTGTAATGGAGTGGATTAATTTAATGAATGCCATTTACTGCAGCAGAAGTGACAATGATTTGATGTTTTGTTACAATTAAGACTTATTAGTCAGTGACTTTTTTCTTAGTTGTCTGACACCATAATAGGTATAACACATATCAGATACAAAAGTTCTGAACTTCTTTCTAGTCATTTGTAATAAACATGAAGGAAGTGAGAATGAAAGTCTCAGCATTCAGCTGCTTAAAAGTGGCCTGCTTGAAGGATGTCACATACACCTCCCCGCACAAACTACGGGCAGAATGCAAAACTGCACGCAGCTTCTAGGAAATCACTGGATGATACCCGGCATTTAAGCTTTCAACCATACAACTGGAAGTTTAATCCAAGACATCCCATCACCTAGCTAAGACGCAAAAAGGCTTTTGAGAAAGCAGGCAGAGCCAGGTCTTGATGCTCCACTTTTAACAAGATCCCAGAGCTCCACCAAGATGGGAATCCCTGCTCGTGGAGGGACCAGTGAGCCCTACCATGAGACTGATGGAAAACTCAAACTCTGTTTTAGTAATGATCCCTTCTTTCTCAATCTGCATTTGAATGTTGAGGAATGAACCCACTCGCTTCTACCAATGCAAACCTTTTTGTTCCTTGGGAACACAACAACTCATTTGCTTTTCACAGATCTTGAACAGTAGTGTGCTGAATGCTCAGAAACCGAGACAAAATCCCCTACTAAATAAAAAATACATTGCCAAGTAAAAACAATATTGGTCAAACCAATGTCACTAGACTCCAGGTTGAGTTTTCAGACTACAGGTCAAAAGCCAAAATAATATTTTTGTGAATGTAGCATTCCCCAGCATTGTTTGGGACACATGATCACGTTCAGCTGTACAACCTGCAAGCACATCTTACTCAGCAAAGAAGTGAAGCTATCAAACTAATTTAATTGTCCAAGTCAATGGCATTTAAAATCTGGATTGCATAAATGGTATATATATATATATATATATATATAAAAACCCCAACACTCCACAAATAGCCCGCAAGTCCCCAGGAAGACCCACAAAGTTGAAAGATTTCATTGTAAAAAATTAACTTAGGTATTAATTGAAGGAAAAAAAATCTTCAACGTACAAATTATGAACTATTCCTTTAATATTTGGCAATGATACTTTTAAAAAATGTTTTCTGAGTCACCGGTACCTTTTCGTTAATCAAAAAAGGAAACCTAACATTTTTAGCTTTTAGTTAAACCTAACTCATAATCTGGTCACACTACGTGCTGTACAGAAAATCATTTCAGAATACAAGGTTCTGAGTGAAAATAATTCAGCAACAGCAAAATGAACACCCCCAAAAACAAGTGCAAAAGAAACATGAAAAGTGACTTGTTTGCCTTTGAAACCTAGAATAAGAACCCCACCCAAAATATAAAAAAAGGGAAATATTAAAGAAAAAATCAATACTGTATCTTACTGCTCTTGTGCAAATTCAGCATCATTCACTTCCATTCTGCCTCAGACAGACACACGTGCACTTGCCAAGACAGACATAAAAACACACCGTATTGTCAAAATTCCCAGCTGATGCTGCCGATGACTTCTTCTTGATCAACAGATCAAGTCATGGCAGTCTTAAGATGTAAGAAGAGAGCAAAAAGTAGGAGAGAGGGAGGAGGTGACTCAGCAGGCAGGACTGGAACCCGAGGACTGCAGCCCGAGACCCAGACATTTGACGGCAAAAAGCATCATGGGGGGAGTTCTTTGAAGCTTCCCCCATCCTTAGGCTTCTCCAGCAGGAAAGACTCGACCTAAAATTACTCGTTGAACCTGGTATTTAGACACCACTGACTGCAACCTGAAAATGAGCCCATCCATGCAAATTCCTAATTCACTCCCACCTATATGCAATCTCTGTTAACTCTCCCATGCAGATGCAAACTTGAGCAGTAATGTGCTAATGAATGGAATACAAAATCTGTTTTTCCCTTCTATTGTAGAGTGAGGATAAAAATCACACTCCTGCTCCCTTATCCCATGCCGGAAGAGTTATAACCCCATGAAAATCACTTGAGCTAAAGATAAGCTAGGAGCTTCAACTTTATATTCATTTTTATCAAATCCTTGAAACTGCTTCATGGGGTTTATTTTAATAGGTATTTCTACTAACAATAATAACCCCCCTTATCTGTACTAAAGAAAAGAAAAAAAGCAGATTGCATCATAAATCTTAGTCATACCAGCTAATAATCTTCAAAATCATCCTTTTAACATGGATGGCACCTGTTAAGTCAAAGCACTTTTTTCCTGCCCGTTTAGGAATACAGTCTCATCCCAGCTCCCATTATGAAAATGGAAGGTTTTTAACACACTGCACTGGCAGCTGCAGGATCATAAAATCCTTCAAGGGTCTCTGAAGCTGATCTGTAAGCACGGCATCCCTTATCTATAATTAGGGAAAGGGGAATAAAATCTCTAAAACGCTATGTTTAACCCCCCCAGCCCCTCACTGCAGGGCTTTGTCCCTGGGTGTTTCTAATAAAAGAGTTTCAAGTGTCAGCTGAAATGTAATTTTGTTTATTAAAAGCAGAAGAGTTATGGCAATGATTATGTCAAACCTGAACTACAAAAAGGACCACATATTTGCAATCTTTTTACATAAGGCACACTGATAAACATCATTTATTTCACAATTGCCTATGATATGCCATACAATGTACCTTTATATATATTTAAAGCAATTTTATTCCAAGAGATGCACATCTGATTTCAGTGGAGGGTATGTTTTCCAAGATGCATTAAGGTCTAACTAAATTTATTTTTTAAAAGAAGAAGAAGTGTAACTTATTACAACAATGCAAACTATTATTGTCATAACAATGTAAAGTACCCATGGATTTAATACTACAAATGCTCTATTCATCACAATCTCATTTGGCAATAGTGTCATTTCACAGTATTTTATTATACAAACATTTCTCCAAGAGCGATGCCATCTCACAGAAGAGGTGCAAAAACCAGGGCACTTTCACTCCAAAGTATCTGAATTGTAGTTCTTTATCAAATTCTTTGAAAATAAATACAGTCACTCCACTAGCATCTCATTCTTCTTCCAAATATAGTAAGGATGCAAAACTTTCAGCTCTACAGCATGGAATATAACACAAAACTAGAGTAAATTATAATCTTGGCTGGACAGAGAAACCGAAGGAGGGAGTGACCTACTCAAAGTCACAAACTATGTCATGAACAGAGCGAAAGGAAAGGTTTGAGATGCTGACGCAGGCCTGTGGTCCAGCCACAGGGCCACACTGCTTCTCCCACTCTTAGATGGTACCAGCTGTATTTACATTGGCTATTTCTAATTAATGGATTAGCAGAATAGACTAACATCAAATTGTTATCTGTAATGTGGTGACATTGTATATGCAGGTAAAGAGGTGATATGTGACATTATGAAAACTTTCAGTATTTCAATGATTCTCTGTGAACTGACTTTCTCTTGTGGCACACCGTGAGATACTTGGTAAGATTCCAGAGTAGAGATTACAGGTAACACCCATCCACCCCTTGGGAGTTACCACTGTGTCGTGGTTTAACCCCAGCCAGCAACTAAACACCACGCAGCCGCTCACTCACTTCCCCCCCACCCAGTGGGATGGGGGAGAAAATTGGGAAAAGAAGCAAAACCCGTGGGTTGAGATAAGAACGGTTTAATAGAACAGAAAAGAAGAAACTAGTAATGATAATGATAACACTAATAAAATGACAACAGTAATAATGAAAGGATTGGAATGTACAAATGATGTGCAGTGCAATTGCTCACCACCCGCCGACCGACACCCAGCCAGTCCCCCGAGCGGCGATTCCCGCCCCCACTCCCCAGTTCCTATACTAGATGGGACGTCCCATGGTATGGAATACACCGTTGGCCAGTTTGGGTCAGGTGCCCTGGCTGTGTCCTGTGCCAACTTCTTGTGCCCCTCCAGCTTTCTCGCTGGCTGGGCATGAGAAGCTGAAAAATCCTTGACTTTAGTCTAAACACTACTGAGCAACAACTGAAAACATCAGTGTTATCAACATTCTTCACATACTGAACTCAAAACATAGCACTGTACCAGCTACTAGGAAGACAGTTAACTCTATCCCAGCTGAAACCAGGACACACGGATGCTCAGATCCTGCTACAGCCTAACTACAAGTCACTCCAACCAACAAAAGACTCTAAACACAAGGGAGCAGTTTAGGAGCAATTCTTTAGAGTAAGCAGGTGGGTGTTAACTTTCCACCACCTATCTAACTTTCCGATGTAACAGAGAAGTCCAGTATCGCTCGGGTATAAATCAAACTGTACTGTATGTTCTAAGACTTATTTCAAATGATTCAAAAGCATTTTCCACTGTCAGGGAGAAAAATTGGATCAAGACATATTGATAGCAAAGTGAATGCAAATACCTGAGTTTGAAAGCATAAACTCCCGGATAGCTTCTAAATGCACCTTTTCAAAATCCTGGGTTTTCAACAGTTTAGGCACTGTGAACTAAACTATTAAACTATTATGTTCTTACCGCCTTTCTTCCAGCCTTAAAAACCCCAACTGACATACATGCCGTACATCTCACAGCTCGGACTATGCCACCCTCTCCTGCAAAACCCTCCAGGAGGTTGTAGCTCCCCAGGCTCACCTTTGGGGACCCGCACCCTTCGCCCCCACCTCAGTCTCCACTTCTTTCCCTTCTCGCCGCTGCTGTCGTCTTTGCTGCTCTCCTGCACCGCCCTTCTCCACATTTCCCTCTTTCAAATCTCTCTGCGATCATGGAGCCTAGCAACGTTAATCTGCCACTCATTTATCATATTTCAAGCTCAGATATACAAATCCGCTTCCCTTTGTCCGTTTGGATCATTGTGATTCCATTTTATAGTCTCGATTCCTCTTTTCTGGTCCTTTGCTTACGGGCTGTTGTTTATTATTATTTGCCTATCTGGAAGTTAATCTCTCTGAAGCCGGAGTCCTTGCCGCTGCCTTCCTCCGTTCAGCATGAAGCCGGGTGCTCTGTCAGTGCTTGATAAACCATTTGTCATTCAGGCACCGGATAATGCGGCTGCACACATGTCCATTTTAAGCAGCATATACTAAAGTACTGAGAATAAAAGTGTTAAAATAGCACCAAGGGATTTATAAATATATGTGGGGTTTATTTTCTCCATGAGAAACACAGAAGGCAGGAGTTGCATTGCTGGGCCTGGCTCGAAGAGGTATTTAAAACTTGCAGATACTTGCCATTGCAACAAGGGCTTCAATGACCCCGGACTTCTGTAGAAACTCCCCTTTTGATTTCTCCAGCTGAACAACAATAATTAAAAAGACACATCGAAAGCCAGGGTCTTCAATTCTCTTTCTCGGCTTATTTATACATGCTATAAAGCTAACACTTCTCTTTGTTGTCCACCCACTATTGGAGGTCAATTTAATGAAATGGTTTGGAGAGGACAAGCATTAAGGACTAAGCAGAACTACAACCACTTCTCCCCCTATGTCCCAGCAGCAGCAAGGGTAATAGTGGTAGGTACCTGCACGTTAAATAGAAACTTCCCTTTGGTATAAATAATTCAGTTGTTCTCTATATTCTTCAGACTTCACACTGTGCATCATGTCACCATCAGAGGAATTATTTTTACTTTAACACCATCTCACCTGCCTTCTGAGGTGGTCAATATTTATATGTTAAAATCTCGCAACACAACAGAGACTTCATAGAGAAGATGAAGAGCTCCTTGCCTTAATTCCTGCTGTGCAGGAGAATTATGGCTCTCTGTTCAGAGATTTCTGAGGTGCCAAAAAAAAGAGAACTTTCCAAAACACTCGTTGAAGACTTTCCTAGCAGCTCGGCCCAGGAGGAGCTGGAGCTGAACCATCCTCCCGCCTGGGCTGCTCCCAGCAGCCAGTCCTGCTAATAGGTTTTTAAGATAGTTTTGGCAACAAAACCAACCAAACAAAAACCCCAAACCCAAACCAGAGGCAGCTAAAGCAAATGGTGTGTTTTAAACCAGAGTTTTAACTTGAGTCACCTGGTCACTTTTTCACAGGCATGTTGGGATGGCTATGGGTAAATATTGCCATAAACTAGGACACAGCTGGACAAAACAAGTTAACTTCATTTTCAGAGGCTTCAGGAGGTTCATGGTGAGCAGAGGCTGCTCAAGACCTCTGGGGAGAAAAAAAATATCAAACCAACTGTGTTCACATGTTATGAAGTTCTCCTTGACATTATCACCTACAGGCAGAAACCTTCCCAAACCAGAGGCTGTGGGGAAAGCATTGTGGGGTATGGAAAAAAGGGAGACTAGCACAAGCACAGAGTAAGCAGACATTTTATACTGGCTGCTTTAATTTCACTAAGCAAGAGTTTGGGATTTCATCAAAACAAGATATGCAATACATTCAAGTAAATTTTTTTTAAATTATTTTTAATAACTTCTTGCCTTTGCTTTTTCCTTTCTTCCTGTGACAATCTGAGAAAAATGACAAGGAGCTACAAGAGGGGACAAGGGGTAATGGCTTTAAACTGAAAGATGATAGATTTAGAATAGATGTAAGGAAGAAGTTCTTCACTGTGAGGTGAGGCACTGGAACAGGTTGCCCAGAGAGGCTGTGGATGCCCCATCCCTGGCAGTGTTCAAGGCCAGGCTGGATGGGGCTTTGAGCAACCTGGTCTAGTGGAAGGTGTCCCTGCCCATGGCAGGGGGTTGGACTAGATGATCCTTTGGTTCCCTTCCAACCCAAACCATTCTATGATACTATGATTCTAAGAGTGTTTCTATGCGCTTATAACAATTTACCTGGGGGAGTAAAACTGCCAATGTTTGAGACAGGTTTTTCAGTTAATACATTAGAAATAGTATAGAAAAAAAAAATATTTGAAAATAAACAACCTCCCATCCTTGTTGCTGCAGTACAAACTTATTTGGACATTCAGATTTCAAAACTGAATTGGTCACAATTATTTTTGTTTGGAAAGTGGATTTTTTCTACCTCAGTATAGGCTATATTTATTCTGAAATTAAGGCCATCTGTACACAAACTTGCACAACAATAATTAAACTCATTTTTTGAAGTCCAGTTTAATTACTTTGGTGGCAGTACTTGCATGTCAGCTTTCAGCTTTATAACTAATTAAAAATGAAAAATTTACCTTTTAAAAAGCTCTTTTCTTAAAGTAATTTGCATTTACAACAGGCATCCAGTCTGAGTTTCTAGTATGGGTTAGCTATCCTCCTCTGCCATGGAAAGACACTAAAAATATCCGCTTTAAACAAAAATACAACCTTCCCTCAAACCATTCTTACATGCCTTTTCACAGGATCGTTAAATTATCCAGTTTTACTTTGTATCTGTGACATTCCCATATATTACAACATACATCAGAGGCACCCAGAGCTTTGGATGGCCACTCTGGCTGACATTTATATGAGACTGAGAGCTAAACAATAAAGCAAATGAAGAAGCAAAAATACAACATATATCCCACTTTATCCTCCTTGCAGGTTTCACTGGACAACTGGAGTATAAAAACCAATTTGATTAATTTTCTTTGAAATCTGAAGACAAATTCTAGTAGTTTTTCAAAGTGAGCCTGGCAGTTTTCACAGTAATAATTTTTTTCCTAGTAAAAGCTATAGGAGGTTGTAGAAGAAGAGGGTTATATTTGGTCTGTGGAATCTGGATGCAGCTTTGGCTATAACAAGTCTACTTCTCTCTCTCTCTATCAAGCCAGTGTATCTCATGGTTCCTTCCCTAAGTGCATTAAAAATGAGTCCTCATGCTACCACTGCTCTGTGTCAATTATATGTATTTTGTCCCGAGTGTTGTAAAAGTGATACTGCTATTTCTGATCTGCTGAAAGTATTTTTTAGTTTCTTCTCTTCAAAGTAATTTTATACTGATTTCTCAGTTAGTACTTGTGAAACCTAGGGCAGGAGAGAAAGGCTGGGGAGCAGGTCTAATGCATACACATCAATTTTTAAATAGCTTTTTTATGTTCCCTGCGATAAAAACGCATGCAGCTTGGCTCATTTGGGAAAGTCACAACATCCCACAAAGTCTCCTTCCCCATTGCAGATACAGCTGTGTCACTCGGGCTGTCTCACTGGAAATCTCAAACCTTATCAAGGTCAAGTGCTGCAAGGAGGGAGCCTGGTGACCTCTTCAAACGGCTGCTACAGGGATTATTTTCCCGGACTGTTTGCCGTCTCCCTTCTCCACTGCAGCAGTGTGTGCACCTTTGCTCTCCATGCCCTTTCGGGCTGTCATCCCTTCTGCGCTCCTGGCACACTGACTCCCACCTTTGATCAGCAACGTCAGCCCTCACAATCTCAGCCCAACGCTCCAACACCACTCATCTGTCGCCGACACTCCCTGTAAATATTCACAGAACAGCTTGTAAGAGGGAAGAACAAAGCAAACCTCTCCCTCCTTTCAAAATATTTGGTGCCAGGCACAGAAGATGTTTGACCGGGTGTGCTCTGACTCCTGCTTATCCTTCTGAATAATTGCCTTGCTGTGTTTCATCTCACGCACCACCCTTTGCCATAGTCCAGCCCATCTTTCCTGTGTTACACTTTGCCCACAGGATACTTGGGGTGAGTCCAAATGCTGGTTTTACTCTGTGTGCACACACCACCTAACATGAGGAGATCTTAGTCCATGACCCTGGCTTGGGGGATTTTCTGTAGGATTAAGTAAAGAAAAAATATAGTCAATTATTCAATCGTTTACTACTAATAAAAAAATGTTAAACAAGAGCAGGTGACACCTTTCTCTGACCCTTTTGCACAACATCGTTACCTTTTTCTGTGGACTCAGCATCCATTCTGGCAGTCGGAGTTTTGGCTACTCCAATTCCATCAGCAGCTAATTGAATACAGTGCTCTCGGCTGCTCACCTAAATTTAACTTTGTGCTGGTCCACAGCATTAAATAGCTGTCTTATTCTACCTCAGGAGTCCCTGTGTGTCTGTTGTGGATGGAGAGACTCATCTACAGAGTTTCCAAAATGTGCCAGGAATCTCCCCGGAAAAAAGAAAATGAAGAGGGGCTGGAAATCTTGGGAGCTGGGGGACCGCAGTGCCTCTCACTGCAGCTCTCCTTGGCGTTACACAGGAAGGTAAGACATTTGGGATGTGACAGCGTGGGGCTTAGAGGGGTAAGATGAGCTTTGGGTAAGAAGATGGAAGAGCTGACGTGACACTCAACCCCAGTGCCAGCAGCTCTTATCAGAACCAAAACTTGAAGACAACTACAACTGCTGGTTTTGTCAACAAAGGGTGACTTTTATCCTTTGTAAAAATATACATATGTATTCACGTCTATTTGGACAACCAATGGCAGCAAATTCATCTACACCGTAGTTTTATCCAAACAACATTGAGGGCTTGACATTTAATGGTTAAACAACCATCTCGTAAGGAAGAATAGCTGCAAGCCAACCTACACCACAGCACAGAGCAGCCATTAGGCCAGCATCATCCTACCTTCAGCATGCCAGGCTAAAGCAAAGGAGAATAAAGATTAAACCTATAAAACACTGCGAAGTACAATGACTATATGCTATGTGTTAAATTCAGTTCTGTCATATTTGGTTTTCTCTTGTATGAAAACAACCCCTCAGCAATACGCTCCAAAGCAGAACCATACTCCCATCGCTTCTGAGGCTTCCTACAGCTTACTTAGTGTCCTGCTTCAAGATGAATAACTGCAAATCAGAAGTAACTTACTGCACTGTTCAGTGCTGAAAGTATCTAAGTGTCATACACTTCTTGTCTAAACAAAGATGGTATAGTTCCTGTCTTCGAAATAAAGTAAAAAATTTACAAAAAAGTGGAGCAGAAACTCACACAAAGGGAATGGAAGCTGTCTCAGTACCATACTGTGGCTTCCAAAACAAACTCAGATTTACTAAATACATATAATATTAAATTCCTCTCTTTAAAATACTCTGGGATGCGTACACAAAGATTATTAAAAATAAGCATGATTCTAGGATAACTACTGATTAGCTGTTTTATTTCTGCATTTCACTCTGCTTGGAAAGTACACTAGTCTGCTCCAATTCTATTCATAAGTGGTTTCAGTTTCTGTCTTTTATGCAATGGCACAGCTCTACAGTCATTAATTTTTTTTAATATTTAATGTAGCTGAAGTGCCATAATATGGAAGAGGTTTCAAAAATGAAACAACAATTGTAAATATTTTCCTAAAGGGAACTGAAGGAGAGCTCTCCCTCAATCAGAGAAGGCATTTCTTCAGTATGTGGAAAAACTCTTTAAGTCCAAACAAAATATCTTCCATTGGCTCAATTTTTCCATTTTGCTAAAAAATGTGTTTTTAAAGCCTGAGTGGGAAGAGGAACTTTCAATGATTAAACCTAAATTTGCAGGCCAAAATACCGAACAACGCTATTTCAATACTCCAGCATAGACGTTTGTTTGCCTCCCCTGCTCAACGAAGGAAGCCTCTGCTGGGTTACACGTGAAGGCATCGCTATGGAGTGAGAAAAGTGGAGTTTCTCCAACCACAGCTTACACTACTTGTGAAGAAGAGGAGGATCACTGCAATTCCTGATGCATTCAGCAGGCGCTAGGAGGTAATTACACCAAAGATCACAGCATCTTTTGCAGGAACTGAACTCCATATGTCTGGAGGCAGAAAAGCTTGAATTGCTGCCACATCACTGGAACGACCTTTGACACATGGCAGTAGCTGTTAAACTCCAAATCCTTTATTTGATTAAGCCTTAAGAGTCACAGAATCACATACAACACAGAACTGCTGAGGCTGGAAGGCACCTCTGGAGGTAGTTTAGTCCAACCCTGCTGCTCAGAGCCAAGTCACCTGCAGCAGGTTGCCCAGAGCCATGTCCAGTCAGGTTTTGAGTATCTCGAAAGATGGAGACTCCACAACTGCTCTGGGCAACCTGTTCCAGCATTTGACCCTCCTCACAGTCAAAAAGCTTTCTTCTATGTTTAAATGGAATTTCTTACATTTCATTCAGTTTGTGCCCATTGTCTCTTGTCCTGTCACAGAGCATCACAGAAAGGAGTTTGACTCTGTCCTCCTTACTTCCCCCATCAGATATTTACCCACCTTGCTAAGATCCCTCCCGAGATTTCTCTTCTCCAGGCTGAACACTCCCAGCTCTCTCAGTCTCTCCTCATACAAGAGATGCTCCAGTCCCTTAACCATTCTGTCAGCTTTTGCTGGACTCACTGCGGTAAGTCCCCATCTCCCTTGCACTGGGGAGCCGAGAACTGGACCCAGCACCTCAGCTGGGTCTCACCAGGGCTGAGTAGAGGGCAAGGATCACCTCCCCCAGCCTGCCAGCAATGCTCTTCCCAATGCAGCCCAGGAGGCTGTTGGCCACCTTTGCCACAAAGGCACACTGCTGGCACGTGGTCAACTTGTGGTCCACTGGGACCCCCAGGTCCTTCTCTGCAGAGCTGCTTTCCAGGTCGGCATCCTGTATGGGGGTGTGGGGTTATTCCTGCCCCTGGGGCACACTAGTAGGAATGGCCTAGTTTTCAGTTCACCACACTGTCCATTTACCTAGCCCGTGCTTCATCAGCTGGTCTTTGAGGATGCCAAAACCATGTCCAGAACCACAACAACACTTGGGTGTTTGTAGGACAGTGCTTAAGCCTGGGTCCTTGCGTTGTTCAGTTTACTGTATAGATGTAGTCCCTGATGGGCAGACATGGCTCTGCTGTACCTCCCAGTGGAAATCATCCAACATTAACATTTCACTGGCCAAAAGCAAGCTGCCAGTAATGTGGGCCTGAAATTAGAATTAGAAAGTTTCCTTTACGTTGAGTATATATGAACAGCTGAGATTGGCTGCACTGCTCTCCAACACAAAGGGCTAATTCAGTTGCCTAAACACAGGCATTTAGCGCCATTTGAGATGCCCCAGGGTATACGAGACATCTTCACAGAGTTGGCAAGGCAAATATGACAACAAACCTATAGGAAACCCATACCCATCTGGCACGGCAAGCTGGAGGCACAACAGCAGACCCTGAGGCATCTTAAATGGCGCTGGATGCCTATGTTGAGACAACTGAATTGAGACCCAAGCAATCAGATTCAAAAACTTTATTCATTTATTTATTTCAAATGCTCTTGTGCTTATCATATTTATGGGGTGACATTTTCAAGTTCCACTCCATGACCACATGGCTACCAACCAACAATCCTAGCTTTCATCAATGCATTTTTAGCACCATGTCACAGGAATCCAGAAGAGTGTACAACAGCAACAACAAATACACCAAATACTGAGACTCAGTTAAGCATCCTGAGCTGGGTCCTCCAACACATTCTGCTTAAACACATTGACTAAAGTTTATCACCGCTATATTTCCCTTTAATCAGCTTTCTGCAGATTGCCTTTTGAGTAAGCACCGTGGGCTACCAGCAGGCCTAGCAGCCCATACTGCGAGTATCTGTGACTTGTGATTTTTTCACTCATTCCCTTCAGGAGCAAACATCATGGAAACCTGTAACATGATTAGTGTGCCACGCGCTGGGTAAGTAATACTTACAAGCTTCACAACCTCGCCTTCAAGGTAATACACATCTCTACATTTAGAAACTATGGACCTACCTTTCTTTTTGTTTTCTGCATTTTTAAGTCAAAACAATTTCTCTGATCTAATGGATAATATGGTTGTGTAAAAAAGGAGAAGTTGCACAGGAGAGGTGAGAGGGCAGAGGCGGAAGGTGGACAGGCTGTAAATTGCAACACAGGAGCTGCTGGAACCTCTGAAACTGGCATCGCCCTTGAGAAAATGTAATGCAGAATTACACCTTAAATAATACTGTAGGGCTTAGTTAGAGACATATCTGGGCTTGATTTAGAAAGCAGCCTTCTCATGGAAGGGCTATGCCTTCCTCTGTAAAACACACACTAAATGCGTTACTCCCAATTTATAGTATTTGCTTCTCAGTTGGATGAAAAGACTTTTTTTTTTTTTACTACGCTCCTGCCTGGAGATATTTTTCCCTCCCCCCGTGCTTTCTTTTTAATGTAAACATTACTTGAAATTATTGCAGTACAGATGAACAACTATTAATTAAAAGCGAGGAAGATTTATTGCATCAGACAGCACTGCTGTAACAGATCAAATAGCAAGAAGCACAATGTGCTGCAATTAGCTGCTTAATGCCTCTTAGATCACAGCCCTATATGTTTCATAGGCGTCACGGTGGGTTTGCACCCCACCATGATTTGGTTGCTTGCCTGCGTTTCAGCTATACCTATAACATAAGATCATGATTTGTGAAGAGGAATTGGATAAAAACCACAGCCTTATAAGGAGGCTGCAAGAAAACACACCCCAGCTGATACTGGAGGTGGTTTTTGTCCTTGTGTTAACTCTTACACTTTGCGTTACAAGGCTTTAACAGTGGGGCTCACAGTTTCATTACCTGGGGTTTCTCAGCAGCATTATCCACCCTGTGCTGTGGAGAGCTAAGAAAGATTTCCTTTGAGCTCAAGTGACAGATGCTCCTAGTCCAAAAGCATGGGGCTTTGGAGTTGTAGCCCTACTGCTGCTGGGAATTTGCAACTAGCTTTGTGCGCAGGTAACAAGAACTCGGATGGCACAGGTTGGCAAGATTTTTTACTACGTTATTTCTGCAAAACTATTGCAAGATCTATCAAGAGGTTTTAAGCAGCTCCAATGCCTGCAAACATACAGGACTGCTGGCATGTAAAAACAGCCCTCTCTTGGCAAAACTCAGAAAGTTCCTCACTGTGAAGAATGCTGCACCACCTCAGTGAGATCTGTGCACAGAACCTCAGAAACAATCATCAGACTCCATCTACACAGAACATGCAGGACAAAACAAAAATCCCCAGATTAGGTATTTATTAATCAACCAAAGGAATTCAGATGATGCAAGATTTCTGATTACATCTCATGTACAGAAGCAATAAGTCACATGGAAAAAATAAATTTCCAAGATTAATAAAATGATCAATTCAGGTCATTAGCAGCAGTTACTTCCTTAAGACAGATACTAGGAACTGAACTGAGACCAAACTCATTACCCAAATGGTTGCCTATCAATGATGAAATGGGACGAGCCTATTGTTGATTCAGTTCAGATCTGGGGCTAATGACTTGGGGGTGAAGAGTCATCAATCTCACAATGAGTTCATTGAGCCATTCTTTGACAGTCATGTGGGGGGGGGGGGGGAACCTATTTCTCTTTCTAATAAAAAACAATGGAAGACATTTTCTACAGCTGATTTGTTATCTGCCCTTTTTTCCGTGACTAACACCAAGTGCCACAAAGCCAGGACCTGTTTCCAACCTGTGTGCCCACATATTTACGGCAGTTACAACTCTGAAGCTCCTTTTCCAAGTGTAAGAAAATGTCTGCACATATGTGAGGCAAAAAGTTATTAATTCTTCACAGCATCAGCTTTGCTATTTTAAAGCTCACACCAGTTTCAAGCTTGGGCATGCTGATGGCAAATGAGAGTTACATTTCTAATTATCTTCTTCCTTACCAAAATAAATAAAATTTACAGATTCAGGGCTATGTATGCACAAAAAAGATACTGCTATTAAGAGACAGGAAGGCTGTTCTAGAACACCCCTAGGCAAATGAAACAATCCCTTTCTCATCCCCCTCTCCTCTTTCCAAAGACCTTCCCATTTATAGCCTGTCACTTACAGACACACTTCCAGCATTTAAAAATACTCCCCGTGTTTGTGGAACCATTTTCCAGAACAAAACGTTATCATTCATCAGGAGCAGAGCTGTTTGCAGTGTGAACAATTCGCTTTCGTTAAGTACCATATGGCCGCCCGTAGGAAAATGCCAACATGTTTCAACTCTACAGCTGGGCCACGGTTCCTTTATTCATCGTGCAGATGGTTGTAATTGACACCACTACTAAAACAGGTCTCGAGCACTTCTGTAGGATCATTAGAGTAATTAGTTATTAAATACAGTTACCATTTTTAGAAAGAAGGTTTTAAGGCTTGGCATGTAAAATGCAATATTTTGCTATAATGAAATAGACAGGCTAAATGTTACGGGGAGGGGTAAAGCTTATGTGATCCTTTTTAGTATTTTACTGGAAAGGCTATGGAAATTGCTCACACAAAATTATTTGCTAAGGAAATCAGCTAAAAACAGGAGTATTCTTAAATGACCTTCTAGCACAACTGCATACTAAAACTTCTGCAGAAAACAAATCCAAAATTCCAGGGGGGGTGGGGGTGGGGGGTGGGGAATGAAACTTCACCTATCACCACATTTCAAGTCTGAATCCAGCCTTAAATGTGGTATGTTAACATTTTTGTTAAGTACAGAAAAGATGTATATTATCATCGAATCATAGAATAGTTTGAGTTGGAAGGGACCTTAAAGATCATGTAGTTCCAACCCGCCTGCCATGGGCAGGGACACCTTCCACTAGACCAGGTTGCTCAAAGCCCCATCCAACCTGGCCTTAAACACTGCCAGGGATGGGGCATCCACAGCCTCTCTGGGCAACCTGTTCCAGTGCCTCACCACCTTCACGGTGAAGAACTTCTTCCTTACATCTAATCTAAATCTATCCTCTTTCACTTTAAAGCCATTACCCCTTGGCCTCTCACTACACGCCCTTGTAAAAAGTCCCTCTCCAGCTTTCTTGTCAGCCCCTTTTAGGTACTGGAAGGCTGCTATTAGGTCTCCCCGGAGCCTTCTCTTCTCCAGGCTGAACGACTCCAACTCTCTCAGCCTGTCTTCACAGGAGAGGTGCTCCAGCCCTCTGATCATCTTCGTGGCCCTCCTCTGCACCTGCTCCAACAGGTCCATGTCTTTCCTGTGGTGAGGACCCCAGAGCTGGACACAGGACTCCAGGTGGGGTCTCACGAGAGCGGAGTAGAGGGGGAGAATCACCTCGCTCAACCTGCTGGTTAGACTTCCTTTGATGCAGCCCAGGATACGGTTGGCTTTCCAAGCTGTGAGTGCACATTGCTGGCTCATATTCAGTTTTTCATCCACTTATACCCCCAAGTCCTTCTCCTCAGGGCAGCTCTCAATCCACTCATTGCCCAGCCTGTATTTGTGCTTGGGATTGCCCCGATCCATGTGGAGGACCTTGCACTTGGCCTTGCTGAACTTCATGAGGTTCACATGGGCGCACCTCTCAAGGCTGTCAAGGTCCCTCTGGATGGCATTCCTTCCCTCCAGTGTGTTGACCGCACCACACAGCTTGGTGTTGTCGGCAAACTTGCTCAGGGTGCACTCGATCCCAGTGTCCATGTCATCGACAAAGATGTTAAACAGTGCCGGTCCCAATACTGACCCCTGAGGAACCCCACTCGTCACTGGTCTCCACTCGGACATTGAGCCATTGACCGCAACTCTTTTGAGTGCGACCATCCAGCTAATGCACAAATCCACGTAGATGACATCCATTGCTCTTCCCTTATCCACCAACACTGTGGATTGATTCTATATTCTTGATAGTCCGATGCATGCATTTTCAGGATTAATATCTGAGCGTATGGTTTATTTTAATGGATTTGCAGGTCAAATTAATACATATTACTGCAGGGGTTTTGCTCAGCTCTGTGAATTTCAGGAAATACATAGTAGGGTTGCAACCTGGGCTGTGTAGCAAGACAAGATTGGCTAAAGCATCTTTTACTCATAGACCAGCAAAGAAAACTCGTCGTAATAAAAACAGGGTTTGCTTTTGAACAAAATGTTTGGGTAAAGCCTTAACAATACAGCTCAGTGTGATATGCCACCATTAGACTCACAAAGTCGCATCTAAAAACTCAGAATTCTAGCAAGGAGACACTCAGCCTTAAACAGCAGAATTATACATGGCTTCCGAGTGCTGATCTTCAGAGATGAGAGGAGTCAGAACAAGCCTGCTAGGATAGCAAAACTATTACTGGAAATTGTAGTAGCTTCTACTCCAAGAAAAACTCAAGTTCTTCATTACAAACCTAGTACTTGGTGTTCCAGACTCTATTTTAAACATTCATTGCAGGCTTAAACCTGGTAAGGACTATCAGACATTAAAAAAAAATAAAATTTCTTTCATGGCTGATGAAAATAATCCAGAATTGAGGTACCCAACTGTAGTCTACAAGAGATACTGAAAAATAACATTGACAAATCGTGGTATACACCTACTCTGAATAGAATTGGGCTAGAAATCAGAAAATGACTTCTAACCACGAGAAAGGAGAAGAGGGGAATAGCTTTCCAACAGCAGTTTTAAGCTAAATAGTTTCACAAGGGAGCACGGTAAGTTTACGACACTGCCGTATCTCTTAGCCAGGACTCAAAGTCTTAGGAGCTCTCCTTGGGCTGCATGTTCCCATGCATTTCACTTCCCAAATTAGATTCGGTTAAAATACATTACATACAACTTTAATAATGAATATCAGAAAGCCTTTATATAGCACAGCAGACATTAAAGCCATTTACAAAGAAAAATAGATGTCATTAAAGTGAAGTTATTTATCTCAGGTGGCTGCTGTTGTGTGCTTACAGCTGAATCGGTTTTTATGACTCTCTTTTTCACATGAGCTCTCGAGCAGAGATCCTGAACGCTACGGTCCGGCTGATGGCAATTATCCCGGGAGCAGCAGCACTCACCCCAGCTATCCTGGCCAAATTTCACTTCTCATGATAACCTTCTGCCCATCTTCGTTCCTCACAGAGTTTCAATTAAAAGTGGTGTTTCTGTGGTGCCTACCCTGCAGAGTCGCACAGGGTGGCTGGGTGCTGCTCCAGAGACTGCCGCACCGCTCCTCGATGGGAGCTCCAAGTCTGTCATGCTATGCTGCTGAGCCAAATGACTGCCATCTATACGATTTATACAGTTTGTGCAAATTTTTCTTAAAGTTATACATTCACTTATTAAAAATTGCTAATTTTTTGTGTCTTTGCATAAAAAGGGCTTTTAAATGTAGATTTTCAGCTTTGCATATTAAACTTTGTTAGCAAGTCTCAATTCCCCAAGCAGAAAATTATGGCAGGATTTTTAGCATAAACACATACTTCTCACATGCAGGAGATGAACTGCCTAATCTAAGAAGTATCAGTTCTGGGTATTCTGCTATTTACTTGGAAGCTATTATGTGTTTTTCAAAGTTTCTAGCAACTTTCTATCAAATAGATCTCAAGAGTTTATATGGTTATGATAATCAATATTAGAGTTATCGTGGTAGGAGAATTCTAATATTCAAGCCACCCTTTCTTCCCTTAGAAGAGGCTAGGGAAATCAATACACCATCGCTAAGAAGGGGTTATCATAAATTACCAACTGAGCATTGGATTTCTATGCAATGTTGCAGTTAGGAGGTTGAATAAAATCCTTCAGTACATAGGAAAAGCACTGGGAATTAGTAAAGCCAGTACTACTGTCTCTGTTTCAAAACAGAGAAATTAAATCAAAAAGCATTCACTAAATAAAATCTGCAAATGCACAGAAAATTTGCCTTATAAAAGACAGACTTAAGAAACGCAGAGGTTTCTTGAGGTTGAGAAGGAGGTTAACAGGGGAGTTGATTGCCACCTCCAAAGACAGGTCTTCAATCTATCGGAAGAAGATTCAATGGGAAGACAAAACCAAAATTAAAACCAAGACAGAAATGGTTAATATATATTAAATACTGGTTGGTTTCATGTGGTAATTAATCACCAGGGAAAAAAACATAGGATGATGTGGATTTTTGATCGCTCAGAATTTGTAAACCAGACAAGTTAATGTCCTAAAAGATCTGCTATAGCTCAGACAGAAATTAAGGGTTTGAGGCAGAGATTACCAGGAAAGTACATTAGACTTTCTAATCATTACGAAGTTGATTAGGTTTGTGCTTTGGGATTTGGATCAGGCCCTCAAAAATAGATTGTGAGGCATTTTGTTGTTATTGGGGTTTTGGGGTTGGTTTTTCTTTTTGGTCTTTATTATTCCTATTGGGAAGTTAATGCAGAAACTTGCTAAAATGCTGCTTTCAAATCTTATTTCCCATTTCTAGTCTGAACTTTACTCACGATACATTTATACTCATTTGCGTACTGCTAACGCAAACTTAATTCACACGGTGCAAAAATAGCTGAGATAAAGAGACAAAGCAAGCCAAGTTCTAAGCTGGAATTTGAACGGTTTATTAAAGAGTGGAGATCCACTAGCAGTGACTGGACATAGAGACCCAAGAGCCCTTCCCAGCCTGGCATTCCCAGGCATTACAGCCTGAAAACTTCATGGAGAATTTCAACAACTCTCTGCTCTCTTAAATTTATGTCTACTCTATCAGACTCAAAGCAGTGAGGCTTATTCACCTCTGCATCTTCAGGTTGTTGAGGTATAATTGATAATTAGACTACCTGCAGAATGGCACTCAGACCATGGAGGAGGAGATTGGAAGGGGAAGGAAAAAGATCACGTCTCAAGCAAGCAAGTTAGTACAGGAAATAATAGGGAAGGAGCCCAAATTTAGACCCTTGTTACCTGAAGATCCAGGCTTAGTATTCTGACATTATTAATTTCAAATTTGAGGTCTAATTGACTCCCAGGCAATGCAACCTTCTTATTGATTGATGGAGTGAACAAGGCTTGAAATCAGCAGGGATATGAAAGAGTTAACACAAAAAAAGCCAACTACAAAAAATAAATATAGTACCATTATGGCCCCTTTATAATGTCAGAAGGAAGTTGTTAAGCTGTCATTCCACAGATGTTCATCCACACATATACAAGAACACAAACAAATCTCATGGGATCCCTAACTTCATGTGTGGCATACATAAACGTTAAAATTCTTCCATCATCACACATTTCCCCTTCCTCCTGCTGCGATAACAACACAGGGAATAAAAGAACGCCACTTCCAAAAAAAGGATTAATCGAGCTGAGGAAACATGGACTGGCCTATGAAAAAGCTTATGAAAAGGCACGGCCATCCTGGAAATGCACAAGAAAAACTACACTGAAATTACAGAGGAAAAAAATACTAGCTTATATCAGGTACAGCAATTATTCTTAAATACTACAGGTCTGCAGATTCACATCTGTTCCACTGCATTTTTCTTTGTCTTTAAAAGAAGAGAATAGCAATAATTTTACTATATAATTATCTTCTTTCCCTTCAACAAATGTTGATTTTTTTATTTAATTGCAGGTAAAAAGACAAAGCTCAGCCATTTAGGCAAAATAGCTTAGAATTAATTTCCTATTTTAAAACACTAGCAAACAGTAATAAGCTTCTCTACAAAAGTTTCCAGAGACTAACATCTCTTCATCCTCATTGTGATACCACAAATATCATCAGAGAAAGAAAATTCTTCTCATTGTACTTAGGACACAAGTGGTAGAATTAAGGAGAATTTCTTATCAGGAAAAGTTTGGAAGCAGTTTTTGTACTTTTTAATGTAGGAAATTAGGGAGGACAGTTGTAAATTGTATCTCCAAATTCGGCCATTTCATGAAGTTGTGCGGTTGCTCATGAGAGCAGACTGCAGGAGTAAGTCCTCAAATGACTTCAGCTACCCTATCGTAAAAAGCACTATTTCTAGATAGCAAAGGATGCTCTTGTCAGTGAAACAAAAGCTGCAGCTGGAAAAAAATTTCCCTGTAGGAAGGTTCAGAGAAAAGACTGTAACAACAGTTGACTAGAAAATCAGAAATGTATTTTGGTGAAGAAAAATCTCCATTGCCTGGGATCAAAAAGCAGCTGAACCCCAACCCTGGTTGCTTCCTTGGTTTACATATTCCCAGTGTGTCGCTGTATGTCATTTTGATCCACTACAAATTTTGCACTACCTGTCTTTATGAGTTTATTAACTTCAAATCCTGTAGCAGTCAGGGCTGTATGAATAGTTGCGTTTAGAAACAAAATTGGTGGCTGACCAAAATAAAACATAATATAAGCCAAAAAAATGTTTTCTTTTTTATAAGAAAATGTTTGGTTTGAGCTCAGTTTTAGTAAAAACGGAGATGCTCCTGGATAACTCCCATCCTTTCTCAGGTGGGTCCTTCCCAGTTTTCTCTTTTGGATGCATCTCTGCTCCATATAAAGTAGGGAGAAACAGCTAGCAGCACCACTGACAGCCCTAATCCTGAGGCAGTGAAGTCTCTCCTTCACTCTGACCCTATAAATGCACAGACATCTTATGGAAAGCGGAACAGCTTTACCGGCAGAGATTGACAGGCTGTCTGGTGCTCACAGTGCATTGCCGAGAGGTGTGAGATCTCCCTTCACATCCCATCACAGACCCGCATGGAGCAACCACCTCCGTCTGGCTGTTTGGGTTTTTTATGAATGGCACTGAAACTGCCTTTTTGTTAGAGATGTTTTTGCTCAACCCATTGGTGTCCACAGTATCCACACCAATTTCTAGAATTCTAAGGCCAGGCAAGGAGGCATCGGCTTGCTCTGCAGCATGAAAGTCAAATTTGTAACCTGCCTCCTTGCAGCAAGAGCGTAGAGATGTGAGCTCAGCATACCCTCACAGCAGGGAGAAAAGCTGAACATCAACCAAACCAAAACCTCTAACAAAAGCTAATAAGGCCTGGAGAAACTCTGATGTGGGGCTGGCAATGTTGTCCGAGTTTTTGTCTAAGGGGAAGTAATAGTCTTGTAGACCGAGATGCTCAGCATCACGGAGGGACCGGGTGAATTTTACTTGGCGAGAGGCTGGACTACTGAGGAGCAAATCCTTTCATAATGGCTCGTAACGCTGAGCTGGGCTTGAGCAAAAACAGTGTTTGTTTTCATGTCTTGTGATAAAATAAAAGACCTACTGGTCCATGTCAAACCTTCAAAATTAGTGAAAAGGGAAAAAAACCCCAAAATCCTGAAAAAGGGGATTCGAAACTGCAGTCCTTCAGCAATATTGCCTAAAGCTATTTGGAAGTTACACTTGTAACTAATCAATGACTGCAAACAACTTTCACCTTAATAAGAATGATGAGCTCAGGAGAGCTAAAAATAACACTCAGCTATTTTAAATCTGAATTTTCACTTGAAAAGGCCATTACCGAAAGTCAGCACCACACAGACCAGAGAAAAATCTTCACACGGTCTAACAACTTGATGAGTCTTTTAACAAATGACCAAGTCTACTGTTCGCTAGAAATTAAATCTTCCTCTTAATGTTTGGCTTTTCTTGAAGCAGTGGAGATGAGACTGAAAATAACAAAAAAAAAAAAAAAAAAAAAGGCAGAGCAGAAAAAATCTGGGAAACATGAGTAAGAGAAAAACTACTGGATAGTTCACTGCTTTTAATTCACAGTGAAGTATTTATAGATGCTAAGGGTCACTGGTAGTCTCACTAGTAAACAACAGCAGCTGGTTGAAACTGTACCTCTAGAATTTCATTCATTTTACTGCTGACAAATAAACTCAGTGAATCAATGCCAATGTAATATAGTGTCTGCACAAAAGCATTTAAAAAAACCCCAGTTTTAAACACCCCAATTCTCTGGAATCACAAAGGGAAAATGCCATTAAGAGAAGATCTGACCTCATCCACGTCACCTGGATTTAACTCCCTCTATATTTAAAGGCTTTCTGGTAGCCAGTTTTCTGCCTTGCAGTTGTTTTGTTTTTTTAAAGCAGTCACAAAAATATATATTTCTGCCTGTATTTTTTGTACAAGAATTAAACCACCAACACAGCTGACCGTTCCCTCCTTGCTTACTCACTAGTATCTCCTAATAACCCGCGCTCATGACCTCACCGTCTCCCTCACACCCGAATTAGCAGCACAACGTTATCTGATCGGGAATCTCACATTTCATTATTGAATAGGTGTGTGTTCATCATCCACTACAGCCACTTGCAGTAAGGCCTCAACCGCAGTGATACAGTCCCTTCTGGAAGCACTTAGCCTCTCAACAGTGAAAAAAACCCTGTAACGTACATCTGAAGCACAAATATGTGAGTAAACAAGTAGTGAGACCAGCAGCTGCCATCACTGCCGTGCACATAGCTAAAGCATGTGAAGACGATGGCTTAATAAATATGGGATGCCTTTCTCTGATGTTGATGCTCATGGGGTTTTCTAAAAACGACCTGCAGCTTAAAGCACTTGTTTTCAGATGCAGAGGAAAAATAACCATTGGAGAGTCCCTCTCCAATGTAATTTTCTTGCTAGAGTTAGGTTTTTTTATACATATGTGTGCACGTGTGTGTATATGACACAAGATAAACTAAAAATAAAAAAAAAATAGTTATTTATACAGCTTGAATCAGTTACTAAAAAGTAGAAACCTCCTTTGTGTGGCTGTATCACCACCTCCGTGAGAAGCAGTGGCGTGAGCCTGACCACCACATAGATCCTCACTCAGCTTGGGGAAATCCGATCCAGCAATCTGGCATCGCCTGAGCCCATCACAGGAGGTTTTCCTCTGGAAGCAGCTTCCCTGCATCAAATCACAGCATTGCACGGTAGGAAAGCATCTACCCCTAAGATGCTGAGCAAATGGATACTTTTCTTTCACAGGAGAAAAAAAGAGATGCTTCTGTGTATGTGAATAAATGGTATGCGAATGAAGGTCAGATTACAGATTGGGTTTGCAGTCTTCCAAGCTGTGCCCCCCCGACCAACCCATCCCGTGCCTGCAACACCACTAGTTTGAGGCTGCCATACATGTGGTTTGGCAGGAGGCAGAGCGCTGCCAGAAAGCTTGGCACAAGGAAAATCACATGAGAAAGTGGCACAAGAGCACGGTGCTGCACGTGCCCCGGCAGCTCTGACCTCTCTGCCTCGCTCCCCAGTGGTGCAAGGAGCAATCTTGCTTTTATAGACATCAGCTTCTGGAAAAGTCTGGCAGTTTCCCATCTTCTCACGCAAACCACTTTTTGTGGTTTGGAATATTTTTTTTCCTTGTTTTGTTTTTATCCTGCCCTTCCCAGAGCTTATATGTTGACACATGAACTCAAGGTTTGACAGCCTACCAACTCACACCAGGCTCTGCCCAAGCAAGTGGGCACAAATAAATTGCTTTTACAGGCACACGTAAGGCTGGGGTGGTGCATGGGGTACACCTGTTGGCTCTGCGCAATTTGGGCCACCCCTCTAGCCTCTCTCTTGGGTAAATTTGGCAGAAAGCAGGCAGGGAGCAACAAGGGTGCCGCCAGGCTCCCTGTGGCTACGGCACAGCAATCCTCCCTGTGCCACCAGGGAAGCGACAGCGGGAACAGCAACGGGACACCCCATCCCACAGAGGCATCGGTTGCCCCACAGCACCCACACCTCCTTTGCGGCAGTAAGCCCACTGCATCAACACCGTCCTCTCAGATGAGAGCCAAAACCGGTCCAGCCAGTGCCACGCAAGCCCTGGGGCTTTCCTTCATTCCCACGCAGCAAGAGCCCTGTAAAATCAGGCCCCGGGCACAGGCAAAGGGCAGCGAGCTTAAAGGCTGCGCAGCTGCGCTACAGCCATATGGCGACCGGTCCCCACCGCAGAACAGGCGACAGGACCCGATGGGCGCAGAGAGAATCAGCGTCACGCTACAGATTATTCCCTGGCTCGCAGGATTTTAGGCCGCTAGACCATGCTGTGTCTGGAATTACTAAGCTGCTCCTGGGCTGGCCCGAGGTCAGAGGGTGCACCGGCTTCTCAGCCATCCTGGCAGCAAGCAGCAACCAGTATGGAGCAAGCACCAGCTCTGCACCACTAACACCCAGCACAGGGTCTTCCCAAAGCATCATCTAAATTAAGTGACCAAGGGCAGAACCCTGAAAACCACTCTTGGGTAGCCAGAAGTGAGTACCAAAACAGAGCCAGTGCTGAGCAATCATTACCTAGCCCAAATATTGCCCCAGCTACCTTTTGAAAGCATGCACGTAAAATAAATAAACTAAAATTATTCTCAATTCCCTCCCTTCTCCCTCTCCCCTGTAAAAAGAGAAGCCCCAGGTCAGGGACCAGCAGTGCCCACACAGCAGCCCTAAATGCAGGGCATTAGGCTGCTCACAGAAAATGTGGTATAGATGTATTTTTAAGAGAATGTGCCATTTTTTGATCACATAGACCTGCTAAAGACACAGATTTGCTGCGCAATGACTCAAATACACTTTATGAGATTTTAGTGCATGTGTTGGAGGTTCACTGCTTGTGCACGGGGTCCTGAGCTTGACACCGCAATTTGACCGCAATCGCTTGATTGAGGTACAAGAAGAAGAACCTGGGATCCTCTTTATATATTCTCCCCCTGTGATGCAAGACAAAACCAACATTAGCATCTTTTCTGTTATGAATTAGCCCCTCTTAAAATATAGCTGACTTGGCATGATGGTTTTCATAGAATCACAGAATGGTTTGGTTTGGAAGGGACCTTGAAAAATCAAGCTAGTTCCAGCCCGCCTGCCATGGGCAGGGACTTCTTTCACCAGATCAGGTTGCTCAAAGCCTCGCCAACCTAACCACAAACATTTTCCTCATAGCAATGGTCCTGCACGGGATCTGATGCAGCTTTATGAGTCAGATATGCATATTAGATAGGATAGCACATATAAACAAGACCATATGCCATATGCGCATTACTTATTTATTTGTTTATTTATTTACAAGGTATAGCATGTGCTGGAAGCTCTCTGGCCTGCACCCTCCCTCTGGAGAAACACCCATCACAGCCTCTGGTGTGCTTTTCCTGAAAAGGCTGAAAGGCTGTAGTTCATCCTTACTTTTGTTGACTTTTCTGCCACTTTACTGCCTCTGACATTTTCCTCTCCCTTGTCCTGCTTCCCCTCCTACCGTTACTTTTTCAGCATCTTCTCAAAGAGAGATGATGAGCAGGGGAGGCTCTTCAGAACCTGAATCCAGGGGGACCAGAGGGGACCAAGAGCAGATCACAGGCAGCCACCACGGCTCAAGCGTGAGCTCACAGGCTCAGTGCTTCCCAATAAATAGAGAGGGGATAGCTGGAGCCACAGAGCTGGGGTACGGGACGGCTCACGTGTATGCAACCCGCGGTCTGCATGCACAGCAGCCAGGTGTGTGTTTCAACTTATGCTAAGGAAGACTTGAGCTCAAGGACTCTCATTTTTTATTTCCCACTGTGCCTAACCCCAGCAAGGCGAGTGCTGACTTCTCATGTTTACAAGGGAAAAAAGACAACAGAAATACAAATGGCCACTTGTGAGATGCTTCAAAGCTACCAGAATCTGCTTTTATATGGAAAATACAGAAAAGACGACAGGTTGAAAAAGGGCAATAAATGGAAGGTAGCAAATTCAGGAGCAGGGAAAGAAAAGGAAACAGAAGTTGGGAGAAGGTGGTAGAGAGCAGAGCATGAACTACAGCTAGGTGAAATACTCTCCGAATCTGTCAGTGCAGTGGGCAAGACTGCGAATTTGAGAGAAGTTACTGGAGACTGCTGAAAGTGCAGGACTGCATACGACAAGAAAGTAAATTTGTTGTTAAAAGTAACTACCAAGAATGTGAAAAGCTGGAAGCCAGTGGGGCATCTGCAGTTTGTGCCTCACGGCTTCACAGCAACAGGGCAGTAGGAGAGGAAAAAGAGGAAAATGCTGGTTAAGGATGACTGCGAAGGGGAAATTATGTTAAGGAAAAAGGAGAAAAATAGACCCAGATGCTTAAGTCACAGAATATGCAGGAAAGAAACCTACAGCATGGAATAAAACAGTGATCAGAGAATGAGATCAGAAAAGAAAGAGTGCTAAAACACCCAGGTCCAAGAAGTGGCAACTTTCAAAGAAGAGAAAACTCATTCAGGTTTGAAGGTCAGGTCAAGGCCAAAGAGTAAAACCAGAAGACAACAAGGAAGAAACGGCATAGTGAAAATCAGCAGAAAGCCGGGAGGGTAAGTGATGCCAATGGACAAAGTCACATGAAAATGAGAGGGAAGAGGAACCAAGCATGGTGCTGAGGAGGAGGAGAAATGGGATGCGGAAAGCAAGCAGCAGTAAGAGCTTCTGAACAGAGCAAGAACTAGAGAGACACAGATGCTCACCAACATCTGCACACAGCACAAACCTCAGCCTGTGCTGGAGAAATATTTCATTGTTCCAGAAGAGAGAATTTCTTCTGGCACCTGATATTATTTCCTTCCCTTCTGAATACAGAATAGAAGCACTTTTAAATAGGATTTATACCTAGCAGTTGAAAGCGTTAATATTTATATAACTAAGTGGCCTTAAGCCAACGGAAAAACTATACACCGAAAAATGTGTGATTATCTGATGTTTGATAAAGATATTAGAGGTTACCAAGTTTTTAAAATGACTTTATGTCGTTAAGTAATGATTCTTCCAAAATCAATGAAGAGCAGACATTAGCTGAGGGCGTTAATTAGCGTGGCTTTCTTTGAAGTATAAAAAAAATCCTGTGGTCCACCTTCCAGAATTGGCCATGGGTACTTACAGACTAGCCTGCACACAGGTAGTGGCTCTGGTGGCAATTGGCAAGTTCGCAGCAAAACCCAGCCAGGCTCGTTGGAAACTGGACAAGCAGCAAGCCTACTTTTAGTTCTTGAACTAGACTGCATTTCCCAAAATGCCTGTATCATCCAAGAACCTCGAAGAAGAGACCAGGATCTAGAGCAAATTGCTATGGCAGCAACATGAGCTTGCAAGTCTATGGGAACAAGAGGAAAAATATCTATCTTCCTTAGTTTCTGGGAAGATAAAAAAGCTAAATACAGCAAAGGAAAAGAAAGAATGAGGATGTAGATAGAAGAATAGGTAGGAAAAATCTTGCCACAAAATTTTTTTTCTTTTTAAGATTATTTTTTTCTTATTAATTGATGTGATTTGGATGAAAAGGCTCTCAACCTGCCTCTGGATATCCCTCCTCATCTACTGAGTAAACTCAAGCCCCTCCATGCATAGGCTCACCAAAATGTTTTGCAGGAAGAGAAGCACGAAGTGCTTTGCCCGGAGGGACTGGGGCTACAGCTCCAAGTCAGAACCCCTGGCTCCGGCATTGTGTTTCCTTGTCACACTGCTCTGCTCTGCTAGCAGCTGAGTATAATGCACTAAAATCCTAATCTCTAAAGCACTGTGTGCCAGTGCTTCAGAGATCAGCATTTCAGTCGATTTTACTTTGCTGCTGCCATCGCACACAAGAGAGCAGCACAGCAGGGGAAAAGCAACACAATATGCAGAGACAGAGAGGCACGCACAGCCGGGGAGGGGTGGGGGGCAAGAGCATGGTAATGCGATATAAAGGGGTGGGAAAAATAAAAGAAAGAAATGGGGAAAAATAGGACTACCGTGCATGAATTGGAACCTTACGCCGTCTCCTTCCCAGCAACCCTAACAGCAGGATGTCTCCAGCCACAATAAATCCGCTGTTTTCCAAGTGAGGATTTGAGTGACCTGCAGAATTTTTTCTATTTCTTTCCTTGAAAAGGGAAAGATTAGGAAATCTCCACTACAAGCCTCCTGTGCATCTGAGTGTCTGTGAATATTTTAAGCTGACTTCCCTACTGCCTCTATCATGTGCTTTAAAATTAAAAGCAGAATGATATTGCAGTAACTGGAAGAGCTGAAATCTGACCCAGTACTACCTGAGTGCAGGCTACACTGTCCCCTAGACCCAGTCTGGTACAGCGCACACAGGGACACAAACACTCGACTGACTGAGCAGAGCACTTCCAAGTTCAAGACACAATGGTCACAGCTAAAGCAAAAAAACAACCCCGCAAAAAAATAAAACAAATGCTACAACCAAACACTAAAAACAGTCAAGAGGATCAAAAATAACTGGGCAGTAGTTTTAATATTACAGAGTTGATGGCATGTTAACTATTGATAACTGCTCAGGGCAAACACTCGTTGTCATCGATCAGAAGAGCAGTGTAATTTAAGAAAGTATTTTGGCCTGTCGACTTTGACAGCATCTTAATGTCTTTGCTAAACCGGTAAGGGCAATCTACGTCACCAAAATCTACTTCACGGTACCTGTGTCAGGCTAGAGTACCGTTACATAGGATTAGTGTTATACACTGATAATGCTCTTTGGAGTGAAAGCTGATTGAACTTTGCCCCTTAAGAGAGTTTAGACAGTCTAGTGGTCTGCTAACCCACACGGGTTTGCCCATGGTTCTTCCATCACAAACAGGCAGAGAGCATCACAGTCTCCTGAGCCTCTTCTGCAAACTCCTCCTCATCCTCACTTATCTGTCACGTAGGTAGGGAAATACTCATCATCCTCACCCCAGAAGCTATTTAGTTACTGATTTGGAAGTCACTGTGTAAATTCTTTATCGGCCGATGTCCCTTTTGAGTAACGCTGCAGAAGGGGAAGCTTACATTACCTTTTCTATTTGGGTGTTTTGACAGATGTGCTCTTGCAGATTTAGTGGCTGTGGTTTAATACATTATTGCTCTGGCCTTCTGCAAAGGTTACTGTTCTCAGATCAACAGTGGCCAAATGGGATGTGTGTCTCTGCCTCAGCAACCACAGCAACTGCTAGCAATGGTGGGCTTGCATTAACATATCGACTACAGAGCGTGGGAACTGAGATACTGGTATGGTAGCTGCTGCACAAGCAGAAATTACTATAGAGATGCATGGTGAAAACATCTGAAAACCTTTGCAGCAAGGTGCATCAAAACCCAGCCGCCAGGTGGGAAGCCAAAATTTCTGGAGGAAAGTTGGTTTACAGAGTTCCTACCTCTCCCCAACCTCTAGTGTCTTGTTCCCATCCTTGCACGTCACTGTATTCTCCCTCAGTTTGAGCTGTTGCAACCATCTGTGGGGTCATCCTGCAAAGTGGTGAACTGAGGCAGGTAGAAAAAAACCCACCACTCCTCCCCATGCTGAACGATTATTTTTAGCCCAGACCAGTTGATAATCTGGTTCATGGCATGTCTCTCCAACTACCGCATCAGCACAACTGAAGAGGCAGCCTGAAAAGGCTGCAGGGCAAACGAATATACAGAAAAAGGGTGAAGTCTTCAAACCACTGCTGCTGCTGAGGCTTTTGGACTGCAAATCATAGCTTGAATGGTACCCCTAAACTGCCAAATAATCCATTATCCAATAATAATTGCAACAATCCAATCCAGAATTCCAAAATTTCCTCAACTGCTGGTGCTCTTCATTCCATGTAAATGTTTTTGAGATCAAGACTATAACCAGTGGTGGAGACAGTAAGCACAAACCAAGATGACCTTAGAGTGAAAGAATTAGCCAGCAGTCTAACACTGAAGGAGACGGATTTACATTTGAAGGCGTCTCACTCATGGTATAAATGTCACTCCTTCCTTGCGCCCCCCCCTTCCTCCCAAAGTCACTGGAAAACAAAACAAAACACAAAAATATTCGAAGAGGAGAAGAAGGTAAAAGTGGAACTAAACCAAACCAAAAGTAAATAAAAATGTTTTACCTGACTCCCCCGGGCACGAACGGCAGGCCTTGCAATAATGAGAGTGAGGAATGAAATTTTAAAATGAATGCAAGTGGGAGAAACTGCAGAGAAAATTGAGACAGTTTCACTGTTATTTATCCCAGACAAAGCATACATGCTCAGCTCTGAGCAATCCATGGCACGGGAATGGCACCAGGATGGAGCTCTGACACAACTAATCTTCCTTTTCTATTCCCTTCTGTGCTTTTGAGGAGGAAAGGGGAGAGAAAGCAATTTAGTGTAGTGATGCAACTTATTTACTTCTCTGTACCTGCTCAGATATGTTGGCTGAAATATATTTTGGGAGGTGCAAGAGGGAAGGAAAGAGAGTGGGAAGGAAGGAGAGAGGGAATTACAGGAGTAGAAAGAAGACAAAATTGTAAGACAGACCTCCAAATGTTGGCACTGCCCAGTGGCTCACGCAAGCGTCATCCATATGGCCAACAGCACGCCAGCAAATTACACCGGTTACCCAAGACTTACTGTGCTTGAACTGTTTAAGCTCTGGCTCATTTTAACACAATGGAAATGCTCAAATGAGCAGCTTAGATGGCAGGTCTAACAGGGCACTGTGTGCCTGGCCTGGTTTACCACCACAAAAAGCCAGCCCACTCCACAACCAGGGCCCTAACTCCTTCTGCCGAGATGGGACGCACTCAAGCAGTTGGGTAATTCAGCTTCCAGCACGGCCGTGCACACGGGCATCCTCAGCCTTTGCAGCTGGGGGTACAGAGGGAGGCTTTGGGTCACCCTCCACTCCCAGCTCAGATCCCTTTGACTGCTGTCCTAATTTCAGCTGGGATAGAGTTAATTTTCTTCCTAGTAGCTAATACAGTGCTGTGTTTTGGATTTAGTATGAGAATAATGTTGATAACACACTGATGTTTTCAGTTGTTGCTAAGTAGTGTTTATACTAAGCCAAAGATTTTTCAGTTTCCCGTGCTCTGCCAGCAAGGAGGTGCACAAGAAGCTGGGAGGGAGCATGGCCAGGACAGCTGACCCCAACCAGCCAAAGGGATATTCCATACCGTAGGACGTCATGCTCAGTGTATAAACTGGGGGGAGTTGGCCGGGAGGGGCGGATCGCTGCTCGGGCATCCGTCAGCGGGTGGTGAGCAATTGCATTGTGCATCACTTGTCTTTTCTTGGGTTTTATTTCACTCTCTTTTTGTTATTGTCCTTTTTCTTACAATTATTATTACTATATTCCCACAAGGTTTGGGTTTTTTTTTTTCCGATTCTCTCCCCCATCCCACCAGGGCGGGGGTAAGGAGTGAGCGAGTGGCTGCGTGGTGGTTAGTTGTTGGCTGGGGTTAAACCACGACAACTGCAAAGGGAAGAAGGGGATAGAGAAGAGGGGAACGTTTACTAGCAAGTACTGGCTAATTTCTTCTGTCATTCTCTAAGCTTTTTCCTTGTCCCTAATGAAACCTAAATGGTATTACAAAGGCAGAGATGGTCTCTTCGGTTAAGAACACAACAAAACCTACCAACTCACCAACTTTCGACTGCTTTATAACCCCCTCATTAGAGCTGATACATCAACATTTACATGACAGAGCCTTTTTTTATTAGAAGCAAACCATTCTTAAAATACATTAACAACCGTCACCTACATACTCAGTGGCTCTTTGTAGTTTGCCTAACACTTCAGAATGTGTTAAAATCACACATAAAAGTTATAGTAGCCTAACGCTCAGGAAATAAGAGTCTTTTAAAGGTTTAATTCAACCACTAATGGATTTTCTCCCAAGTTAGGAAACATTTATATATTCCTGATTTACTGCAGGTGTGGTAACTGAATTTGGAGTTACACATACCAGCTGCAAGCAAATCAAGGAAAAGGCTTCATAAATCAGTTTAAGGCACTGTAGGCTTCATGGTGCTTGGACTGAGACAGAATTTCCCCACACAAGCACACAAAACAAATGGGAGTTTATAATTTTCTCTGTCACAGCTCATAACTTTTAAAGGTTAGAAATCAAGTCACCACCACAGTGGAATTTCATACATTTGAATGGGATGGACATAAGGCATCCCAGAAAATGATTTATATCATCCCCTCTTCACACAACAAAAGAATGAAGAATGCAATGGTTGTGACAAAGGCATTGACTAATTGCATTATTTGGTAAATACCTTCCCTTGAAATTTCTCTGGATAGGTCAAGATTTTTGACTTTCTCTTTGTTTTACAGAGACTGTTCTCCAGCAACTATTCCGCCTTTTTAGATGAATCTTCCAACACACACTGCATTTTGCAGGTTTTTTTTCAACAAGTTGCACTGGCTTGGCATCAGACATTGTAAGACAAGAAGCCACAGTGACTGTATCCAAGAAATATGAGATGGCAGAGATCCAGTATGCCCAGCACTCAAGGTGAAAGAACAGCATGAAAAAAGATTCACAAATTAATTGTCAATTATGGAAGACTGCCGGAGTGAATACTAGATGCATGCATGGGATAATTTACCCAGGCACCTGCACGACTAAGCTGTGGATAGTGCTGAAGCAATTACTCTATTTTTAAAAAGAATGAGATATCATCGTCAGAAAAGGACATAAAAAAGACGAGCAAGTTTTAAGTATTTCCATACACATAAATTCAGCAGAGTTAAGCACCGAAGACCCAAACGGACGATGGTCCTCTGGAAGAAGGGGGGGGGGGTCAGAGTACCCGACTGAAGGAAGCTACCTGTAAGGAAGGCAAGGAAGGGAAATGAATTGCTCATACAGTTTTTGTACTGCATGCAGGCAACCAAAAGGATGCTGTCGCACCTGTACCTACAATATGGGCATCCTGTGGCAGGAGGTGGAACGTACTAAGAATTTCCCATACCGTGTCGCAGGAAAGTCACCAGGTAGCGAGGATGTCCACCTTCTCTGATGCAGGTGGTTCTGACAAAGAGCCTGGGAGTGCTCCATATCCAGTTATCAGCAATTCCCTGGACACGCTGTGCAAACTCTGGATTCTTCCTGAACAAACATCAGCAAACCACTTCTTGGCATGTGAGACTCAAGGATGACACAGCAAATTCAATTTTTTGTCTGCGTTCACGCGCCTCCTTGGTCCTAGCTGCCATTGGTATGCCACAGGAGTGCGGGAAGAACGAGAGATTAGAGTCAGCAAAGCAGCTGCTCCTCCTGGCTCTTTGAATAGAGGGAAAACAGCTTTTGCCCAATGCATGGGGAGTGATATCATCAAGTTAGCAAGCCAAGAACAGAAGAGATACATCAGAAAGGAAACAGGAACAAGAGCTTCCCCTTACAAAGCAAACAGTCGTGCTTTTTTAGAGCAGTATCTTTGCCTAAAAAATCTCTCACAAGGTACCCCATGGGAGGTTCAGACCATTTTCAAGTGCTGGAAGAAAAACAGTCCTGGGGTTAGAGTGGTAACCTGGATCTAGGGAGACCCACTTCAGTTCTTTACTCTGCCAAGCGTTCTTGCATGACCTTAGGCAAAAACACTGAAGCTGTAGTTAGCGGATACCTTGGCTTCAAAAGCAAAGTCAGCCTAAGAAGTTCTTGCCTTCCCCCTGCCTGCCATTTGCTGCCTCCACACTTGCGCTGCCCTGAGAGCCCAAAAGCACTACCCTGTAAACCAAATTACTGAACAGAGAGATATTAAAAGCAAGTTTTTTGTTGTATTTTGGGGGGAGGATGGTAATTTTGCATTGGACTGCTTAAAGGATCCATAATCAATCAGCTGCAGCAGCAAAACTGCAGGAGAAGAGGGGAGGCTGGGGAAGCCCATGATGGCACAGGGGCTGGAATAAGCAACCAGGAGGAAGGCTGCAAAGCCAACATGCTGTCCAAGCCAGGTGGAATAACCTCCTCAGTGGTGCCAGATGCACTCGGACAGCGTTAGCTGCTGCTGTTTGAGATGGCTGTGGCTTCCTCTCCCCAGCTCCTTCCCCAGCCCCCTTTGCAGGGATGGCTGCCCTCCTAGCAGGGGTGGCAGAAGGAAACGTACATCAGCACTTCGCCTGATGCTGTTTGGAGGAAGAAACAGCCAGGAATTTGCTTAAGCTAGCACCACCACCAAATGTAATGCATTGTGTAACCTCCTCCCTAAACCCTGGACTCCCAGGCATTATCGCCTAGCTGGGGATGGCAGCACCGCTCACGCTTCTGGGCTGCTGCGAGAATAAAGAGTAAAGGTGCCGAGACACCCTGGATAAATGGGGGCCATGGGGAGACTGACAACAGAAAGCAGCAGCCAGTCTCATTTTGGTAAGCTCCGATTTTAAAAGCTGACATGCAAATCTCTGCTTACCCTACATAATATGAACATTCTCTTACAAACCCCAGCTCCTGATTAACTCAGTACATCACTTGCCAGTGCTATCTGAATGAGCCTGGGAGCCCAATTAGCAGCAGATGCAGCACTAACACTCCTCACCTGCTGTGCTTACCAGTCTTCAGATCAGGAAGGGAAGGGAATATATCAAAGACTTGCAGAGGGAAGGAAGCTTAGAAAAGGGCTCAGAAAGGATGAGGGAAATAGATGTCTGCAACTGTTCCTCAGGCAAAGAAGCAGAGCCCTATACAAAAGGGAAAACATATGGGCCTAGGGAAAACATTGCTACCAATCATGAAAAACACCCAAAGGGCTGCTCCAGCGCCCTGGGAGCGCAGCGCAGGGTGTTGCCAGGAGTGCTGCCATGGCTCGGGGGACCTCCTGGCCTTGCCTGAATCCCGGGGAGCTCTGCCACATGCAGAGCTTCTCTCCACATACTTTGGTACATCAGGACGGGCACCTAGGTCATCCCACCTTTTCCAGGAGTTCTCTGTCCTGTCAGTGTTTCTTTAGCACCCCGGACAATAAGGAAGGAGCCTCGCAAACCTGCAGCTGCAATACTAATACAACCCGGACAGGAGCCACTTCACTAAAATCTTCTGAACTCCCAAACTCCACAGCCACCTCCAAGCTTTACCTCTGAACCTCTATACCAATGAACTGACTGCTTTTACCCATCAAACCATCTGTCAGCTTCTGCACTTCAACTGCTAGCACTGTTTTGAAACAATAAGAAAAAAAGAACATCATGTGCCAGTTCAGATTTTTGGTCAGAGGAGCAGAGAACCTGTCTTTGGGAGGAGGTCCTAAAATAAGGGTTAGGAGTAGATAGACATGAATGGCTGAAGCGTTGAGATGTTAGGAAAAGTGGATTTAATGCTCTATTTAATGCTATAATTTTCTATCCACCAGCAGAAGGCAGCTGCACACTCATTCTAAGAAGTCTAAATCTTTCCAATGTGTTGGGCAAGGAAGAGTCCAGGCATGCCACGTAAACCGGTGGCCAATTTAGCAGTAACTTCTACATGTCCATCTTCTTGAAACTTCAGCTGTCCCAGCAGTAAAAGGATAATGGATTTTTTTTAGAATAGTAAATGTATCTTTTACATATATAGCAGTCACATATTTGGTGAACCATTTGTGTTGCTATCTTCAAGACAGTCATTCTGGCTGTAGGATATAGTAACAGAAATACTTTGAAAGAATAGTCTTATTCAAGGTATAGTCAAACAGACCATCTAGGATCCCATTTCTGTATGTTTTTACTGCTGTCTAGCTAGCGAATTAGTGGCCTCCAGTGACTGTTGAGCAGCCCACAAGCACCGCCCGCACATCACCCACTGGCTTGACAGCAGTCTCGGTGGAAAGACATCGCCCAGCCTGAGCCAACTGGGTTGTGCAACACAGAAAAGCTTCCTGCAGTTACTGACAGTAGTTTCTGTAAGAAGTCCTTCGGTCTCCCAAAGATGTCACAAACAGCCAACATTTCCAAACAACGCTCCCGACAGAAACACAGTTAAATAGATGGTTTTGTTTTTTACAGATGCATTCCCTTATCTTTGAAATGGGAATGATGATGCATTTTCAGAAAGAGTAAATTAATCTCTCTTTCACTGGGCTTTACAACTGTATTTCCTTTTCAGACGTTTACCACTCATCTACAGCATGAGAAACTACTGGTACACGTTGACAGAGCGAGCCATCAGTGGTGACCACGCCACCACAGTGAGACACTCGAAATCATGCCTGAATTCCACCCTTGCAGGTCACGTACACAGATGAGAGGCAGAAACACAGATGCAAAAGACCAGAAGCAAACAAACAGTGGAAGAGATTTTTAGCCAATGCAACAAAGAAGTTTTTAAATTACTTTTCTAATCTAGCCTCTCAAAGCAGAAGGAAGACTGAAATCATGCAAGAATTTTAATTAAACTGAAAAGTGAAAGAAAAAATCTGTCCTTAACACTGAAAATAAAGGAGGAGAGCTGAGGTAGCAGCCTGCTCTTCAGTTCTCTAGAGGACAAATAATAGAGCAGTGTACAGCAGGTCCAGCCCTAGGTCTACCATGGGACCTCTGGTCAGTTCCTGGCTATTACAGGAGCCCCAAGACCTGGCAATTGGCTCCTCCTCTTTCCCAAGGGCAGGCTGTACTTTGGCTTTCAGTCTTCATGTTCTTCCAGAGTATTGGGATAAATTTAGTAGCTAGTAGTATGGAGCAAGGGACAGAGCGTGGACGTTTGCGGGCATCTCTGGACCGCATGTGTAAGACAGCTGCTGCCTGACCTCGCAGAGAACTCAGTCTACATGGCGTCTTGTGATCTTACATTTCTTGGCGTACCTGTCACGTACCTGAGAAGACTGTCATCTTTTAAATCCTCTCCACCAAGTACCATTTCATTTTTATGGCATGACAAGATGCATAAGCATCTGTGAAGTGAATTCCCTCCAGTTCAGCAGATATCATCATTGTGCCGTGCATCCATCCTAGACCATTAGCTTTAGCTGGAAGAGAAGGAGCTGCAATTTCAAAAGACATAAGTAGGCTAGTCGTCCTTGGTAAGAGTCCAAACCAACCTGCTCCCTTTGCTCTTGGACATCCTGGTACATTTTTCTTGACCCAGCATCATGATCACATTTATTCAATATAATTTGTGTTACTACAAGGTATGTGTGGGTCTGAGGAACGAGTACTGGAAAAACAGATTTCACAGATCTGGCATTCAAATTGTGTTGGATATGCTCCTACATACACATTCTATAAGACAGTGAACATTCAGATTAAGTTCCATAAAAATATCTCTTTTTAAGACAAGCAATCACAATGGTCCAAAGCTTGTAGCATGATGAAGTATTCTGAGTTAAAAGGAATTTGGGTCATGAAACTCCGAGGAGGAAAATTTTCTTTCACAGGACCAACCCTCTGCTGCTTTTGATTCAAAAGCAGAGAAGTGCTTTCGGTGTGTTCCCAAAATGGTCTTTTCAAAACTGATCCTCCCCTTCCCTCCCCTGCTTTTGCAGAGGGTAAAGGTGTTACCCTCATGACTGTCCAGCATGCACCTGCACAAAGGTTAGCTCCTGCCTAGTCAAACACATATCCTGATCCCCTCAGTACAGATACGGCGTTAACAGATGAAAATTACAGATCAAACCCCTCTTTTGGCAAGTAACCTCATTCCCTGTATTACAGGGATTGCAACACCCAGGCATTACCAATAACTAAAACCATTTCTCGTGGCCAACAGCAGGCAGCTCTCATTGAGTCAACATCTCAAATTCTCATGGTTTCACTTCATTGGGTCTAGATGGTACAAACATGGATGACTTAGGCAGCCAGCAGAAATGCCATGGCCACCCAACCTTGGCCAGCACCAGCAGTACACAAAATCAGAACAGGGCAGCAGTGAGGCTCACTTAATATCAAATTAAAGCCTGCGTGTGATGGATCACAGTTGCCTGTTCTTGACTCTTGGGACTGCTACGAGGATTGGGTTGTGGAGCGCTCTGAAAGCATGAAGTGTGACATTACTTGACAAAATCAAAAGGTGTGAATAATATATGCATATTCTTCTACCCCCAAAGAAAAAGTTAGTGTATTATAAACTGTAAATAAATAATCAAGACACAAAGGCAAGAGCACCCAAAAATATACAGATGAATATATCTGAGCTGCAACTTTACAGCTGCAACTTGGGATTTTATACATTATTTGGGGCTTTCTGTTCTTCATTCCTCATGTGGCAGCAGGGGGGAGGGGGGGAAGGAATGAGCTCTAAAGAGGACTGACAGAAACATAGAAAAAAATGAACTGTAAGATCCATTTGCACTTGGCTTGTTATTTGTTGGTTTTTTTAATCAGAGGGGGAAAAAGACCCAATTACTGTGCTGAAATGAAAGATTCACTCCAGATAGTCATTGACACTTGTCAGATTGCACTTTATAGCTTTCCTTCATGACCACCAGTACAATAAGCACCCAGTGTTTGACTTTCAGTGCAAACATTTCAAAACATCAAGTACACAAAAACAATCTGCACAGAGTATCTTTGTAATAGTCCCTAAATGTCCTCCAATGTTATTCAAAGAATGAGAAAAATATTTGTTCCAGGATACGTAAAAAAGTGGAAAATTTGATGTGATGCTACTTCAGATTAAAACCAAGCAATTTCATTTTATGCTTTATATGCTCTCCAATCCTACTAAGTATAATTATAGACGTCTGTCTACTTGCAAATCTCTCCGCACAATGGAAAAAGGAATACAATTTTTAGTTGTCCAAATTACAAGAGACTGTAATACACAAAAGCAATAAACACAGGTTCTGCCAGCAATCAGATAACACTTATCGTAAACAATAGCTTTTGCTATTTATTTGAAACAGGTTCAGCTGCTACAACTTAAGATTTGGTTATTCTTGGTTTTGTGCTGGATTTCCAGCAGGTGGTGAGGACATGATAGAAGTGTTTAACCACAAGAGATTTCAAAAAGGGACTAGTATTGCATTGCATAAGACATATAACAGATTTATTTTGCAAAATCAGTTTTCCATCTCCCAGTGGCCTCTAATAGTTTATAGAGGCTACTTCTGAAACTTTCTTCTCGTCTCTCAGCTCTTCCAGCACCACATACAGCTTGATGCCACATAAAAGGTGATCCACATTCAGAAGTGACTCCAAACCTCAACAGTTCTGTGTGCCGGTTTCTTATGCAAGTTGGAAATTGTACAATGCACTGAAGTAAATGTTAATTGCACATACAAGCCCAGAAAAGATGGACTAAATTTCCTGCAACAGTATTCAGAGGGGCGTGATTTATTGTAGCTCTGGAAAGCAGGGAAGGAGCCCTCAGAAGTCTTAACGTCCTGCTTTGAATAAGTACCACACCACGAAAATGCCACACAACACCACTGTGTGAATATTGGATCAAAACAGCGATCCCAGCATGTGCCCAGTCAACAAGACAGGGATGTATATGCAATGAGGATGCAGGCTTAGGAAGAACCTTAAAGGCTGGGTGGGACAGGGTAGTCCCCTCCATGGATCCTACCTCTTGAGAGAGACAATGGTTCCACCTTGCTCCATGCCGCTGAGTTCTCTTACCCATCTCCTCGCTCCCGGCATCCCCAAAGGCTGAGCTCACCCATGTGGGACACAGAAAAATGCTTTACAGACTCTCCAAATGAGTAAGTGTTTTCTGTCCCATTTTCCCAGTCTCAGGGAGACCAGATCCAACAGATCCATTGATAGTTTCCCTGAAGACAAGGAACGTTTTAACATTAACATTGGTGGCCCAGGATTTGACACTGATGAAGCCACAGAAAAATTACTGCAATCTAAAGTTATCTCTCTCCCTCCAGGTATACATCACTTTGAGTTGTAAGATACTTAAGGTTTGTACTTTGTTTATTTTCCTAAAGCAGATTAGCAAGAAAATGGAAGGTTAACAGAACATTAAGGTTGAGAATTTAAATGAACTAGTTAGGAAAAACAAGGCTGTAATTCTCATAACCACTCTACGTCAACCATCTTGCACATATTCAGAATTCAATGTTGTTGTAGAAGCTGGGAAATTTATGTTGCAGTATACCTGTAATATGCCAGAGTCGCATTTATTGCAGAAACTTTTAATTTCCTAACTTGTACATTAAATTCCCAATATAGTCTCATGCTAACTCTCTTCTGTTGGTGGTGGGGTTTTTTTAAACACTCATTTCCTAGGCTTTAAAAATAAACGAATGAAACAGTGTTTGAATACTGAAATAAATGCAGATGACTTTTGCCAATTTCTACATACAATTTACAGACTAAATATATCAATCCACCACCTCACACCTATACCTTTAGAATCAATTACTGAAATAACCATATTTAGCGTGCAGAATCCAACAGCACATGTAATTGGAGCCTCGCACATTAAAAGTTTAGAGAAACCTTACAGATGTGTGACTAGAACTTCAACAACCTACAGAGTTACTTCAAACAGCTCAAAAAGGCACAATATAGTTAAGGTTCAGGGTGGGAGAAGAGGACTTCGAAGTCTTAAAAACTCCTCCCAGGGGGAACTGGTTTATGTTGTATTAGTCTTCCTCCCCACCCTTCCAAAAACCCCTCCTCACAGCCATGACTAATACAACTCCATTTGACAAATTTCTTCTGTAACTAAGTAAATAAAAGTCTGTGGGCCAAGAACACAGTAGCAGCCGTCCCAGCCAAGATGCCACCTACACCTGCTTGAGAACCACTTGGTGCCTTTGGTGGCCATAGCTTTGACTTGAGTTTTTCCCATCCGACTTGAACAGAGCCCCTTTCTGTATGATGCACTTAGCAAGGAACTTCTGCCATGACTAAAAACTTCTTGACCCTCCTGCAAATGGCCAGCAAAATTCAGTTAAAAATACTCCTTTTTCTACCAACTCAGTAAGCAGGCTTTCTTCAGCAAGTCAACAAACGCACTTACTTACCACAAACCATTTCTACCGACTTGCATCAGCAAAGGGAGAGAAAGCACCGCGGCTCCCCCAGCCGAGGCTGCCTTTGGGTTAGCATCCTTGCCAGTACAGCCCGAGTCAGCAGTCCTACACACGGATTTAAGTTCACATTTGTTTCAGGGAGGGAAAGATGCATTGAAAGAGGGATTGAGGACAAAGATGAGAACTCATAGCTGACATAACCCAGCAAACAACTTCGAAGCTTTGTCCTCCCAAAATTGGGACTGAGGAACAAAACTATTTAAAACTATTATTCTTCTGCCCCAAATTTGCAAGCTAGTCCAAACAGCAAGAGAAGGATGACCATCTCACCTCTTGCAAGAACATATTTCAGAAATGGAAGCTAGTGACAGAAATTTTTATTTTTGCAGCCTTGAGATGTAGAGCAGATCCCAAACGCCATTTAACATTGCCACAGTCGTTCATAGTTCAGCCCATCTTTGACAGAGGCTGAACCTTCAAAATGGCTGCTGCAGCTCATCCTGGTAGATGTATTACACTTTCCCAGACCAAAGTTTAACAATCCCAAAATAGCTAGCAAATGTTGGTATGGACGCTGAGGAAGGGCAATCTGGGTCGTCTTCTCCTCACAAAACTATGCTGAAGTCTGGCCACACTCCAGGAATGCACATTTCTCTGCAGATGGCTAGAGCAACATTTAACAGTGGGAACCATAAAAGACTTCCACTTCTGATTATGTATATTATGATTTTTAGTTATTTAATTTTTTAGAGAGGGTGGGCTTCTCCCCTCTCCCTCTTTTTTTTTTTTTTTTTTTTTAACCTATTTAAAGGTAGTCACCGCATGGTTATATTTCCCCTTCCAGCATTTATTTAGCTTTAAGCTACCTCAGGCCAAAATTATTTTATCTGTTCAATGTATTACAGTCTGGTACACTGCAGAGCAGACTGAATTACTGCCAGAGTACTATGTAAATCAAACCCACATGTTAAGTAAAACAGTAATGCAATGCAATGAGTGCCTGTCCACAATCATTCAGCTATAGGTGTCACTCCCACGTTTAACATATGAATAGATGAAAATTCCCTCAAAGCAACAGAATCTTAATTCTCCCCCCAGATTCAAATGTATGCATTAAGGAAACACTTCAAACATCAATATCTTTTTCTCCTAAGGCACACTTCTTGTCTATAATTAGTTTCCATTGGTCAAGTGGTTTTGCTTCTATATACCAGGCTATAGTAATGTTTTAAGTGATGCTCTGTGATTCCTCCTACACTGTCTAATATGATTTTTTTTTTCCCCCTTAACCCAGAATAAGAAGGAATGGAGAGAAAAAGGAGAGAAGGAAAAAAAAAGATTGCCTGCAATCATACTGTTACACTGTGCACAGTTTATGGCTGGCACACATCCAGTTTGCGGTTGCGATAAGAAATGTGTAATCCTATTATACGGAGAGGAGTCAGAATGTACAAATAGGTCCTGGAAATAGGAACTTCTCCTGTAAGATTATTCTTTTCGCCATAATAGTTCTGCAAGTAGGTCTAGACGGTAGCTCTTCGCTATTCTCCCCACTGCTAATGGAAAGCCAACTGTCAAAACAATTTGCCACACAGGAGCTGGGATTTTTGCAGAAGACAAAAAGAAGTGGTGCTGTATGTTCGCATACAACAGTAACATTAATTAGAACAATGGCTACGAGTCCTTGCAGCCTGGCACATGAAGAGTGTATCGCTTTGTATAAAGAGAGCCCTGTTTGCCCCAACACTGCCACATTCTGTGAGGTTGTCAAATCCTGCACACTAAGAAGTTTTTAAGAAACATTAACTGCTTACCGGCGACAAAAGCTGTTTCTCATGGCATTTTGCATCGCTGTTTCCTTAATAAGACAATACAGAAGCCATTTCCCAAGCACAGGGTTATTGGGCTGCTAAAAGCACATTCTAGGAGTGAAAGTAGAACACCAAATACCACCTACCATGTAAGTCAGCATCCCCATGGAGTTAAATTCCTGGATAATTCCAACCCAATTATCTATTTTTCTCACTTCCTTCACATGACAACACTGCATTACTGTGGTTACGATTCAAAAAAGTGGCTATGCATTCCACGACTTCCCCCATGTGCGTAAGTGCTTTTGACTTAAGTGAGGTAAGTTAAAGTACAGGACAGTGCTCTCTTGAAAAGACAGTTATTTCTGCATAAGGACCCTTGCAGCAGGGAGGTCATGAGATCCATGCCAGAAGCGGCTGCAGTCCCCAGTGAACCAGGTCACCGCTTAACCTTACTGCTGTCTGACCAAAGACTAAGTTCCTCAGAGTGAAGGGCTTTTAAAGCACAAAATATTAAGAAAGAAGGGCTTTCTCCTAGGAAAAAGAATAAATAAAACAACCGACCTACAAGCACGTCATGCAGGAGTAAAGGACGTGGTCATATGATTGAAAGGTAAATATAAGCACCATAAATTAGCTCAAGCAGCAGCAAGGTACGCTAGCTTATTATGAACCCCATCAGACTGCGGCTAGAGGATTATTGGCTTTTGAACAACCTGGTTTGGTATATTTGTATACACCAAGCTAGACTAGGTATAATTGCATGACACTGCAATTACTTCTGTGACTGAACACACACATACTCAGTAAGTACCAACAAATGCCTTTAGCATCCTGTTTTCCAACTTGGTGCAGCAGCAGAGCTCACAGGTAGGAAATAGAATTGTCTTCAGGGTAGAAAAGGGAATCGGCGATGGGAAAGGAAAAAAACAAAAAAAGGCAACATGAATAGTTCTGTTAAAATCAAGATACTCTACACTTACAGGTGTATAGAGAAAGTGACTAAATGGTGTCCTAGGTCAGAGGAGTACACACACGTTTCCATTAAGCTCAGCAGGAGGATATGTGTGTGTGTGAACCAGAATTTAAACATACTAAATAAGGTTAAAAAAACAACACACCTTAGTTAAGTAGTACGCTGCCATTAAGATCACTGAACTCTGGATTTTCCCAACTACTCTACGATCCAAGCATCAGGTCACGCGGAGACTGAGAGCAGCCTCATGTCGGGCTGGATGAGGTGCCTGCCAACCTGAGCGGTTCTGTGAGTCTCTGATAATTAAATAATATTTATTTCTTGCAAAAAAGGTTGAATGTCACAAATTCTAAGTGTAAAATAACAGTGAAGGAATCAGATTAAAATGATTCTGTTGAGTTAAAGTGGGCAGCAACACATGTATTGCAATCCAATTAGCAAAGAAGCTTTTCCACATGTTGTTAAAGTGCCTTTTGCACCAAACTACCTTCACCTGACCTGACAAGCGGCATATTATCTGTTGTAGCTGGACTGTTGCAGATTAATTAAAAGAAAACAGCAGAAGAAAGAGATGGAAGGGAACTGTACAAAAACTGCATAATTTTCCTATTTATACGAACCTCGCATGTTAATATGAATCTAGCAGTTTGCAAAATCCCCCAGTAACAGGAAAGTGATGAGTAATTGAAAGTAGTGACAGACAACAAAAACAATCAGAAATCAGCCCCTTAAAAGAAAGCAAGAAACAACATGGGACTTGTTAAAAATATAATATGGATTCTCTATTTCTTCTGTGAGTTTTAGGGGTTTGTTGTTTGGGGTTTTTTTCCAGCTGCTTCTCACTACAGTTAGTGTTGTCATTACAGAAAGCAGCAGAAGACACTGTTGTGTGTGCATGCAGACACAAATCCCCAGCGATTATTCTGCGAACAAAAGCAACAACATAGCTGCACTGTGTGTGGCAGGGCAGGCCATTTAATCAAAATAGCCTTTTTGCGGGGGGGGGGAGATTCATAATCATCTTCTGGGGGTCACTCAAGGCTTCCTGCAAGAAACACATGACTATTTGTTAATCCAAGTGCTACTTTGGAGTCAGTTCAGGAAGACCAAGAGGGCAACTGGCAGATCTGGGAGGGCCCGAGCAGCTGACTGGTGTGGTCGAGGTCCAGCACGACAGCAGCACGGCGACGCTGCCCTTCTTGTATTCAGCACTGGGCACCCGTCCTGTGAGTGACCCCCCCACACAATGGGTATGGCCCACACACACTCCCCAGCTTTGCTTGGGAGGAAAGCAATAGCACTGCAGCCTGAAAAAGTCTTCGCCGCCGCCACCCCCAAACGTCATGTTTTAGACTCAAGCTGTCCTCTCCGTATTCATGCAACACCATCTCCAGCGCACAACCCTGGCGCTGCCACGCAGCTAGCACTGAAATAAAGATGTGTTGTTTCCAGCTAAGCTGGATCCCCTAGCTCCCTTGTACTTTCTCCTTTCCATGACTGACCTCCTGGAGACCATTATGTAGCTTCAGGAGGCACTGTCATGACGACAGGGAACAATTTGTCACCTGTGAGCTACGTACAGAAGTATTTTTGGATGCAAACCACCGTACTTTGCTGACATATTTTCTTTAAAACACTTCTATCCTTGCTTGGGACATGCAAGCATGATTAAGAGTCATCCTCTGACTTCTGCTGGTTTCTGCGCTGAAATTACATTGGTGGTTTTTGATATCTGGCTGAAGTGTGAGTAACTGATGTCGTTATCAACTCAGAGCTATACAGAAAATGGAATCTGCTCTTTTGCAAAATCCTTCAGCTAGGATAAATCATATTGCCTCTATGGGCTATGTTTTACATAACAAAATGCACATGGACAAAAATAAATCAGCAGCTGGAGCTTCGGCATAGTCCACTCATGAGGGAAAATCCTTGCACATCTCCATCATCTCCTAACAAACAGACAGGCACACTACTGGAGAATTTTGTCTGCAAATTTCTTCATGACTCAGAATGGGTTTCTGGTACCTGCAACATTGCTTAAACTGTGCAGGAACAAATGCTCCCCTTGTACAAGTGTGGCTGATAACATCACAATATACCTTTTCCACATATGTTTTAGAAAAAAAACATTTAACTTTTAGTTCATACAGAACACTAGAAAAAATAAAGATGCTTGCATAACTACAGGTCATTCAACAAGTCATGTTACACTAGGAAAGCATGAAGAAATGCAAAAAGGAATTACATACTTTGACAGCATGCATGTCTTTTCCCCCTTCTGCAATTTGTTCCCTATTTTATCTCATATTCTGTAAGCATGTATTGTGATCTTTGTTTTAACTGTACAGAAAGGAAAAAGGAAGGGAGGTAAAAAAAGCATGAAATAAGTAAAGGGTGCTATATGAAATGTGATGATAGGTAGTTACTGGTGGAGGGGAAAGACAAAAATTGTACTAGCTATGAAAAAAAACCCAAACCAACAAAAACATACATGAGCTAAGGAAAATTAAAGATGACCAAAGAGAAGTCAGTAATTAACAGCAGATTTCCCACTGACCTGTTATGATCTCAGCAACTACGGTAGTAACAACCAACTTCATTTATTCATTTAATATAAGGAAATACAGGAAAAATCTTCAGATTAAAGCGCTTTTTCCAAGTTCTGTTTTCTCTGAGAAACAGTAAAAACAGAGGTAGCCTATTAAAAAGCCTACTCCTGTTCAATTTGCCAACTTAAAGACTTTGGTCCAAGAAAACTGAAGTATGAAGAAATGCCTCCCCCCCTGCAAGCCCAACAACTCCCCTCCCCATCAGTCTCCAAACCAAACACAATACTGTATGAGTCTACCCAAAAGAATGCATCAGTTGCATTGAAGTCCCAATGCAGTTTTCATACAGTTTGTTGTTTGAGCTAATTTAATTAAAAGAGGGTCCAGATGATTATTATCCTGGCAAAAGGAAACTGTACAGACAATACAATGGCAGATTGCCATGATCACTGTATCTTGTCTCTTCACTGAAAACACAGCTAAAGGAAGAGGATAAAACAAGCGCACTTTGCTAACCATCAAAGGAGCTGGTATCTTCCAACCATTTCCACAGGCTGGTACAAGACTTGGGTGTTGTCTAGTCTGCCAACTTTTGGCAATCAATTAGGCGCTGTGAACATGACTATGATCAGTTTAAGCAGGAAAATTTACTGTCACAGTATGCTACAAGGACAACTTAGTCATCCCTCCGGGCAACGAAGAAGGCATTATTTATGGCCCAAACACCGGTCTGAGGCGCAGGTGATCTGGGCTCCACTCCCAACACCTCCATCTATAAGGCCAAGGTCATATCAAGTTGATAAGCACTGTATAAACATATACGTAGAATAAAATGGTAAAATTTTAAGGAATATATAAACAGCTTAGGGCTTGAAGTTCAGCTGTCTAGAGCTCCACTCAAATCAGAAGCAGCAAGCCTTCTACAGAAACCTTTCTGAAAAATCACTCTTGGAATAGGAATATTCCTTAAAACTTTGTAAGGACATAAATCAGTGCTGCTGATCTGCACACTCTTATATTTTAAAGTCTAGTAATACTAAACTGGATTTCTTTGGCTGAGAATAAATATTTCCATGAGCAGACATTTCTAAATTAGGGATGCTTTTGGTTTTTTTTAATGACTGGAAGATATTTTTTCATGCAATTTCATTTCTGATCTACACACTCCCAACTGAAAGTTTTTCTGTTAGTATTGTGCAAAAATATAAAAAGAAAAGGACTAAACAAACAAATTCAGTCTCTGCCCAGCAGAAAAATGTTTTTAATAGAAAAGCAAAAATGTAAGAGAAAAAGGTCAAATTATTTGACCAAGGTCAAAAAAGCAAGCCAGTGGGAAAGCTACAAGTAAAGTCAAGCACGTGACTTCACCTGTGGATTTCAGAGTTTGAGGCCAACAGCTTACCTGACAGACCTCCTCTTGTCTCTTGGGTATCTATGTATCTAAACGCATACTCCAACCTTAGAAATAAATAAGTCTTCCTAAACAGGAATGAAGACCCTTTGGTTTAATGTCTGAGAGGAAAGATGTTTCAGTGACTAGGAAACTAGCCGTTACAGGTGAGATGAGGCTCAAACCTATTCTTTCTCCAACAGCCTTTGAGACACCACACACATGACACAAGTTATGTAGCCAAACAGTTTTCAGTAAGGCAGCCTCTCATCAGTATTTATGACAAGTTACATCTCTGAAACAGAGAAAATAGTCCACCATCCCTGGATTAGATTTTACAGGAGGTACATTGAGCAAGTCTAACGTGATTGTTTTGGAGAACTACTCTAAATGCTGACAGAGATTAAAATATTACTGCACGATTGTGGCCAAATAAGGCAGAAGGAATGCATTTTAAAGCTAAAATAGAAATACAGTCCTTTCAGATCGGTGTACTCATCCCCTCTGCTCATTTCCAGTTTACGAATGGAAGAGAAGCCATAAAGCAACAGGAGTAGCTATCGGTCGTCTTCACTTCCAGCCATTCCCCCCTCCCAGTTTCAAGTGCTTTCTGCACTAATGCACACACACGCACACCACAGGCAGCTGCTGTAGCTGCTACACCACCATTAAGTGATTACAGGCAATAGGAAAAGAGCCTCCTGCAGACGTGCTCTTTCCTGAGCACACCTTTCATACCACAAGAAGTTTGAGAGTTTCCCAGCTCAGACAACTCTTTGACACGGAGTAATAAAAACCCTTCCCCACAGCCAAGGATCTGCCCTCAGCCAGCAGTAATTAAAATTAATCATTCACAATTATTTTCACGGGCATGTTCAAAAAGAGACACTGCCAGCTCGCTGAATCCTCAAAGTTGACAGACCTTGAAATAGGCTGTGGTCAGGTACAGCGCGTTCCTGGGTTTCAAGCAGTTAAAAACATGCTTTGCATATCGATTCACCGTCCTGCTCGCAGGACCCACAGCGCTGACAGTCAGAGCCACCTCCGCCCTGCAGTCAAACACCTGAGCTGGCATCAACGAGTGGGATTGGTAAGGAAAGAGATTTTTCAGATAAATATTGCTATGTCTATAATTATTGCTGCCCTGCTTGGATTCAGGGCCGTATCAGTGTTAAAATTTCTTATTCTTGAATCTTAGTGTCTTCTGAACTTGAGATTCTTCCCCTGTTTTCCACACATTTGTATTAAGTTTTTAATCACTATCTTCTTCCCTTTCAGCTTCGCTTGTCACTGCTTATGCTATTTTGAGGGAGGCAAAAAGGTTTCTACGGTACAAAGTAGCCTGAAGGTTATCAGTTTCCAAGCTTCAAAAACTACTGAAGAAATTACATTTACAGAGGTAAAAGAATGAATAAAATTCGATGTAAGGGATTAGGACTGTCACTTTCTGGAACACTATTTACTTGTACAAGCAATTTTTATGGGAGCTAACATCTACTATTCATGATAGCAGCCTTGATCAATTCTGTCCCTTTGAAACTTACCATAAAACGTAGAAGCGCATGTCTTATGTATATAAACCCAAAATTTGTAGGCAGTATGCAAGACCAAGATTGTAACCATTGCAGAGAGAAAGCAATCTCACACCTAAGAGATTGCAGATCCCTAGGTATCAACCTGCATACCGCTCTTTCCTTCCCATCAACTGCAATATTGATTTTTACAATACATACCAGAAAAAAAAGTTCTCACCGGATATACTGAAGGAGGAGCAGGGTAATGGGATTGCCTGCCTCCCACCATGTGTGTTCTGTAGATGGAGCTCAAAACTGGAACTAAAAGCAAGAGATGGTAGAAGATCCAACTTCTTACATTAATCAACTCTTGGCATGGCTTTCCGTGAGAAGACTTCAAAGGAATTCACTTTTTGCTGAAATAGAGAAATGCCTGATAAATACGTTTTCCTTTTTATCTTCACAATCTAGAGTGATTTTTCTATACTGTATGTAGGTATGATGCTGTGCAGGAAACAGGAGCACTGAATGGAGAGGGAACAGTTACACAGGCAGGGCTCAGGAAATCTCTCACTTCAGGAAATTCAGCCAGAGAAAAGGAGGTAAACAGTGCAGAACAACTGCAGCATTCAAGCTCAAAAGTATCCATGGCCGTCAGCTACAGTGCAGTAAGTCTGAAAATGTCACCCCAGACTTCTCTATGTTTTATGCAGGGTACCAACTATCTTTTTTCCTACACTGTGTATTCACCCCACACTTCTCTTGTATTATTCACCCCAATTTTTAATCATCATAGTTTCCTAACTCGCAATATATCCTGATTAAGCCATTTTCCCACTGAAGATGGCACTAAAGGCATTAGGACCCTAAAATTTAGGGCTCCCCCCAGCCCCAACCTCTCCTTTCTGCACCATGAGCCCTGCGCTTGCAGCAAGGAATCCCGAGATGTAACTTTAGACCCAGGATGAATATTGCCAGCTCCCAGATCAGCTCTCACTTCATCCCCTCCTTCCACAGCCGCGAGCGTTTGCGTTGCAGCTCAGAAGAGCAGTAGGGATCGGTGGTGCCTCCTGCCAGGGAGAGCCCAGCCAGTGTCCCAGCTTCCCCCCCGCAGGCATTTGACTACAAAGCCTAATTTTGACTTGTGCACTTTGTATGATTTTTGTCCCACTCCTCAAAGTTTTAAAGTTATCTGGAAGAAGGATATCAAAGGTGTGAAGCAGAGAAATAATTAAAGGGTGGCAGCTCTATTTCACCATATATTATGGCCCCTGATCCCTTTGGAAAGTCCAGACTAAATTAATCCCAGCTAAAACATTTTACAAGCTTGTACAAACTCAACAGGGACCTTGGCTGAACTCTGGCAGGTGGGGAAAAAAAAACAGAGGAAGCGGTAAAGAGAGAGGTAACTGTTAGAAGAGGCATGAGGAGCTCCAAAACCAGCTTGGGAAACCAGAAATAGCCAGAGCAGGCAGGGGCAGTGTGGGTGTGCACACACGTGCACGGGGAGGATCCAGCTCTCTGAAATTTCCTGGCTGTTCAACACAAAATGAAGACAGCCCAAATGCCCAGCCATTGACACGTTCTCCCCTCAGCAGAGATGTGAAGCAGCTCTGTCTGAGCAGATGAAAACCCAGTTTCCTCTTCCAACAACCAGACAATCTTGCTAGTAATGGATTAAAGTAGTTTAAGTAACTATAGAGTTAATAAGGTCAGAAGGGCAAGGACACAGTTACATTTTGATTGTTTTGAACTACGTATCGCTTTGCATTTTTGTTCCTGTTTTAAATACAAAAGTAGCATTTTTTGCCAGAGCTGACATGGTCTAAGGATATAAGCAAGGCAAAGAGCACAGGGAGAAGTACCATCTTTTATTAGTCAATGCACAGAGAAAACAGATGAGCTTTCAGATACCGAAATCTGCAGACATGAGATCTTCACAAAGCGAAGACCACTGCTCTTCAAATGCATAAACACAAACATACACATATATATATACACACACACATATAAAAAAAAACTTCCTACCTTGCTTTAAAACCTGAAAGACTTTCTCAGGTTTGCACTGCCAGTAACAAATACAGCTAGTCTTTTCTTTGGTTGGAGAAAGAAAATCACAGCGGAGAAAAAGACCGTGGAAAGACCCAAGCAGCAGAAGACACGGTTAGCTACTACCTACTGTGATTATGGAAAAGTGCTATTCCTTATTCTGCACCTCGCTTCTCTTCGCCATTCTTTTCAACCACCTTAAAAATCATTTTAGGATTTAAGCAAATAGGGTCATCTGGGGGATTTTATGCTCCTGGCTAAAGCCTTCCCTGACCCTCCCTTGAGGGAAAGAAAAAAAAAAAAAAAACCCAACAAAAACACCCAAGCAGCAACAAAGAGAAGTAAGTTTGCAGTTCTTCAGCATTCCCTTTCCCCCTCTCCTAATGCAAATTCAGAGCAGTTCCTTTAGAGACTGTAAACACCCACACAACTTTGCAGGTGGGGAAAAAAAGAACCCTACACCAGTAAATATATAACAGCAATTTCTTTACCCTTTCTTTGCTAAGTGACTGGATATAAAATCTGTTGCTGCCTCATGGACAAACACACACAGAGCCTTCGGCAGAATGGAAAGATGTTTTGGGGCACTGCAAGGATTTGATGGCTGTCTTATCTTTCCTTGTACACTGAACAGTCTGCATAACCTAATAGCATTAGCTTACTAACAGATATATTAATAGGTGTGGGGGGAGGGAAAGGTAGAGGGGAAAAAAGCCACTAAAACATATTCCACCTACACATCTCGCTACTAATCATAAACTCAGGTAGAAAGCAAATTGCTTCTCCTGGACCAGGAGAAGAAGAAGAAGAAGGAGAAAAAAAAAAAAAAAAAGACTGAGAGAGAGACAGGGAAAAAGGACCTATTTTCATCTTTTTCTGGAAATCATCATATATAAAAATAACAACCCTATACTAATAATTGCATTTATCAATCCATGACAAAGAAAGAGAAAGTAAAAAAACCAACTCAAGAACTGCCACAACATCTTACAGTTAGTAATTTCAGAGTGATAAATATAATGCTGGCCTCAGACTGCTAGAAGGATTAGATTTAGCTGTAAAACAAGAAGTGCAGTTAACAGTTGCTGTTGGGTCTGGTGTTAGGATTAGAAAGCACTGCTAATCACAAGAAATGTAAAAAGATTAAGAGGTGATGGTTGCCAGTAAGGTTTTTAAGAGCATGTGAGTGCTGGAATTCATTTTGGGATTAAAATTCCTCAAGAAAAATAAAAAAAGAAAAAAAAGACTAGATCATAAACACAGCAGCCAGTTTCACTTGTACTGTCCACAATCCATTCCCAAGGATTAAAGTTAAAAAGAGTGGAAAAGTGAAATGTATGCCATGACTTACGCTGAAGAGTCCTAGAAGGGCTTTAGTGAAAAGAAGCAAGCATTTTTACTCTGGTACCTACGAATTAACTACTGTAATCTAAAACATATTAGAATACTGGGTTTGGGTTAGAGATTTCACTTACCAAAAACCTGCCTGAACACAGCAGAATCACAGGTTTTAAAGGCACTGTAACAGAAATGATGATGGCATCTAGTATTCTTCCTACTGAAAGGATGCAGGTAAGAGAACACCTTAATTTCCTGGTTTGTTTCCAACTGGTTTAGATTCACCTATATGATCTATTTATGTTCTTAGTTACCAAGGACAAGTAAAGCTCCCCATATAAAATACTCAATCTGGAGTGTGTAAAAGAATCCTCCCCAGGAAAAAAAGAAAAGAAAAAATCAGCTTCCAAAAACCTCAAAATAAATACTATCTTTTAAAAACCAAATTTGAATTTTGGATGGAAAATTTTACTAAAAAGCCACTTTAACCAGTGCAGACCACAGCATAACGTGGTCAGATTCCCTAGCTCGCTTATAACAGAGCGCTCTCCATCAGCAACAACTGCAAAGTTCATCACTGTCACCCTCGGCCACCACCATCCCAAACTGCACAGTCTGTATTACAACATCTCAAGGAGAACGCAGACCTCTGCAAAGCCCATGGGTTTCCCCACAGGCCTGATGGACAGTCAACAGCTGTTTAGCGGTGAGGCCACCCAAAACTTGCCTCTCTCCCACAGTGTCCCAAATTTATCCAATGATTCAGAGTAAAATTCAAGTGCCACCACGTGATTTCATGAGCATTCGCTCTGCTCAGCTGCATTTCCTCCTGGGTTTCCAAGGAGCTCAAATGTTGATTCAGACCAACCTCTTTTCACTCATTAATTTACCTTCTGTAAATCTGGACCTTTCTATTCAAGGGGTTGAGGAGTGGTGTGGAATGAGACCACTTCATCATTTTCTAGCACACCTTTCAGTCAAGTGCTTCTGGCGCATCTGTCTGGATTTTCAGACTCTGTAAGACTGCTTTTCCCTTCTGCTCCCCCAAAATGAACATTTTTTCCAGATGTCTGTAGCAGAAGCAGAAACAACCATCTTCCAAGAGTTATAAAACAGTCGTATTAAATAATAGAGGTGAAAGCACTGTGTATGATTTCTGCAGAAATCTCTTCAGTAGAACATATAAATTTATTCACTGCATTATGGAACAGTTTGAGAAAACAAGATCATACAATGTACACTGCCTCTATTTAAATTGTTTCATTTCTATTCATGAGTGCTCTGATTAGATACACTGAAAATATCATCAGTAAGAAATAAATAATTCTGCCAAATTAATAGTTGTTGATTTCTTTTACCTGAAAACGTAAGTAGCATCTCATTCACACTAGATAAAGCTGCTATAATTTGGATGCATCGATCTTGTTGGTTCAAGTCTACACAGCACAATGAGACAGGTATTCATCTACGTTTTCTTAATATTAAACACCTTCTTTCAAAATAAGTTCTTTAGTGAGTTAAAATGGGCTGGTACATGCTTTGTTTGGAGAGGCTTAGTAGCCAGCTAGGGGTTTTTTTTCCCCTGTAGTTGTTTTCCCCAAATAGTGGGTTGAGAGACATAAATTGCTTCAAATGTAGAAAATGGTTTCAAAATGGTATTTAGGGAATACAGGTAAACTTTCTGTACCTGACAAAATTCATCTCAAGCTCAGCAAATGTTCTTTAATTAGTAACACCCTTCTGCCTCAGAAAGGAAGTGGCCAGAAGAAACCATCACTAACATAATTAGATGATGGGAGCTACTAACCAGCCCCCAAAAAAGGGCTCCCCAGTACCTCCCTCCCTGTAAAATATTTTGCTGGAGAAACACGGGAAGGGGTGGATTTCTGCAAATGGAGCAGAAGATGATATTATTCAGCAGAAAGATCAGACTAATATTTTGTTTGGAAAAAAAAAAAAGATACTAAAAACATAGAGCTAATACGCGTTTTAGACATCACAGAATGATGAATGTAGTATGTCTGCTCAGCTCACGAACATCTGAGAAAAAGCCCTCTACATTTTTGAAAAATTCATCTAGTTTGACTCGACAATGAATTCTTCTTCTAAAAATCAAATATAATTGCTGTAACATTTCGAAAAATCTAAATGCACAGCTGAGTACCTTAAGAGCACCCTGTTTGCAAAGCAGCCAAGTGATACACCTCAGAGAGCTACTGTTAGCTACTGCAGGCAAGATAAATCAAGAAAATGCTGAGTTGAGGTGCAATTTGACAGTTATTAGCAGAACAGGAGTAATTTGATGAAGAAAAAAAATCTGACAATATCTCAGTTCACAGCAACAGATTTTGGAAGCCTATTTGCACATAAATTGGAAAAAACAATTCTTGCATTAGAAACTGATGAAGATGAAACAATATACCCTAAATCCTAACATATTTGAAATTATTTTCTTTGATTCAAAGCTGATAATCCTGTAACAGGCAGTAACTAAACAGGGGTTTACCAGACTTGCTCTGCATGTTGAAGAGACTGCACGGTCAGATCCTGATCTAGGGCCATTCAACTATCAGAATAACTGGATTTATGGCTATACGCACCTTTGTTTTTGCCATTTGAAAGCATCTACAGTGCAGAGAACATTCGGCTGTGTTTTAAGCATTAGCGGCATAAATATCCCCTCGTGTAGCATATACTTCACCACTTCTGGCTTCCCATAAATCAAACACACAACCAATCATCTTTTTTATGTTGGACGTTAATGGCAACTCTATTATTCAAATCCAGGCTGTGTAGAGTTGCCTTTCACGGGGATGTAAAGCAGCTCACGAGCAGGCTTATGACTGTGCAAGGGAAGACTCAAATCTGGCCATGATCTTCCCACTACAACCCCACCGCCGCCAGAGAGGTGATATTCTGCATCTTTCAATTTATCTCATCTGTGCAAAAGGCTTTTTAAAAAAACTCCCATAAGCAGGAAGAAAAAAAAAAGAAAGCCTTTTGCGCTCTAAAAGAACTGCCTCTGTGTCCCCATAAACACTCAGCATAAATGTTTTCACTCACATACTTGTAAGCGAAGATGCTGTTCTTTACTGCATTACAATTAGACGCATAGATTAAGAGATATCTTTCATGTCATTACATCAAACTCTTCTACAAATGTACAAAGGGATTTTATAGATTGTCATCTTTTCTGCTTACCACTGAATTTTCACACTCAGTGCGAAATGCAGAAAAGTGAAAGATACCTTCCCCGTGTTTACAGTGCCCACCAAGAACCATTGTAAAACCAAATAAAACAACTTAGCTATGATTTAAGCAGCACAAACTGTTCTCCCACGAGGTTTCTTTTTTTCTCTCCCGTTCCCCTCATCTTTCAGTTCATGAGGACAGGGAACATGAAAACTAAATGGATTTATGTTTAAATAATTCATCTTTTTAGGCACATCAAACCAAGTACTAAAGTTCATCCACAGGGCTGGCCAGATTTAGCTGATTCCAGTGGTATTTTAAACAGCATTCTGGAAAGCTAGTCACAAAAGGTTGCGAGGAAATGCTCAGCAGCTGTGTTGATAGAGTTGTTTTGAAACAACACATGTTGAAACTCTACCTATTCTTACCGAACACAGCTGACAGGGAGACATTACCAGCCGTCCCGAACTGCCACTGCATTTTGGAGACTCATGCTTGCACAAGAGATGCTTTGTGAGCGGGGTGAGCTCTGGCACATCCTGGGAAGACGAAGAGAATTACAAAGGCTGAGCATCATTTTCCTGCCAAGTGGTGGGAAAACATGCGGCAACATAAAGCATCTTTAGGAGCACAAGTCCCACAGGGTTGACATCCGCACTAGCTGAACTGATCCAACGAGCCAAGTTGCCTTAAACTAAGGTCTCATGGGGACTAGGAAGTGAAGCGATGGTAGTAACTCTCCTCCTCTTTAAGTTATGGAGGAAAATAGAGAGGGCTTTTATATATTTTTAAACATCCTAAGAAGTACAAACAATGGATTTACTCTTGCAAGAAGTCTAACAATATTCCTTTGTAACCTTTACCATACTTGCACTTAAAGTCATGTTTAATGTGCTAAATAAACCGTACCAAATTCTTGCAGCTAAAGGGCAGGGAGGGAAATCTAGGGACACGGGTTTTGTTTTTTACTCCCTTAAAAGTCAGAATCCAAACTTTCAATTCTTAATATTAACTGCTGGCTTTAATAACACAAGTGGTCTCTCTCCTGCAAGTGGCTATCAATGTGTTAGAAGAAGAGTCTGCAAAAGCGCACCAGAGAAATAGGTCTTTCACGCAACTAAGATCTGTTCCTCTGATTTACACCAACAAATTCGCGTTGTCCAAACTAAGTTAGAAAAAGCAGCAAAGAAATATAATTAAATTTCAGGATACAACAACAATTGACAACAATTTTAGCAACAGTGCTTTGCCTGTGTAGGAAGTGGGTGATTGAAGTGAAGAAATCATTTTGCCATGTGGAAACCTTGAGCAGGTTAGTAACCCGCTTCCGTACCAGAGATGAATTTTTGCAGTCAGGTTTGTATCTTCAAATTCACTGAACTGGAGATTTATTGCAACAAAAACAGAGAAAACCACTGGAGGGATGTGTTGGAAGTGGAGCAGGACAAAAGGAAAACAAACACAGAAAATAACAATATTCTTGGATTTGCAGTGCAACCCTCACTGATTTATTCCAAATGAGTTTGTGTTTGCAGTCTAAATTAACATGACTCGTAATACTATAACCCAAATCACACAGAGATAAGATTTGGTAGAGAGTTAAGTTTTGCAGAATGTGTTTTGGATGAGTATCATTAGAAATAGCTCAAAATACCTTTAAGAAGTATCATCTTAATGACATGCTCACTCTTGAGGGGAAATTTTGAGCCCTTCAGCAGAAAGCAATCTCACTGCAAGCAGGACCTTAATGGCTTTGAGCTACTGTTTATGCAGTGGGAGCCCTCTTTAAATCAAACATATTTAAAAGTGTCCTTGTTCTAAGTCGCCTGTACTGGGCACCCCATCACAAATTTATGTCCTTGTGCTTTGCAGAGTAATGATGTCCATATACCCACATAAGCTGTCTGTGAGCAACACGGACTCTTCCACTTGGCTAATCTTCCCGCATTAGGTGGGAAAATTAAGTGCCTCATAGTCCTTGGATGTGGAAGCCACTCTAAAACAAAATGTGCAACATTTATAACATATGCATAAAATACATGTTTGATGAGAAAATGCATGTTAATTGATTCTGACAAAGAACCACCACAATACAGTCCATCATAACAAAATGCTTACAGTGACGTCTATCGGATTACAAGTTCTGTTGGTGATGTGGAAACCAGCATTCATTTCCTTCCATCATAAAACAAAAAGCTTGCTGTAACCTTTTTTTTTTTTAAAGCTTAAAACTGAAATTGTTCTTACTGTAGCCCAGCTGACAGTATTAGTTGTGGAAAAGCTCGCTTCCAGAGGAAGTGGAAAGTAAAAACAAAGTTACTGTGACCTTAACAATAATCCTGTTTGCATATTACAATACATTTTCCTAGTGTAACATGGCAAAGTCCCTTGTGTTCTGGTCAGAAAAAGTCATCTTCCAGTAAAAGCATACTGTGATCAATAACATTTTCGTAATAAATTATATTATCTCTCACTGAAACACTTTTTCACTTGGCATTTCGGGCTGCCGAGTAGGGGAAATTCACGACAAAACTAAGATGGTAAATGAGATACTGCAAATTAATTCCATCCAAGAGCAATCTTTTCGTTCGTGAACAATTTGACAAGCCTGTGTCGTCTGACTTCAGCAGAAGCTTTCTCAGCTTTCAAATATACACGAAACAGAAGAATCTGCTCCACTACCATACCAAACTTCACTTTAGTCTGCATAATTTTGTGTTGAAATACATTATAGTTTCGACAACCAACTTTGAGACCAGAATTGGTGGGGCATACTCTAAATATTAGTTTGGAAAATAGACTCGGAAGTCTGCAATATCAATTGTGAAATGCTATTTTCAAGTCACAGCCCAGAGCATGGCAGAGCGCAGGAATCCTGCTCTTTTCAAGCCGTTTTGCCACGAAGTCGCCTGCAATCTGATCCTGAAAAGGCCCAAGTGATGAAAATGCCAGCTGAAGGATCTCAATTTGGTACTGGCAAAGTTCAAAGACAGCTTTATAACAATGGGCATTACAGTAAAGTACTTCTCTATACGCGTGTCTGAAATTACTTTTGCTACAGTGAGTAGCAGCTTTATTCCCCCCATGGAGCTGATGTCCTTATGCAGGCTGAAACAGTGACCCGGTGGCACACAGCCAGGAGCAGAGCCCATGCTCCTCGCCTTCTGCATGAAAGCCCATCATCATTCTAGCAACAGCAACAGTAGATCCAGCTGCATTACTGAGAGTAATTGGTGGTTAGCATGGTCCAGAAAGGCATGATCCTGCAAAAAGGCTTGGGTCCACACAGGATATTGTCAGTAGGATTACTTCTATGCACCTGATCTTGGCAAGATGAGGTACAGAATCACTGCTGTATTAATATCTCAGCATAAGGAATAAGGGGCAGGCAGTTGTTGAATATTCATGCTGTAGCAATGCTTTCTGTATGAAGTCTCTAGCAGGAACATGTAAAGGATGTACCCACACCTTGAAGAGTTTACCATCCAACACCCCAATTAAAGAGATACTTCAGTATGTACCCTGTTTTAAGCTCACAGGGCAGGCTCACTGAGTAACTGTATTCCTACAGTGAAGGATGCACTCAATTCCTGTACTTCATCAAGACTCATGTTGAAAACAACATAAAAGAAGTGGGAGAAAACAGATGAAAATTTAATTTACATCTGCAAATCTCAACACCTCATGAGATCAGAAACATGTAAAGGGCCAAACAACTCATCTACCTAAGAAGTCATTCATAAAAGATAAACATCCTTTTTAATTGTGAAGAAAATGCATGCAGGGGAGATGCACAGTACTCAGCAGTTGATGGAATAAATCCAAGCAGCAGCAGATACATTTGTGAGAGAGAAGGGGCAAAAATAAGATTGGTCCCACTGATAAGCAGGAGCATAGATGACATTATAAGCAAACTGGATGGGAAGGACAAAATAATCAAGGTTTTAAAGGACAGGACAAAGTTTGTCGGGTTTTTTCATTGTGTTTTTTCGTGGATTTTTTTTTTTAAACAAAATAAATTAGGCAGCAAGTCTTCATGTAAATGAGCACTTATAAAACAGCCTTTCTAGGTGAATAATTTCTTTTACGATTAATAAAATCTGCAATCCGAGTAACAACGTTCTGATGACTTTTTGCCATTTGCAATTATCGCTCATCCTGGCACCAAAACCTCATTATTATTAAAGCTGACAAAAAGAATACTTAACTGTTTCTATAAAAGGACTTAATTTTTAAAAGAATCCCAAGTTTCTAAGCTTTGTTTCTACTTCCAAATCTTGAATGTGAAAAATGAGGCCATCCTAGCAACCCTTGTGTATGTCTGCTTCGATTTCCAACAAGTAATTTGGATAAAAGCATCTAATTTGTACCGTAACACAACACATTACAAAAGCATACTTCTTTGGTTTAAAAGCAACCTACAAAGAGTATGGAGTTAACGTAACCCTGTATAGCTACAAGCATGTAGTTTATACTACAAACATACATTTGCCTTTTTTATAGCAGTTTTCTCCCAAGGAACTAAAAGCATTTAACAGTTACCATAGGACTCGCAGCACTCTCGTGAATAAGAGTATATAATCTCCATTTTAACGGCATGGAAGCTGAGGCACAACTATTACAAAGGCGGCTGTGGCAGAGAGAGGAACAGGAACCATATCCAACTCTGAACTCTGTGAGTAAATCCAGGCCTACCTGACATGTATTATCTATAGCCAGAAAGGAACATAGGCATTTTCGTGTTGGCACCTATAGACACGTTAGTATGAACGTTGCCTGTGCCTCGCTCCATCCTTGCTCCCTGATGTAACAGCACAGCAACATCAGAGCCCTGTCAAAAAAAACCCCAACACAGATGCTGTTAAATGGACTCAAACACACAAAAAAATACTGCCTGATGCGTAGGTGCTTGACAAACATTGATCCAGGCTCTTTATAAACACAGATCTCCAGTTTGTCATGATTTAGTGGATGGTTAAAGATCTGGAGCACACAGCGAGCCAGACTCTTCCCAGGGCACACAGTAAACGAGGCAACAGGCGCAAGCTGCAGCAAGGGAAAATCTGTTAAGATATAAGGAAGAAAAATTCAGAGTGGGTGCTTAACCAGCAGAACGGCTGCTCAGGGAGGCTGCAGACCCCGCATCCTCAAGGGTGTTAAAGGACTTGCCTGGACACAGACACAGCCCTGAACAACCTGCTCTGCCTCTGCAGTTGGCCTGCTTTGAGCAGAAGGTTGGACAAGATGACCTCCCAAGGTCTTTCCCAAACTGAATTATTCTATGAATATCATACCAAAGACAAGTGAGGTTATTCCTTGGTTTCTCTGCTGCATCCCAAAGCTTATCACAAATTCATACAAAAAGTCTGACCCCAGAGTTGTGTGACTTTTCCTACTTCATTCAGCTTGCTCCTTCTCCTGAAAAGGATGACATGAACAAACCCAAATCTTTGCTTTCGCCCACCTAAAAACTACAAAAATGAAAAGCAAAACGCAATAACTCTGTTCAAGCTCCTGAACACATGTGGTCATTTGAGGTCTCACTTTGAGTTTACATACCTTCAGGACCCTCTCTCCTAAGAAAGACTCCAAAAAGCAGTCAGTCTACTGTGCAGAGAGACCTGTGGTTATTAAAATAACTGCATCACAGAAACAGCTCTCAACTTCTTAATTTCAAATTCCTCCTCCCCACCCACACTTTTGTAAGAGGTGCTGCATGTGGTGAAAACCAATTCAGTCTGAACCAGAAAAAACTGGGGTTAAGTACTTCCTCAGTTGGAATACAAAAATTGCAACCACACGTGATTGTCAGGATATACAGGGCTACAGACAACATGCATAAATACTTTTTATATTCTTCAAAAAACTAAGCGAGTTAAAAGGCCTTTTAAGGGGAACAGCTGAGCTAGGAATATCCAAAAACGGTAAGACAGGCAAGTGTGCAACTCCTACGTGCAGCCCATTCCCAGAAGGAGACAAAGTCCATCCGGGAATTCAAGCCCCTTTCAAACTTCTCACAGATAACAGAAGCCTTCAGGAGGAAGCCTGGACACAGGTGGCTTCTCATTTCCAAATTAATTTTTTTTTTCTTCTTTTGTTACCACCAGATCACAGCCATGGTGGCAGAAACACCCACAGGCATACCATAACCTAACAGAATAACTTTGCAATAATTTGATATTCGGCCTAAGACTATCCTCCGCATTTCATGTTGATGTGACTAGGCAATGCTGCAACTTATCACAAGCCGTATTTGCTAGACATTCCCCACCACAGAAAGTGAATTAAACTGTCACTCATCACTGTATGATCTGTTCTGGTGTAACTACTTCTTCATGAGTTGGACAACATTCCTCTGAATTAAAAACAAAACACTTTGTTGCAAGTTAAAGTCTTCATCCTCATTTCTGTACCTTTTCTTTTCCTTTCCACTTCTCTTATTTTCTGCTCAACTATTTTTCCCCTGACTCAGTATGTTTAACCCTCTCTGCTCCACTCACCCCCTCAATACTTTCTTTTGCTCCCCTCCTTGGTAGATATAAACCAAAGACTTGCACATGAGCTCCAGCCACCCTGGCCAAACTATTAAATATGATCTGAGCACTAACTACTGATGCCCTCTTGGTCCTTCCCCTAAGGCCACTTACAAGTAAACCAGTCAGCAAAGCTTGCAGGAGCACAGGAGCATGTCCCCCTTCCCCAAGGACCAGCTGATCAGCGTGTCAAGCTAAGGCTGAGACTGTATTCCTGAGTGTCCATTTCCTGGCATATCTCCCAACATACATGTTCTATGAAAATATAGGAAAAACAGATACATTATTCATCATGAGGGCTACTAAAAAAGTAAAATTCGGAGAACATTTGATTTGACTACAATTACAGTTGTTGGTATCTGCAATTTGCAGCATTACACACACATGCAGGGACAAACATAAAGAAGGAATATAAAATAAGAGCCTTATTCTAGTTCAGACTCAATTTCCAGCAACAGTTTCATAGACATATTATTATATACACTATTTATGACTGTGTACTGGCAGCACAGAAAAAAAGGATTAAATATACTCTCCCGTACACACTTGTACACACCTAAGCATACACACAATTTCCTGTTTTACCATGAACATACTAATGATAGGAATTGAAAAAGATTTTTTTAATTATTAAAGCTACATTGAAAGCTTTAAGCTAGTTGCTCAGGGAAATAGGCCCATTTCCAAAAGTGAAAGATTTGGAAATGGACTTTCACTACTTCCAATGAGTAGTTCAAACTCATTTATGGGAGGAGGCTGCCAGAAACGTTACAATCAAGATGCATTGGGGATACTGGGGTGTTCAATAAGGAAACCTGTGAAGGAACAGCAAACGCTGCAAGTAAGGATTGCACAACAGTATGTAAGAAAGATTAAACAGATTAAAAATAGGAAGAAAAAATAGGACTTGGTGGTCTTGGCAGACAGCAAGTAGAACTTAAGTCAGCAATATGCCCTTGCAACAAAGGCCAAGCGCATCCAACCTTGGCTGGGTTAGCAAAAGCACAGCCAGCAGGTCCAGAGAAGTAATCATTCCCTTTCCTGCAGGATTTGTGAGCCCTCCAGAACAAGAAAGCTTTGACATAGTGGAGCAAGTCCAGTGGAGTATATTGGTGGCCGGAACACAAACTGAGCTCCTACAGACCTCACCATGTTTTCCAATTCCCCAAAGGGAATGTATAGAGAAGACAGAGTGAGCCTATTCTTGGAAGGGCACAGAGATATGACAAGACGAAAGAAGCTGCAACAATAGAAAAATCAGATTATAGATGAGGAAAATATCCTTCATGCGGTGGTGAAACATGGCAACAGGGGCCCTAAAAGTTTTGGAGTCTGCATCCTTGGAGATACTCAAAACCCAACTGGATGAGGCCCTGTGCAACCTGCTCTAGGTGATCTTGCTCTGAGCAGGAGTTTGGACTAGATGATCTCCACAGGTGCCTTCCAGACTGAATTATCTCACAAATCTATGTATCTGGTTGGGAGAAGCCAGAAAGCTGGTCAAAGGAAGCCAAGAGGACAAGAAAGGTATCAAACAGCACCAAGGGCCAGGATTAGCTCCATGAAAAAAAACCAACCCAGAGGATTGCAAAAAGAAGCTAGGCAAGGGGTGAGGCAAGAAAAACAGCAGGTTGAAAGAGAAGGTGGAAGCAGAGGATCAAGACTGAGGAAGAGGCAAAAAAAGAAAAACCAAATCTGTCCACTAAATTACACTTTCCTCCAGTAGCTGGGAAGTGAAAAATCCCACAAGAGTCATTCAACAATGAAGTCAAGTATTTAAGTTTCTACTCTGATGTGCATAGCAGAATTGGATAAGAGAGGGAATCAGTTCTTACTTTCCCCTCCCCACACCCCGAAGAAACCAAATAACCTTTAATCTCCCTTTTCCAAATATTTAAACGTTATCTTGCAAACCTCACAGATATTTATAACTATGTACATTATGAAGAATGTTTCATTTGTAATATAAAAATACATGCACACTTGTCAGCTTAAAACTCAAAATGTTCACTACATCCAAGTAAGTGTCTTACAGCTTTTTACAATTTTGTAAGATATAGGCCTATGAATCTGTACGCATAAAAAACTTTGCTCCCTGTTGGAGTTACAGCAGCAAATTCAAATACTCCTGAACAGGTTTACAGCATTAGCATTCATCCTACTATGTTATTTTCTATTGTAACACAGATGCTCAGTTGCACATGCTCCAACGAGAACTTGCAAGCAAATAAGAGACCATGAAAGAAAAAAAACCAAACAAAAAGAACCGGTATCTGCACACTTACCCTGCGATATCCAGAATCTGTATCAAAATCAGCCTCAGGTGTAACAGTCAGTAAACAGGACTGCAAACCCTTGCATTTAGCAGGAGGTTTCTGGGAAGCCAGATTACCTAGAAAGAGTTGAAAAGAGTTATTTTAATACATGAAGTCACCTATGCTTGATAAGAATAGGTTTCAAATGAGCCACAGCACAAGAAAAAGATAGCTGCACAATGGGAGACCACCATGATCAGCATGAAGAATTTAATCCTCTGAAGGTGACAGAAATTTGTTACGAAACACAGAGAGTTAGATGCTGGTAGATACTTCGGGTTTAGCAAAGAGCATCTTAATACCCAAGATAATATGGTGTTAACCCTCTAATCAAGGATGTGGAGGAGACTGGAAAGAGCACGCTATGTTGCTTCATTAGTTGCTATCAAAGAGAGGACAAGTTCAAGCATTTGCAAAAACAAGGCAATCTAGGATTATTTAGAAGTTCAATAGCATCCTAGAGTCTTTGGTAACACAGGGTTTGCCCATTAAATAAAAATAATCCCTAGAGATAAATTTAAAGAAATATATCTCATTTTAATGCCCAAAGTAAAATGACTATTCATTAAAGCAAAGCAGTTTTATACCTATGTTCTCCATCTCAGATGTAATATATATTGAAGTAATCTTTATGACAGGAAGTGGCATGTAATCCTGCAAGAATGAACTGCTGTCATTATCTGCAAATCAATACAATTTTTTTTAAGTGGATGTAACAGTACCTATTGATTTCATGTTTTAAGCACTGGAGTTTCAGTTTCTACCAGGAAGATTCTTACAATGACAAGAGAGCTGCATACAAGTAATTGAGTTGATGCAAACTAATTTGAAGTTTACAGTGCACTTCCCTTCAACAATGCAATCAGTGTTTCTTTCTCATTACCTCAGCTTAAGCTTTTTTTATTTTACATAAACTTTATGTTTTATGTAATTATAATAATTTCAAGGTGGTAGAGTAACACTTCACTAATCCTACCTGCAAGCTGTAGAAAGTTCACCATGCAAAACATCTCCTTGCAAGATATCTCCCTATCCTGCTAGTGTGTTATTACAGAATGTTTGTAAGACTTTTGCCATGTTTAAATAGCCTAACCAAATAATTCCCCTTGTGAAAGCCTAAAACTGGCTCAGCACTGAAGAGCTTACAGTCCAAAGAGGTGTGGTGAAGGTGAGGATGGTAAAGGAACAGGAAACAGAAGCACATGGAAGAACTAAATGACTTAGCTTAGGTCGCTTCACGGATCAGTCAAGCAATGAGCTCCATTGGGTCATGCTCTATTCCTTTAAGAGACTTTTACTGAACTGGTGAATTCTTACTATATTCCTGCAAATGAAGCATATAGCAACTTTGGCTCGACTAACCAAATGGCTCAGGTTGCAACAAATGATCTGTAATGAGAGCTGGGTGCAAGGCGAGATGTACCATCACACAGAATAAGAAAAAAAAAAAAAAAAAAAAGAGAGAGATCAGACCACTATAAAAAAATGTTTGAAGGGATGGATTAGAGCCAGCTGACATCGCAAAATTAATCTCATAAAGCAAACAAGGAAGCAAGGACAGGTAGCCTGGGAGGAATAGAGAAACTGAGCAGCCAGTGATCAGGTTAGGAAAGGCAAAGCCCTGATATAATTAAATCTAGCCAGGGACCTCAAGGGCAACAAGAAAAGCTTCTATAGGTACATCGGTGATAAAAGGAAGGCTAGGGAAAATGTGGGCCCTCTCTGGAAGGAAATGGGACACCTGGTTACCAGGGATATGGAGAAGGCTGAGGTACTCAATGACTTTTGTGCCTCAGTCTTCACCAGAAAGTGCTCCAACCACACCGCCCAGGTTGCAGAAGGCAAAGACAGGGACTGGGAGAATGAAGAACTGCCCACTGTAGGAGAAGAGAAGGAGTTCGAGACCATCTAAGAAACCTGAAGGTGCACAAGTCCATGGGACCTGATGAGATGCATCCGTGGGTCCTGAGGGAACTGGCGGATAAAGTGGCCAAGCCACTATCCATCATATTTGAGAAGCCGTGGCAGTGCGGGGAAGTTCCCACTGACTGGAAAAGGGGAAACATAACCCCCATTTTTAAAAAGGGAAAAAAGGAAGACCCAGGGAACTACAAGCCATTCAGTCTCACCTCTGTGCCTGGCAAAATCATGGAGCAGATCCCTCTGGAAACTATGCTAAGGCACATGGGAAATAAGGAGGTGATCAGTGACAGCCAACATGGCTTCACTAAGGGCAAAAAGTGCCTGACAAATTTGGTGGCTTTCTATGACAGCGTTACAGCACTGGTGGGTAAAGGAAGGGTAACTTGTGTCATCTACCTAGACTTGTGCAAAGCATTAGACACTGTCCCACACAACATCATTGTCTCTGAAGTAGAGAGACACGGATTCGATGGATGGACCACTCGGTGGATAAGGCATTGGCTGGATGGTCACACTCAAAAGAGTTGCAGTCAACGGTTCGATGTCCAAGTGGAGACCAGCGATGAGTGGCGTTCCTCAGGAGTTGGTATTGGGACCAGCGGTGTTTAACATCTTTGTCGGTGGCATGGACAGTTTGAGTGCACCCTCAACAAGTTTGCCGACGATACCAAGCTGCGTGGTGTCGTCAACACGCTGGAGGGAAGGGATGCCATCCAGAGGGACCTTGACAGGCTTGAGAGGTGGGCCCGTGCAAACCTCACAAAGTTCAACAAGGCCAAGTGCAAGGTCCTGCACATGGGTCGGGGCAATCCCAAGCACAAACACAGGCTGGGTGGAGAATGGATTGAGAGCTGCCCTGTGGAGAAGGACTTGGGGGTGTTGGCTGATGAGAAGCTCAACATGACCTGGCAATGTGCGCTTGCAGCCCAGAAAGCCAACCGTATCCTGGGCTGCATCAAAGGAAGTGTAACCAGCAGGTCGAGGGAGGTGATTCTCCCCCTCTACTCCACTCTCGTGAGACCCCACCTGGAGTACTGTGTCCAGCTCTGGGGTCCTCACCACAGGAAAGACATAGACCTGTTGGAGCAAGTCCAGAGGAGAGCCACAAAGATGATCAGAGGGCTGGAGCACCTCTCCTATGAAGACAGGCTGAGACACTTGGGGTGGTTCAGCCTGGAGAAGAGAAGGCTCCGGGGAGACCTAATAGCAGCCTTCCAGTACCTAAAAGGGGCTGACAAGAAAGCTGGAGAGGGACTTTTTACAAGGGCATGTAGTGATAGGACAAGGGGTAATGGCTTTAAAGTGAAAGAGGGTAGATTTAGATTAGATGTAAGGAAGAAGTTCTTCACCGTGAAGGTGGTGAGGCACTGGAACAGGTTGCCCAGAGAAGTTGTGGATGCCCCATCCTGGCAGTGTTCAAGGCCAGGTTGGATGGGGCTTTGAGCAACCTGGTCTAGTGGAAGGTGTCCCTGCCCATGGCAGGCGGGTTGGAACTACATGATCTTTAAAGTCCCTTCCAATTGAAACCATTCTATGATTCTATGAAACAGACAAAACATGTACAATTTTTAGTCCTTACTTCATGCAGAAAAGACAGAGCCCTGCCTAACCACTAGCTAGCTGCAGGTGAGTTTCTTGAAAATGTAAGGCATGATAATACAAGGAAGAAGCACATGAAAGGCCTGCAGAGTGGGCAGATTTGTAAGCATGTCGTCCACGTTATCCCCCATCATTCCTGTCCTCTCTGTCATATAAAGCTCCATCTTCCTCCTTAGCCAGCTTTGTTTACAGGATTAGACTTGACTCACTTTGGAGTTAAGGCTTTTCAAATAGCTGGTCTTCTTATTTATCTGTTTAACACTTCCTGAACATGTTTTTGAGACATTTCGACTGAGTTATTTCTGACTTTCACGACATAACTAAAGAATTTAGCAAGGACTGCCTGAAAAAGCTCAAACAAAAATAGAACCTTTTTTTTTTGTTTTGCTTTTTGTTTGTTGGAAAGAGCAGTGTTTTCATGAAGCAGTTTATGGAAAGGAAAGAAAAAACTCAAGGGAGTCATTTCTCCTTTGCATAGTGACTCATCATATCATAGTTACCCCATCATCTCCAAGGGCAACACGAGGCCAGAGCTTCTCTGGAAGATCTCCTTAGGGAAACATCCACTTTTCAAAGCCACCTCAGGACTTTTGTTCCAGGACTTCACAGAACAGAAGAGCAGCCTTTGACAGTAATAAAAAATAAAATGGGTTTCTGATAGGCCTGAGAAACCAATGACGGTTTTACATGAAGGAAACCTTTTTCTTTCCCACCTCAGTAATGAAAGACATGAAGAATATTTACAAAGTGCATTGCAGATTCTCGATGGCAGTGCCATAGGGAAAGGCAAAACAGACCTCACAGCTGGATATGGGACATCTGAAGAAAGAAGGATCAGAAGGAAAAAAGGAACAAGAAAAGCAATAATCTGTCACCATGAAAATGGTACACAAAGATGGGCTTAGAGTTCAAAATCTGTCTGCTTGCTCCTGAACATGCAGTCCCAAAGGAGAGTCAAAATTATTACTTGGGGCAACACAAAGACAGGATTAATGGTCTTTACTGTTTAACATATTGCAATTTACATTATTTACTAGCATTTGGGTGGGTTTTTCTTCCCCCACTTCAGAAAATCTTGGCTGTTTATAGGAAAGGATTTTAATCTTACCAAAACTTTACTGCAGTTGCCATTGAGAGGAAGTGAGGAGAGTAGCACCTGCCAGGCAGCTCTGAACCACTAGAATAAAACACTGGAAGTGGAAGAGGGAGAAGAACAGCAAGGAGCTTTAAACACCAAAACCAAAAGTTGCCATCTCTCACCATAGTGTACTACTGTAAAGGTAAAGCCTCAATTCCCTGTATCAATACTTATGAAGTTGAAGGTACATTACAGAAGCCTTTAGCAGCAACCTCATCTTTCCTTTGGGAGCCTAACAACCTCGATAGGGATGGGTCACATATCCTATACTGTATCTAAGCTTCCAAATTAAATGACTTGAAGCAACCTGATGGAAACCAAGCACCTGCTTCAGATATTTTATCATTGTAGTAGCAATCTTCATGAAGTAGGCAGCTCATTCTTCAGGGTAAAACTAGCAGAAGGGCAGACAAAACATGGTATAAGAAGATGGTGTCAGCTGACCTACCTCATCAACATGGGCATCTTCGTGAAGGGATGGAATAAATCAGAAGCATCTTTGGCTCATAAGACCTGGTCAGCAAGAAGCAGGTCTGGATCTTTTGGAAAAAGCAGCTATATCAATTGGATTCCCCTGAACTTCAGCAGTTCTGGGTTGGACAAAATAGTCCAACCTGCACCAGCAAACAATGAGATACGGTGACAGCACAAGCAGCTAATGGAAAGCTCACCATGCTTCAGCTTTAAGTAGTAAATTAGAAAAGAGGTTTCCAAAAGGCAAGAAAGAATGAGGGAAAGAATGATTTCATATGACGTCAAGTCAAACCCCCAATTTGCTTACATGGCAAGACACTGTTTCAGAGCTTCTCTGTTACAGATGAAGCATCTAAGGGTAATACAGCAGATCAGCTTATCCACCAAGAGCTGTGCAGGGTGAGAGAAGCATATGCACATTTAAAGAGCATCCTCCCGATCTGAAGTAAGGTGAGGAACAGGCAGCAACATTTGGCAACTCAGTACTGCAATGAGGGACTGTTCCAGAGCTTCCCTGAAGTAGAGATCACCCAAAAGCCTGCAGCAGAGGCACACAACATGGACCTCAGTGAAGACGCAACACACCACGCAGCACCTGCCCACAATGTGTCGCTTGGAGTTGAAAAAAAGTAATTGGAAAGGAAAAAGGATAAAGCCAAGGACATGGAGACAGTTATTGTAGGTTAATTAATCAGAAAAAGTTTAATAGAAAAAATATTCTATGAAAGCCTGCCCGTGCAGACAAGCTATAAATCAAATGTGAAGCACAAAGTGCTTTAAAAATGCCCTTTACAAGCTGCTCTGCACTGCAAACATAACCTCCTCCACATCATGTACCACAGCTTGGGGCATAGTCTGAAGAAAGGGAATGAAACACCCAGCAGAGGCACGGCTGGAACACACTCTCTTTGCAAATAAACAAGGCAAAGGAAAGCAAATAAGAAGGAGGGGGGGAAAGACTCCAATATAAGGTATAAACACTTACTAGGCAGGCTAAGTAGATGTTTCATAAGCTGTAAAAGAAGGGTACTTATAGGCAGTGTATCTAGCAAATCAAAATCAGTCACCCTGCAAACAGCCGAGCTTAGCACAACTGGGAAGCCATATGGGAGTTAAGTACAGACTGACGTACCCAAAGCTCTCAGTGGTGCGCAGGTTGGGCACTACTGCTGTGCTCTCCCAGTTATCTTTAGTGTATTTAGTTTGGGACTATTCCAGCTCTACAAGGGAAATCTCTATAATGCCTGGTGTGACCTGTTGTCCTAACATTGCCAGAAACCGACCAAGTGGTCTGAGACAGGAGTAATTACGGATCCCACAACAAGCTACACAGGCTCTGAAGTTGGGTGAAACTGCAGCCAAGAACTGCAGGCTTGGATAGAAAAAATAAAACACAGGGCTAAAACCGAAGGGTGCGTCCATTTTCACAGCCCCACTTGACTTTATGAGAAGGAGTGACTGCTCTGCACCATGATGCCTGCAGAACGCTATTGTGTATGTTGACCCTAATCTATAATTTATTACAGAATTTACAGATCTCTCTTTTCCCCAACTGACAACCAGCCAACTACTAATTTGCAGGCTGAAACGCTGCAAGGTTTGCAGACCCCAGAGCATTTGCAAGCCAAAAGGATTCCGAAATGCTTGGAAAAAGCCTGGCAGTGCTGCCGGTCCTCATTAAGGTCCAAAAGAATTTAAGCCGCAGCCACCAAGACTAAGGAATCACCTGAGAAAAATGACCAGATAGGAGGATGTCTGCACATGCCTAAAGTGCAAGTTATTTATATAAACCTTTTAACAGCAACAAATGAGAGCATCACTGGATGTACTGTCTAACAGCCCCGGGTTTGAAAAGATAATTGCTGGATTCCTTAAGACTACTTGGTATGTTTTACTCATAATGTTTCTTGCAATCACACTCATCTCTCTGAAAGCAGGCTGGGAACTATTTACATCTCTTCATCAAAGATTTAGACAGACTGACAGTAACCCTGAGGTTATTCTGTGTAATACTTTTTCAGAAGTCCCCCAAACTCAAATGCTGGCCTGTGCTTCAAAGAGTTAAGCTGGGGAAAGGGAAGGAGAGAATAATTTTTGTTCAGTAGCCCCCTGTGCCATTACATTGACGAATTAACTCCTCCTATGACATGAGGTAACTTTTGAGAAAACATTTGTGGTTTAGAACTGACTGTTCAGTTTGTATTCCTGCATGGATAATCACTTCTTTAAAAGGTAGTATACATCAACAATATTCATGGGGAGCTTTATAAGAGCTTGGCAAACATTTCTGACAAAACAAAAAACTCAAACAGAAGGATTACTCATAAAATGCTACATCATCAACTCTTTTGACAGGCATCTGGATTATGCTGCTCTTTAAAATGGAAAAACAAAGATGTCACTTCGAAGATTAAATGGAAACAGTGAAATATGCCATTAAAAATATCAGATCATAAACAAAGCTATTTTTGCAAACTCAAATGCAATGAGCAATTATGACAAAGTTTGCCAAGATAATTTACACTTTTTTCAAAAAATACTTTTAAAACACTAAGATGTACAGAGATCACAGATTACTAATGAATTTATAGACCTAGATGGTCAGACATCCAGCATTAATAGTCTATCAAGTCTCGTCTTTTGCTTCAAATGGCCTTTAGCTGATGCTCTAAATAGAGTTAAAGCATACAGACCTGCCCAACTAAACAAAACTCCAAAAGAAAATGCAGACAGACACTTTAGGAGCCCATCCTCAAAGAACGTATTTCACTATCCTTTCCCTAAACCATGTTAAACATAGAACTGCATTATCCAGTCAACAATTAACAATTCCTGTGTTATTCTGCAGCAAGACTCACAACCAGATGACTGTGATGATACAAATAGGAATTTCTTACTCATTGTAAGTTTATTTAATTCTTCTTTCCCAGGAAAAGCTCAAGGAAAGCTACTGAGATGCGTGGAGTTCAAAAGAGATACGCAAAATATTCACATGCAAAAAGAGACCGCTGAAAAGACTGCTTATTCAAACGAATGCAGAGTTCTAATGGACCCGCAATGTTCAGTTCAGAATTGTTCACCCGAATAGTGAGGTTTCTTTGAAGACAAATACACACAGTCTAGTAAAAGGGGTAGATTTCCCTAAAGTGGAGTCAGCTTCTTCACAACTCATTGAAGTCCACTGGCTTTGCTGGAGATTTGATGAAGGTAATAGGCAAGTACATGTGTTGAAAGGTCTTTTATTTCTTTATTGAAGCAAAGACTAGCAAAGCTACCTTCTTCTGAAATGGTTTGAAGGCATTGGGATTAAAAGGCTGAAAAGTTTTAGGACAGCTTGACTAACATATCTACCCAACTCCGTTGCTTCACCAAAGCAGCTGGAAACATTCAAAGCACTGCAGCATTTGAGAGTGAAAAGACCTCAACTTCTTTGACATCAGGAACCGACTTTCTGCAGTTCAAGGTCTTTTCCAGTTTTTTCTCAAAAAAGTCAATAGAAAAAGCAGAAACAGAACAAAATCTGTCGGATTTCCATTTGCAGATGGTTTTTAATAGAAAGTCCTACTCTTCCAGTAAGACTCTCAGGGACTATCAGGGAGTCAGGTAACATAACCAACTGCAGGTGATGTGAAGACAGCCACATCATACTTTTTGTAGTGTAGGAGGAATGCTATTCGGCAGCTGGAGAGCAGCAGGATAGGAACAGGCTGCTGCAAAAGAGCCAGGGCAGTGGCAAAGTAAGTACCTGGCTCTCAGCAGACTCTTCTGTGTTCCTCCTTGACTTACACAAAGCCTTGCACAACGCAGAGACAGACTGAGCAGAGAAGAGGAACTGCACTTGGTTCATGATGTACCAGAGACAGCAGGGATGAGGGGAAAAAACCTAAAAGCTCATTCTGTCGGGTCTGATGCTACAAAACGGAAACGGAGTGCACAGTATCATTAGCTCGAAAAGAACAGCCTGCGCTCAAAAGGGCAAAAGCAACTGTTTCTCTTACCATCTGAATGAACATTGTCATGCCCCAAGAGAAGGTAATATCCTTACACAATATTTAGGTACAAAATAGTCTGAAAGGTAAAAATACAGCCAAGGCGATAACACTGCTATAGTGTGGTATGGCCAGAAACATACTGCATCCCAAAAAGGTTTTCAAAGCTATGAGTGTCCACCTAAAGGAGTTACCCTTTGGGTATAGAGGGACTGACAGAAGTCAACTGATTCCCTAAGTACAGTCTCCATTTTCTCTCAGACTCATTTTGGACTGACAAGTTGACCATGGCAGGGGAAACCCTCTTCTCTTCACAGGGACCAATACACTATTTACTGACTAGATAATCATAGCAGTCCCTTTTTGACCTTAGTCCGATTCTCTTGCATATTATAAGGCACAGGACTCAATTTCTTGCCTTGTTCTGGAAGAAAAAATAAAAAACCTGTCATGATTACCAAACTTCTAGTGATGCCTTGGGGGTGTTGGTGAAAGGTTTTAGTGATTAATTATTCCTGCTGTCAAAATCTATTTGTTTTTTCTATTACGAATTTTCTTGGCTTTCATTTCTAGACAACAAATCTTGCTGTATTTTTGTTCAACAGGCTGAAGACTCTTCCTTTCTTAAAATTTCCCATGTAGAAAAGCTAATCAATTCTTTCCTTCTCTTAGATTAGGGTAATGAATGATTACAAGAAATCCCATGGCTTAAAGGCATGTTTTTCCACCCCGTAGCCACCATCATCACTCTTTTACCACCTCTCCTTATTTCGTCAACCTCCTTGAGGTGCAGACAGATCTGAACACAATATTCTGGGAGTGTCTGCAGTATGGTTAGACCCAGATTTAGCACAGCCTCCCTGAAGTTCTCCTATGGATGTACACAAAGATTGCCAACACAGGCAACACAACAGATTTGTGCTACAAGCTCACGTTTCTCTGGTGTCAGCTCAGGGGTGGAGCAATAGCCCTCTCTCCTCCTCTCCATTGAGTTCAGAGGGAGCCTAGGACAGCTAGTTTAGAGTAGGACACCAAACTGTAAATGGCTGAAGTTGGGCAAGCTCAATTCCCATCCTCACGCATGCCAAATCGAGTCATTTTGTTCTGGTTTCTTAATCAAAATGGTGTCATCAAGTCAAATGCTTTGTAGAAGCCATAAATATCAAACTCGCAATCACATTTAAACCACTTAATAGATACCAGGTTAGCTTAAGAGGATCTACAATGTTGGTAGGCATTAATTATATTTCTCTTACTCAACCCTTTATCAGCTGTCCCATTTATTACACCCGAAATCAATATTAGAATGACAAGACTCAAAACCTCATACTTTTGAGGCACAGATCTTGGCCACTTTTCCAAAGCAATGAACCAAATTTCCAAAGCTGACTGCCAGCAGCACAGTGGCATCATGGAGCTCTTAATCTCCTCTCTCCACCTCCCAATTACAACACTAAAAAAAGATCTGTAGCTTAATTTGTCATCCCCAAAGAAAGAGCAGAATAAACAGATCAGTTACAAAAGATCCCCTTTAGAGGAAAGAGAAGAAAGCATGCGAAGACAGAAGAGGAAGTGTGGGAGGTGAGCAGGTTACAGTCAATCAAATTTTTGATTCCATGAGAATAATTAGAAAGAGAAGCAATTCCTTCACAGCACGAATTTGTCCTCCTGATGTAAATTGTTGATTTTAGCACATATGACCATCACACAATTCATTCAATTGCATGAGGAGATCATGCTGTTAAAATTGAGCTGCTAGATTTAAGAATTAGGTTATATAAAAACATAGGGTTTAGGCTTTTTACATATGGTGCTGAGAAACTTTAATCAGTGGGTAGCCCGAGAGCTAACCTTCCCCAAGAAGAATCAGCGCTGCTTGCAATTGTCCAGATGCCTACATATAAGATAAGTGGAGATAAGTGGAGGGAAAGCATTTTCCTAGAGGACTCATATTTTCCTGGCAATCACATATTTTAAGTTGCATGCTTGGTGGGTGGCACATCAGTACTACCTCCAGCACCTCCCAGCTAGCAGGCTGTCTCAATAAACTTGGTGGACAGTCTCCACACAACTGCTCTGAATGACTTTCTGTAACGCCTCATTTCACATCATTAAGTTACTACCATCTTCGTGATGCTTTGACCATATCTGGAGAGATGCGAATACTCCAGGTGAAGAACCACAGTGCTTCCCTTGGCACACTTGTTTACAGCTCTGGCTAAAACACACGCAAGTTCAGCAGCTACATAGATAGCAGAGAGCTTGCTTGTGTCTTAACAAACCAGTACCAGTGCAGTCAGGAAGGTATTTATTTTCAAAAAGTCAGATAGCGCCCATGGAGAAGACTACTGTTATTTGTCTTACAGCCCCAGGCAGTGTCCTGCAGCCTGTCATCAAAGGCTTTGAATAAGACTATCACACACCCATTTCTTGACATAGAGAATATGCTGATGACAGAGTACGTACGATGATCATGTTCCAGCGCCAGGGATGCTGCTGTTTACTTCCTCAGTTTTCTCCTCATGGCCTAAGAGTCATGTCAGGATTAGTACAAAAGCCTTCTCCACAGCTCCAGCTCTGTGGTGATGTACTTTCCAGCCGCAAGCTCTCCATCTCATCTAACACCTCCATTCAAATTCTCCTCACTCAGTGCCCTCTCTTACGGTCCTCATTTGTCATATGCATAGTTCGGAGACTCTCAAAACACTGACTGCCTTCATGTGATTAGTCCAGACAACTGTCTGGTCCTAGACCATTTCCACAAGCTACACAACCCAAATGCCACGCTACAGGCACACACTATTGAGAAAAAGGTCTATCAAAACTGTTTTGCTGTGCTGCAGAGCTTTTGCAACAACTCGGATTCAGAGATGTGCAAGGCCCATGCAAAATTTTGAAATTCTGTAACAGTCCAGGACAAATCAACTGAAGATGTCCATGCTCCAAAGAACTTCCAATACGTTGGTCTCTCATGATCCATCAAATGGGGAAATCAAGTTACCAGTATAAAAGAAAATGCTTATTGTCTCATGTTTAATCAATTCATCCCTCCTTTGCATCAAATCCCACAGGGTGTGTCATCACAACAGTTACTAACTTCTGGCTACACTACTGCAATTCTCATGGAAATGTGGGCATGACCTAACACCCAATGGAAAAAAGTCAATTTATCTTTGAAGTCTCATGCATGGAGGTTACAGTTCAGCACTGGGCCCTCACTGAGGTGCAGGTAGTGTGAGCACCCCTTACTTTCAGAGAAAAACAGTATTGTTCCAATTTCCAGAACCGTAGCTGAAAAAATGGCCATTTTAATCAAAATGTCAGGGATAACACAAGATCTTAATCTATAGCTCAGTCTATATGGATCTCTGTTCAGCACTTAACACGACTCACCTGTTTCTTTGGACTCTTTCTCCCAAACTACAATAGACAGCCCCAGAATTAATCTTTGTGATTGCAAGGGTAACTTCTCACCATGAGAACAGTGTGGCCATGGGTTATTAATGAGAGTCCTGATCAAGTGCACATTCAGTCCAAATCATTTGCTAAAAAGTTATCCTCCTATAGGCTATATAAATACATAATACATCTACATTAACCTGTGTGACACCGAAGCAGCCTTTCGAGCAATCTGGCCTACTTTATCTCCGAAGTAGACTCTTATACCTCATTTGAGTGAGTGAGCACACATTTTAAATAATCATGAGAGACTCCAATTTTCACATTTTCATGGATGCAGTGTCAAATCTATTTGTAATAGGATCATCTATTATCTGTCAGTACTGAGCAAACTAGGTGAGAAAATAATGGTTAGTAGTATATTATCTGGAATCCTGATGAAAATTAGCATGAGGTAAGCAGAGTCGTTGAAAACGAAAGTGTTACTTTTTCATTGCTTAATGCAGCCTGCCTTAAGTTATTACTAATATGAGATAAGAAGTTGTTGGGATTTTTTTGTTGAAAAAAAAAGTTAATTTCCTCCACCCATTCAATTTTAGACAATTTTAATCCACTGAAGCACTCCTTCACACAGTAGATCTGTTTACGGCAAAACTTACACCAGTGCCAGAGAGAAAGAAGAGGAAATGTTGATACCTACTCCTGAGAGAGGTACTGAAGCTGGGAGTTTCACACATTTGATCCTGACTTTATGGCTTCCATGTGGACAGATATGCTACCCTTTATCCTGACACCCCATAGGTTACAGGAAGAGCTGGAAGGCTGCCGTATCTCCTTGTTCATTTTCTCATCTCCAGCCTATAAACTGAGGTGAAGAAAACCCAGTCAGACTCACTGCCCCAAGGTTTTCCTACCTTCTAAAGCAAAGCAGCTTTTCCTTCTTGGAGAAAAAAAATCAGCATATATTTATGTGTGTATCTGGGGATTAGCAATACAATCAGATTACGGACCACTACAGTACTTAGTGTAGCAGCAGCCTCTTCTGAAACTAGATGAAAGAAACACCTGGTGGTAAGGATGTCACCCCTCCATAACTCACTTGGTCTCTTATCCCTTCTTTACTTCCCCAAACGGCATTCAGGTGTGAGTTTCAGATCACTTCTGTGGCAAGAGGATGTACTATTAACCGCTGTCGCTTCTTGCCAAGCCTGTTTTGATACCGCAGCACAATGCTTCAGCTATAGATGCCTTCAGTGCCACTGCTGAAAGAAGCGCTGGAAAAGCTGCTGCACGTCAACACGGACTGAGGAACTGAAATTTGCTTCACTAGATCCACCCAAAGCTGTGTTGGCCAATGGAAAGAGGATGAGGAATCAACACTGAGGGGGAAGACAGGTCTTCTGCTGAAGTTACACATTATGACAGTGGAAACAGTATCTGAATACACCCACATAGTCTTTTCTTTGGTTTGCTCACAACATATTCAATGGTGGGGGAAAAAAAGGAACCAAAGAGAACTAGAGAGCAAATGGAAACATCATGCTTTGAAGCCAATAGGAAATTTTAATGGAATTTTGTTTGTCAGACCCATTAAAATGATCCTTTGATTTATGGAAGAAATACTTTTATTTTTAGTGGCTATAAATGAAATAGTTTTAGAGGTAAGAGTATTTCCATTTAGTGGACAAGAGAGTAAAATGTTTTTTTCCCTTAAGAAACCATAACGAAGTTCATACTAAGTTGTATTAAAGTAAATATTTCTCAGTTATATAGGATTAAAATGTAATAATTTCAAATTCAATTTAAAAAACAAAGTATTAAAACTTAGGTTTAATATAAGGGCTTAAACAGACTAAGGTTTAAATAAAATGTTGAATGGTATCAGTGAATTCTCTTTAGGATATGTGTAAAAGGGTAACAACTTGAAATTATACAAGAAATATCCATGGAAGATCTCCTTGCCACCCGAGGTCAATTCAAGCACGTTTGTGTATTTAAATACTGTAAAGCTCAAGTATATAGCTATATTATTACTTTTATAGCTGCTTAAGTGCTACTATTTTTTTTTTTTTTCCTTCTGTAACCTTTCCCAAGAAGTCAGATTTTTCAGCCTTGGCTGTCCAGAATTACATTTTTTCTTTGTTTGTTTCAACATAGCCAGCAGTTACTCAGAAAGTATTTTGTTTACTGGGACCAATTCACTGAAAATAAGAGCAAGAAAAGTTAATTTGTCAGTCATAGAGTGGAAAAAGAGAAACAAGTGGGAGAGAAAGATATTGTAGCCTAATATTATAGCCTTATAGGTATGAGGCCATATAATAACCAGTTTAGGTCCCTAGAAGTACATGCAAGCATTTTTTGAAAATCTCATTACAGCACCTAAGTGCATGGATACCAGAAGTTTGCATATACATAATACTCTTTGAAATCAATAAAACTGAAAAACTCTAAAGCCTAGATACACACAGGTTATGAAGTAGGTTGTGACCAAACGAGGATGTTAGTATCCAACACACGGTTTTGGCAAGCTTTATGAGCTTACATCCATGGTATTAATGATTTAAAGGCCACTTCTGTATGGGTTTTTCTCTACTTGGCCTGAAAGCTTTCAAGACGGTTCTGTTTTCGTATGTACCAGAACTGTGCTAGTCAGAGTAGCAAGGTTGCAATCTGGCTCTGCAATCTAGAAACTAAATGATGCAGCACCCGAATGCTGCTAAGGATCCACCCTACTTTGCTCTGCATAAAACATCAAAAACCCTTATAAAAAAAGGCAGCGTAAGCTACTGCCTATAGGTAGGACACACAAGAAACCAGGCAGCACTACAGTTCTCATCTCTCCCATGCATATCCCAGAAGCAGGGACCTGGCCCACTGTTCGGTGCCATAACCATCGGGTCCTGTGAGACATAACCACCAGTTCTGCCTCGTTCTGCATCTCTCCCATCTCTACTCAAAACAAGGACCTCCACTGATTGTAGGTGTTCAGAAAAATATCCAAAGTATGGCTTGCCATGAATTAATTAATCTGTTAAAAATTTAATAAAGCTACAATATTTATTACTTAAAGAATATAAAGCTTTAAAACCTAACAGTGTGCAGAGATAAGAGTATATTATTATGATAAGCAAAGAGTGGTATAAATTTAAGGTATTTAGTTGCAAGTCATAACATTTCAATTATTACTAACTGGAGAATATTATGAAAATAAGTTATATGCAATAATAAATCAATTACTTATATGAGTATTCCTTGTTTAAAACCCTAAATAATTTAAATCCTAAAGACTGCAGTCATTTTGATTTAGAGCATTTCACCCTGACATACACTTGGAGTAAAAATAGAAACATGTAGTAAATCACCTCTAAAATAACTGAGTATATCAGGACAGAGTGAGAATGGAGCTACGCTAGAGATGAGAAACACTTCCAGAAACCATCAAGGCAAAAGAGAAATGTTGGACAGGATGTCAATGAGAAGCAGCTTCATGCTAAGAGGTACGGGAGCACCTTAATCAGTGGAGAAAGGGCAGGAAGGAGAGATGCCTCTAGATGAGCTGGCACTGGAACACAAGTGGCTTCTGTCAAATCCTTGGGGTTCATCACCCTCCTAACAACCTGCCGGAAAGGAACAAAATGTGCTTTTGCTCCATGCTCACCATAGCTGACAGGTGAAAGGAGGTACGCAGCTTTATTTTGAAGGTTTACATGAACGCTTAATGGGCCGGAAAAAAACCCATTTGTGGAGTTTTGCATTATTCAGTAATTTCTCTAATTATAAAGTGACTTCGAGCACCGCTATTGTTGCAGCCAGTTCTTTCCTATTAGGGCCCATTGTTTAAGAAGCTGTGTGTGAGCACCGAGAACCCCTGCACGCCAAAGCGAGCATCTCCTAAGTGTCACTTCTACCCAACCATCGTTCCTCCAACAGGTAATATGCGCATTATCTACACTGACCTCTCCTTAATTTATAATACCTCTATGTCATAAACCAATTACCAGCGTTTGACATGAGCGGCACTTGCTAGTTTGAAAAGCAATTAAAATTTAGGAGCTGTCTCTTGCAACAAAAAAGCATTCACAGAAGTAGCGCTACAGAAAAGTTGTGGCATGCAAGCCATCAGTCTAATTCTGCCTCTATCAATCACATTAGGTCTCGCTGAATGGCGATGCACAGGCAAGCAAACAGCAATGTTTACGAGGTGCAGCTGGTGGTACTTACATTAACAGCAAAAGCAGCATCAGTTAAATTAACATTCTTCATTCTTTCATTGCTCATTACGGTTTGACAGACATACCCACAGTCCACATAAATGACTTAGAGCAAGAGAGCTGTCTAGCATCCTGCCATGAAACAAGACCACCTAATGGGAGCAGCCACTGTAATTAAAACTCTGGAAACCAAGATTTATACCAGTTTAAGGATGCAGTGGTGAGTATTATGACCTACTTTAAGTTTATTAAAGGAATCCTGAAAGCCTGTGCCGTTACTCAAGTGAAAAGCAAGAGCCTACCGTTCGTGATATTTGTCCAATAAAAGGGACTCGAGCGTTCTTTTGATCTAGGAATCGTTTGTGTTGTTTCAGGTCTGGAGATGCAGGGGGAGAGGAAAGAAAAAGATATTACTTAAGTATTAACTAATCAGCTTCCCCAGGAGAATGCTCTCCCTAAGTCTTACTTGTTCAAGTCCACAAGATTTTTCTTTGATGGGGAATTGCAGCAACTGGTTCTGCTTAAAAATTTACAGCCACATTTAATCTCTTGGATCAAGAAAAGTTAATTTCATCAATTCGAGGCTGTATTTCATGGAACTGTAAGTGTCAGAGATGAATACAGTACCAAAAAGGGGGTGAAAACCCACCAGTATTTTATAAAAGCACCCTCAAAAGCCCCTGAATTAGACCTGACCAAGTAACAGAATCAGTTCAGACTGGAACTCAAGTGCATTAAGGAGGAATTAACATTAACGTCAGAGAAAGTATGTTAAAAAAAAATAAAAATCACATGGACCTGTAGTTATACACCACCTTTAAAACACTGTGCGAACAAGTCTTAATACTCTTAGTTGTTAAGCACAGATTAAATCATGAAAGACGATTCAGTGTTTACAGAAGGTGGGAACTACGGAGGAATATGCCATGTGCCAGCACGGTGGCCCTGCTCCCTGTCGGGCACATGGCACCGCAAGGCACGCCAGGAGCAAGGGCTTGCAAAAGATGGGATGCTGGGCGGGCAGGAGTCCAGCGTAAGCCTGGGAAATGCTGTAGAGAGGAACCAATCTTAAAATCTGGCTCTCTGCAGGGGGGGGTAAAACCCTCACTTCAGCTTCCCAGGTGTGATCTCCCTACCGGAGTTTGCTCTTTGTTTCATCTCCCTTCCCCTCTGCCGAGAGCAATAAGAAGGGGGAGCTTTTTTTACCTCTTCCCCTTAGGCAGTTCAAAAGCATCGTTCCCCTTCCCTTCAAAGGCTCAGTGGTTGAAGCACTTGCCTTAAATACAGATATCTGTGGTTCATTCAATCCCCTCTGCTGTCTGAGATCCAAAATCCCCCCTTCAGCCCCCAGGAGGCAGCTATAACCACCAGGCTATCAAGGCACAGTTTGGGACGTGAGCATGCGTGTAGGACCCTATCCACCTCTCCCAGCAGGGTGGCTCTCCTGCTCCCTGCTGTGGCACAGGAGAAAGGCAACCCTGCTCCCCGCCACCGCGCTCCTACACGGGGCAGAAACGGCTCTGCCATTTCATACCATACATCTATATGTACATACACACACGCTTATGAGCTCCAGGCATCCAAAAAACAAAAATGGAATGTCAAAAAGGCTCTTCACCTTAATAAATATATTATACCAGTAAATAGCATTAGCAGGTCAGTGCTAATTCTCTGGTACAGCATAGCTCCCACCTATATGCCCTAACTTCCCTCCAGAGATGTATTTCTGTCCATCCTGCCTCCAGAGACATGCCCATACCTGGGCATGGTTCAGGGAAAGCCCTCAGCCAAAAGCCAGCCCAGGAGCATGTGAAGATCATCCACATGCACAATTACACTCAAGCCTTTGCCCTGGCCCTATTTACTTTACCAATATAGATGTAGCCGTACAGAATCAAGCTAAAATAAAAATTCAACCTTTACAGCATTTAAAGCAACCTCAGGTATACAGAGCCTAAAGAGGGTCTTAAGTGGCAAGCACCTGGATGGCCTAAGCCACAGTCAGGACTTCAGCCCTTGCTGCTTTAACTGGCAACTTAATGCAGCCAGTATCGGTGGAGGAAAAAAAACCCTCAAACCCACAACCCCATGTTTGTTGCAATCAGCTGCTCTATTTCCTGTGAAATACTCCCACAGAGGAAAAAAAAAACTCAAACCCACAACCCCATGTTTGTTGTGATCAGCTGCTCTATTTCCTGTGAAATATTCCCACTTCTTGTAAGATGTACAAGTTAGGGAACTGAGTCGATTAGCTAAGGGCATATCTACATGTAAGTGCTGTTCTGTGAGAACCCCACTGCTCTTGCCCACCCCCCCGGCAGCCTGGGGGCTTGCTGCTCCTCGCCCAGAAGACTGTTTTACAACAACCAGCTTCCTGACACAGAGAGCTGAGGAAAAGCCCCCTCAGGACCTAGTTAGCACCGATCTTGTTTTCTTCCTTGGTATCGCCAAACAGCTGGGCAAAGGCTCTGGCTGCCCCGAGGGAGTGTACGCGGCATCTCCCCAGCACACCCGCCCAGGAACCACACTCCCAACCTGCCGGGGTGACAGCCTCTTATGCCCAGACAGGACTCCAGGCCAACCTCCACGTGAAAAAAATATGCAAGTTAAATTCACCAAGAAAAGCTTTTTTTTCCTCAGAAAGTTTAGCAGGTGCTAGGAAGTTTCTTGCAATATTTGCCCAAGGGCTGCAAACGAATCCAGAGCTCCTCGCTCCCACTCGTTTCACCGAAATCCCAACATAATCAAGGGCTTTGCTGCATGGGGGTAGAGTTTTGCTTGTCCCATGACGAAATTACAGGAGTATCTATAGAGGAATGCCATTTTGGACACACATGGAGTGGGGAATGGCTGGAAAATACTGACATTTGTGTTAGTTTTGCTATATAGTTCATCCATAATTTAATACAGGTAATTCCGTTAGAAGGATGTTGCCTGTCACAGAAAGATATGAAGAAGCAGTGCTCTCCATCTGTTTTGTTATTGTGTTGTGATTTGTTTTTTTTCCAAGAGATAGTTAAGAACTTAACCCGAACAACTGACATATACAAGAGGAGTTGTACTATTCTTCAGCCAGAACACATACACTCTGCTTCCTAAAAACATGTTTACTTGGAACAGTGCTGCAACATGGAGATGCTACTTATTTTCAATGGGAAGACTTAAACACAGTCAGATAACGTAAACACTAGAGATCTAAGTTTTCTGCAGATGACATGTTGAAATTGCAGGGGTCAATGCCAGAAAACCAGTCTGGGTTTTTTTCCTCCCTGCATCAGTTTGTAATATTAGAGTCCCTCTAACTCTGCCTTGCTGGCATCTTAGCAGCTCATGGAGATGCTACCACAGACAAGAATCTCATATAAAGTCGGTATGGTTTCTATTAGTAAAATTAAGACAGTCCAAACCGAGTGGTGGGGTGGGTGGTAGGGAACAAGCAGAACACATACCGATTTGTTAGATCACCTCATTGTTTCTAGTGCCACAGGACCCGATCCAAAGTTCACAAACATAACCCACCCTTCTCTTTGATTGTAAGGAATGTTGGATTCAGCTTAAACAGTCTTTTTTTGTCTGCAGAAGAGCTGCCAGGAAGGACCTCAGTAACTGCTTCATGGATATTCAAATACTTGATTTAATAACTCAAGTTCTCATCAAGCAATTAACTGATTAAGGCTACAAAGATCCTCCATCAAGCAAGCTTTATTTCTTACAAAAAATTTTCATACCTAGAGTGGCAATTCAGCTGCTGCCTTCCATTCGTTACAACTGTAAATCATTACTGTTTAACACAGGTGAAAAATCTCTGCATTTAAAACTTGTCCAGGTTACTTAATTTAGTGAAACACAAGCCCAACAAAACACATTACAGCTTCTCACAGAGCCGAAGTACTAGGTGTCTAAGTAAAGAACGTGAATCAGCTATTCAAATTGAACCTTTATAACCTAAGAGACAAAGCTTATGTGCAAAGCAGCACACGCTCCTTTTTTAAAAAAACCAGGTGCAAGCTTGTGAAAACGTGTTATCTTGTTGCTAATAGCGATCACCAACTGGGATTTGATAAAATGACAACTAGGCTTAGCCTACTTCAGAAAGGGACTCATTAAAAAACAGGAGAAGAAAAGAAAAAGCACTCAATGTAACAAACAAGAGATTATCCCCTGCAGCACAGTCTCCACCTGTGATTACATGCATTACCAGTAACATGTAACACTGTCCAAGATCCCAAGGAAATCTGGAGATTTGAGCTTGCACATTTTTTTCACTGTAATTCCATGCCACATAAATGAAAAAGACATTCAAATAATACTCATGTTGCATTCAGAAGACATTCTTCATTTTTTTTTAATATACATTACATATATATAGTTTAATATACAGTTACAAACATAGGAGGAGAGCCAGGAAACCTACACATGGTAATGGACTGAAGATTACATATCAGCATGCCATACTACATGTCAGCAAGTCAAGTATCAGCATGCCATACTACATGTCAGCAAGTCAAGTATCATTTTGGACTTCCTATACAGACAAATTTCACAACTGCAATAGGAAGGGGTATTTGCCTGCCATGCACACAAACCTGTATCTAAAAGAAATAAAAATTAAGTATAACAATTTTCTAATCATTGCAACTCTCAAAAGTACATACTTTTTGTGTAAAAGGACTGAGCACAACTAGGAATGGGAAAGCATCCATCTGTAAGTAGAGAAACACATCACTTAAAATTTAACATCATCTGGGCCAGCGATCTCTTCCTTAGGATCTGCATGTGGACATGGCAGAAGAGACTTGAGAACATCATGGGAACCTTGTGTGCTACACCAAGAGTTGCAACTCTTGTATAGGCTAAGCCAAGACAGGCAGGTCAAGAAGAGTAAGGATCACATGAAAAGCACATCATTTGTTGTGTTACAGACTCACTTAACTTCCCAGTTACCCTCAGCAGTGAACTGCGTACTGGACAAGCTGAGGTACCCAAGTAGGATGGTTAAGTTGATAAGCCAAACAAGGTTGCCACTACAACAAACTGTATGCTAAAAGAATGTCTCAAAAATTGAGCCTTTAGAGAAATTATCTAAATAACAAGGCTCTGACAAGCCAGCTCTGCCCATGACATTCAGGAGCAGCTGAAGATAGCTACTATGCTCTGCCACTTGTAATATAGTTACCTGCCAAGTAATGGTTTCACCTCTACTGCACTTTGTGAGCCACTCCTTGCCAGGGTTGGTCAAATCCCCTTTGATGACTTCTCAGGCTAGGCTGGCTGGGCTGACTGATGAAACTGGATACTGGAGTACTCCCATCTCGCCTTTTACCAGCATCACAGCACCATGAAGCTGAAGAAGGCATGAAGGAGTGGCAGTAACATATTCCAAATGCAACAGCAATTTCTAAAATGAATGCTTCTCTACCAGCTACAATTATAGCTCTCAGGGATACTAGAAATCAGCAAGGTCAAAAGCTATACAAGTAACAGAGAAAACAGATGAGCATGTTCTCAAAATCCACAGCTTATGTTGATGTTGAGGAGTGGGTTAAAAGACGTAAGTAAATATAAGAATTCGTCATAGACATGATGAACCAAGATGAGAAAATGGTTGTCCCTCCCTGCAGAAAGAGCAACATTAAATTAGGATTTCTAATGCTGAAAAACTGCTGAAGGACTGGGAGCCAATTAACAGCCAACTTCTGGAAGCTGCATTTCAAATGTGATATAGGAAAATGACAATTATAGGATACTGCACACCAACAGACAACTGTGCTGCTGAACTCGCAGCTTGCTACAAACTGTGACAGTGTCCTCAGCCACGACATCTGCTTACATTGGAGAGTCCCAACAACAACCAGAGAGAAGAATGAAATTAGTAAGCGTGCTTGGAAATAAATAAATAATAATAAAAAGAGTCAGGATGGCAAAAGACTGACAGAATCGCTCTGGGGTTTCTTGTTGGTAGAATATTCATTCTGCTAGTAAGATATCTACCCATAGATCAGATTAAAAACCTGTCTACTGGAATGAAAATGTAGCTCAACTTATCCAGGATATTAAAGTGTGTAGTGCAGCTGACATCTGATCTGATCACTTTTCATGCAAAGCAAGAACAAAAAACAAACTTTAAAAAGGCGAAACAAAAAGTACTGAGAAAAATCCATGTTGGAGGACTAAACACGATTACAGTGGCAATTTCAGATCAATATCAATAAAAGATTTTATGGACTGTAAGATGCATATCCAACACAATTCAAAATTGACATGTTATAGGGTATACACGAACCACTTCCCACAATGGAAGGTAATTTTGGAGATGCAGAAATCAGAGGCAGGGGATATTCTCTGTAGGAAAGACGATACAACAGATTTAACTTCTCACACACGGCTTCAGAGAAATAAGCAGCTTGTATTAGGAATAAAATGAAAAGGAAAAAACAGTCTGAAAATAAGAATTATGTAGTTAACAATACTGAACTGGTAGTTTTTGAAAGAAGCTAAAACAAAATGCCTTCTAAATTCAGTGGTCTGACCCAGAAAGCCACTATCACCTACAGACAAAGTAAAAACCTGCACCAAAAGAGTGTAATGGGAGGATATCCACAAACTTTGGAGAGGTGCTAAGCAGGCCAACTCTATTTAAAAACACCAGCTTTAACAGAGAAATTAAACAGTCATGGCTAAGCTGCTTAACATTTCACACCACAGACAATGGCATGAAAGATACAGTAACAGCAGCTTAGGGGAAAACTGCCAGTGAAAACCAACTTTGAGAAAATGTTGAAACTCTGGCATAAAGAGATGACCGATAAAAAAAAAAATCCCCAAATTCTTCCAGACCTGGAAAAGCACGCAGAGGAAAAACAGGAAAATTAAATTATACTCAAAATGTCAGACAAAGATGACTTAATAAGACATTATGCTCCGTCCAACAGTAAACAAGAAGTTTCCTCCAGCATCATCTTTACCATGGAAAAAGGGAGCAGCAAACCTGTTAATCCACAGTCTTCAAGCTCAACATCTAACAATAGCACATCAAACAGAAAACGCTCTCCCAGTCTCTTTTCCTTAACCACATGGGCAGGATAAACCCCCCGTGATGCCCTCACAGAAACCCTCTTAAGTGTTGTAACATGGAACAAAAGTAAAACATCACCATTTGCATGTACCCTGCATGGTTAAACTACACTCAAATTGAACAAACGGTCTTAAAACAGCTACCAGTGCCAAACCCCAACACCCAACAAACCCCAACACCCAACAAACCCCAACACCCAACAAACCCCAACACCCAACAAACCCCAACACCCAACAAACCCCAACACCCAACAAACCCCAACACCCAACAAACCCCAACACCACCTTCTCCCACTAGAAAGGCACTATTGCCACAGACATCACTCCAGAATGCATGAAAAATGACACACTACTGCACTCAGTAACACATTGCATGAGACACTGGAACAGGTTGCCCAGAGAAGTTGTGGCTGCCCCATCCCTGGCAGTGTTCAAGGCCAGGTTGGATGGGGCTTTGAGCAACCTGGTCTAGTGGAAGGTGTCCCTGCCCATGGCAGGGGGGTTGGAACTAGATGGTCTTTAAAGGTCCCTACAAACCCAAACCATTCTGTGATTCTGATTAGAAGAATGTAATTTGATAAAATTAAATGATAAAAATATCTTCTCCAAGCGGTAATTCAGCCAATGTACAAGTAATGATTGAAGTGTGCAGAAGAGGGGATCCCATCCAGCATTAAGTATTAACTTGAACTTTTTTTTTTATTTGAATTTTGAATATTTTTTTAATATTAACTGGCTGTAAAACCCAAGGCTCAACAGTCTTAAGTCAAACATTTTGTAAGAAGGAAGAAGAATACAAAGACACAAACAATTCACCCAACTTATCAAGAAGAAACAAACCCATGGAGCACAGACAGGACACATGCTGGCATGATCTGGTCACTGGAACAGGGGTAAGGGAGACTACTTGAAAGTTATTTCCAGCTTACTGTCTGGCAACGAAAGGAAAATCTGAAACTGCAACTGGACATTTGAATACCTTCAGAACAAATCCTCTGGGAAGGACCAAGTATTAAAATAAGTCAAGTCAATGAAAAAACAAGAGTCATCAAAATTGAGGTTTCCTAGGAAAATACGAAAATGTTTCAAATCTGTCATATTGATGAGGCAAAAACATCTGCCAACATCTACACAGGTAGTTAAGCCACTGGAAAAGAAAATGCAGAAAAGGCTGAAAAAAAAAATCCTGTGGTACCTGAGAAGTGACCATTATTTTGCTAATAAGTGAGAGTAGATCACATCAAAGACTGATGGCCTTGATGGCATAGGAAAGAAGCAGGCTTAGATAACCCAGAAAGTATGGCATTAGATTCAGATCAGAAACACGTATCTGGAGACTCAGGTATGTGGTAGGTCTCTGGTTTTCTTCTCCATGCATTTAATCTACTTATTTAGGGGAAGGATTGCCTTCAGGAGCTTGAGCAGTGTCTAGGTCACCTGGACCCACAATCTTGGTTGCAGTTTCTAATTGCCCTTCTGATATACATCAAATTATTAGCCCTGTACAAAAAAGAAAAGCAGTAGACGCCAGTATCTATAGCTCACATTCACAGTGGAGGAAAAACTATGACCATACACTTTTTAGACTAACTTATTTTAAGCTGTCAACAAGACAGAAAACAGAAAGGGCATTCCCTTACTTCCGGAAATTTCAGTTCATAATTAGTGAGCAGATACCAGATCAAATTTAATAACTTTCTTCCAAGATTTGATGCAACCCTTGGCATTTCCAAGGGTTGTTCTACTTCTTACTAGGACATCTTTGCCAAAATATAATTTTGTTTTCACATTAATGTGAGAATGTCTGTCTCTTTTAAAAACATGCCGGGCCATTTCCTAACTAAATGGAAGATGCTGAGATCAGATAGTATAGCTCAGTGATGAGAGATGTTAAGTGGTGAATAAGAAGGGCAGATTGCTTAGTGAAATTACAGAGTCCCACATTAGAAGAAAGTCAGTTGTAAGGAAGTGTGAGTTCTCATACCTTTCAGATATCGGTTACACATTTTTGTAGGATAAGAGACCAACAGCAAAACACTTTCTTTTCTGCTTTAACCCACACCACACCCTTCCCTTTTCTTTTTTTCTTCCTGCACCATAGTTGTAAACTGGAAGGCTGGAGCTGAACTGCAGGTAGGTGCATCCTGCACCCACGCAGAGCCTGGCAGCTCACGCACCACTCAACGTTCACCAGTTGTTATTCAGTAGCATCAGTGACAGGACTCCGTTTCCAGCCTATGATTATTTGTTACGGTTGAAAATTATTTTCAAAAAGGACACGTAAAGAGCAGACCCAAGTGTTGTCTGATAAAATGATTACTTATAAAAATGGATTAAAAGTTGAAAAAAAGTAGTTATCTGTGACAATACAGTGGCCCATTTCTACAATTTATATAAGCCCGTCCAAAGATTTCCCTCTGAGCATCTCATTAAATCTAGGCTCAAAAGCTAGAATTGAGTGCATTTATATATTTCAGCTGCTGAATGCTGTCAAGATTTGAAGATAAACTACTTCTTCCAGACAATTTAGATTTTATAATATTTGTTGGCTTCACCAAAGATGAAAGACTGTTGTTGTTTTAAATCATTGCTTTGTACAATCTGGTTTGCATACATTTAACAGAGAGCCATTTACAATCCCATCAGCGTTTGGAGCACGGCAACAGAAAGGTAAGCCACCACTGGGTACTCACACAAGCACAAGAGCTCGATTTTCACACAGTCTTGTTTTTTCCTGTATTCTTTCCCTGAATTGACCAATTGGGGGCAGGGAAGATTTTGGTTTTGAGATCCTCACCCATCTGCTTTACTGAGGGTATGCTTCAACCCACTCAATTTTTCAGTCCCATAAGTTCTTACTTTACAGCACTCGTAGCAGGTACCAAAAAAAAAACCCCCAAACCACCCCAAAAAACCCCCCACACAGCTCAGCATCTTCTCCTACAAAACAGCACTTCAGTCCAAAATCAACACATCAACATACCACTTGGACACTTTTGAATAGCAAGTGACAGGCAAATTTAATTGCTTTTCAAAGGACTTCCAAGTCTGCTTCGTCTACTCCACAAGCACAATCCACCTCCCAGCTACAGAGGTTGTCCAGGGAGCTCTGTGCTGAACCACAAATGCCTGAAGACAGGCAAGATGAAGACAAGCCGTGGGGTACCAAACTTTTTTTCTTCTGCCCCTCTGAAAAGAGCAGTGGGAGTGCAGACTTAACGCTGTCTCAACGACCCCTCTATAATGACGCTAGTGTGAAATGATGATAATATGAAGAAGAATGATAATAATAAAAGGAGAGTAAAAATCCTCTGCTTCCCACCTCTCACATCACACATTATGTTTCTCCAAACAGCAATCATCCACAGGGAAACAGCACTTCACAAGCACTCCATCCTTGCTTGTATCCATTGCCTGTAACTGCCAGAGACAAATCAAAGTGTCAAAACGCAGGACGCAGACGACTACATCTTCACTCTATTTATGAGTGGCCTGAAAGCTGGGCTGGTGGCCAAATTCCCTGCAACTGTCCACTTTTCCTCAGGAGCATACTCAGGGCTGGATTCAGGCAAAACTGCTCAAGGAAAACCTCCTGTGCGCCCATTATTTCAGATGCCTGCACTACCTTGTCTGTCCAGCCAGCTGCAAGGCTGCAGTACGCTGCCTGGGTCCCCTCCACACCAGTGGCCTCAAGAAACCTCCGGGAGCTCAAGTAGCCCCTTTGTCTGGGGACGATGGGGCAACACAGCCATGCAAGTGCCTCTTCTGGCCCGACTTAACCTTCCCTGAACTGGCATAGTCACCACGCCTCAGAGGAGGTCTCTCCAGGCCCTTGAAAAGCAACACTAGCAGCTCCCAGTCACTAATGAGCGCTTACCCATGAACCAAAGTGTAACATTTGATAGTTTGTGATAGAGATTAACTTCATTTGACCAGATGCTGCTGTGGGACTCTCTGTGTGCTCAACTGAACCCTCACCTAGGCCAGTGTTTATCGTTCTCTTTTGATAATGAATGACTTTGGTGTAAACAATTAAAAAAAAAAATCTACTTATTAATTCTTACCAATTTCTACCAAGCCATTCCCAGGCTTTCAAAAACCTCTTTTCAGCTATAAGAAAAAAATATTACATTCAGAAAGGGTTTTATGTCCACAGGTCTTTAACTTTTATTTACCCTTGCACATCTCCCAGCATTACAATGTATGCCTGGATGGCATATGCAGCACTTTGCAGCTTTTCAATCCCAAAGATTTTGGTTGTTTACTGAAGAGCTACAGAGCCTCTTCTGATGGACAACTGAACTATTATTTTCCCCTCTCTGTTTATTCCATTTAAAAAAAAAAAAAATTATTCCAGCTTTAATTTTCCCACATTTACTTTTCTTGGATGGTTACTTGATAGAAAAATCTTACTGGTTCATTCACACAGCCTAATGTGGCATTACACTGCATTTCACATAGTTTTAATTAATAGCTTAGCTGAGCTACTTGATGTTTAATACTGTGAGAGGCGACTGTTTTCCTTCTTTTATAACTATTGCTGATATTTACAGTATATTTGAAGTAAGCCTCCAACAGCCTACTTCATATGACCTAAATATTATCCTTTCTCTATAAAATTCTAGGAACTGGCTTACTGAAAATAGCTGGAGGAAAGAACAGTTTCCCCATTTCCAAAAAGGAAAAAAAGTCCAGACATTAAATTACGAAAAGTCTGTCTTTGACAGAGCTATCCTAAAGTCTCACTAAAAAAAAATTAACCCATTATTCTCTTCAGTGTAATGCATTTGTTTCAACTTGCACTTCTGGTGAGAAGTTGCTCTCTCCCCATCATATATATCAACATAAATATATTTTAAATTAGCATTATTTGAATCAGAAAGAGATCAATAGAAGGTTACCTTCTAAATAGCCCTAAAATAATGCTTATCTAAAACACTGCCAAAGAATGACAGACCTTAGGAGCTCCAGTGATTTTGCTGCAATATACTTATGTATAAAAAACAATCCTAGAAGAAAAAAAAAATACACAGCAACCAAACAGGCTCACTGTACATTTACTACCTATGTTTCCACTCAGACTCCATGTCAGACAGATGTTGTGTTCACAGAGCAGCAGGATCACTCTTAACAGCCACAACAAGAAACCTAAAACACAAACATCTGGACAAAGTTGAATTATCAAATTAAAGCCAGGATTTGCAGGACCTCCCTGATGACCTTGCAGACGAGCAGGAGAGGTTGAATCGAGACATGGCAAATATCACCTGAGAAGAACAGTCTCTTGTTCTTCTATGGGTATTTAGATTTTAGTTAGCACTCTGCACTTATTATTTTCATGTTACAATCATTTGGGACCAACCGCTGTCATAGCTCTATTCGCAATGCACAACTGCCACTACCTGCTCTAAAAAGCCAGTCAAAATAGCAGAGATGGAAGCAGGTGGAGAAAAAGAGGTAGACCCTACAAAAAGAAAGGGCAACAAGCATTATGTAGGTGACTTACCATTTCTTTACTCCTGTTCAATTTTGTCTTGCTGTTTCTGAAGCAAAGAAAGAGGGTGGAAAAAAATGACACAGTAGGAGGGATGACGGAAGGTCTGAAACCCATGGTACCAAATGAGAGCCAGCAAAGGACATTGTGTGAGGAGAAGACTAGAGGAAAGGACTCCAGAGCAGCATCTTCTCCCCTGCGCACAGCCTCCAGGCAGTGTGTCCATCTGCTCTATCAGCCCTTGCTGGGACAGCCCACCCCCAGGATATTTCTCTATCCACAACCTACACACTTTTCTAGCAGACAGCCAATCTCACATAGTTCTTGGTCCTCTTCTCTCTTCTAAGACACAGTACTTCCACATGCTCTGGAAAAAAAAGGACATCGCTGCAGCATCCTTGCAACAAGTGCTTCCGCCGTGACCTTCCTAGGGTGAGATTCAATGCCATACAACCCTTCCCACAGCTTCCTCTGGAAGGGATAACAAACTTACCCGTTTTACAGCTTCAAAGGCAGAGAGACTCAAAAGCAAAATGAATTATCAGAGGCAAGAGTGGATTAAGACTCATGAGCTAACGTCTCAGCTGCACACTCACTCATTCCATTAAAATGCAGAGTTCTGTTTAATATTAAAACCAGCCTCAGCCAGAGATTTATGGTCAGCATCACTGAAGGTGGATTATGAAGCAAGACCCACAGACTTATTCCCATTCAATTCCATTATTTCCACCCACAAACTTTATGCTTGGGGCTTCCGTTTGTTGAAATAACATTAAGTCTACAGGAAGGGCACTATATATTACTTTAGTTCTGAAAGAAGAGTTGAGTATCACTCAATTCGTTACTAAGACTCTGGCTTCACGTCCCACCCCCAAACCTCAAAAGTTACGTTTTGTTGCTTGCCAAACAGATGCCCTAAGGTAGAAATACAAGAAGGTGGCACCTGTACACAGCAAGTCATGAAGAACCCTGCCTGATCACTCACTTTGGAGAGAGACAGCATCTCCTCCATATGCTTCCCAAAAAGCAAACCCATCATTTTGTAAGTGGCTCTTGTGCAGTCAGTTTGGCAAGGACTCTTGCCAAAGAGTCCAATTAAATTCATGTCAACGTACCACAACCCTGCAGTAGCTGCACACATGAGCCTTGCCACATCTCCAACAGCGTTTTTCTACACAGAATGACTACGGAGACTGTTTCTCATGCTTTTGAAAATTACTGCAAGTCCCCAGATGGTGGTATAATCAACAGTTTTTAAAAAATCCTTCAACAAAATGGGAAGACAGTTAGAAATTCCATGTTCACAGCAATGAAGTTTTAGAAGCTGTACAGGCCCCAAATAATAACTCTTCCCTGCCTGAAGCTTTGATTAGAAATATTCCCTGTCACATCTTCAGGTGCTCTTCTGCAACCTGTAGGAAACCAGTGTAGGCTACAGTTAAAAAATAAAACCAATCATAATTGCTACAACTGAATACTGGTAATTTCATGGAACTGTATTTAAGTGAGATGATAGAATCTAGCAAAACAGCGTCTTTTAAAAAAATACTAATTATCAAACCCCCAATGTTTTCCTTTAAGTTTTTTATACAATTTAGAGCATTTACTGTCAAAATACTGTAAACACCTATCAACCATCACAGCTTGAGAAGGTGCTTTCTTTTCCAGTTGAAATGTGGGCTTTCAAAGACTCTGTTTATGCTTCCACTTTGACAAATTCTGCAGGATTATTTTATTTCCCCAGTTACCACAGCAGTGAAATTATTCCAAGTTAAGAAAAAATTTCCTATGCTTTGGCTGAAGAGAAAGTCCTTCAACCTTCCCATAACATTTTAATGGAAGAACAACAGAATTTCTAAACAACAACTTCAAAATGGGATGCTACAAACTAAACCCCATGTATCGAGGGGGAGATGAGGCGAGAAAGGGGCATTGAGAACAGAGGTAAATGCAACAATAAATACATATGTAAGGCTGTGGTCCCTTTGCTAGTTGTCTGCAGACCCTTAAAATTACAACCTAAGGGCTCAACATCTTTAGTTACCTTGAAAGTCTCAGCTCAGCTCGATGACATCCTTTTATTGTCCTGAAGTTGTGTCCTACTTAAAAACTACTTTGTTTTGCCCCAGAGACATCTGTATTTCAGTTTTCTGGCTAATGACCACAGGGACTGGGTTGTGTTGTATGACCTCCATTTGTAGCTTGCAAAGTGCTTTGGGCTTGTTTAGAATATGCAGAAAAAATAAAAGGAGGAAGGGGCTCTGTTTAATTGCTATGCCTAAGTTTTCAAAATTCCAATATTTAATTGGATGGCTGGATTTCTTTTTATTATTATTTTCTTTGCTTCTTGAGGGAGAAGCCTTTAAGGCACAAAATGGCCTGAATTCACAGAGAACTTGTTCCACAGCCTTATCAGTTATAAGGTAATTTTCACAAAATGGAATACTGCATATAGAAGAAGAGTTTTAGCTTTTTCCTTTTTTTCTTTCCTATACTCCAAGCAAGCAGCTCTCTTCTAAGTGGACAGAAAACAAAATTTCCTTTAAGTGGATATGGAAGCGAAGAGGAGGTAAAAAAAGACTTTAAGTGGCCCTGTGATATTCCAGATTTACTGTGTTTCCGTGCTTCTAGCTCAAGTCTCAGTTTACAAATAAAAGATGTTCTCTCGACAGTCCCACCTGCCAACCCTGCAACACGCTCCTGAGTCATCCTGGACTCTTTTCTCATTGCCCATCAGTACCAGTAATACTGGGACTGCAGGCCAAGCCCATGCACAGGGACACCTGCACATTCCCAATGTCCCCAATGGGCTTGCACAGCTGTCAGCGATGCAGAGCTTGGCAAAGCAGCTGATAATTCTGATTGTTGCATCTGCCAGCCCCCCTCGATCAACACTGTGCTAGCTCTGCAAAACCAACAAGAGCAAAAGCATTCATCAGGAGGAAGGAAGAAAATAAGGAAAATTGACCCTGAAATACAGGCTAGAAACCAACCTGCTGAGCAAGACGTCACCCTTTTACAGTCACTTCTCTGACAGCAGTTAGGGTAATACTTGCTTTCCACTTCCTTGAAACTAAAGCTAGGGGGTTTTTTTTGCTTCTAAACAACTTAAGCATCTGGTTTCCAAGTTATAGGCTAAGCAATTTTACCAAGGGCTTTTAATTTTTATTTTGCAACTTAAACATATGCTTATGCTGTATTTTCTGCACATCACTTGGACTTCACAATGTACAGATTCATTCTGTTTAGATTTATCTAAGTTTTACAGCATTTCGTGTACAGCAAAACTAACTTTATCTTAAGAGTCCTTCATAGGTCAGCAGGTAAAATTCTGCTTTGATAGAAGTAAACAACAGTACACTTAAAGCTCTTTCTGCCTTTAAGGCAGTAACTGAATTATGTATCACGAAAGAGATATATCAAAGTTACAGACCAAGAATATATTTTGGTATCAACTAAATAAATACCATCCATTTTGCACAACTGCTCAAACTGAAATACCCAAAAAGGAATAAAAACCCACAACCACCGCCAGTTTCACACCACTTATAAAAATGTTATCAGCCTTGCAGTATAAACAATTTCTCTGATCACTCAGATTCTCGATCAAGTCATCACACCATAACAAGTCACCATGTGTCAGCAAGGCAAGTAGCCAGCTGTATCCTCTTAGCTTGCAGGGAATAGGGTAAGTCTTTACCTGCTTTCTTCTGAGCTTAATTCCCTTGAACACACTGCAAGCGACCTGCGCAGTGAACTGCCACAGGCTAGATAATACTGTTACCTGGCCTTGGTAACAGCCAGGATCACTTGGACTTTGTCAGGATCAACAAATGCCCGTGGTTTCTCAAAGCCGTGCTCCTCTGCACGCTTAAGAAGTTGTGCATCCTGTTTCCAAACAGCTTGGTAGAGGACAGGACTTCGATTCAGTAGGACTGGATTCTCGCTGCCTCTTTTACCAAGGTCTGTGGAATTCTGGGCCAAGTCACAGTCTCCCTGCTGGCCCCAAATTCAGTTAGGTACAGAAATACTTCCTTAACACCTCAAATCAAAGGATGAGCTGATGTGCTCATATAACTAGTGATGCCGATCTACAAATAAAAGCACTATAAAAGATCCTACCATCCAAACATCTTCTAGCATTTCCTTCTCCACAAATACACATTTTTAAGGGAAATCAGATCAAATATTTCTCCAGTTCTATGCTTGCATTGTAAGAGATGTTGCTCTTAGACTCTGTGGTAAGGATAGGAAATGGAAATAACTAGCATACCATCTCCTGAAACCAAAGGACTAGGAGAGACAGGCCTGTATATTTTAGAGACACCAGCCTGCCAAAATACAAATACTTGCAAGTTACTGTATTTGGCTTCCTCATTAGCTAAATTGACAGCATTTCCCACAATAAGTAGAGAGAGAGGGGAAAGGTTGGATGCAGTGGTCCTATTAGGTTGTCATACTCACATGTAACAACATAATGTGGTAACTTTTCTTTTAAGACAAAACACTGATGTTAATTCACAGTGCAGACAAAGGAACAATCCAGAGAAAGTATTTATGCACACACTCTCTCCTACTGCATTCAAAACAGCAGCACTGGAAATTGATGTTTTTGTTTAAAATGAAGTGTCAAGCTTTTACCCAGGAGAGAGCACCGAGGAGGCTCGCTGGAGGCAAGCAGCAGCGCAGAGGTAGCCAGAGCTGAAAATTTCAGGCTGAATTTGTAACGAATGCAGCAGCAGCCCTACATCCAGTGCAACCACAAACAGACACCAAAGTGGTTTTCTCTGAACCACTTTTTTTTTTTCTCTGAATTGTAAAAAAATGTTTTCCTTATGTCCAATCTAAATCCGCCCTCTTTCAGTTTAAAATCGTTACCCCTTGTCCTGTCACTACAGGCCTCAGTAAAAAGCCTCTCTCCATCTTTCTTGTAAGCATCCTTTAAGGACTGAAAGGCCACAATAAGGTCTCCCCAGAGCCTTCTCTTCTCCAGGCTGAACAACCCCAGCTCTCTCAATTCTTTTTCATAGGAGGGGTGTTCCAGCCCTCTGACAATTTTCACAGCCCTCCTCTGGACCTGCTCCAACAGGTCCATGTCTGTCTTGCACTGGGGACCCCAGAGCTGGATGCAGAACTCCAGGTGGGGTCTCACAAGAGCAGAGGGGGAGAGAATCACCTCCCTCAACCTGCTGGCCACGCTTCTTTTGATGCAGCCCAGGTTACAATTGGTTTTCTAGGCTGCAAGCGCACATTGCCAGCTTGTGTCCAGCTTTTCATCCACCAGCACCCCCAAGTCCATCACCCAGTCTGCACTGATACTGGTGACTGCCCCAACCCAAGTGTAGGACCTTGCCCTTGTGTCCTCGTTTCAGCTGGGACAGAGTTAATTGTCTTCCTAGTAGCTGGTACAGTGCTATGTTTTTGAGTTAGGTATGAGAAGGATGTTGATAACACTGATGTTTTCAGTTGTTGCTAAGTAATGTTGAGTCTGAAGTCAAGGATTTTTCAGCTTCTGATGCCCAGCCAGCAAGAAGGCTGGAGGGGCACAAGAAGTTGGCACAGGACACAGCCAGGGCACCTGACACAAAGTGGCCAACGGGGTATTCCATACCATGTGAAGTCACATCTAGTATATGAACTGGGGGGACTGGGGGTGGGGGGGATCACCGCTCAGGGACTAACTGGGCATCAATCGGCGGGTGGTGAGCAATTGCATTGTGCATCATTTGTATATTCCAATCCTTTTATTATTACTATTGTCATTTTATTAGCATTATCATTATTAGTTTCTTCTTTTCTGTTCTATTAAACCATTCTTATCTCAACCCACGAGTTTTACTTCTTTTCCCAATTCTCTCTCCCATCCCACTGGCTGGGTAGGGGAAGTGAGTGAGCAGCTGCGTGGTGCTTAGTTGCTGACTGAGGCTAAACCACAACACCTTGGCATTGTTGAACTGCATGAGGTTAACAATAAAGGAACAGGTCATAAACACAAACTGACCAAGAGAGAAACTAACCCCAGCTTAAGCTCAGAGCCTACAATATTCAAAACAGGCAGATTCAGAGGGCAATCTATTTCTTTCTCCTGACTGTGCAGGCACCCTGGGGCAAGGAGCTTAAACTTAGATGTTTGAAGTAAGGGGAGACGAATCCCACCCTCACTGCCATGAATGCAAGCAGCTTTTATTTTAAGAAAGGTGATCAATGCTAGAATGTGCTTGAGTCACCCTCGCAATCCACCACGGCCACCTTTCAAATTCTTCTCTTCCAGACCTCCAGCATTGCTACAGACCTCCCCCAGCCTGCCTGTGCTTCCTACCACAAGATGCTATTACTACCCTGTGCATCACCTTGACCATCACCTGCTTTACCAGGATAAACCACCTACAGCTGGTGCTGAATGCCAGAAAAAAAAAAATAATTTGGGTTGTTTTTTTTTTTTTAAAGTATTTTTATTTGAGATCTGTCAGCTACAAAATTGTAAGCATCATTTATGTACAGTGTTTACCTGAGGCATCAGAACAAGGGAGCAGGAGCAGGCTCTCACTGCTACACAATTTTGAAGCACATTACTTACCACTAGTGATATTTTCATTTCTAGTAGAGGTTTAATTTCTTTGCCAATTACAGAGAGATACATGCTTTCCCCAGGCAGGTCCCTATAATCTAGGCTGTGGTTTGCACAACTAGCAATGTAAAAGACTCTGCTCTAGAACAATATTAGTGAGATCGATCAGGATGACTAAGTATACCTGCAAGACTTCATTCATGCAGAAGTCATCAACTACTGAGGAAAATATTTCAGTTACCTTTACTTCTCCAGGTATAGTACCAGACTGGTTTGCTCTCAAAAGCCAAGTAGGACATACAAGCTTGCTCCTACTGCTGTGCAGGTTTTGGTCAGAGTGTAAGCCAAACAGGAGCTTAGCAGGGAGAGGTGCTGGGGAGCAGATGTTAAATTTTGACTTAAGTATTGAGAAATAAATGAGAAAAAAAAAGTAGTAAGAGTTCTCATTGAGAATTAGTACAGAACTAGCCAAAAATGGCTAAAATCTAGTCAGAGCAGCCTGGATAGCCAGTGGGACTGCCTGCCTGGGCATGGTGAGTGCACCTGAACTAATTCTGCATAGCATCTTGCACTAGCAGTACCTATTTTGGGAGCAGCACAGCACACTCATATTTATATATTCTATTTACCCACAACCAAAATGACCAATACGTCTGCACCGCTCTTTGTGCCACTATTTCAACACACCAGCCAGCAGTTTGCTGTTGTAATCCTCAATCTTTACAGGTATTTCTGATCATTTCTTTCGGCTTCACACTCTTCGAGGTGAGGGGGAGAGATGAGGGAATAAATCTGCAACCTAAATTGCGACGCAGTGAAGAGGACACTCCAGTTTGGATTGCTGTTACCACTTAGGAAGCTCCATGGCAGGTGGAGCTGTCATTAATCACACACAGTGACAAGCTGCTACTCTCAATCATGCTTTCTGATCAAATTCTGCACTAATCAGGAGCTTCAGAGCAGGCTGGCTGTTCAGCAAGGTTAAAAATGCAGATGATATTTTCCTCAAGCTTCCTAACCTTCAGTAACAGAGACAAAAAAACACCCAGTATCCCACTACACTGATAAACATCCTACATATGAAAAGGAGCAGCCACACCGCATGCTTTCAGCTAGACTGCTTTCTATCATGTGCATGAATTTCTTAAATGGACCAAAATTTGTCTTGTAGTTTTAAGGCTATAATAATCAACAATCCCCTTTCAAAACTGTATTACACACAATACAGCTGCACTTACAGAATAAGTTTGCTTAAAAACACCTCAAAAAATGCCACATTCTTATAAATCAAAGTTGCAACAAAAATATTATAAAGAGATGTTTACCTGCTATTTCAAGATAATTAGGTACGTCAGGAATCATGCTTACCACAATGCACAAATACACAGTTAGCAAGTTAACTGTCAAAAGGTATTTATTTGCCTCGGGCGAGGGAGAACATGCTAGTCTTTGCTGTTCTCAGTAGAAAGCCACATTTTAGTCAACAAAATGCATATACCGGCAGGAGCAGCCCTGTTCAGTTTTCCCACCAAAGGTGGTTTACAGAAACTCAGAGCATACAGGTTTGGATAGATCAATACCTAAGTTTCAAAGAATAGCTAGAATAAAAAAAACATTAAGAAAAAAATATCAAGATATCTTAGCTCATGGAAAGCCAATACAACACGTCCTCCAACAAAATCACTCAGAAGGTGGTCGCTTTGCTACCTGTGGCAACCAATTGCCTGCATGTGCCAAAAGACTCAGGTGAGCCGAGCCTTCAGAGAAAACAAAACTTCATTAACTAAACACACCGAACAAGGAATCGGAAAGGCGACGTGGACATGAATGCCATGATACCACTGCTGCCAAAGTCACCTTGCAGGTAGGAACAACACTTAAGGCATAACTCTCCCTTTTGCAGTTATTCTCTCTGCTACTGATTCTGGGCCCATCACTGATGTGAACCAGGAGCCCAACGTCTCAGAAACACTGTTCTCTCTACCCATCTATCTAAAGGACATCATGCCACCATCCAGCCTCTGACACCTACACAACTCAAGCAGGAAGGACAGAAAACTTGCAGCTTAAATAATTTTTCTGCTCATTAATTCTCTGAGGAAGCACAGTTCAGCCAGAGACAAGTTTTAGAACAGACACTGCCAAGGTTTCAGCTATTTATTAACTCTAATTTAACTAAAAAGGCAGAAATTGAGTGACTTAAGATTCATTAACAGCTTCCGTATAAAATTTAATTTTGGCTACTTACTTCTGTATAGGGAACATAAAGTAACATAATTAAAGCAGATGATTGCACTGATTGTAAAAGGCTGCCTGCTCTGTTTTCACTGATCACTCCATCTTGAGCCACACTAACGAGTTGTAGGTTAAAACCCTCTGCAAGATCTTGAGTGACCACTCACCAACTCTTCTTTCCAAGTAATTAAATTAAAGCCCTCCTCCAGTGTATTATGTCTTGAGGGGAAAAAAGCGAAACAAAACCACCACAGACAGTAATGACATGAGGATAGGACTTGAGATCATTTACCTGATCAGCTAGTTACTGTCAGCTAATCCAGTATACAGAGGACTACGGAGAAAATAAAATCCTCCGGTACTGAAACTGCCAGCACTTTAAGACAAGAAAAAAAAAAGAGAAAGTACTGTGACTTAATTCAACACAACACTCACCCATTTGGTTTGCAAAGCAGTTGTTGGTCACATCATGCTGGTTTTGCTCCTTATTTCAAGCTAGCAAATTACATTTAGACACTTACTTAGCGTGCTTGCTGTTTATGCAGCCTCAGTAACTACAGACACATATTCACAGATGGAAGGTGAACAGGACAACAGGACTGCAAAAGCGACAGTCTACACCAATGTCCTGGTTTCAGCTGGGAGAGAGTTGTCTTCCTAGTAGGTCGTATAGTACTATGTTTTTTGAGTTGGCTATAAGAATGTTGATAACACTGATGTTTTCAGTTGTTGCTAAGTCAAGGATTTTTCAGCTTCTGATGCCCAGCCAGCAAGAAGGCTGGAGGGGCACAAGAAGTTGGCACAGGACACAGCCAGGGCACCTGACACAAAGTGGCCAACGGGGTATTCCATACCATGTGAAGTCACATCTAGTATATGAACTGGGGGGACTGGGGGTGGAGGGGATCACCGCTCAGGGACTAACTGGGCATCAATCGGTGGGTGGTGAGCAATTGCACTGTGCATCATTTGTATATTCCAATCCTTTTATTATTACTATTATCATTTTATTAGTGTTATCATCATCATTATTAGTTTCTTCTTTTCTGTTCTATTAAACCATTCTTATCTCAACCCACGAGTTTTACTTCTTTTCCCAATTCTCTCTCCCATCCCACTGGCTGGGTAGGGGAAGTGAGTGAGCAGCTGCGTGGTGCTTAGTTGCCAGCTAGGGTTAAACCACGACAACCAGCACTAGCATGGAAAGAAAAACAAACCACAGAAACACAGGGTAGGGAGGAAGACATTGAAGGTAAGAAGCAAGCATATAGCAACACACAAAACCAGACAGCAAGAGTGATGTGAGGAAATAAGCACCTTTGGAAATTCAATTCAGCTGTGATGAGTCTTTTTTTTTTAAAAAAAGCAGCTGATCATGGTCTCTGGCCCCATCAACAGAGACCACTTAATTCTTGAGACCCAGAAAGCTTTTTATTCATGCAAGTCTTATTGCTATAGAACTTGGTAGGCCTCTGTTCTCCAAACTGGAGGAGCTTCAGAGACCTGCTGGGGGAGAAAATGCCAGGGAAGCAGGGAGATAGGCAGGAGCCAGCCTGAATGCAGCCTCTTGGGAGAGACGAACAGACCCATTTGCACACGCAGCTCTTCCATGAGGCATTTACATCTCACCTTACAAGTACCGCTAACTTGCATTTTCAGAAAACCTCAATTCTACTTAAGACATTTGGCTTGCCCTCCTATTTTGGGGGAAATTTGCTACAGATTGTTTTTGAAGACATGGAAAAGGGACGGACATCAACAAAGTCTATGGTACTACAGCAAGGACAGTAACAGTGACATTGCTACAATGCCTGAGGGAGTTCATAAGTCAACAGGATACCAAGAGATGCCATAACAGCCAAAGGACCAAAACATCTTAACTCATTTCTGGGACAAAGTTTTCTTAGGGCTCCTATAAGCTGCTCTTGGGATCATCTACAACACAACACTAATGCAGGCTTCTACGTGAAGTCTCTGAAATATATACAGGCTCCCTTCCGCTTTGCAGAACTCCAATTAGTGTCCAATCAATAAGTTTATTTGCCTGCCTAAAAGTATGATCAAACTTCTGGTTTACGTGGGAAGCATTTTTAATCAGGCAGGCTGAAGCAGGTACTCTTTCTGGAAGGTAAAATTGTTCTTGGAAGCTTTCCATTAAGAGACAGCGGAAACTCCACCACTAGCTCTTAATTAAGTGCTCTATTGCTTTGGGTTTGTTTTTAATTATTTTTCTTTGTAGATAAGTCATTAATAATTGAGTATCTGCTTGCCTGAGTCATGACACTGTGAACGTACTAAGAAGAAAACCAGTGGCAGTTGTCCATCTAAGCAGCAGTCAGTAGAGCTATTAAAGTAGTCTAGAAGGCATCTGTTCCTCCCAACTAATAAGTTTTCCCCCACCTCCCAAAATAAGCAGTATAGAGAGGCTTGTGCCTTGAAAACAGACTCACCTTGTTCACCAACGCATGCTGCCACAACTCTTTATTTTTGCCTCTATACAACAACAGGCATCCAGAATCTGCTGAGGTACCAGAAGTGCTCTGAAGATAGGCATGCAAACACAGTGACATCCCCATGTCAGCCATCTGAGAAAGATATACCCCCAAGAGCACGTGCTACTGCTGCACGAACAGAAGTGCACCTTCCTCATATTGCACCACCTCCCTTGCGGTCTAGATCAAAAAGAAACAATCTCTAATTAGGACCTAAGCATCTATGCAAGAAAAACCATTTCTTCTCTTTAATAACCTACTTCCAGATTTTAGTCTATGCAGGACTGTACATCCAGGGCTTGACCACAAAATTGCTGTGGAACAGAGACCATGATGCACACACCCTTTGTAAGAGATGAAGTAAATTTTGGGTACCGCTGCTTTTTAAAATTAATACTCTTCTGTAAGTAAAACAGTCTCCCTCTCCAGCAGACAAAAAAAAGTATTTTCAGATCACCTTTTCTGGTCAACCCTACTAAGCTGTTGACTCTAATGAGTTTAAATAGCCTCCTGGAGACAGACCTGCAGGTTTGGGTAAGGCAGGGGGAAGAGAGTGGAAGATGCTGCTTCAGTCACTTTATACTGGCTGTATCATTTGACACATTGTTACTCAAAATGCTATCTATTCAACACAGTATGCAGCTAATCTAATCTAAAGCAGCACCGCAAGCACTGCTGCGCTGTGGAAATGTTCAACAATGCAAACATGATTAGCCACATAGGTGGAGCTTTACATGCAATTGTTTTGGGAGAGAGATTTAACAGTGCCACAGTGACAACATGGCCTCCCTCTTCAAATTTATCTTATCAACACTCACTTCAGACTAGGCTTTAATCTTGCCAGCTGCAATTTTCTTCCCTCTCTTGCCAAGGTGTAAGCTCATCTTGCACCAATTACAGCAATTTAATGAAGAAAAAAAATCTTAATAAAAGCATTTGCTGTTTGTTATGTTTCTGGCCAGTCAAACTGCACTAAAGGATGCTTAGAAAAATATTAAGAAGCTATAAAGTACACATATGCTAATAACAAAAATATTTTTGCCACGTAACAGACATGAACTGAAAAAACAAACAGTAACCCACAACTCAAAAAACTCAATCAGACCTAGAAATTAAGCGATTTTGTTTAATAAAACACTCAAGGCTCTGATTCAGGAATATCCCACAAGTACGGGGGAAGTGAAAGATTTCCTTCCAAAAAGCTTGACCATGGCAAGGCAAACCCCAAGAATTTCCAAATTCAGAAATGTAAAGAATTACAGTGTCCCTCTGCAACCATACTCATCTGCCACCATTTCGAAATGTGACCACTGCCTGTTAGCTCTCTAAGTTTTCTCAAATTACTTTTGTAAATAGTGTCGGAAGGGTTGGGTGACATTTAGCTTAGTCCACTTCAGACCAGCTAAGGCAATAATGTTAGTCAACACAATACTATGTAATGCCAGCGTTAAGCCTTTTGGCATACCTACTGTGAACAAGGTATTTCCAGAAGTACGAGCAGCTTTATATAAGGTGAATGCATGTGTATTTAAGGGCTGTTCCTAAGGTCCAGCCAACCTGTCCTGAGGGCTTACTAAATACACCAGCATCCAGATCTCAATCATCATGAAACAGGTTGTGCTTGCCTTCCTAAAATGCAAGTCTCTTTGCAGCTGTGAGTAGCGTTGTGCTGCAAACTGACTTAAATATATGAAATAAAAAAGATTAAAAGTTCTCAAAGAGGATTTAAATACAGGCAGCAAGTCAGCACTTCACTTCCTACAATCCCTTCCGAGAGAGATTAGGGCACAAGGGCTCAATACCTTGAAAGTAAAATAGCTACAAAGAATGTTGATTTTCTTTCTTAGAACAGTGGCCACAGAAGATAAGAGGCACAAGTACTTATGTTTTAAAACCAAATACGGGAAGTATTTAAGAGATACTGTCAGTGCAAGTATTAACGTGATACTGTCAACTTCACACCTAGATTCTTAGAATAAATCTGAAAAACTTAGAACTAGAGTTTGGGTCTTTTGTATTATTAATTTTGTGGGCCTTCAGTAAATATGTATACCCATATACATCCATAAATACATGCATGTGTATATATAAGCATGTAAATATGTACGCATGTGTATATACACACATACACATTGCTATCAATGATGTCTGCAATATAAAACCAAGTCCTGAAGCAGACTGACATTGCTGGGGTTAGAGTCTCAAGCCAAACAAACAAGTCTCTCCCCTCAATTTCCACAAAAACAAATCTCAAAAATATCAATACCTACTGCTTTATTTTTGTTGCTTATAAAAAAAACTAGGCATAAATAAAAGGTAGCCTACTCTCTTACAGGTTAAATGGGACAGGTTAAATCTGTCTAAGATAGGAGGCAACAGTGGTCACTGAATGTCCAGTGAAAATACTTCAAAATATTTGCAGAGTTCTGCCAACCCAGCATTAATACTGAAGTGGTGTGTATGAGCGGTGTGCGCTTTTATTACTCGAAATCTTCCCTTGACACCTTTGCCATTCCAATGGCCCTGTTCGCTATCCTTTTATGCCAACAGACCCACAGGAGGGCAGCTTTAGAAGAAAGGTGACCTAAAACATCCTTCCCACTTTTTCTGTCTGCACTTCCACGACAGCCCAGCACCAGCCCCACTGCCCCCCCAATCCTGCAAACAGCAGCGGCAAAACTCCAACCCCTTCCCTCACTCGTGCTACAAATAAAATAAAGCGGGAATTACGCGTTCCCTCTGCCACCAGACTAAGCCTGCGGCAAAGAAGTTCTAAAATACCTTAATCCTTCTGGCTGCCTTCCGTCACGCTGTGCCTCCTCGATGCTCACAGCTCTCCCGTATTACTCTGTAATAATGCCAGCTGGCCTCTCTTAGCCAGCCTTTTTTAAAAAAATTAAAATAAAAAACTTCGCAAATTAAAAAAAAAAGGCAGAAGAACAAACCCCTGAATATAATATTTCATTCATGGGTTGGTTCTTACCAAGTTGTGACTTGTATAATTAATCATAATTCAAGGCGGCATAGCATACGAACAATTATTTAAACATTTAAAAACAAAGTGGGTTGCTGGCTCTTCACAATGCTGACATATTTAACACCCAAAACAAATCCTTTTACTGCTGTCTTTAAAACAAAGGCACACATTTTTCTGCGAGCAAGATCTCATATTGCAGCACTCTCCATCCTTCTGCAGGAAGAAGGCTATTTTCAGTACTAGAAAGTGATGAGACAGACAATTATAAAAGTGGTTTTACTGGGTGGAAAAAATACTTTTAGTTGCATACCCGGTTGATGACAATCCCCTTATGCCATTCAATAAGAATTTTCAAATCAAATAATGGGGGTGGGGGGGAGTGGAAAATTGATAAATATTTCCCTTCTATCCACCTTGCAACATTAGGAAGGGGCAGACTTACTTTTAGCTGATTTTCTTCTAATACCGATAGCTCTTTGAATATGTATAGTGGTTAAACTACCATTACTCTAGCTTCTTTGCTCACACTAGCAACTATTTATTTAGGCATTCTGTCACCATGGGAAGGGCAGATCTCTATTCTTCTTTGCATCGCAGAGCCTTCTGGAGCAAGTATGTTTATTTTATATCCAATACGGCACTATCGTGTAGAAATAAAGAGTTGTGGGAGGGGGTAGAGGGTAGAAAGGGAAGAACATGCCACACACTCCTGCGCAACCTCAAAGCACACAGCAAGATTTAAATGACTGTGGAAAAGTCCCAACTTGATATCCCTGGTACAGAGGTTGAAAGCACAATTTTAGAAGGCCAGCAGCACTCTGGTCAATTCTACAGGGCCTAATAATTTCCTCAAAACCAGTTTGGTCTTAGTTTTGTTTTTTATTTACACAAAACAACATCAGCTTAAAAAAATCCTAGAGACTAGATCAAGACAGGAACTGACGTGCCCCTACTGAATGGGTTTTAGAAATCTGAACTCCAATGGCATTTATTAGAATAATCCCAATATAATATCCTTGCAATTATGTCCTTCAACATTTAAGTCTTCAATGATAAGCACAAATATAAAAGCCCATCTGAGTCCAAGCGTTGCCAAAAGGCTGATGCTACAGTGCATACCCTAGAAGGATCTCACCTCTACCCTTCCGCTTATTGATTGGACCAAGACAGGTACCTTCAGTGTTTTCATAGCACAATGTGAAAACTTCATATTTAACTGTTCTTCTGCCCAATTTATCTCAAGGACCTGAGCTCAGGACTCCTTATGAACTGTATTCAGTATGAAGGTATCTAATTTGAATCTTTGTATTTAATGGTTGGCAGTGCACCTGACAGCTCAGCATTCAAACATTTAGCACTGCGTAACCAAAGATGCTTCCTTCACAAGCCTAGCTTAGCCAACTTTGCAATTAGACCCACAGTTAAGTGCTGACCATCAATCACAGCAAAATAAAAATACTCACATGGAAATAATGCAAGAAACCTTCTCCTACGCAGGGATATTAACCTTAACACAGCACTTGGCTTTGCTGATAAGCCTTGCTAAATGAACCATATTTCCAGCATGCCTGAAAAAATTTTCAGCCACAGACCAAAAGAGCCGAGCAAGTTCCAGTCTGGAGTTGACCCAGATGATTCCCCTTGACAACAAACGGAAAATCCATCTCTGTAGCCTTCAGTGATCACAGAATGGCTTGAGATATGACATCATCTCGAGTTCAGTTAGACACAGATGACTGTTCCAGAGAGTTATGACACCCCATCGTTCTTCGTGCTCTAGCTACCCCAAGTTACTAATCAATCTGCTTTACCACAAGTTCTAAAATTAACTTGCATCTCTTCTAAAACCACTGGAAGTACTTCAGCATTTTAGAGTGAGGTTGTAATACCCCAAAAATAAGGAGTTCAGCATGAAGGATAGCTATTTGTAACCCTCCAAACTTGCCAGCACTACGTAGTTAATGGAGCACTGGAGAGCAAGTATAATCAACTCCTTCAATCTGGTTTTGCATATTGTATTTCTCTGGATAAAGAAACTTCTTAAAAAAAAATCACTAAACATATATGCCAATCATATTTCCAACAGAAGTAAGAGTTTGGGGACAAAATTTTGAATAAATTTATTAGAAGCACATTTCAGACAAGATTAATTAAGAGTATACAGGAAAGCACCAACTCTGTGCCAAGCTTACCAGGACAATATAAAGGAATATACCTCTGACCACAGATTCTACAAACACATCTATGCCAAGCACAGGAGACACTGATCAACAAATGCTTCACAAAGAGAGCAGCAAGCTCTTTATCTGCTACCTAAGATGAAGACATAACATTCAGGTATGAGGAAAAAATGGCTTCTTCCTTGGCATTCTGGATGCTAGAAACACTAAGGAGCTTCTGCTACATCACCTCATCAGCGTCTTTGCTGCTGTGGACTTTTCTCAGCTAAAAACCTCTGAAGCTCTTTGGCTCAGTATCACTGTAACTGACCTCCTTGTTTGAGTCCTGCTTGGTGAAGCAAGAAAAGATAAGAGTGACATGATTCGTGTTTTACTGTTATCCAAAAAAAAAAAACTTGCTGAGATAGCTAGGAAGACACAGATGTGGAACTGTGAAGTGCTAACATCTGATTAAAACACAGTTCAACGAATTATACAGTTTCTTTCCTGTACCTCTTACTCATATAAAATTTACCAGTCCAGAGAGAAACCTCCTTGATACAGAGAGGGAAGAACCCCACTCCATACAGTCATTCTCTAAGAATTAATACATTTGCTAAAGCACCTCCTCTGCCACCTTCACACACGTGCAGAAGCCTCCTCTGTTGCAGGGATTCAACTTGTGACTGTGACACAAACCAGTGCTTCATTCCTGATGTCCGTAGCATGGAAATGCTTCAGACACAGCCATTAGCTCTCCCAACAGCAACATGAGAATTTCTTCTACGGTCAGTTTTCACTAATGCTATTCACAGCCTTACAGACAGCAAAGAAGCTGGCAAGACTCACCCCAATTTCATTTTGTATCTTCTGGGAAAGCTATGAGTAACAGTGGAGGCGGCTATAGCTCTAACCGGTGGAACACAAAAACGGCCAAGCTGCACCACTCACCTCCCAGCATGACAGGGAAAGGCAAAGGAGAGACAGTGGCCCAGGTTTGGCAGCACAAGAGGGTCTGCACTACCTCTGACATTTTCTGAAAAATCAAACCCAGTTCACAGAGCAACTGGGCTGTGACTGACAAAACAGCAAGTTCGCTGCTGTCCGGGTGGGCTGCAGGCAGCTGTTTCTCCCCTGTCATGAAGGAAAGCTTAAATTATGCCTTTAAATTCAGATCAAGCCAACAAGTACTTAGCAGTGTATTGGTCCTGGTCCCAACAATTCTTGTTTCCTTTTCTTTCCCTGTTCTCAAATTTGCCAATAAGTATCACAATAGAATCTAATTAATTCTCACTAATGAGTGGGAGACCAATTGCTAATCCAAAAGAATTTGGTTATGTGCAAGTAAGCAAACAAGTTAATGTACCATAAACTGTGTTTTGTTCATTTATTTTGACAACTGTAGTTTGCTTTTAATTATGGTACTTCCTAGCAGACTAGTTTGCCTGTCTATTTTGCAGAAGTACTGAACTCCTCATGCTACTATGTTTTTCCCCCAATGCTACTATTTAAAAAAAAAAAACCAACCAACCCAATACAAAAAAAACCCCCAAAACCCAAAGAAAAACCAGCCCCAAACCAACTGATAGAGCAAACACTGGCTGCCCTCTGTCACTAGAAATGATGAAAAAGTAGTAAAAGACCTCAGAAAACCTGCTTGATGGATGATCCACGTTTTCTGCTCCTGAATCTCCTTGTGGGGAAGGATCCACCAGTGATACTTCATGGTGCTGGAGAAGTTTTCATTTCAGGCATCCTTCCAGTGGGACTAACAGCTCTTTGCAGAACAGATTTGGTATCTAGCTGCATTGCTGATTTTCTTTTCAAGCTAAAGATGTCCAGCTAGATTCAGAAGGACATCCCTTTCTGTAAACTAACACATTTCAACATTTTTCTCTGACTTAAGTTAGAGATTTGACCAGTTTAAGTCTTTAAACAGTTTAAGCAAGCTCTCCATCAGTGAGAGTTGCTATATTATTGCCCTGCATTCCACCACTGCTTAGAATACCACTTAACTGCTGAACTTGCCAGAAGTGGCATAAGCCAGTAACACAGGCAGCCATTTGTGAAAACACCCAGCACTTTCTTCCATAAGTGCATAACAGGCTTTTTTGGACTGACAAAGATGTTTTTAAAGGATACCTTCTTATGGTGTTGAACTACTGATTTGTTCTGGTTTGTTATTTTTTGGTTTTTTTCTACATAAAAAGTAAGCAAACAGTTGACTCTGTAATCACAAGCTTTTACAGGACAGTGTAAACCCTGACCCTTCTCATGTTCAAAGCACAAACCTTTGCCTCTTAGGTGAGACTTGCAGACCAATTATTAATGACAGATGTTGTGTGCACTTTGCCAGGCAGCAGGTAACTATAGGGGAACTCCCCAACTCCAGGGTTTGGTTCCCATGCTAAGAAAAGATTGTGGTCTGGACTCTGGAGCACAAAACAAGCACATAATTTGGCACATGCAGCTTTGCTGGTTGGGCGAGATGTCACTGCCAGATGAAAGAAGTAGGTCACTTCAAGAAAAGCTGCCCTATGACAGCCTCTCAGTCTAGTTCTTAAGCGGCAGTCAAATACCAAAGCCAGCAGAGACTCCTCATTCCTAAAGCAATGGCTACAAAGAGCCAAGAAGGGAAATGGGAACTCATGACCTCTTGATCCTCAGGTCAGAGCAAGTCCTGCCAGACCACAGCAGGGTTGGCTTGGTTATAGAAATAAAGAAGGTGGTCGACCCAGTTTGTTAGGAAGTAACAAGTTCCCTCAAAGGGTTGAATACTTATAACTGTTTTCTGCCACAACCACCATTCAAAGCTTAAAGACTTGTCCTACCACCTGCGTTAAGTATGTTCATGACTGATGGGGAGAAACCCTACGAAGGCAAGGACTAAAAGATAAAGCAACTAAAGTAATAACTAAAAAAAAGGGAGGTAATTGGCAACACATTCTCAGGCTGGAAGCAAGGTCAACCTCTATGAGAACACAATTGGAAAACAGCAGAATGCAGCTGGAAGACAGTAATTTCCTTCTCGGATGTTTTTTAAATATGGAAATAAAACAATTTGAATAACTCATAGGCTCAAGCACCTAAGAGCTCAGCAAAAAGATTAGTACAACCAACCTTTTCAGTTGCTACTTCCTGCTTTCTTGAAGCTTTTCAGAATTGCATAAGCAACACTGAAGCCTATCTTTAACTGGAAGTCACCTACTCCAAGCAGAAAGGAAGCATTTTTCTCTCTGTAATTGCCCTCGTTTTCCCCATAAGCCAAGTTCTTCCTTCTTCCAAATGGAGGGAATGTCTCCACTTGGCCCATCCATGGCTGTATCCCTCTATCAGCAGCTGGCAGCCACAGGTGCTAGGAAAGGACTGGTACATCACAAACACAGCAGTACAGTAGCTACCTGGCAGCTGTCACAGCAGATTATCCTCTTAATTCCCCTTTAAGCTCAAACAAGAAAAGCTCTATCATCTCCTTCTTGCACATCCCGCTTTCCTTCCATGGATGTTTCCCTTCTGGACAGTGCTTCAGATTTCCAACACCCTGCCTGCTCTGATACCTGCTGCTTATACCACTCATCTCTGCAGCAGCATTACCCACTGCTGCTCTGATCCTGGCCTGAGCCACGGCTCTATACTCTAAGGATATCCTCCTGCTGAAGAGTTTCAGTCCTACCCCACAGCCCTAGCTTTCCTGTGCTACTGAGAAAGAAATATCTGACAGCTATTGCTGGTACCCAGGCATCAGACACTCAGAACAGTGTAAAAGGCTCTTCCAACCCCATGACCCACTGTTTTTACAAGCAAAAAACCCACCTGCAGGCAATAGAGAGTAATCCCCACAGCCATCCAGCAGCAACAGGATGAGGACTACCCATCAAGATAGCCTTCTGACAGATCACAGCCCTACTCACAAGTCTATCAGTTCCATTCATCACTGTGCCAATGCAAAGGCTCACTGCACAGCCCTGGTGCCGGACGTATCACTTTGCACTGCACTGCAGATTAGAGTTACTCATGTTCTTCCAGGTAACCAGAACATTGCTGCCTCCTGCTACCCAACCTTACAAGATACATCTCATTTAAGGAAGTAAGTTCAGAGTAGCTGCTCCAATTCAACTACTCACACTCAGCAAAAAGCAGCACAGATAACCCAACCATTTAGGACCCTGCAGCTCTAATCTACGCTAGCATCCTATAATCACCAAATGAAAGATGCATGCATTTCCCTTCAGCATGATAGTTCTTCCACCTTGCCTAAGCCATTACACCACTTACACAACCTCAACGACCAGCCTCCAAGGAGGCTGTCACAAGACACAGCCAACTTTTTTTTCTCCCAGGTTTGCTCACATGAACTCTCCTGTGTTGATTCCCAAGCAGCTTCGAGGCGATCCCCATCATGGTCTCCTTTGCTAAGCTCAGAAAACCTTGCCTCAGTCCCAGCTTTGAAATCATGTCTTTGTCTGCTAGAGCTCCAGTACATTGTTTTTTGCTGCTCCTCTGCGTACCATATTCACCAGCTCCCTGGCAAGATCTCTGGGGCTGTCAGCCATCAGGGAGGCACGCTGGAGCAGACTGAGGGTCTTGCTAAGGAAACTACAGTGTCCTACAGCCCAGTGTACAACTGAAATGAAGAACAGATATTTCACAAAATAAAGTGGCAAAATTCAAGTGCTGAAAGCCACAGGCGCTGCTGTGGCAGCATATGACAAAGATTTCTCAATGCTTTTGAGGTGAAGGACCACCTTGCCTTTGGAAGGCAAAAAATTTATAAAATACCACTGTCTTGCCTCCACCTATTCTATGAGGACTAGGATGGGCAGTCACACTAGAAATAAATTTTCCCTCTGTAAGACCAACTGAGTCCTTAGCAGTTGGGCAGACATGGTTTTATTATCATCACTACTGCCTGCCTGAAGCACAGGCAAAGCTTCACCTCCCCGCTGCAGCTGAGAGCCACCAAGCCACCCCCAAGGGCAGGTCACCTTCGAGACTGCCCAGGCACAAATAAATAGTGCTGGCCTACAGGACAACAGATTACTTGAGCCTAGAGAGAAATGTGCTATTCGCAATTTTTTGCCACCAGAACTGGGAATACATTTGATCTGAGAGCCTCAGGCAAATCCCTTCTCCTCTCTGCATCTCAGCTTCCCCATCCATACAGCTTTGCAAAGTCTGACACACACAAGCAAAAGGCACTGCAGAAATGCAGAAAGCCACTGAGCAGAATGGCAAGACAGGGGCCAAACAGACACAATCGCCTCAGATTTTCTGAAGATGGTTATTTATTCATTCTCACATTGTTTCAGGAGCACTGAGAAGACTTAACTGTGATAAAGGTCCAACGGTTGCCAACCAAGTATTTTCTTTAATCACATTTGATGTTGTTCTTAAAGCAGTCTGCCAGCTTCTGGAGTCATTTGATTATATACAAGTACTACTTCAGAGCAAACAAGCAAGGGATACATTTTTATTTGTTTGTTTCAGTGTTTATAAGTGGTATTTTCTTAGAATTTGCAGTGTGAAGGAAATTCACAGTACTTATGTTTGGATCTATTTTTCATGAAAATTGAATAAAAACAGAAAAACACCAGCCACCCAAATCCTTCCTACCCCCCAGTAATTAAGTTTCCATGAAGTGAAAAAAACCCCTTGCTAGTCAGCCAACTTTGTTTAGGATATATTTCATAAATCAGCCATGTTCAGCTTATATCAGCACAAACGAACAGAGAAGTAGAAGCCTTGCGGCAACTGTTCAGACACCTGAGAAATGACAGCCAGAAGCCAAAGCTACATTTGTTGGGGGGAGGGAGGTTGGTTTGAGGGTTTTTTGATCAAGTTTTTGAAAGAAATTCAACTTGACTCATTATAAAGGCAGCATGGGAGAATGGATGGGATGGGGATGACACACACGCAGAGAAGGGCATTGCTCAGTTGGGGGAATCCAACATACACCAGTGTGCTGCAGTGTAGACCTGGAGTACTCAAACACAAGACTGTCAGCACTAAGGATACTATAGCTCCAGCTTGAGCCAATAGATACCTCAAGCGCTGTATAGCTTGTCAAACAGAGGGGGCATGATGTACAATGAGTCATACTGTTCGTTCTTCCCATCCTCTTCATGTTCTATTCATGAGAGTAAAAAAAAAAGAGACAAAAGTTAGTGTTTAATCCTGAGAACAGGAAGGGAACAGCTAAACTTTAGCAAATCACCATCTCCTACTGATGTAAGGCTTGCTAAAGAAAGGGAACAGATGTAACTGCAGGCCCCTTGATAGAATACATATCCTTGATATACACATGAGAAATCAGCAACCATCGACAAATTTCTTGACATTAGCCTAGTTCCAAAGGCAGAACAAGATCCAATTCAGATTACCCAAAAGTCTTAATCTGCAGGACTCCTCAGAAGAGCCATTGATCTAAGCAAAAGGGAAACTCCCATCCTTAAAAACACCAACGACAACCTGCATTGAAATAAGCAGAATAGATAGAGTCATTTCATCTCAGGGAGAGCAAGCTAGACTTTTTTTAAGTATTTCAGCTAAATTCATATGGGCACCATTCTGGAGAGGTCATGGAAAATCCTGAAACAACTGCTCAATGAAACAGGGAAAACAATACCAAAAAACCTCCAGTGTGTTAGCTTCAGCAATAATGCAGTTTTGAAGTGCCACTATCAAATCAATAGTATTGCTTCCTTGCTCTCTGTGCTAGACACCCAAATCCAAGGGAAATACTGCAGACTCAGAGAGGGCTCAGAGGACCATAACAACAATATTTTGGATGTGGAGACACTTATTTGAAGGTAGACTGAAGACTGAATAGCAGACTTTAGAGACGAAATAAAAATGTAAAATCGTGACTAGCAGAGAGAAGTCATAACTTCAGTTTCTCTCCTCTTGGTCTCATAACAAAGGGGAATTCAATAAAAGCTACAAGTTATAGAACAGATAAAATAAGATAGTCTCAAAATGTCTAACCAGACTGCAAAGCTTGAAGCCAGAAGAAGCTGTCAAGGCCAAAAAAGCCAAAAAAGAATCCCCCTCAAAGCAATCAGACATATTTATATGGTTAAGAACATAAAGAGATTTAAGAGTCCATGATAAAAACTCTTGGTACAAGGTATTCAACTTCTGGAATAACCCCTGAAAGTTAGTGAGAGACAAAGATAATTGCAACTGCCCAAATCAAAGCATCATGTCTCCTTTTATAAATGGTTGGCCATGGAAACTGCTGGAAGCAGGTACTTGGTTAGATGGACCAGAAGTCTGGCGGCTCCATGGTCAGCCTGTTTTTAAGCTTCATTTGGATATAAACACATTTAGCCCTTGAAAATGGTGTTTTTCAGAAAAAATATATTCACCAAATTAAATGAACATTCTTAAAAAAAAAAAAGGAGTATCACATGAACTCAAATTCAGACAAAAGAAACACATTATCATATTACCCATCTTCATTCTGAGGGCACAACAGAACCATAAGATCCACAAGATGAACAAGCTCTTCCTTTCCTGATGCATATCAGTTAACCACCTTAAGCTGCTCAAGAGGGCACAAAAAATTGTAATATTAAAAACCACATCCTCAAAACACATCCAGTTCTCCAGAATTAGAATTTACTTGCTGTTTCCTAAAATTACATTTTATTTTAGCAGTCTTAAACCCCACCAAATTCCTACAGTATTTATAATAACAAACAGTACGTGCAATCAGCACTATATACAGTTAGTTCCTTCCAGTGCGGGAGAATCTACAGACCAATTGATGCAAAAAGTTCTTGGGTTGTTGGGGTGGGTTTGGGGTTTTTTCTGTTTTGTTTTAAATTGAGGTGTTTCCCACTAGCTACTTGGTTTAACACATCAAATATCCAACCACACAATCGATTTTCTATTTGCAATTGATCAAATACGCTGATAATCACTTTTTAACCTACCTACTAGCAGAAGACCCATCAGAAGTAAACCTTGGAGAAGCTGCAGAACAGACACACTGAAGTAACAATTCCTCCTAAGAGCCTTTTTTGTTGTTTTTTAAAATGCTAAGGACAGATTCAAAAACAACCAGGCCATTTCCTAGACTCCTGACCGGACAAAGCCGCCAGCCAGCAGGAAGCCTTGGGCAGCCAAGCAGGAGCTCTGAGGAGAGGAGGCGGCCGCCCCGCCGAGCCCTCAGGCAGGGGAGGCGTTTGGACCCACGCTGCCTCCTTCAGGGTTTCAGTCAAGCACAGAGGGCCACCCACTCCGCCATTTATTTTTAGTTATCGGTATCAAAAAGAACCAAAACCCCAGGCGGCCCACACTAGACAGGCCCCGGGGCCTGCCCTCCCACCGTGTGAGACCCCGGCTGGGGCCACACGCTGTTTGGATCAACCGTTCCAGGTAAGCGAGGATCATCCTTGTTTGGGTTTTGGGCTGATGGCAAGTTGAATACGAGGCAGCATGCCCTGGCAGCCAGAAGGGCCAACCGTGTCCTGGGGTGCACCACGCACAGCACAGCTAGCCGGTCAAGGGAGGCGACTGTCCCACTCTAGACGGCACTAGTGCGGCCCCACCTCGGGCACTGCATGCAGTTTTGGGTGCCCCAATACAAGAAGGACATCAAACTATTAGACTGTGTCCAGAGGAAGGCAACCAAGATGGCGGAAGGCCTCGAGGGCAAGGCTTAAGGAGCAGATGAGGTCACTTGCCCTGTTCAGCTTGGAGAAGAGAAGGCTGAGGGGTGACCTCATGGCGCTTGTCATGGTTTAACCCCAGCTGGCAACTAAGCACCACACAGCCACTCGCCCACTTCCCAGTGAGATGGGGGAGAGAATTGGGGGGGGGGGGGGGGGGGGGGCACCAAACAAAAACCACCTCGTGGGTTGAGATAAGAACAGGTTAATAGAACAGAAAGGAAGAAAATTATAATAATAATAAAATAACAATAACAACAATAATAATAAAAGAATTGGAATATCCAAAACAAGTGATGCACAATGCAATTGCTCACCACTCACCAACCAATGCCCAGTTAGTTCCTGAGCAGCAATCCCTCACCTAGGCAGCCACCCCCCACCCCCCCAGTTTATGTACTGGGCATGACATCACATGGTATGGAATACCCCGTTGGCCAGTTTGGGTCAGCTGTCCTGGCTGTGTCCCCTCCCAACTTCTTGTGCCCCTCCAGCCTTCTTGCTGGCTGGGCATCAGAAGCTGAAAAATCCTTGACTTGGTATAAACACTACTTAGCAACAACTGAAAACATCAGTTTGTTATCAACATCATTCTCATACTAAATCCAAACCATAACGCTACCAGCTACTAGAAAGAAAATTAACTCTATCCCAGCCAAAACCAGGACAGCAGTCTACACTTTCCTCAAGGGGGCCAGCAGAGGATGGGGTCTCTCTGGTGACCAGCAATAGGACACGAGGAAATGGGATGAAGCTGCTTCAGGAAAAGTTCAGATTGGACATTAGGAAAAGGTTCTTCACCAAGAGGTTAGTCAGTCACTGGAACAGGCACCCCAGGGAAGCGGTCATGGCACCAAGCCTGTCAGAGTTCAAGGACAACACTCCTAGTCATATGGTTTTATTTTAGGTAGTCCTGTGAGGAACAAGGAGTTGGACTCAATGATTGTTACAGGTCCCTTCCAACTTGAGATATTCTATAATTCTATGATCCTTCACATCACACCCTCCAGCACTATAAAACACCCACCACCTTCCAACAGTAGACTTAAAGCTCACAACTACGGAGGGTTGGGGGAGACATTATCTGTGGAGAAGGCACTGCAGCTCTGGTCCCAGCTCACACAGTTAGGCTCTGCAAGCCTTCATTTCCATAAAACACTTAAATCCTATAAATCAACCTTCATCCCCAGGAGGTGACATCTATTACCACCTTTCTGCTCCTTGCTAGTTTGCATCACCTGCATAGTCCCCTTCTCCACATACCACCTGCTCTGGGGGAAGCTCACCTTCTGCACCATCAGCAGGCTCTACTGCTTGCTAAGGAGAGCACTGGTCAGACAAAAAGTTGGAACCAGCTGGTTTTGTGCTTATGTCAAAATTAAACCACATGGATTTTCCTCTGTTCTGTTCGAAGCTGGATGTCCTGAAGGTATCAAAGTTTCTTCCCCTCTCCCAGACACATGCTGCCAATTCCTCTGAATATTGGTGGGCAGGCTGCCTCAAAGCACAAGAACAATAACAAAACAGTGCCTTTTTTTTTTCCCCTCTTTATTTTGTAGTTCACAAAATGGAAAGACAGCCTTTCTCTGCTCAAAAATATTTTTCAAGGTGGTCACCTGGCTCCAATGTAACCATTTCTTCCCCCTGCTCCTGAGGTGCCTTAAATCAGTATTTGACACCAGACTGAGCAAAGCAGCAAAGTTAGCAAAAGGTGACAAGTAGTTGTTTTCAATATGAAAGGCTTCTGCTGAAGCATGTCAAAATGCTAATTCAAATACTAGATAATCGGCATAAGTTTTCAGTCTGGTACAGGCTACTTCTGTCAAAAAAATGCCATTGGCTACGTGGTCCTCCTAACCAAGCAAGTAACTCCCACAACTTTGCCACAGACCTATATGCCAAAATGAAAATATATTTAAATAAGTATGTTCTTGCATATACTTTGGAAGCCAAGGAATTGTTTCTGATACAACAATAGTGCTAATAAGTTCGCACCAAGATACAAACAGCAGCCAGGTCAAATCCTTAAGTCACTCCGTAGGAAACCTAGATAGGAGCTTGTTTTAGCTCAGAACTACACTGAGACCTCATATGGTCCTTGCTAATGAAACGAGAGGAAGCAGTAGTATCTATTTCCAGTGTAACAGCAGGGAAACCAGATTGCAAGGTTCTTCTGCTAATATGAGTTACTATAGTGTTGCGGGAGCTTTGCACTGTTGCAATAATTGCAGATTTAACAGGCTTTTTCATCCTTCTCACCTTCAAATCCTCTCTCCCTCAGAACAGCTTAGTGCTGCCATCTACTTTTTTTATCCTAACAGGGTTTTTTATTATCCTAACAAAGTTCTTAGCAGACTAACTCACCCACTACGACAACACTGGCTCACTTGAGTCTTTACAGTTGGGTCCCCACATTTATACTTAGCCCAGCTCATCACCACAGGCAAAATTAAAAGCAAAGGAAACAAAATACAGGATCAGATCCAAAGTCCTTTTAATGCTAATTTACACTTGAGCCCTCAAATATTAATAAAGAAAAAAAACCAACTCCCTCAACTCTCAACCACAAGATATCTTCTACAACCCTTGCAGGTATTAAGCTAGTAAACTCAGAGATGACAAAGCGGCAAAGACATAGGTCTTATCAAATCATCAGGACGGTTCCGGAAAGCAAATCTATCTAGCTAAAAATGTTATTCAAAGTTTCAGTCCTAGAAGATTAATAAAAATCTTTTGTAAGTTGTTTATTTGCACAGACACTAACACCGCTGGAAAAAAAAAAAATTTCCTGGCTAAAGGATCTATCACCTGAATAAAGAGGCTGAAAAACATTCAGGCATTTTACTAGAAGACTGCCTGCTGCTGATCAGGCAGGAGCTAGTCTTGATTAATTCTCCACCTCACTTTTTCATTGCAAACATTTTTTTAAAGTCTGAGCAATTTTTTTTCCACACAATTCCCCAACCACTATTTGTTGAGGGTCTTAACCCTATTTTGGGTAGAAGGAAGAGCTGTTCAGACCACAGCACTGCTCCCACTCCAGTCTTCCCATGAAGCACCAGGAATAAGGGGAGGCCACAGCACCTTCTGCATCCCCACTAACACCACACAAGAAAGACAGTGCATCCATCCTCACTGCAAGTATCTCCCCAGACATTGTACTCTGGAGAACTATGCTGTTGGCTTATATCTTTGCTTCCCTTCATCCCAAACAAGATCCCTCTAACCTCTGTGGATTAAATCAAAGCCTCTATGTGCACTTCATTCGGGGTGGAGTGGTGGGAGGTCTGCAGGTCTGTGCTTGCTTCATCCTAGCAAGGTGCAGTCTTTTGACCTGAACAGTTTGGAGAATAAGAAAAAAAAAAAAAATTCTACATTTCATCATTATCCACCCTCATGACATCAGCTACTTTTGGCAAGCAACAGACATGCTCTGAATAACTCCCATCTTTATCTAGATGGCCACAAACACAACATGGGGTCCTAACCACAGGTCCCAAAGCTGCACTTATGGCGGGTACCCAAATCTCTACTCAAATCATTCACAGCATGTCCCATACACATGCAGAGAGGGTCCTGCATAGGGAGAAAGGCTTTTACCACTGCTCTGCCTACATGTCACAGCACAGGCTGTTCAGATCACTGCCCAGGTTTGCAGTTTGGTCTCATATGACCTCAGGCCTCTGCTGAGACTGCAAACAAGTCATGGGGGCTCTGGTGGAGTGAATATATTTGTCCACAGGGAACTGAAGGGAATTAATCACATTATGTGTGCTGTACCAGGCTGATGAAGGTCACACATCTGAACTGGGGCAGCCCAACCTTCAGCAGATGTCAACTTCACAAGGAAGCACCCTGAGAAAGGGTGAGAGAAGGTATTTTCAGAAGTGGATTTTTTTTTCCCCCCTTTCTGAAGAGGCTTTATTTCATAATGGAAGACGGATGGGAGAACAGAAAAAAACAAAACCAAACCAAAATACAGTTTTTAAAATAAAAATTCATTTCCTAGCTGTCATTCTTGGGTTTTGCATATCATGCCTTAGCATTAACTGCTGCCAAATGCAAGACATCAGGTCCATCTGGCAGATGTACGCTTCCCCAGCTGCCAAGAGTTTCCTTAGGATTCAGGGGCTTTGCTGTTAAGTATATTTGCAAATTCCAGCCTCCTAAATGAGTAGGGCTCCTGAACAGCAGCCTCTGCTTCAGAGTGCCCTGGAAAGGGGGGAGTAGAGGTACACTGCAATCATCCAGAGTATCTGCTGTGCTTGTTTGGTGGGGAGGCCAGTTTCCTGGTAACCAATGGCTATATCAGCTGTGGAAGAGCTTTAAAGAATTCCTTTTCGTCCAGATTATCCCTAAGTAAAATTAGAAAGTATTTAGGAAGCAGAGGGGAAATCCAACCATTCAAGCTGACATCATTACTTATTTACATATAAATACAGCCAGGAAATAAGCATATGTATTTATACATAAACAAAAAAGCTATCCATACAATGTTTCATATACTGCTTTTCCATCCAATATTTACTACTTTATTCGTGACTTAAGAAAAAACTTTCTCCCCAAGAAATTGGTGATAAAATGCCCTCTGGTGGGCGTGACTGTGGACCTTTACAGCAACAACCACCTCCTAAATAGTTCAGAGCCTTCAATATATTCTTGGGATTGCTATTTTTAATGGAGTGAGACAAAGCACATACTTGCTTTCCAGAAGAAACAGATACACCCCTGACTAGCAAGCCCATGCTTTACTGCTAAGTATCTCTGAACTAGAATGAGCTATAAGTTAAAAAAAAATCCTATTAAAGCATGCCATGATTCCTAAAGTTATTTTAATGTTCATTTTACTTCTTTCGGATAATTACTTATTTTTGAGGAGGAAAAAGTAAGAGAAACAGAAAGGAAAGTGGCATTGAATTTTGCTTTGCCTCAGCATAACAGAATCTTTCTAGACCAAAATGTAGAAAGGAGGGGTTAAGAACAGTATTTTCAGAGCTTATGAATCATTTTTGTCCTGTTAGAGCACAAGGCGCAGCTAGGAAGGAGGACCTCACTGAACAGGCAAAAAAATAACAGCCCTTGTCCCATAAGAGTTTACTGCCTAAACAGAAAAGGCAAGGATGGAGAAACCCCTCAAAAATAAGCTGAGGTTAACAGGATGCGTTTCATCCTAAAGATGCTCAATAATTGTGGGTGGTGCTTTCATTAATCTGAAACAAGATAAATCTAAAAAAAGAGAACTGAAGACTTAAGACACAGTGATAGAAGAGGTAATTCAGCAACCTGGGGGCAGAGTGCCTGTGCAGCTACTTCAAGAATATATATATACGTAAAATAGACTGCTTTGACAACACAGCCAAACCAGAAAAGGAGAGCCACCAGGCAGACTGGACTACGCAAGCCTGATCCTAACGTGGCCAAAAGAAGCTGCAGTTACACACAGAATTGAAGTTGACCCCCCATAGTGTCTAGGGATTTTTTTTTTTGTGCAATAGAGAAACTTCAGATTTGCAGCTAAATAAAGGTAAGCAGAATAAAACACTCGCATCACATGAAAGAAAGTGGAAGAACTCCACTGCTTTCCTGAGTTCCCTGGGAAGCCTTTGTGCTTCTATTTCATATGGGATATGGCACTTTCTCTATTCACCCGGATGGTTAGAAATTTGTTTCCAACTTCCACAGTACAATTTGCAGTTAATTGTTGCTTTACGCTAAGAATATTTGCAAGTTTGATCTACACGTGGAATGTGAAGCATTTCTGTCTTTTTAAAGATGTTTCTGGGCAACAAAACTTTGCTTGTGAAGTTTTTCTTGGGTATAAACAACGGTATGATTTAACATTCACCCTCTCCTACCCTCAGAAAGAAAAACAAAACTGTCAAAAACCCCCTCATTTATTTGAGATCTGTCCTTTATATATGTAATGCACCCCTGCTCTATATAGAGCTCCGTCCCTCTCTAGTGGTAGCCAGGTCACATACCAATTGGTAAGCCTGCTCCGGGCTTGGCTAACAGATGTTTTTCAGCTCAAGGATCAGAAACTTTTAGTTTACAATTCAAAGATCCCTCTCTGTTTATTCCTCTTTGCCAACAGCCCACCCAGAGATTCAGAGTTACATTTACAATGTGCTCTGAGGACAGAGGCTAAGGGTTTCACAGAGCAATGCTGTCACTTCGTGTAGTACTGCATAAGCTCTATCACCACTTCACAATCGTCATTCTTTTGCAAGCATCTCTGGACATTATGTTGATTGCAGCTACAGTGAAACATATTTCTCTTACTAGATACAGCAAGCCAAGATTAAATGGTGTATTTGTGCATGTAATAGTTATACACACAATGCTCATGCTCCTAAGTTTTGGCCTAAAATTAAAAGTAACACATTATCTAGGTAAGATAAGTACTGACATTTCTTGGGTCTTATCCTGATGGTTAGTCTTTTCTCAAAAGCAGCTTTGCTGTTAGAGTAGCAATTACAGGTGTAAGTTACACTACCCCCCCCCTTCCCGCCCCCTTAAAACAAATATAAAATATTTATAATGTATAAAAATAAAATTCATGCTACCATGCCTGACAAGCATAGAGGAAAAAAAAAACAACACTCTTTGGGGGTTTTTTTGTATCTTTCAATTTTCTAATCAAGAAGATGGCCCAAGGCTGTACGGTTCTGATTGTTGTTAAATTCACAATCTTTCTATGAAAATAAGGTTTTGGTACTTTTTGTTTTTAGAGTAAAACTATCCTCTTAAGCAAGCTTAGAAATGGCTATAGTAAAATTCAAGGGGCTACAGGTCTACTCAAAACCAAGAACTGGTATGTTCTAATCTTACAAGATAATACTTAGACACGGGAGGACTTATAATCTGCCACCATATGCGATGTCATTTTAGTAAGTACCTTGAGGAAATCTGAGCCTGTTCATGTTTTCCTAAAGATGAATAACTGCATGATAAACAGTGTAGTCTGAAAATAGGAGGAAGGAAATGGTTAACCAGGACTTCCACTCAGATTACATGCAGCAAAAGTCTGACCAGCCCACTGGCTTCTCCAGATGAAAAGTACAGAGGTACCTAATGCCCTGATTAACCATCACCTCAAGCAGTAGATGCCTGGCCTCAAGCTGCACCTGCATTTCCATCATAAATTAGAGTTTAAGCTTCTCAACCTGACCCAACCGGGTGTCATTCTTGATCTCCAGCCCAGACCACCTTAACTCTGCCATCAGAGCACTGCAGCTGCATGAAGTTCTTTGAATAAAGAAGCCAACACAGCACAGGGGGTTGGGGTTTTTTTGGTTTACTTGTATTATTCTTGAAATACAATACTTCAATAACTTAGCTGTTGCAACCACAAGATTTGTCCAAGAACAGTTTTTTAGAAGGCTTGAAGGATGCTGCTGTGAACTGTTCAAGTGTGATATTGAAACAGCGAGTTTAAGGAAACCTTGCTGCAATTTCTGTTTAGCAAGAGCATCCTCTCCCCACACACAAATGGGCTTTCAAAATTTCTATCCGAGACAGAGGAAAAACAAACAAACCAAAATAAAGGGTATTATGGCAGCAAGTGAACCACAACTGCCTTCATCTTTGGCTGCATTTCTGTACCCGAGTACCACTTTTAAAGTTAGTCCTGTATTTTAGAGACTTCAGGCAAGCCTTTTTGTTTCCTTAATTCCTATACCATTTCTATGCTCTATTTTCTCCTCCTATAAATAACAACTCAAATATCGGCCACAACTTCCCATTGCCATTTAGTTCACAGAGAGATAAGGTTGTGATGTTGCAAAACTATAACTGCCCAGAAGTTTAATCATAAAATTACACACTTCTCTTCCAAAAAGAAAAATGTACTAGAAAATAGGCTTTACTCTGGGGATTTGATAATCTTAAAGAACAGGCAGAACATTTATCTAGTATTTTCAGGGTACCAAATGTAACTTCATTTAACTCTGTAGATTTGGGCCAAGGACAAATTTGGCCCATTTTATACAATACAGAACTGTAAGGGGAAAGAGGAAAAAAGGTATTGAAGCACCTGGACCACACAAACCACAGACAGGAAAATATGCCTAGTCCTCAACCAGCCACCCCCCTCTCTTGCAATTGCTGTCATCTACTGAGATTTGCAGACTCTTTCTTTGGCCTTAAGACCTTCACAGTTGAATTTCACAAGTGATTTGTTCCTCATGGTACAGAAGCATTGCGCAGCATCAGATACATATTGGAACATGTCAGCTCCACAGGTGTTAACTAGATCAGGATTTGGTCCACAGTTCAGCAGCTCGTGACAATTCACACATCGAGATCAACTGAGAGGTTCCCCAGAAGGTCCCACGCAGCCACATCCCACGCTTCTATGTGCTATAGGCAGCTTTTAATCAAATCTCATTACATTTGTTTACAGTCTCAAGGCTCAGATTTCAGAAAGCAAGAGGGTAGTTTTTACTTTGACTTGTACAGATACCACAAGGAATAAAATGTTGGCATAGACAGCCAAAGTCTCACAACTTCTGAATTTGAGATTGGGCATTCAATCCACCCTGCAGAAAATCCAGACTAGCATCAGTATAAATGGGATAAGAGTTAACTCGCAAAAGATCAAATCCAACTTTCATTTATGCCTATGCAACATTGATTTCTGTTAACTACATATGTGTAACCAAGAGCAACATTTGATCTGAAGCATAATACCTTGATGTCCAGCTATTGTAAAACAGAAGCAAAAAGGTAGCTACAAACATTTGACTGATGTTCTGCAAGGAGGGCACTGCAGTAGGCTGTACCAGCAATTCATATTAACAGAATTAAGATGGGGCACGGCAAACCTCACTATTAGAAGTAATTGCACAAATATTTGGAGTGTTCTTCAAAAAAAGAAAAAGATGACATGGGGGAAAGGCAACAATGCCACAGACCAAGAAATAAGCTACTACATGCAAATACATGCAAGCTTCTCCCAAGTTAATTCCCCTCTTAATGGAATATTGATTGGTATGCTCAAGGTTTAGAAATGTGAAATAATGCGGGGGAGAGAAGGAAGAGAAGACACTCAGAACAGTGAGTTTTGTTTAAATAATATACCTCCCTCATATGGTCAGCCAAAAATAGCATAATAAAGAGGGCAGTGCAGTATATTTAACATTTTGCCTTGCATTTTATTAGCAAATCTGTCAGAGATGACCTGAAAGTGTTAACCACACATTTTTTTCACCCCTCTCCTAATGAGGCAAGGTACAGCATTTTTCATAACCTCTCACCACACAATACTCTTACTGTATCTGGTATTTCTCTACTCCAAATAGCATAGACTACAAAGCATCCGTGGTAGTATCTAGGCTTTTCAGATGTAATCTATCAAGCTGTTTGTGAAATTGCGGAGGGAACCCACTGTTTGGGGTGGAAAGCAGAGCTGCCCACAATCATGATGGAGAACATGTGGATAAGCTTTGTGGTATCTACTCCTATCCCCAAGTGAGGAAGGAGGACGAGGAAGAAAAAAAAGTTGCATCTTTGGAGCTGTTACTCATATGAATCTCCCATTTCTTAAAGAGAACCCTTAAAATAAAACCGGTGTCATATAATCAAGCAGCTACTTATTTCTACCTTCTAGAAATCGCTACCTATTCCAGGGACTACTACCACCTGTACAATTTTACAGAAAAGAGTTTCTTCTACCCTTTTTCCTTCTGTCATTCACAGAGTCCTAAGATATCCCTTATAGCCTCCAACACATTTTACTAAAACAAGCCATTTAAAAAAAGGCAGAAGGGCAGGGGGGGGAAACCAAACCAGAAGAACCATTGCCATCAGAGCTCCTAGCCTTCATACTGCAAGAAACAGCATCATGCTCAACAGCTCTACTGACCCATCCTGCTACCAATATATTAAGGATATACTTAAGAATATAGGCACCATCAAGGAGTTGTTTCATAGTGTATAGGTTGATACAGTTTAAATTAGTTTATACATTTTACATACACATGTATTTTTATGCTCTGCCCCTCATTCCAAAATGTAAAATAAATTTCATACAGAATTAGCAACTTCTTCCCCCCACCTCCCAAACTTTATGAAGCGATAAGGAGTAAGCTCCAAAAGATATTCCTTATATGTAGTTATTCTGTAGCATTTAATATAGTTTCAAAAGTATTTTCCAGATATTTATATACCTGACAACATTTTGTAATATGAAGAGTTCCAATTTGGCATTGTTCCACTCTTGGCAAGCAAGAGACAACAAAAATCAAGAGAAAGTTAAAAATGAATTTTTTGAAGTATACAATATGTTAGGAATAATTTAATGAATTCAGGTGTTCAACAAGCTACAAGTCAACCAAAATTTGCAACACATATTTCAAAGCACAGGTAAACACAGCTGCATCCACTCTAAAATTACTCCATGTCATGTGATTATTACAATGAACTTCCTGAACTCTTTCACCTCTCTTCTTTTGATCTGGGGTTTACCTGTGGCTGGAAAAACTAACAGCATTTAAATTCCTCTCCCTCTAATTAGGGGAAACAGCACGTTTAAGCCTCAGACTGAGAAAAGAAACTTTTCTTTGAGTAGTTACAGCATGCTGCGATCTGCAAATCCACCAGCATTGCTTTTGCAGACCAAAACAAAAATCCTACAACAAGGTCTGACAAAGCATATCTCAGAGCAGAATTATCTGATTTAAATATTAATTACTCATCAGCATGGACTTTAAGAAGTGTCTGAAGCAAAAGCTCTTAAATCACACTTTAAATCCAGGATTTCTACTGTCTACATTGTCATGCAGATTATGGTTTTGGGGTGGGGGGGGGTTTTGTTGTTACTTTAAAAAAATAACAGAGAGTGAAGACTAATGAGTCTCTCAAGGTTCACAAATATCAAGATATGTACGAATAAAGTCCAGCTCAACAAATTAGGCACATCTTGAGTTTGAGACCTGCTACAGGACACCATTACTGCCTCAGATACCTCTGTATGAACTTGAGGGATTCTTCACAGCATCTCTCAACTACATTGACAGACCAAAAAACACACTCCTACCATGTGCACACCTGACAGTTTTTAGTTAACAGCAACTCTGCAGAGGAATTGTATCAGTGGCAGATTTTCTTCCAAACTGCTGCACTGAATGATTTCCAATACACACCCCTAGAAATAACCTGATTTTCTCAATCAAATTGCGTCTTACCTGTATTTATGCAGAGTTTAGTCCTACACCTGGAGACAAACCCAAGAACTGTACATTCACATCTTCCAGTAAGCCAAACCAAACCTGAACAGAAGTCCTAGTACTTAATATCACATCATATAGCATACTGTAATGGATGGCCAGGAATTAAAAAACAAACAAACAAAAAAACCACAAAATACTACAAAAGGAATGTTCAATTCATTTTAAAATAAATCTGTCCTTGTCTGTAGTTCGAGCAGACTACTTCAGTGAATCAGGATTACTATTGCAAGCCAGCACTATAAATTACCTGTAGTTTAAGGCTACTGAAAAACTACGTGTTTTTCTGATGTTAATGCCAATTATGGCAAAAATCCAAGTTGAGGATATTTGAAAACCTAGACCTAAGCATCACAGATAAAAAAAAGCAGCACATACAAATTAAGGAAAATGGTCTCATGTTCCAGATATTCTAATCTACAACATAAAATTATTTATGGAAGAGTGTGACTAGGAATTCAGTTACTGTCATTTATCAGATGGTCAAGACAGCACAGAGGTAACCGGCTGCATAACAACAGCACCAGGAAGGCTTCTCAGGGCATCTCTTATACCAGGTCTGTTCAGTTCTGGTTTAACCATAACAGGTGAACAGCGCATATTCACACCCTGTGAAGTACACTGACTTTTAAAAATCTGACAGAAAGGCGTTCCCATGAGAGATTTCTAATCTATTTCCTTTTAATCTCTTTCTTTATAGCTGAGGAAGAGTTCTTTGTACTTCTGGTAACAAAGGAAACATAGAAGTGACAGAAGCATGTCAAAGCTGTTTACGTTTCCTACAGCCTCGCACTTGGAGTTGCTGTTGGCAGGTTACTTCCTGAGAAGACAGTCTTCAGCCTTTGCATAGGAGCTCCACCTTCCTACAAGTAACTTTATAAAAGAGTTAACTAATAATCCCCTAATAGAGGAATGCTAAAACCCTTCCCCACAGCGGGTAAGCTAACAGAAAATCAGAAGGGAAATTTAAAAAATGTGGCAAAGGGTTAATACAATAATTTCAAGTAGCCACCAGTAAATTCAAGGCAACATTATATAATTTGTATGTTTGTGGGCTTTAGGTTATATGTATTTATACAGTATTTCTTCTGTGAAGAGATGAGTACATTAAGAAAGTGATTAGATGCACAAATAAATCACAGTATCTAATCATACTGTGTCATATTTAAGGTTACTGAAACAGCACACTGCGAGGCCAAATATTGCAAAATGGAAGATCCGGAAGGAAAAAAAAAGCTGAAGGACCAAATAAGTCACTAACCCACGCTGAGATTTTAGCTAGCTAAAAGCCTCGATTACAGCACAAAGAATTAATGATCTGAAAACGATGTAGACCTCTGTGGTGCACTATGAAGTTGATGCTCTGCAAACAGAGCAGCTTCAGGATCAGGCCTTCAGGTGCCTGGGCTCCCTGGGTCCATAGCCTATGGCAGTAAATCCAAGTGCATCAGTGTAGTTAGTGGACAAGTCACTGCAAGAACCTGAGTAATGCTACGCTCAGCCTAAAGTTAAAGAAGGGATGCTAAAAAAAAAATTAACAAAAATATTAAAGTGACCCCACAACTTAAAAGTGCAACAAAACCCCCTCCAGATTAGTTTGAAGATTAAAATAATAAATCCCACAACAGGGCTATAACGGAAGGGATGGGAGTTAAGCAAGAGAGGACAGACTGGAAATTCTCTCTCCATTTACAGATGCAGAGGTACTTCCCCCCCCCCCCCCCCCCCCCCCCCCCGCAAAGCTGTGTGAGAGTTTCCACCACAGCACAGAGGCTCTAGACAGAGGAAAGAAAAAAAACAATACATATATATACACACATATATTCATTACCTCTCCCCTTGTTTTTGGGTTTGTTTGGTTTTTTTCCTGTGCTTCAGAAGAACTGGGTCCATTGGTTTTCAGAACTAAGTTAGAATGTCAGGAAAACAAGTAGGCATGGACAAGACTGAATTGCAGATGAGCACAGAGAAGCAGAGAAACAGCATCGGGACAAGCGCCAACAACTGCAAATAGTTAAGGCCCCGATTCTGGTGGTCATCAGCACAGTGCCAAACTGGAGCGCCATCAAGGGAAACAACAGATCACAACCTGGGAGAAGGACGACGCATGGGAGCGAAGCCATATCGCTAGCTAGATGAACACAGAAAACCTGGGGATAATGAATTCTTCTCACAAACAGGCACTAGAAGCAATAGCATGAGATATGGTACACAGTAAACCCAAAAATCATATCTACTTTCTAGATCCGTGTCTTCCCCTCCCTTCATTGAGAGGACTTCCAGTCAACATACACAATATATACTTTTTATTATTGTTTGAAGAAGAGCAGCAACCCTGGCAGCTTGCTAATCTAGAAGAAGAGACAAAACAGAGGTGGTTACTTTCTCCTCTCAAGATTTCTGCTTCGAAAAAACAAATGAACAAGAAAGGATTTGCTCCTGCACACCACCACTTCTTGTTTTGTTTCAGCAAGACTTCAACAAAATCTAATTCACTATGCCATGTATCTAATATATTGGGTACTTGAAGTATGACCATCACTCATTAGAAATGTAATTAAAAAGTGACAAAACTAGATTCCCCCTCCCCAGCATGCAGATGAAAACCAGTAACCCTGCCTCTATTTGTAACCATGACAACTATAGAATATTTTATTTCAGTAATATAATTCACACTGAACATTTGCTCACAGGTTTTGTTGTTAAGGGAAAGGTTGACATACTGTGCACACATTTCATAAGCTACCGGAGACAATAAATACAGGATAGCCAGGCAGTTTGAGACCGAGAACCCAGTATGTATTTCAGAGTTCATTTAAGACCCTCTACAGGAAGCTAAATGAACATGAACAAAAATTCATCCGAATTAAGTGTTACTGGTCATTACTTGCAAGAGGACTACTTGGTATGACTGGATGTTTTTCAACTTTGAAATAAATCACAACAATACTCTCGTATTTTGGAAGAGATAGTAACTCAAACCCTGAACTTTAATTTTCAATTAAAATACCACAGGCATTATTCAGTTTCTATTAGGAAATATCAAAATAGATGTTATGGGCAAAGATATCTGTATGAAACAAGGCAATGAAAGACATAGTTTACATATGCTGGCTAAGTCTTATTCTGGACAGGTCACTAAATTATTTGCATATGTCCCATATTTCATCTTAAATTGAAGACCACTTCCATAAATACACGCAATGAGGACAGGTTATAAGAAAAAAAAAACAAACCCAAAAAAACCCAAAAACCCAAAAAACCCTGTACATTATTCAGAAAAGATTAAACAACCTCCTGAGCATAACTAAAGTTTGACGCAGATAAATGTCAGTGTAAAATATGGCTATACTTTATTTTTCTCCACATGGGGAAAAATAAAGATAAAGCCATTAGCAGTTTAAACCAGAATACAACAATAATAAAAAGAAAAGACACACTGTTGCTTTGTTTTGGAGGCAAAAAACTAATAAAAAGAGCAAAGCTTGCTGGAATACTATTCCTTCTCTTACACAGATCATCACATCTATCAAGGAGGATTTAAAGTTTCAGCAGATTGCTAATTATAAGAGACAGTAACACTGTTCTCTGCAGTCACCTTAAAGCTACAGTAGTTGGTTTTTAAGTACCTCAAAACTGACCTCAAAAGGATAGCCCGATGAACACGTTTAAATCGGTGCAAGACTCGCACGTGCCTACATGTACACACACACACTTGCTCAGTTGTTTTAAAGAATATCACGAAAAAGAAAGTTTCTTCATTTCTCAGCAATATGCTCCATATAGCCTTCCGTTAAAAGAAATAATAAGCCTGCAGCAAACATGCATGTCTTTTTCCTTCATTGATGGAAAAGTGATTAAATCCCCCTTAATCTAGTTACCAGAAGGCTATTTTTTTTTTCAAAAGAGTTTTCATATACAATAAACAAAAGATGAACAGGCAACTACATGGCCAGGGCTCCATAATTTTTGGTGGTGGTGGGGAGAGAGATTTGTCTCCAGCGCTCTAGGAATATTTTCAGTTTAATAAATGAAGCCAGAGGAGGGGAGAAAAAAAAAAAAAAAAAATCTTGGTGACTATGAGCACACACTATTTATGAAGTGTCTGAAAAACACCACCATCCATCCCCAGAACTCCCTTCCTCCAGACCTTTCTCCACCCTCCGGGGAAGCAAAGGAACCTGAACCCAAAATCCCGGGGACCACAGACCTGCATTCTCGCACGGCAAGGACAGCTAGTCACATCCACTCAATGTCACCAAAAAAAGTAGCTTTTCCCTCCCATCCTATGCGAGACCTTCCAAAAACAGGTACTCAGGGGATGCGCCTCTGTGCTCCTAACGGCGCCAGACAGCACTTCGGCTCAAAGAGAAGTTAAAAGAAAACACCCCCCCCGCCAACAAAACAAAACAAAAAAAGCAAAAAAACACATCAACAGAAAACCCCAGCAGCAGCCAAACAAACCCTCACACCGGCGAGGACTGTCTTACGGCGTGGCAAGGCACGGCGTGGGAAACGCGTACGAAGTGCTTTTTTAAAGCAAACACGTATATTCGAGCAATATTGTGCCGAGAAGTTCCTCGTACACATCACGCGTGGGGAGCGGGAGGAAAAGGAGGGGAGGGGGGATGGAAACGTATTCCAGGCACAGGGAGACGGCGGGGCTGGCAGAGGCATTTGGGAAGGGAGGGAGAGAGGCTGCCCGCCGGGCTGCGCGCCGATCCATTCCCCGGCAGTTTCGGGGGCGGCTCCGGGTGGGGGCCCGGGGATGGGAAGGGGGGATGCACCGGGACAGCCGGCCCCGGGAGGGGTGGGGGTTCACGGGGACACAGCCGCTCCCCCCCCGGGGGGTCGGAGGGTGTGTGGGGGGGGGTTGTTGCGCGGCCGACCCCGCTCCCCGCCGCGGCGCGGGCGAGCGCCTGAAGTTGTGGCTGCGCGGCGGGGGTGGGCACCCGGACGCTAAGCTGAAAAAAATCCTGGGGTGGGGGGGGGAAGGAAGAAAAGCATCACAATAACGTTCTGATCCCCCGCCGGCTCCCCGCACAGCACCCCCCAGGCAGCAGGAGGCACGCAGGAAGTTTTTAATGCGGGCAGCGAGCGCAGGCGCAGGGCAGCCGCCAGCCCGGCGATGCCCGGCACGGCCGGCGGCGGCGGCGGGGAGCTCCGCGGGCGCGCAGCCGCCGCGCCGCTTACCTCCCTCCGCGGGGGCGCAGGCGGCCCTGGGCCGGCAGCGCGGGTGCGCGGCCGCGTCCTCAGGCGGCGGGAGGATGCGCGGCGGCGGCGGCAGCAGCAGCGGCGGCAGCAGCAGCGGCGGCGGCGGCAGCGGGCGGCGGCGGCGGCTTGTGCATCGCAGCCTCCGCCGCTAACGCAGAGCCCCGCGCGGCTGCGGGCGCCGGGAGCCGCGCTGGAGGCCGGGCAGGGGGGCGCGGCGCGGCGGAGGCTGCTGCGGAGCCGCGACCATGCTCCCGTCTGGCCGCCTTCCCCTCACCTACTGCCCGCTTTAGCCGGGGAGGGAGGCGGCCTGGGCGCCGGGGCGAGGGGCGGGCCGGGCCAATCACGGCGGCGGCGGGAGGCGGGGGAGCCCGGCCCGGCCCGCCCCGCACGCCGCGCCGACACGCCCCGCGGCCGCCCCCGCGGGAGGCTGCCCCGGCCCCGCCGCCGCCGCCGCCGCCGCCGCCGCCGCCCGGGCCCCGCGGGGGCCGCCCCGCGGAGCTCCCCCCGCCGCGGGCGCGGGTGGGGACGCGGGCGCGGAGCCTTCCGCCCCGCGTCCCCGGAGCGCGCAGCTGTGTGCCGAGCGCTCCCCCTCGGTAGGCGGCAAGGACGTGCGGGGAGTGGGGGGGCGGGGGGGGGGAGCGTGTTTCCGAAAAGGTCATCGGTCTCCCAGCTGTCTTCAAAAGTAGCGTGTAGTTGAAAAGAAATATTACCCCGCTTTATTAAATCATCGCTCTCCGGGGGCGTGATCCAAAGCCTCTTGAAGTCCACAGGAGTGTTTGAATAGGTTGGTACGATTCTCTCCCGACACCGCTCTTTTTTTTGTTTTTTCTCCCCCCCCTTTATTTATTTATTTATTTTTTTTAATAGCCATCGCGCTTGGAGTCACTACAGATTTTACGCGTGGAAATCTGCATCTGTCTCTCTGTTCTGTATCATCTTGTATCTCTGTGTGTGCTGCTTTGTAGAGATCTTTCCGACGTGCACACGAGCTGCATATGCTGTAGTTTTAAACATAGCACACTTTGTCTTTTATATTTCCTGTAAGCATAAAAATAAGCTTAATCAAATTCTTTTCTCCTTACTTTGCCAGTTAAAAATGCATCGTGGAGAAATATATGCTCTAAGGTGTTGAAAGTGAGGCAGTTGTGCCAAATGACAGCTGAGCGAAGCAGAGGGAAGGGAGGGAAGCACACAACCCGCAGAAAAAGGCAAATGCAGGTTTTTATTGAAAAAGGGACACACGCTGCCCGATGCCTGGGAGGAAGGAGGGTGCAGCGTTAAAAGGGCAATTTAATTTTCTCTCTTCCCAACCTCACAAACAAATGAAAATACGTTATTGCAGTGGGCTAAAACATTTCTAAAACCAGCCATCATCATTAATATTAGAATGCTTTTAGCAGAATATGGCCTCGCTCTGAAACAGGAAGGCTCCATACATTTTTGTCGTTAATATATCGTGGGTTAACACTGAAACCTCCAGTCCTGTACATCGCAGTGGAGTGTGAGGGTCAGAAGTTCAGAACAGTTTAAATCTGAATTATTTAGCAAGCGCACACACGACACACTCTTCCGATTTCCACGCAGCTTTTTTTTTTTTTCCCCTTAGTTTTCTCCCTTTTAAACACGAGATCCCCGTTCGGTGTTATTTGCCCTGGTGCGGTGTTATTTGCCCAGCATATATAGTTGACCCAGAAGCCGATGAAGCCGATGAGAAGAAGTCTCAATGGGACTGTTGACCTAACAAGTAGCATGTCAGTCTCCCGGTGGCATTTGAATGTTCTCGCAGCGAATGCTTCGAGACAGGAGAGAGCATAAAGCAGAGATTCTTTGGAATCCTTAATTAGACACAGTGATTTTGGAGTACTGGCTTTTGCCGCTATCCTCTAGTGCCTAGTACTTTGTTTTGTGACCTTGAGGTTAAGGATACCAACCAGCCCTGTTTATTTTTAATAAAATCTTACAGTTATATGAGACAGTTCTAGGTTTTATTTATTTTTAGCATAAGTGCTTCCATCTTATCTGCCTCACAGGTTTATAGGAAGGATTTAGCTAATATTTGGACAGCACTTTTAAGCTATGAAGCTCTATACGTCTATTATACTGACCATTTTCTGGGGTTTTCATTTTAGGAAGGTACTTTTGTACTCTTTCACTTCAGGAAGATAGAGTTCAAATCTCAACCTTAGATTTCCCTTCAAATTTTGTTAAATACCTGATTTACAAATGCTGACATAGGGTCAGATTCTGATTTCACTTACAGGTAATGAATTTCAAAGAATTTCTTGATCCTCAGTAACTTTATTCTAGATCTAAACCGGTTTAACTCACAATTTGAGCCACAGTTTTATATCCATGAAGAGTAAGCATATGATTACATTAAATATAGTATTCTACGTTAATTTTCTCTCTTCGATTTTTCTTAGTTTAGTAACTCCAGTAATTTAAGAAGAAAATGCTTCATTTTATTAATTCTTTTTTAATTCCTTCTTTTTTTTTTCTGCTCCGTTTCTGAGAGAAAGGCATCTACAGTTGGGCTTTGTTGAGACGGGCAGGTGGCTGAAAAATAATTTGGGGGCATCCTGCTCATGGTTCAGTGGAGTCACAGTGTGCAGGAAGTTTTTTTTAAATTAAGGTTAATACCTGGGTCTGGAGAAATTCCTCTGTGCTTGGCATGCTATTCCTGGCACTGGGAATGACGCACTGCCACTCACATCCTTTCTCAGCGTTCGGGAAATCCTGTCCTCTCATTTAGTGCGTGTTTTAAGGGGGGCAAACCTATGTCCAAGTAATAGCACTGAAAGTAAGGATACTTAAAATGCTAGTGAAACAAAAGATCCATTTACAGAAAAACAAATACTCAGTGGTGAGGGTTTTATTTGGATGGGTGGGTGATTTTTTTAATAGAATCTGTTACAAGGTTGTACTTGACAGGCTGAGGATTGTTTGCGAGAATCCCGATTTTAGATTAGGCAGCTGATAGCCTGCAAGACTTTGGTGGCTGGTAAAGCTTGCTCCACTGAAAGAAGAGATTTCCTCTTTTAGCAATAGATCATTATGTTACAAGGCGTGTATTAGAATGAGAATAATGCAACTTCCCCTGTCTTTGCTGATCATATCGAAACTAATGGCATCTTGAATTGTCAGAGCATCAAGTCCATCTTCTGATAAAATATTAGAAGACACACAGATCTATTCATCTTACTGGAGATTTCATTTTAGTCTGCAAAATATTTGATGGCAATGCCGTTAGATTAGCTGTGCTGCGCATATTGCAGGGACCAACGTAGTAATCGGGTACCAGGATTTCGCAAAGGGGTTCCCATAAATATTTCCCACTTACTTGGTGGTAAACCTTATCTCCTAGGTTTGGACGTGCTTCAGGGAGTGAAATTCTTATTTATTTTAAGGGATTTAAAATATAATTCTTTAAATCGTTACTAAAAATTTCTTACTTTTTTATGCAGGTTGAGCCATTTCAAAGGTAATGAAATTTCGCCTCCAGAATTGTCGTATGAGATTTTTCTAAGCCATAGCCAGAGAGGAATGTCTGCTACCCAAACATTAACTGCAAGGTTTGACTCCTGCTTTCAGCTAGTGAAGATCTCCTTAATTACAGGTTTACAGCTTGGATATTAATGTCAATGGTTTCATTTTCTGCTGCCTGAAAATGGTAATAGGTATGGTAGAATATCTAGAAAATATGGTAATAGATATTTAGTAGATTTCCAGGGTTTAAGGGTTCTGAAAAAGTCAGTGGAGATCAGGAAGATATCTCGGGGTTTTTTCAGTCATGTATTTTGATTTATTTGCAGTTTAAATACTGTTCGCTGGTACTTTTAGCATTCATCTGTACATACCTGTTACAAGTATCCTTAGTGTTTAGCAGAAGGATAATCCCCAAAGGCAGCAGGAAGCGACTTTTAAAGTAATTTTCAGGTGTGCAGCTTGAGTTAATTGCCAAAAAATAAATTTAAGATGGATTAAAGCTGCTAAAAACTGCCAACCCGTGGAATTTAGTGAAAAACATCATTGACTTCTGTGGACACACCATGTTTAAGGAAATACCTCCTTCCCCGAGCAAACCTCCTCTCTTCTGCTCAGTGACCAAAGCTAGTATCAGGGGTGGGACGGCAGAGCCGGCAGGTACAATGTCCTGTCACTGGGAACTGGTTGGAAAGGGACCCTCTGTCTGCTTCATGCATCCCAAACCATGTACACCTCCACGTCGTTTATAGGGTAGTCATCAAGGCAGGCAACTATTCCTGTGAAATGAATTAATCATCAGACAGGAAGAGGAGTGTTGGATGGTCACTGTTTGGTTGATAACCTATAGAGGGAGTAAACATCTTTTACCAAGAGATGAGGAAGATATTAATCTCGTGAATATCGGACCATTTTTCCACAAGAAGATTATATTCTACCTCCCAGACTTTACATATCCCTGAGTTCCTCAGGCGTTTGGCATTTTAATCTGACAACAAACTGTTTGCAGGTACCTGCATGTCTCTGCGGGCAAAGGTTATGAAGTCATTTGCTTGGAACTGGTGAAATAAATATTTGTGTGATTTTCCGTGTGTGAGCCGAAACTTCCTTGTCCCTGAGTTGTCAAGGGAATGAGAAGAGTCTGATCCTCTAAGAGCAAGCAGTATATTGAGTTGATTTCTCTTAGCTGTGACAGAACCATTTTCTAAAACTTCCCCCAGAAGACAGAAGTGGGTTCTGCTGGAGTCATGATTTTGATTTCTGATGGGCAATAATAAAAGTAAGATCTATTTCACTATATTGGCAGAGTCTAGAGCTCTGTCTTGAATTATGTGAAAATCTCTAATGGTTGGGGATAGCAGAAAAGTCAGGTTTTTCTTGGGACTTTTTGAAAGTTTATGAAGATTTTGTTAACAACTTCATTTCCAGTGGCCTGTAGTCCCGCTCAGTCATACGGAGAGGCATTTCCATTGCCATCGAAGTCATTGCATCAGTTGCTTGAGTTTTGTCAAGGTAACTCCACTACACTGGTTTATGAGGGGGGATGTAGGAGGCATTGGACTTTCAGGGTGATTTTGGAGGGAGTTGCGTCATTTGATTTGTTTGTCTGAAACAGTAACATTATGTTTCCACGTATTCCTCATAATTATACAGGGAAAACTAAAATACATGCCATTTTGAACTGAATGTCTGTATTAAATTGGTTTGACTCCTATTTTCTGCCATCTGTGGCATAACTAGAACAGAGAGTGAGAACAAAAAATATAAATGACTCAGTCACATTTCCTTTAGGAGATACATCTTGCCCCCCATTCTTGTCACATAATTCATTTCAGCTCTGAGTGAAACAGTGTTTTGACACCCTAGGCATGGAGAAGAGATGCTGCCATTCTGTCCTTTAATAGAGGGACCCAAATTTATGCTATAAGATTTTGGTTAAGCAGCTATACAACATTTTTCTGTATATTTAGATGGCCTCCAAAACAATCTCAGCACAATGCTGGGATGTAATTCAGGTTAATTAAATACTGAATTTTCCTGTAAATGTTAAGTACCTCATAAACCAGACTCTGGAAAGAACCAGAAGTAGGTTCACAGAGAAGAAACTGAGACAAGTAGGTGCTGCTGAAGCCTCCCGGAAGACTTAGTTGCCACCTGTGTTAGTTGCCACTGACTCTACAGGGAAGCATATCTAGGCTCTGGAGCGAGATGGAGACAGTGCTACACCCCACAGTCTTTGTTTTCCTTCTATCCACACTGACCAGAGCAGGTCCGTTCAGACCCACAGAAAACTCGATAGAGGGAAGTTGATGATAGCTGGGGCTTCCTTAGGGATGGATCTGAGGTACAGCCAGGTGCGCCGGCGTACCTTGGAGCCTGGAGACACTCAGAGGTCTCACGTACCTATAGACATCTATTTTAGAAGGGCTGATTTACCCCAGAGTTTGCATATGAGGTGGGTGTTTGAGGCAGACGGATTGTCCTTGCAGTATCGTATAGGTCTTAGGGGAGTTTATCATCACAACACCCCGGAAGGGGCTGGCGTCATTGCTCTAACTATAACAAGAAGTTTTCCTCCTTTATACTTGATGCCTGGTAAAAATCAGGTTGAAAATGGCGGTGGTGCTCCTGGTTTTGATTTGCTTAATGCTTTGCACAGACTCTGAATGTTATGTAAAACTCTTTTTTAATGGATTCCTCTAGGAATCAAGTTTTGAGTAAAGGCCAAATGGTTTTATCACTGATCAAAGAAATGATAGAGAATCAGGTTTACACATGGCACAGGTTAACAGTGAACAAATGGAAGAATAAGTGATAAAGGGACAAATTATTATTGCTGAGTGACCTGAAGTGCTTAATGAAGAGGTCAAAATAAAAAAAAAAAGTTTGACTATTAGCTAGGTGCAAGGCAATGTAATAAAGAATGAAGACAAGGCTACAAAGGGCAGGAGGCTCTCTTTCGGGAAGCAAGGCCTTTGAAAAAAATTTAGGATTCTTCTTTTTGGATAAGCACCTCAAAATGACATTTCACTGTAACTCTGTGGCTATAAGGCCAATGCAATCCTGAGATGTAAAAAAGAGTAATATCAAGCAGATAAGAGGATTTGATGTTGCCCACATGAACAACAGTGGTAAGGCTACTGTTAGGAACCGTGTCCAGTTTTGGTGTTCACAGTTCAAAAGCAATGTGGAAATAGTAAGGTAAGTTCAAAGAAAAGGTATGAAAAAGGATTCAGAAAACAAGCGTGACAACATGAGGCATAAGCAGCTCAACTTATTTAGCTCATCAGGGAAGAAGCTGAGAAGTGACTTGGTCACTGCAGGTAGGTACTGACCCATGAAAAAGATATCCAAGAGCGAGTAGGCACTTTATCTACCTGACAAAGGCATTACAGGACCCAGTGGTTGCAAGCTTAAGTTAGACAAATCCACCCTTAAAAGAAGACATGATTTCCTATCTCACAGAGCCCTAAATAATAAAACTGTTTGTCCTGTAAAAGCTGTCACAGGTAGGGATGTTTAAGAGGACGTTAAATATGTATTTTTAAATACATGCTTTCATCCGCTTTGTGGAGAAATCTGTACATCTTTCTGTGCATGTGTGAGTGGGAGCTTTGTTGGGAGGTTGGTGGCAGTTCCTTGTCTCGCAGTCTGAGAACCTGTTATTCCTCCTGTTACTCGGTCCCTCGTGAGGCTCCAGGGACCAGCACTGCCGGTGTTGCTCTCAGCATCCTCGTAACACTTGCAGTTTCAAAAGAGAATAATTATTATCAAATAATCATTCTCTTGTTTCATGGCTTTGGTGAGGTCTTGCAGACTGTCAGGAAGGATTTATTTTTTCTCTTGGATGAAATTGGTCACATATATCTTCGTTATTTGGGAGTTGTTTCATTTTTCTGCATTCCCCTGGAGCATCGGAGATGAACGGGTGGCTGGAGGTGAGGCCTTGAATGGCTTTTTGCCAGTGTTGTGCACTGGTGCAGACCCACCCTTCCCTGATCGTAGGTGCCTTGGTGCTGTATTTTCCTTTCATATTTATGGTCAAACTAATTCCAATAGTTAAATTGATTAGGACTTTTGCCTAGTGTCAGATTGGCAGGGGTCTTGAAGGTTACACAGCTTCTCCAGTACATCAGGAACAATGTGCACCCTGGGATCATCTAGATGTTTCTCATTTAGTCCATTTGTTCTTTTGCAGAGGTCTTGAGATTAGTGACAGGTTTGTTTCCTCTTATACATACATCTACTCTCCCAAGGACTAAACTGCTGTGATTTAATTTGGGGGTTTAAAATAGGGATAAAACATATTGCTTTGAGATATATAGGAGATCAGGCTCTCAGCTCTGTTTTTAAATTCTGTGAAACTTTCTATAAATGGTCTGTATAGTCAATAAGGATATGATTAACAATATCATGATGAATATTCTGCACAAAATTTTGGCATTTGGAAATTCAGAGGCTTTTGTATCCAAAAGGGTACAAAATGATGTGAAGATCTATCTGCCCTCTTTCATTGAACAGTCTATAAAAATTCCCCTGGTAATTCTTGCATGGAGCGTAAATCTTACAGATGAGCTAATGAGAACATTTACAAACAAACGAATGCAAACACCCAAATCTTGATTCTCTTATAGTTTTTCCTGGAGAATCTATTGCATTCCTTTCCCGGTTATTTGGAGTAATAATTAGCCAGGTTGATTTTCATAATGTTCTCTCAGACTAATCACAGCCCCTTGAGCATAGACTAAAATCCTGGCACTGGCCAAGCTGTAAGAGAGTTTGGTTATGAATAACCCTATTCAGTTATATCCCTTGTGCGGAACATGGGTTAGTAAGCTGGGGTATGTACACAGCTATGCACGTGTAAATAGTGAGAATGGTGCCAGGGAAGTAGAATTCCTCAGTATTTAGGAGAGAAAAACATTAGTGAGAGGAATTTTTCTCCTGCCTATCCCTTTTGAAGCTTTGTTTCACGGTAGCCAGAGGGAGAAAAAAACACATTATATGAGTAAATTGGCTGGAGAATGTAACCAGGGCCCCAGTAAACACTAAGAATGAAAACCCATACGAATGTGTATTCAAGCAAGTATGCGCAAAGATGGTGTTTTCTGCAAGCACTCTCTTGGAGGAAAATGCTGTTCTGTAACTAAATAACTGGGAAGAAGTCGGGGTTTGGCTGAACTGCCTTGTGTTTAGATTTTCACCTAGGTTCCCTGATTTCCCCATTTCATTCCCCTTCCCCTCTGCCCCAGCGTAATTTGTGTGGTTGTGCCCGATACTCTGAATAATTCAGCTGAAATCTGAGATCCCTGATGACCAACACCAATTTTCAAATGATCAGACTCAGGCTGTATGATTTTGGAGTGATAGAGTTGGATTATTTTAAATTCTATTCTGTCAAGGAATGATTAGGACATTAATTTGGGCCATATTAGTACATCTCCCCTGTGCTAATGGGAGGATAGACCCCCTTTCATGTTTAATCTAAAGAGGGATTGATGACTGGCAAGGTTGTCTCACATAGGGATGTCTGCCACCGAAATAAATGATGAGCTCAGTGACTGAAAATGTTTAGGCTGCACTCTCTAAATGTGGATTCCTTCTGTGCCGAAGGCAATGAAAGCCCTTAGGTGGCGGCTCTATAGATTTTTCTCATTGTGGGCAAAAATGAGGAATTTTTTTTTATTATTTGTTAGCCCAAGGCTTCTTTCTTGAAGTTGCTACCGATTGTTGGTGCTGATTTCACGTTTCATAAACAGCCAAGTCATGTTCAAGAAGCAGAAAACTGACCTCAGAGATGACATAGCCACTGGAGGTGGAGGGAAACGGCAGCATCGCCGCTCTCTGACAGTGAAAGAAAAGGGCACCTTTCGTCTGAGTTTGCCAGCAACTTTTACTTGATGTGTGAGTTTAGTACTTCTGTGTTAGAAGAACAGTAAGGTACCTTTGAATTAGAACAGACTAGAAAAGTTGCTTAATGTGCTTTTTTTAGTCTATTACTTTTAACCCACCACTGCAAAATTCCTCCTACCTGTATCAAGTAATTTAATTTGGAAAGGCAAATAAGAGCTCATTAGCTGATGCACTGCTACAAAGTAAGTGAGCAGATTTTATGCCTAAGGACAGACTTTTACAACCATTTTGAAATGGCACAATGCAATGCAATAAATCCTGTAGCCTTTTCAGAGAGGAAGAGAATACCCTCCTTCCATTACTTGGATGCAAGTTTTCTTCATCTTAAAACCCTTTGTATTTGAATGTTGGGGAAATGGATGTATTCCAGGGGATCACACACAAATAAGTTAAGCACGTGAGTGTTCCCAACAACTAGTCCTCTCTGTTGTGTTTTCCCTTACGTTCCCTGTGTATGGCGGCTGGACAGAATCGCCGAATCTGAGAGTTCTCCGTCATACTCCTCAAAGAAGAGGCGGTAATATTTCTGCAAAGTATATTTCCTTGTATCTTGTGCTATGCCTGGGTATTTGGGGAGATGTTAAGTTTCCTTCTGTCTCGAAAAGCTGGTTTTTTACTAGTCTCACTGTTTTAGAGTGAGTGTTTAATATAGAACTGTCTTTTTACTTCTCTAAATAATATGTGATTTTCTACAAGGACTTTGCCTTTTATGTTACTTATCTTAATGATATTCAGAAGTCATCCTAATGATTTTTGTGAACACCCACCTTAATTTCTGGCAATGCGTGCATGGAGATGTAAAGCCCAGGCAGAAAACCCTCCACATTAATTGGTAACCACAGTCCAGGGCTTTTAGTATTTTACAGCATCAGGCTTGTATATATTATGGCTAAAAATTTTCAGTGCTCAAAGGATAGATCTAGAAGGTATTCAGAGGCTCAGAAATCATATTAGTGTCTTTTAAAAGTTGCCTTTAAGTTTTGATTTAGTAATGCATAAGATATTCAAACTACAGTGAGTTATCACACGGTGGTGGTGGCTGAAATTCTTGCAGTTTCCACCTTCAGCAGTTGTTTTATGGTTACCCCAGAACCACGTGAGCGAAGCAGGTTTATGACTTGTGAAAAAAATATTAGCACAGAGTGCATCAGTCACTCAGCGCAGCTTGGAACATGTTTTCTCCCAGTTGGGAAACCAGACAGGTAACATCGTGGGGGTGACTCTGCTCACAGGTATCATCCCTTTGGCTTGAATGGAGAGTTTTGTGTGTGAGCAGGTGTTTGCTGGCTGGAGCCCAAGGAGGAACCTCTGGGAACCCTTTATTTCACATAGTACTGGCGCTGTAGGCTTGCAGACCCTCACTCAGCATTAAGAAATAACCATAATAACCTCTCATATTCCTGGAAGTGGAGCGCGTTTGGCTGCTCTGTCAGACGTCATGACTGGCAGGGTTTCCAGGCGTGTGACAGCATCACCTCTGGACTTAGGGCCAGCACAGGCAAATAGCAGGCGCCGGCTTCAAAACAGCCTGAGGGAGTTGTTCTGCTCATAATTTGTACTGGACAACTTCTCGATACAGGACATTCACAAAACTGAGTGCTCTGAATGCCAGAAGTTTATGTGGGTTCAGAAAGGGCTCAGATGACTTACCAAAGGAAAAATGTCTATGGAGAGCTGCTAAACACAGAGGCACCAGCGCCGGCTTAAGAAATCCGTATGCTATAATTAGCTGGAGTCAGGGAACACATGCTAGCAAGGTATTGCCACATAATCTCCACGTTTTACGTTCTTCCGTAGACATCCTCCCTTGGCCCCTGCCAGGTAGGGTACAGATGGACTTCTGGTTTTAGATGGTAATTGTAGACTGGGGCAAAGCTTTTGGTAGTTGGATTCTGCTGGGGAAAATGTAACTCGTCAACCAAGCTGTGGATGCCCCATCCCTGGCAGTGTTCAAGGCCAGGCTGGATGGGGCTTTGAGCAACCTGGTCTAGTGGAAGGTGTCCCTGCCCACGGTGGGGGGTTGGAACTAGATGATCCTTAAGGTCCTTTCCAACCCAAACCATTCTCTGATTCTATAACCTTTCCTCCAGCACTCCGCAAGGACGGCGCAGGCTGTCCGGAGGTGCAGGCGAGGCAGTAGGTCTGCACTGCAGGCACGTGGGTGCAGACACTGCAGCAGGAGACATCGGGGAGTGAGGGTTGTTCCTAGCTGGGACTCTTGGCAGCTCTAGAAAAAGCAGTTTCATGGAGCTCTTCTGGGCAAGCACTGCCACCATCCCTAAACACATCTCATTAATTCTCGGTGGGACAGATGGCCCCTCCAGCAAGAGGTGCTGAAATGATCTTGAAGATCCCCTCTTGCACAAGGTGTGACTTTTCTAGAGGTTTTGAAGCATAAGGGACTGAGGCTTAATTCCGCCTGTATAAGGCTGTCAAACCTTATTCTGGAAAAAACAGTGGGGAACATGTTGAGTCTTATCCTTACTTTAAGGTCAAACCTTCACTGTACTTTGTTTTAACTATGGAAAAAAAATCCTCCAGCTTATTTCCCTTTCTGTAGGAAACTCAGCATATGAATAACGTACCTAAATTACTGTGGAAAAGCAGCTAGGGACATACTAGAATAACTGCTTTGAATGTGATTGGATTGGAGATACACAGTGATTCCAGTTTAAAAAGACAACTTCAGCACAGTTGGCGAAGTAAAAAAGATCACCTACTTTGGTATTTGTCCTATGTCAAAATCTTGTTTCCATTCTTTTCCACCCCTCCATGGCTTCTTCCTTTGCACCCTGGCACCACATGATTCCCAAATAATCCCCACCACTTTCAAAAACTGTTTAAAAATGGGAACGCTCAACTTGCTATTGAATCGTGGACTCACAATTTGAGGCTGAATCTGCAGGCCTTAACAGAGCTAAAATTCGTGTTGACCCTAGGCTCTTTGATGGCATATGGCAAATGTCACCTGAGTTATTAACAGCCAAACAGAATAATGGGCTCCATTCAGTATTTGAGGAAGCCTTTACCACTGAATTGGAGGAGATTTCTTCCTAATCCCAGATGCCGATTAGTTTATATTCCGATCCACACAGTTTGCTAACCTTTATGATTTTTATACTAGCTGGAATGAGTGCAGAAGCTGTTATTCAGCCTGTAAATGGCTAATCTTTTTAGAAATTTAAGATTAGAAATGTACATTAAGAATGTTGAATTTAAATGTAATCCTCTGTTCACTCACCAGTGCAGACTGTTTCAGGATATTTGTTACTACACTGAAAACATTTTCATCTCTCTTGGAAATGGCATTTATATTTCCTATTCCTGTGCACCAATGACTGTTTTAAAGAGCAATATCTTGTTAGGCACTAGGGATAAAAACCTAATCCTTGCATCCTGGGGAGCTGGGACTCCTTCGTGTCAGAAACCCTCAGCCAGAAACACACACATGCTTCACTTGACTTCCAGGAGTAATCCCTTGGTCTTCAGCTACTCATGTGGAGTTAGGCACGCGGGTTAGCGTGTCCAGGGCTGGAGTCCCAAAATTAATCGCTTCCAGCTTCTGCGTTTCTCAGGGTAGCGGTGCTGATAAAGGCAAGGTGGTAATGGCGATGCTCTCTCGGACATGAAGGAGAGGGAAGAGGAAACATTTTGACATTAGGGCCAGTGAAAACTACTGTGTTCTCTTGTCCTTGTGATTCGCTTTCATTATTTATCACGACCAAATCAAACAGGCTTATCATTGTTTTTCCTTTTAACACAGCGCTTCCCTCCCTGCCCGGTGTCAGGGGCTGCTGTCCTGTGAATTGCAGGAGCTGCGGCCCCGAGCTGTTCAGTCCTTCACCCAAACCTTCGGGGGGTTTTCCGGCTGGTGTCAAGCTGGATACATTTCCATAAAATGGGGGTGTTCCTCTCTAGGAAAAAAAGAAAAAAAATCATGCATTAAATGATGCCAAATCCTAAATGCCCAGCATGCTTTATGCCAGCTCGCAGTAATATTTTGATAGATACCGATAAAAATGTTTTACAAACCAGTGCCTTTCAGTGCAGAATATTCCGATGGTGATTTCACGCCAGCCGTGCCCACACGAGGAGGACAGTGAGAAGGTCAGCTGTGAAATGTGTGATCGATTCGAGCGCAGACAGTGAATCCTGCAGACATGTATTGGGTCCCTGAGCTCTAAGTGGTCTTCTGAGCACAGACGGTGGGATGGTGGTTGCAGGGGAGCAACTTCATGTGTGTCCCAGGTGTGCGTGCTGCCTTCCCAGCAGCATCCCGTGTGCCGGTGCTGTCTGCGCGAGGGAGGGAGCGGCAGCAGAAGCCTGCGACTTCTCTGCTTTTATGGAGTAAAAAGGTGTATCTTCCCTTAGAGCAGCTTTATGAACCAGCCTGCCCACGCCTGTAACACCCTAATTACTTTCCAGTAACTACATCAATTGCTGCTCTTTGTGAACGGTCGCCACGCTCCTAAAACACCAGATATGGCGCAGTTGTAGGATGGCAAAACAGCTGCCTGGCAATTAAATGTAATGCACATAAATTGCTTAGAGGCACATCCTGCTTTGTCTTTTACTGATTTGAATGACCTTTATTTTTGTTTAAGGAACGAGTCACTTCTGCTAACGGCACGTCAGAATTTTTAGCAGAAGCCCACAGCGCCCGTGTTGGGGTGCCTTGGAAGGATGCTGTCCCGCTTGCCTTTCCCGGGGTATGTGAGGGGTTAACCCCAGAGGACAGACCCAGCGTGTTGTGTTGCCCACGTCCTTCATCTGCAGAACCCTGCGGTGGATGGGAATTCCTTGGATGGAGCCGCTCCATGAGCAGGTCACCAGGGATCCCTTAGGTAAGTTACTTTTTTGCAGTCAATTATACATGTCATATAATTGCATCCAATATACAGAGTATTTTCCCCATCATTCTTCTTTGAACCCACCACACACGTGACCCTACCATGTGAGGCAGAGACAGACTTGTTCGTACTCTGAACAGCAGGATGTGAAATGCTTTTGTGATCTCCTTTCCATAACGGAAAAATGCCCTGCATAGAGTTTCAGCAGCTTGTGATTCCTTCAGAGTAGTCTACTGGGGGAAAAAAAAAGCAAGACCTGCTGGAGATACTGAATTATAAAGTATTTTAAAACCAGAGAATTAATTAAAATTAGTGTTTTAAAAAAAATAGAGAGTCTGGATGTTTTCAAGATGTTTTCTGTTGGATTCCAGAGAATCCAGAGGGAATAATTTGGTAGAAAACCATATTCACTAAACGATAACCAAATGTTGAGTCACTACATTCAAGGAAAGCCAGACGTAATCTGAACCAAAGTGTGGCCTGATCCAAATTACCTGAATAACCTAGCCTACCTCAGTGGTACTACTGCTTTCAATAAAAGTTTTGACTGCTGGGAAATTCTCTTAGGTGCAAATATTTTTTTTGAATAAGAATAATAGCGGAAGGGTTTCAAAGTTACGCAGGTATTGAAGTTTCTAATTAAATAATTCATATCTAAGTCAAAGATGAAAAATCCAATAACTGTAATGGTATATAAAGCTGCTGAAAGGTGTTTAAATATATGCACCTATAAAGCTTCATAGCTGGATTTCTAACCCAGCCTTCTTCTGTACTCTAATAAATCCTTCTCTTTCTTATATGTGTTATCCCACCTTAAGTCTGTCACAGAACACTGGGCTGAGAGGCAGGCGCTGGGATCCTCCCTATAGACGCAGGCAATAAAAGCACTAATATCCGACCTTTTTTTTTTTTTTTAAGGCTCCAAAGTCACGGAAATGTGGAGCTGGAAGTCTGGTGACTGACAAATAAGTGGGCAGAAAGAATGTGTATGCCTCTGAAGATTATCTATTTTAAAATACTTTCCTGGCTCTATTGGTAGTTTAGAATTTAAACTAGTCTCATATTTGCTATTGAAAACAATTTTTGACAGAAAAAATACATTTTGAAATAAATGGGAAAGTGTCTGTTTTGTCAAAAACTTTCATTTTTTTTTAGTTTTCAGCGTTGACAGACTTGGAAAATTTTCCAGTCTCTTTCCCTCAGAACATTGTTATGATGAAGAGTATACACAAATCAAAAGTATGTACTAAAAGACAGAGATTTTCTTTTCTTTTGGTATTTTTCATCTACTGCAATACACGGTATATCTCGATTCCTTTGAAGTCAATGGGAGCCTTTTCATTGATTTTAATGGCAGCTGGATCAGACCTTTAGTGAAAAGCAATGTACAAAGGCGCCGTGCTAACTTCAGACTAGAAACAAATCCTTTTAGGCGAGTAGCACCTAATGGCAGCCCGGACTTTGCCGGGGGAGGATGATGCCTGGTGTGGCACTATTTGTTTCCCGTTTCAGTGCTGCGCTATATGCAACCAACCTTTTGCTGCCTAGAGCCTGCTTATTTGGGATAGAAGATAGAAAAGGCTGTTTTTTAGAGCGACTTGAGAGTGAGTCTTGAAATAAAGTAGATGCAGGAGACTAGTAGGGTTACGGTGAGGGCGGCTGTATGGGGAGAGGCTGCCTATAATTGAGAAAGCTTTACCACATTTGATTCTGGGAAGGGTGTGCTTTCAATGTGGTGTGTTTTGATAAGCGGTATGAGAATTTTTAAAGTCAATAACTTGGTTTATAAACTTCAGCTCAGCTGGACTTAATCCTGCAGCTAGCAAATCCACAGACCAAGTAGCCCAGCTGTGTCCTCATTTGTTAAGATCTTAAACCCAAGGTGACGTCTGGGATGCTGAATTTTTTTTTTTTTCTTCCACATTTATAAAAAGCCTAATAAAGGCAGATAGGAATAAGATGTGCTGCAAACCCGGCTCTTTCAGTAGCGAAAAGAGGGAGAGGAAAGAGGTGCATTTAAATTATCTTTGGACTGGCCCAAATTTGGGACCTGTGTCTGTAAACCTTATCTCTGCCTCGGGGAAAATACTTACAGCAATCAGGCTGATTCAAGGAAGCACATAAGCACATGCCTAAGGCTTCTTGTCTTAGGTATATTTTCCTGAACAGGGGTACTTTACTGATTTGAAGCCTGCGCCACACCACTGTATTTTGTAGAACGAGAGCCTCACCCTGTTACTCCTGAGCAAAATCTTTAGGGATAAATCCCAGGGCTTGTATGGTTCTCTGTTAAATGAAACTGTGCAAATTTGAGCATGCACACAGCCCATAACAGGCTGGAGTTGTAATGAAGAAATCTTTCTCCTTGCAGGAGTGAAAAATTATCAATAATTTAAAATATTTTATATTACTGTCTATACTGTTAATGAATATTATAGATTATTTTATACATTATATTAATAAACACAATACTCACTAAAGAAAGAGCCTCAACATGGGCCTGTTTAAGAAAGTCATCTATAGCGCAACTGTAACTTTTTTTAAAAAGCCATCCATTATTTGTAACACCTTTTAAAACTGTTTATTGCTTTATATTTAGCTACTGCTGGTATTTCCTTCTCTCCTTCTGTTTCCAGCTGAGCTTGGTTTTAATATGGCTTTTTTTGTTTACTTCAGCACAGATGGCGAGATGTATAAGGAGAGCTTATATACAGAGCCTACTCTTGTTCCCTCTGAAATCCATATGAATTTTGGCCACTGACTACAATGAGTGCAGAAGTGGGCCTGGCACAAGAGATTGCAGTGTTGGATTGTTTTGCTTGTACGAGGGAGACTGAATGCAGATATTTATGATTACAGAGAACATAAATAAAACTGGAGCAGCCATTTCTTTTTTTTTTCCCCACTGTTTCCCACGGGAAGAGAAAAATAAGTGTGCTTCATTGAAGTAGGTTGCATATAAATTTTAAGTCAATAGAAGGAAATACTTCCCCATGCTGCACTGTAGGCAGGCTGTTAAGATCAATGCTTCTGTGGGTCATAGACCCAAAGTAGCTTTCAAAACTACTTAGTAATTTTGGGGCTCATGGTCACAACTAGTCAGGTCTCAGACTGAAGAGCACTGAGTAATTCCTGTAGCATGAGTACAGTGTTTCTTCACTTTCAGGAGGGACATCACATACTTCTTCTTCATGAACCTAGGATGAAACCTGGCTCCCAGACAGGTCACAAATTCCCTTCCTCTCCACGGAATAACAGTTTCATGCCCACAAGTTGCCAGTGCAGGTTAGAGCACTACTAGCATAGGACTAGCATGATTTGCTCGGAAAGAAGCAGCAAAACACTGTGAACCAGGCAGTTGTAGAAGCACCGTTGTGTTGGCTTGGGCAATCTGTCTATGGATGATTTAGGATTTCTGTCTGAACCTGTAAAGATGACCCCATGAACTTCTCCAGTAGACAGGCAATTAGCTCTTTGCTGACTAGACGTACCTCCACCAGACTAGGGACTATAATTAGGCATTAATGATTGCTAGCCAGGTGCAGACGGGAGTTTGGCGAGCTGAAACTCTCCAAAGGCAGGACAAAACCTACAATCCTGGCTGAGCTCTTGGAGTATGCTGCTGGAGTGAGTCAACAAAAGCTGTGCAGAGCCTTGGTGGAAAGGTGTTTTGGCCAACTTGGACAATAACCTCATCTGGCCAACTTGGCCAATAATCTGTTTTGGCCAACTTGACCAAAGCTTGGCTTAAACAGCTTAAATAGGCAGTTGTTGCTCATCTCCTCCAGCCCATGCAAAGTGCTGTGGGTTAGGGCATATTCGCATGAGGGCTGAGCCCAGCAGAGCTGCCTTGACAAGGCTTGTGGAGGGTGATGGAGCAAACTGGAGATAACACCTCCTTCAGCAGGGACTATTGTGCTAGAAGAGGTCATTTGGATCTTGTTGGAGAATCCTCTACAAATCCCTGTACTCATTATGTGCTGCCCCATGGCCTTCAAACACCAGGCTTTGAACCCAGAGCATCAGCATGGCTGGCTTTTATTAGAAATTGTGCTTTTCATTGTCTACATGTGGAGAATCGCTGGTGTCAAAATAATTTGGGGTGAGGGTTGGGGCCAACAGTTTTATTAACTTCTGGTATAGGGAGAAAGGGAGATGGGCAGAGTGAGTGCACATACTCCGTGAGCCGTTGTCTGTGCAGCTGGCCATTTTACATATCCTGGCAAAAAGGCCAGTGGGCTTATAAAAAAGAGAGAGAGAAATGGATATCACAGCACACTGTTGGTCAGATTACAGATATTTATTCAAGTAGGTCAAATTTTGCGACTTATCTACTTATCAGTGTCTCTCAAAAAATCAAGCATAGCTTTAAAAGTTACAGTATTTATGCTAATGTAAAAGTCACTGGAAGATCACTGGCTTTTATTTCACCACCTCACAGAAATGATAATTGCCACAAAACCCTGCTGTCTCAACGAGTCCTTCCAGTATCTTGTTACCCCATTCTCGGTACTGCCACAAGTGATGCTCAGATAGCTCTCCTGGGAGGCCTTGCTGAAATCCGTGTTTGCGCAGGAGTCCGCACACAGGGAGCTCATTGTAGGGCTGGGGTCTGAAGTCTCATTACATTTTAAAAAATCCAAGGTGTTACGCTATCAAATATCACCAGAATGAGACTCGGCTATATTTCCCAGGATAAATGAGCACATTTGCTTTAATATTGCAGTGTTCACATTTAGATTTTCTTTCTGCAGTTTATTCACTTATTTTCTAATTCAGAAAATGCACTAATTTGCAGGTTTGCCCGTTACTGGTATGAATTAGGGTGCTTTTACTGTGTAGTAAAATTAAAACCCACAGACTAGCAATAATATCTGTACTGCAAAACACCCTCCTTAATTAAGCAATAGGACATGAAAGGCTGTATATTTCTGAGTCATTATAGCACACCTCATGTTGTTTTATAAGGCATGAAATCTAATGCAGAGTGACCACCCAAGAATTGTAGTAATTGCCCTGAAAACACTGCCTGGAGTGCCTGGTTGCTATTGTGAAATGCAAGCAAGATGTAAAAATAAGGATTAGAGACCTGTGCATGAAAAAAAAACCTCTCAAATGGGGCTGTTTCCCTCCATGATAGCCTCTTATTCCAGACGTGTCTTGTGCAAAGTTTTAAAGAATGTAACTGAAGGGTGAAAGTGCAATTAAGGATTTGTAAACTCATTGTAAACAGCATATTCTTGACATAAAATTGTTGAAGGGAATTAAACCCCCTTATAGACAGGACCTCACATGCTCGCCTGAATTCTTCAGGTTTATGTTTAGCTTTTTACACACCCTCCTTGTTTTCAAGTTTTAGCTAGGATTTTTTGGCATTTAGTTAATCACTTCTACATAAACAATACTTAAATGGCCATCACCTTGGAAACTGGCTGCAACGTTAATCTTGAACTCAAATATAAGGTCTGTTACAGCCAACAAAACAATTAACCCAATTTGTTCAGACCATTAATACAAGATAAAACATTAAAAAAATCAAACCTTAGTAGAGGCAAACATAAGCCACATTTTGCAAGCAGTTGTGTTCTCCCTGCTAATGCAGGGAGTGCTCCGTTTTTGTATGTTGATGTGCATAAAGTAATGGGTAAAACCCCATTCTGCTGGGCTGTTCAGTACAGATAAGGGTATATGGAGTCCTGCGTGGTTGTGGTGGGTACCACAGGGTGTTTTAACCAGACTAGGAGTTAGGAAAAATAGTGATTACAGCCTGCTATGGACTGAATAACTGCTTTTGATATGTCCTAGTAGCATCCTGCAGTGATGCAGCCAAGGGTGAATACAGGTAAATGTAGTTTACCCCCTTCTAACTCGGGCAATATTGAGTTTATACCAAACGGGTAAGGATATCTATTTTTTATTTATCACTACACCACTGGAACGATGCCATTTGTGTTCCTCCCAAGAACTCTGCAAAACACATGTCTGTTTAAATGGATGCTTTAGACTACCCTTCAGGAGAGAGGAGGAAGAAAAAGAGGGTGACAGACAGCCATAAATACCTTTGCTGGAAACTTTCAACCCAACCTTTTTCTTTTTTTTTTTCTTTCTCCATTTTCATCTTGAATTTTCTTTAATTGAAACCTCTGTGGCAATTCTAGCCTTCATTGAACATTGAAATGCCAATAGAGCGGCTCTATAATGGAGGGCTGTGTAGCAAGACTGTACAATAATATCCTGGTGCAATATAACAGTAGGTAGCTGGGGAATGTAATCGATTTTCAAAAGAACTGGAATGACCCTCCTCACAGACACGCAGCGCTCCGAAACTCCTCTGACTCCAGCTCCGATCAGTTCTGGTTCACTTCCTTCCTTAAGAGGAGGATGTTTAATCTTATCAAGAGCCGGTATGAAGCTTTATTTCTCCCTTTATACTTCAAATAGTGTGTGCACCATTATGTTGTCACCTTTATTTACCTGCCACACTTCACCCATACGTCTTTATTAGGGTATATTTATGTAAAGTTGTAAATGTCAATACTGGAATTATTTCTTTGCAGGACAGTGATTGTGGTCTAACGCCAGAGGCTGTCAGTTGAAAGGGGGGAGGATGGCGCAAGTACTGAAAAGGGGAATGATTTAATTTAAGAGAATCCAGGATTTCTACCGGAGATGTCCTGCATTTCTGTATGAAGGGGTCCTGATCAGGAGAGCTGTGCTTCCCCTGGAAAAGAGCCTTAACTGTGCATTAACATGTAACCTTACTATGTGTATGCAGTAGCTATGAAATGGTTCTGCTTCTTTTTTAATGCGTCTTTCAATTTTTAGGAACTTTTCTTCTTTCCTTCCGAGATGCACTTGCTGTGGGAAAGACACATGAATATTTACAGTTCTGAAATGAAATTCTTCTTCTATGTATGTATCCATATGTAGAATCAGGATCTAAGTAAAGTTAAGGGACTATGCTTTTGTTGTTTCTTGATTTCTTGATCTTTCCACATCCTATACAGGTCCTCTTAAGGGGTAGCACAAAATTGGGCTTGATGTTCAGGAAAACATGACAGACCTTAAGATGTATTTTGAAATATTTCTTATTTGAATTATAGGAAGCAATGCAACACGTCACAGCAGAGTCAACATTCTTGCCTGGTAAAGACTCATTGTTTTATAGCAGATATAGCACCATCTCTCTTTAAATGAGAGACTTCTTTATGGAACAGTGTTCCTGATTTAGCACAGATTTTACACTCACCTTTCTGATTTGTAAACACGATCTTCAGGTTTTGAAAATTTCCCTGTACAGGCAGAAGCGCTATCAGTTCCCTTTTCTAAACAGTTAAATATATTTGCATTTCAGATGAAACTGTCAGACAAGCCAAACTCTCCTCCTCAGATCCTTCTTTTGTTGCTTGCCTGTGCTGAATACAGCGTTTATTACTTCCCTCTTCTTCTTATTTTCCTAGTTTCATGCCACGGTCGCCCCTGCCTGTGTCTTAGCTCTGCTCGCTTAGCCTCTGGTACACCCGGTGATACTTAGGTAACGCAGCACACTACGGGGTTTTTCAAAAAGCCCAATTCGGTCAAAGACTCCAAACCCATCGACATTAAGTAATCGAAAGGAACACCGTTTGCCTTAATTTAGCTGCACCGGTGCGGTCTTGCAGTCCCGCGGAAACGGGAAATCGAACGGATTAGTCTCCAAGTACAGTTTCTAACGCCCCTTCAGCCTGGCGCAAAGCTCGCCTTTCGACTCCACCCGGACCGACCAGCCCGGCAGCGGCCGGCCCCCACCGCCGCCCTCCCTCCGCCCGGGCAACCCCGCCGCCGCCGCCGGGGGCCGCGCTGCCCGCTCTCCGTGCGGGGCTGCGGCCGCCAGAGGGGGCTGCGCCGCCCGCCGCGCCGCCCTCCTCACCGCAACGGGCCCTGCCCGCCCCCCTGACCGCAACGGGCCCTGCCCGCCCCCGCCGCCCTCCCGGGGCCCTCTGCCCGCCCTCCTGCCGGGCCCGGGCCCGGGCCCCGGCCCCGGCCCCGGCCGCTGCCCCGGCGCCCGGGAGGGAGCCTGGTGTGGGCTTCCTCCCGCTTCGGATCCAGCTTGAGGGATGCGGGGCTGTTCCTCAGATGGCTGCGGTGGGAGAGACGCTGAGCAACCCGGAGCTGCTTCCTTCTTGACCCTGCTATTAATCAGGCATTAATGAGTGGACTGTGTATTTTTCTCATACTAAATAAAGCAGCTCAGGGACTAAGGACCTTTGCAAACCTTATCGCCTCCCACTTTCCTGGACGTCTGCCCCTTTCGCCTGCCTTCTCCAGGATAAGAACGGACAATTATATTAATCTCCTCCTTTCTCCCCTGAAAATCCCGAGCCCTTTTAAAACAAAATGTTATGCTGCACACACGGTTCACCTTAATAACAAGAAGGAGAAGATGAATGATACCTGAGAGGTATTCATCATGTCCCTGATAGTGCTATTGGTGAGCAAGGCGCACTAAAAAACTACCTTGACTAGAACAGAATTAAAATGTGCAAATTTCCCCGTGTTTAGGGAAACGGGGGAGCACGGGGCAGCTGCTGGGGAAGGCTGGAGAGTGTTTTAAGAATCCGGTTGCAAACAACTGCTAGGATTGCAAGTACATATTTAGTAGCTTTAATTCAGTCTTCGAATCTCCCAGGATTTGTAGGTCAGTTAATAAGGTACTATGTATTTATCTTCAGAATTAAACCGGAATACTGAGGTTTGGCCACTCCCATATGGAAAAGTCCCAGTCCTGCACCTACCCCGTTGTAGTTGGACATCCAGGGTTACACAGACCTTGACGGATGCCGCCGCGTAGCTCCTTGCCAATGATCTTTGGGTTATAAAACCAGGGTTTCAGTCCCAAATGTCGGTATTGTCCGAACCTTCCTTTCTTTCTGCAGGTGGCCAACACTCTGTTTTCTGGTTTTCTGTCTTCTCCATCCAGAGATGGTCTTGTGGGTATAAAGCCTGTGAAGTGTTTTGGAAATGAATACCATTTTGCAAATTGTTGCTAGAAACACAGCACAGACCTACATGTTGTAGATTCAGACTGAGCTCTCGCTGAGATCAGCTATAACACTTGTCTAAATAACAGAATGGTTTGCAGAATGGGATGGGTGTGCTGCATTTATTTATATAAGCTTTTGGAGACCGAAAGGTGAATTTTGGCATGCCAAATTGTCAGCACAATGGCAGCTGAACCGTATTCTGTCTGTCACAAAGTCTTGTTGGATTTGAATTATTTCTTTTTAGCATGCTCAAGTCCCTCCTGGACCTTCTAGAGCCCCCATTTTAGATGACCACTTGGATGTGAAAAATTACACCTCCAGGCAAGGGGAGCCTTAGCCTCATCGGGCGGAAAGGACATAAAAAGTGTTTGACATTATTAAACTAAGCAGCCTTAGTCATCATGTGGCAACAAAGCACCTGGAGGAATTAAGTTTTGAAACAAAATAAGGTTAATAAAAAAACGTTTGAGGTAGGGCATACAAAAGGGTGGAGGTTATCCTAGTTAGAGGTGCCTGTAATCTTGTATCAGCGCGCTCAGAGGAAAGGACTGGCTTTCATATTTCTTCAGCTGAAGTGATCAAAAAAGCAGAGCATCAGACAGTCTTGTACTGATGTGGTCTAGCTTCAGTAAGCTGGAAAACATACTTGTATCCTAAACGTGCTGCCCAGTAACTTCTTGTGAAACCATGTTTGCTTAAAGCAATGGAAGGAAAAATGTTGTTTGGGGAAATGCAAAAGTTTGGTGTGAAAACTCGTAATACTGTGTTTCTGGCCCCATTCACTTAAATCTTACCTTTTCCCTTAGTCATAATCTTTCTTAACAGTCCAGATGCTAATTTCATCCGGATGGAAAGAGTTGCCATGGAACAGGGTGTCCTGTTCCGAGTACAGGAGCTGTAAGAATAAAGACCAGGGCTGTGTTGGCCAGGGAGTGTCTGAAGTGTGGACAGGCACTGGGCTAGGATTTTCCAGAGCAACCAGTGATTGCTTACCCACCTCTAAAACAGGTTTACAAAGGGCAGTTCCTGAATATTGCCTGGAACAGGTTGCTCAGCAAAAATATTCAAGTCGGATTTAGGACATTGTGGCTGCATTGCTGGAAACCTCGTCTGAGCGTGGAGTAGGTCCGCTTTTAGGAGACTTGTTGGATATATTGCCATTAACAGTAGTTGATACAGCTGATTACCATGGTTACCACACAGAAGCATTATGCACCTTGTTTGTAGTTTTGGTGGCATGCTTAGAGAAAGAGAGGGAGGGATAAAAAGCGTATTTGAGAAGTGTAGCCTGTACTTAAATCACAGGGGTCTTGTAAGGTTGAATTAGCTAATATTTTCTGCTTTGCTTTGGAGATGTAAAAACTACTTATATGTTATTACTGGGGTTTTTTTTATTTGGACAAATCTTGCCAGGTTTAAGAAGTCACATTCCTAAATAGCTTAACCTTTTACACCTGTAGGAAGAATTTTTTTTTTTTACACCTGTAGGAAGATCTGGACAGGCTGGATCGATGGGCTGAGGCCAGTTGTATGAGGTTCAACAAGGCCAAGTGCTGGGTCCTGCACCTGGGTCACAACAACCCCATGTAATGCCACAGGCTTGGGGAAGAGTGGCTGGAAAGCTGCCTGGTGGAAAAGGACCTGGGGGTGTTGGTGGACAGCCGGCTGAACATGAGCCAGCAGTGTGCTCAGGTGGCCAAGGTGGCCAACAGCATCCTGGCTTGTATCAGAAATAACGTGGCCAGCAGGAGCAGGGAGGTGATCGTCCCCCTGTACTGGGCACTGGTGAGGCCGCACCTCGAGTACTGTGTTCGGTTTTGGGCCCCTCACGACAAAAAAGACCTTGAGGTGCTGGAGCGTGTCCAGAGAAGGGCAACGAAGCTGGTGAAGGGTCCAGAGCACAAGTCTTATGAGGAGCGGCTGAGGGAACTGGGGTTGTTCAGCCTGGAGAAAAGGAGGCTGAGGGGAGACCTGATCGCTCTCTACAACTACCTGAAAGGGGGTTGTAGTGAGGTGGGTGCTGGTCTTTTGTGTCAGGTGGCTGGTGATAGGATGAGAGGAAATGGCCTCAACTTGCGGCAAGGGAGGTTTAGGTTGGTTATTAGGAAAAATTTTTTTACTGAGAGGGTTGTCAGACATTGGAATAGGCTGCCCAGGGAAGTGGTTGAGTCACCGTCCCTGGAGGTATTCAAAAAGCGCATAGACAAGGTACTCCAGAACATGGTTTAGGGGGCATGGATGATGTTTGGACTCGATGATCTTGAAGGTCTTTTCCAACCTAAATGATTCTATGATTCTATGATTCTATTTTATATTATGGGAAAACCTTTGCTTCTAAGGAGACGATCCTGTAATTAAGATGCTGAGCCGCACCTTAAAAGATCCCAGTTACGTTCCTGGCTGTGAGAAATCCTTCCTGTTAGTAAGTCACTTCATCTAACTAGGACTAAGTTTACCCTCAGTGGAGGGTAATACTTTCCTTTCTCATCTGGTCAACTTAAATCGTAAATTCAGAGACTAGAGACCACTCTTGACTACCTGTTTGCATCTAGCACGGCTGTAATAAGAAGCTGGTCCTAACTGTGGCTTGTGTTTCCTTGAATAACCATGTCAACCATCAACAATTTAAGGATGGGATAACTATTTTCTTGAGTTGTTTAGGTATCTTCAGCTGACAGTCAAAAAGGCAAAGGCGATGTCATTGTAAATTAGCTACTTTTTCTGGCTTTAGCTGTACAAACATTCATAGTCAACGGACTGCAGTTTTATTACAGAGTCATGGGAGCTATTTTGCTCTGGTATCTTTAAATTAACCAAGGTGTTAACTAGGGTAGTAAAGATAATGGCTTTTTTACGCTTACTGAAGCTCCACGCAGGCTGGGAAGGCAAATCCTCTGCTTGCAAATGCTTGTGTAGCAATGGTGTCATCATTTTACATCAGCTGGACAGCTGGCTCAGTATCCTGATATTAAAGGGTAGATTCCCACTTTAAAACCTTAAGCAAAGTGGAGAAGGGATGTCCCAATTACTCTGTTTCATCTTGAAATTGAGAATCAGGAGATTAATGAAAGCTTTAGTAGATGTGAATGGAAAGATAGGTAGAGAACTAAGCTTTTTCTCAATCCGTTTTGTGACAGGGTTATGTTAGAGGGCCATGACCCATTATCCCACCTTGGAGCTGCTGGGCAGGATTGATATGAAACATCAGGAATATGGTCTGTCCAGATTCCAGAGGGCTTGCTTATGCTGAACTCTGAAAACTCTGGCAGAATATGAGCCGGCAGATCAGGGTGCAAATTTTAGGCACATGGAAGAAACTGGAAAGCATGTGAACTCCCTCTGCCATACAGAATGGCTACAAATATTGCATAAATCCAAACTGAATGCTGGAAGCCTTTTCTTCTTTTTCCTCCTAAGCAGATCTCTGGTAAAAATAATTTCTGTGCCACCAGAGAGCTCCTGTAGGAATGTACTCTAAAGGCTGATGGGATGGGCTAGTTGAATATATTATTTCTCGGAACATTTTAAAAAATATGTTTTTATTTGGTTTTGTTAAAGTAATGTGAAAGTAATAAGTGCTTTGTGTCTTGTTGGTATGTAACCTCGCCTCCAGACTGTGCTGACCAGGTCTCCAAGACAAAGAAGATGAATCCATGATCCATCAGAGATGATCCATGCGAAAAACTACAAAGGTATTATCCATGATGCAAATTATTCCAAAGAAGAAAAATTTTTTTTCCATGTTGGTAGGTGTAACATTATATATGGCACTCCTAGTAAGAGTATCTAAAATAGCTATGCTGCACAAAAAGGTGAGAGAGATGAATAATTAGGTGCAGGCAAAGAAGAAGTATTTTAAAACATTTATCTTAGAGCTGCATCACAAGAGAAATGACATCCCAGTTTTAATTTGTCAGTAAACTGGACAACTGGATGCAAAGGGGTCACTCTCACAGAACGCAGATAGTCCAGCTGTCTTTCCCTGCGCCCATGCAATGAAATTTCTTTTCTTCTTTTCTCTCTGCTACAGATGCATCTGTGTCTTTGTTTCAATTACATTATTTAAAATTAATTGCACTTTTGAAGTTCCATAGACATGAAGCAATGGTTATTCTGCAAAACCCATGAATGAAGATATTAATAAAGTATTCTGCATAAACACGCCCAGACTTGCGCTGAGGAGGAAAAGATATCTGATCAGAGCGTTTTCTTGGACTGGAAGAAATAGTCCAGGTCCCTGAGCAGTGGAGTAGTGACTGAGCGCTTGGCTTCGATGTCTTCTTTAGTCGTATCTCAGGAAAGAGGTGACAGAAGGTGCTGTAGATTTGAGAGCAGAGAGAGGCTGCTTTGGGTCACATCACCCCTTGCTTTAACTGGAGACTGGTTCTTCTCATTTGCCATTCAAAACTGTGTTTTTATAATAAGTGTCAGGACCCTTGGGTCATCAGAGCAGTGAAAAGGCTGGCTGTCCCAGCTCGGTACGGCTGCAGCGAGCTCGCCGGTGCTCCTCTCTGGCAGCCCGGCGCACCTTGGCCGTCAGCGCCTCAGCCAGCTGCAGTGCCGCTGGGGCCTCGGACGGCAGCGGTGTGGAGGCAATTCCAGCTAGCGCTGCCTGCCTACAGGATATTGCCTGTGGTTTAGTCTGAACTATTTCACACTAAGGGCCCTCTTCTAAACACTGAATTAGGTGGACTCTTTCAAAACTTCATGGGTGATAGCCCTGGAAGTAGAAAGTCTTCATGACTCACTGCGTATTGTCTGTGAGGAATGATTGAAGCCATCTACTTGCAATCCCACTAATCCCCTGCCATGTCTCTGAGACGGGACATCAGAATTCCTCTGACGACTGTATCAAATGCCACGCTCAAGTCCTGCACGAGGAGTTATTTTGCAGAGTTCTGATAAAGGGAAATGTAGGTTATTATGAGAAATGGATATAAATTTAATAACAAGGTCTGATATAAGCAGGAAGGTTTTTACATTGTCTGTTCTACTAAGATTACGGACAGCCTCTATAATGTGATGTGCCAGCAAAGCAGAAAAATGTTTTATGCTATTACAGCCTGGTGTTGGGAGTGTGGATCGTCCCTTTTCAGTGATTCAAGTGTAGTGGAAAGAGATTTGTGTGCAAATAGCAGAAACGAGCAAACAAACATAAATTCAATAGCTGAGAAAATCTTTGGATACTATGACTGTTTTCCCAGAAAAGCTAGTAAAGTGTGTCAAAGAAAATGCTCCAAAATTCTAACTGTGCTTTTAGAGTTAATTCAGGAATTTCACTGATCCAGATAGAAAGCTCTATAGATGGATCATGGCCTTTTAATATAGGGCTTGAGCAGTTTGCTACCTGATGCTTTGTGACCATTTGCAGCCTTGATGAAATTATTCACAGCAAGAGGAACAGATCCTGTTGGAGGGTTTGTACAATTGGGCGTTTTGAGGAAGAACTGCTATTGAAGTAAGAGGGAATAGCACTTCTTTTGTGAAAAGGCTGATTTACATTTAAGTCAGTAACCGTTGCATTGACAATTGCTGCAGAACATAGATGTAGCCGTAATGCTGAGTGTAGAATTAATTAGCAAAAGCTTTCAAGGTTATGAGTTATTGGACCAGTGTTTCTGGTTTGAATTCAATGGATTCTACAGCAGAACACAGCTGGGTTAAATACAGGAATGAATCAACCTCAAGAACATCACAAAAAATTATGACCACGTTTCAAGCAAAGTGATCAGCTGGGAGACACTTGATAAATACATAGAGAGCCTTCCCTTGCTCTTGTACAGTGAATTTGTTTTTGTTACTGCCTGAATGAAACAATGGCAGAACATTATGCAATTTCATAGCAGAAGAACATCCCAGGGTATCTCAAAAGAACGTGAAGACAGCAAGGTGAAGTACCCACCACTCAGAGCTGGCAGCGCTGTTTCTTCAACAGGTTGTCTTTGATTATGTCATGTTCTCTTTCAGCAGGATCCATTTTTTGGAGTGTGCAAGAAAGGGCACAGGTCACTGAATCGAGGAGTCTGGTCCATACGTTTATCCTCAGTGCTCAGGGTAAGCTTCCCATCTCATTTACTGAACACTAGTCGAATCTTGTTTCAAACGGAGTGCTTTCCCTGCCTTGTAGAGGGATGCTTGTCACCATGGTGTCTGAGTCCCTGATGTATGTTGACAATTTTACCCTTTCCATGTCCCAGTGAGCGCAGGATGTGGTATTAAGAGTATTTCATATATGAAGGACAGAGACATAGAGAAATGAAGTGATTTATGTGAGTCCGTACAGGAAGTCTGCAGCAAAGTTGGAAAAAATACCATCACAGCTGTGCTTACATTGCCAAGTAGTGGGGCACTGTAGAAGGCGGCTGTAACACTGGGAGGGGTGGTGCTGAAGACCTGACATCCACACTAAAATTGTTTTGTACTGGATCTGGTCTCATCCAGGGAAATGAACTCCTGTTGGCAGCTGGAGTGCACCTGGAACACATCCTTTGGTTTAATTTAACCCTCAAAGAGTCCAGTTTGCCTACGAGACTGCTTGTGTTATGACCCTACAGGTGATGATCAGATTTACTTCTAGCACACAATCCTGACCAGAGCTACGGTACTGCTGTAGCAACACCCTCTGTCTCCTTCCACGCTCAATTCCTCTACAGTATTTAAGGTGAATCCCAGGAGGCACTTCCTACAGCGTCTCTGATATCACGTGTAAAACCAGGCAATTACTTGCAGATTATTGATACGGTCCTTAGCTCACTTTTCTCATTTAAAACCTTCCTCTCAGCTAGGTCGCTGCCTCACATGGCTTCAGCTATCTGCTTTGCACCAATGACTTACAAATCTACCTGTTCTCTCCTGACCTCCCTGCCTCCGTCAAGCCCAGCGTCTTGTCATGTTTCTCTGAAATTTCCCTCTGAATGTCTTACCCTCCATTTAAACTTCACATGGCAAAAATATCATAGCTCAGTGAGCTGCTTGAAGTCATTACAGCAGGAGCCCAGACAGCCATTAAACATAATAAAATTTTACATATGTCTTAGGTTAGTGGTAGAAAGAAAAATGTTTCAGCTAATTGAGCTAAATTTTTATTAGGTATTTTATTTCATTATTGTATTAAATAAGTGTACTTCAGTACCTGTCTTCAAGTGTTTTATAAATGATAGAACAGAGTTATCTGATACAATGTTTAGTTCAGCTTTTGAAATAAATTTCTCGGGCATCACAGAAGGCAAACATCCATTCTCATACTTGGGGATCTCTCTGTCATGTTTGACATTGTTGGCCACAAGCAACATTTGCTTGTCTCAGGGAGGCTGTGAGCCCCAGGGTAATGAGCTTAAATGGTGTGAGACCTGCTTCAAGGCATAGTTGCAGCAGGCACTGATAGGAAACAGCACTGCTGTCAGGAGACCTCTCGCTGATATCCCACACCGATTCCCCTCTCTCGATGGTGTTATTCAATATATGAGTCAGTAGGATTTAGGTATCTCTGAATCTGAGATGGCTAAATCCTCATCCCTGCAATGCTGACCAAGGCTGCGTTGCCATAAAAAGGCTGCTCGTGCTTTTTCACCAGAGGGCAGGGCCATTAAATGACTCAAACGGAGTTATGTATCTTGATGATGTCAATGGGAAGAGGCATGTCTGGGTCAATGACAGCTGTTCTGTGACTCATGATGAGCCCGAAATGGAGATCAGGAAGGAGAAAAGGACCCAGAAGAGGCAGTAGTATGTCCTGGGGCAGCAGCTATGCACAACAACCCAACTCTCCTGCTTCCTTGGGGAACCCTGCCAGAACCTCCCCAAACCACCTCCCTTACTGCCTGTGCTGGGAGCCATGCAGAAGATGTTGTATTTGAGGAGTTAGTGATCCTGTACAGGCCTTGTTTGCTCCATTGGCCATTGTATTTAGGGCTTGAGAAGCCCGTATGTTATTCATATAATCTGTAAGTTATAATATATTTGGGAGAGGAAAGCTCTGTGTGGACCAAGGGGTAGAATGTATTGATCTTGACCAGGAGGCCGTTGCACGTTGTGGAGTTGGTGATCCACCTAGCAGTTAACCTGAGCAACCCGTGCCGTGCTGCACTGTGCTGCACGGCCAGCATGGCCTTCAGGACATACCGCAGGACAACCTCAGCCAGCTCATTGTAAAAGCGATCCTGCAGCCAGCTCCCACCTGGTACTGGTGATTACACTGCCTGTGTGGCCTTGCCTTTATCTAAAAGTGCAGTGAGAAGTTGTCATGCAAAAGTCCTTTGTGAATAGATTTTTTTCTTGCAAGAAAATTATGTATTAGCTTGAATGATCAAAAAGGAGATATTTCTCTCCGTGGACAGGATCCACTCTGCGCAGTGTGCCGTGGGAAAATCCATCTGGGGTCTGTGCAATGCTGCACGAACATGGGGTGCCACTGTCTGAAGGGACGTAAGATTTACTTGCTATCTATATTCCTCTTCTTATTCTGTCTTATTAAAACAGTTGCCAGTCTGCCTTACCCAGCAGACTGATCACTGCAGAAGAGCTGGCCATGGAGAAATGAGCTTTCACCCACATTGTGCAGTGGCAGGATTGTCAGTTTTGGACAACTTCTGGAATGAAAGATTTCAGGCAATCTTCCCCCGTTCCTGGATAAAATGCCCCTAGACCCTCACAACATGGCTAATTAAAACTGAAGTTGAGGTTTCACTTCACCTCGTGAGGCAGCACGTGGTGCTGCATTCTACCAGTCCCCATGAGATTTACCTTGCCCAACCATCCTGGGCAATGCGTGTCTCTGGGTACTTCTGTTTGTCAGTCCCACAACTTACTGGTCTTTACTTCAGCAAGAGAATGTCTGCTGCGATTAGTAAGGAGAAGAGTGGAAAAATCTCTGGTTTGGCAGAAGTCCCCCTTGATTGATTTCCAGATCACAAAAGATAACCAGCTGCCAAGCCTCGGGAACACTCCAAGTAAGCATTCACATAAGCAGCCACCACACATTTGACAGATGTTAGTCACATTGCTTAATGCTCCACTGGATGCTACAGATGTGAGCGTGGTATAAGAACCTATAGAGAAAAGAAGGGGATAGAAAAAAACACCAAATGACAATTTCCCTTAAGAGATTGTTTCCACACTTCCTTGTCTAGATTCTCAATGCAGGTTCTGTTGTATAATTAATAGCATATCACCTTTATTCCCATACCAGTCTTACGACTTACAGGCTGTCATCTGAAAACACAGGCACAGATTTTGTGCTGTGCCAGATTTCAGCTAGCAAAAGGTTATGGGAGAATGTTAGAGTCGGTTACAGAATTTTAATTCCAGATTATTAACCTCTCTCTCTATCTGTATATGTATATAGGCATAGGTTAAGTTGACCCATGGTCCTCTCTAACCTTTGCCTGCTAGAGACACCCGAAGTGCTTTCCCTAAGCTACAGGTAGGAAGGTGGAGGAAGGCAGGAGCAGCGTGTATCATCTACTTCGCTTAGCAGAGTTATATGGCAAGAAGGCTCAGCCGCAGGAAATGGATCTTTCCTGTCCTGGGATTTCTTTGAAGCTCCACACGACAATTTATATTCCTGAAGTCATGAGAAATAATGTCTTTCCTGAAACCAGCTCTTTGCTTTCTCCAGTTGTACTCGCCATACTTCAAGACGTGCATGAGCTGTAAACCCTATCACACAGGACAGCTTTCAGCTGTTAGTATCCAGCCGTCTCCTGCATCCTTTTCCTTACGAGTTCAGAACGAGGGCTGTAACAACATAGCCCCAGATACCTGGAAGAAAAGATGGCTGATGTTGCATGCTCAGAAGATTAACAGATTTGGGAACAGAAGTTCAGTTGTACAGGTGTTCCTCAGGGCTGAACATATCCCTAAATTTTTTGTCTTGTACCATCGTTACAAGACACTGTGAGATCTCGCTGTTAAATATTTTGTTCTGTTATCTGTATCACATAAGACTCTGGAATAAAATCTCAAACAATTTAGCTTGCTTGTGTGTACAGAGCAGTAAACAGATACAAATTCAAAAGGAAAAGGAGAAAAAAATGCCCTCAAGAAAAGTATGAATGAGCTTGAAAAGGGCAAGTAAAACAGCAGAGACATTTATATTGGTCTCTCCTACTGCTCTGAACAAAACAATTATGAGATAAGAGGCAAGAATGGGAAGAAATTCTTTCATTTTTCACGTTGGAAGTCCGAAGGATCCAATAGCCTGTTTATGAAGAGCAATAAAGAAGATACATGAACTCGGTAAAGATGTTGTTACAAATATATCGGCCTGTTTGTAAAGGCCAGAAGTTTGGGGGTTTGGGGGGCTTTTTTGTTTTTTTGGTAGTGTTGTTGCTTTTTATATAGAGCTATCAGCTAAGTTTTTAAAGGTGGAAGGTTTTTTTTGTCGAGAGAGCAATAACTGAGAAGAATGGTTTGTTATAACTAGCAGAGAGGATTAATGCTTTTATTTAGGATTTGGAAATGGTACGAAAAAGCGGCAGATGGGAACCTGAATTTAATGAAGCTTAAATAAGCAAATATAACATTGGCCAGCTTTTAAACAAAGTTAAAACCAACTATTCCTTGTTCCTAATTTGAAGCTTTAAAAAAGAGAATGCATTTGCCTGATACAATGATGCTAAAAATGGCGACTGATGTTCAGAGGGGAGATTTATCATTTTTTTTGCTTTCTAGTCTGAATTGTGTGCTCTTTTGAAATGGTGCAGGGAAGCCCATCTTTCTGCCAGTCAAGGGATGGTGTTCACAACATTATGTCACTTAAAAAGCAATAAAATTAGTGTACGTATATTTTTTTCCTGAATTTTCCCTCTCTTGTCTAAAGATAACAAAATAACGTATTCCAATACAGTAATGTGAATTTGTTACCAGTCTGCTATTGACTGTATTATCCTGTGGAAGAAAATCCAGGCTTGGGAATAACTGTAACGTCTCCACAACTCTTCCACTGTTCCCCCACCAAGAAACTTTTTTTCTTAGCAAAATCTAGCAGTCTGAGTGATGTGTGTGCTCCAACAACATTTACTAGTGCTGTATTCCCATATCATAATTAGACATCAAAAATTGTTTAGACCAGAAATCTCTCCAAGTCAAGAAATCAAAAATTAAGTAATTCCATAATCTTTTAAAATTATTATTGGTGTAATAACCCCCTCTGGGGATTAACTACAGTAGCAAAGCCTGTGAATAAGGTTGCTCAGCCCTTATCATTGATGAATTCTGTTTTCAGTGGTTTATAACTTTGCCAGACTGTAATAAATTTGGATTAAAACTTTCCCAAAATGTGAAAAGCATCTGTGTTTAGCTGAATATTTTAGGAAGCTTTAAAGAAAAATGAATCAGCACTTTTCAAAACTGGGTCAGGGAAAATATGCGTTTCTGCCAATATTAAAACAAAAATCTTACAGTTGTTTTATTAACAAGTTTTTGCCTGTTCTGCTTTTAACTGTTATTTCAGGCAAGGACTTGAAATTTGGCAGCTAGATTGCCTGTGTGTCAGGGAAGTGCTGTCGTTGCACACAGCTACCTCTGTTTAGCCAAAGTGTTAGTCTCTGAAACATCCTTATATACTTTTTTGTCACTGGAGGGTTGTTCTAGGTCCTAAAGGTTTCAAATCCAGTGAGCACCCTGAGGAGGTGAGGCAAGCTGGGGACTGCTGCAGCACCAATGGCTGGGGCGTGAAGCACAGCAGGAGGAGGAAAATGGACGTATGTGGCCACAGTGGTTGGGATCGGGAGCTCAGCGGTGGGTCTGTGGTTTGGAAGTAGAGGAGAAAAGTAGAAGAATCCCGGTAAAGAGCAGGGAGAAGGTGTGTAAACAGCACCTGGAATCAGTAGAGGAGTACTGGGGCAGGTATTTGTACAATGATGTCAGACTGTTGTTACACCTGTATTGGTAGAACAGTGTCAGGACACATGTCCCAGCACTGGAGTACTATAGCTTATTTTGTTGTATTTGTTAGCACAGGCCCTGGTACCATTTTGGCCTGCATAAATCATCACACTCCCAAATGATGCTCAGGCATGGTCCCAGTGTTAGTGAGTGTCAGGGACTATTTGCAAGAGGCAGTTTGGGTGTAGGCCCCCCTGTTTTGAGGTGATGGGGAAGGCTAGCTGTTTTGAAGTGAACCATCCCATTCCATCTGGCTTTAGGTGTAAATCACATTGGAAAAATACCCCTTATTCCCCCCATCTGCACCCAGAGGAGGAACAACAGTGGCTACTGTCAGCTACTCTTTTACCTCTGCTGGCAGGCTCTATAGAGCAGATGTAGAGGTTTCTTCCAGGCTGGGAGAGAGGACAGGAGGCAATGTGATGCTATGTTATTTTACAGTTCTTTTAAAGACTCAAGTTCATAAATGCTTCGGAAGTTACGTATGAAAAAAACCTAACAACGCAGCAAATGAATATTTGGCCGCAAAAGAGAGGTGATGTGGCATGAGAGAATGGAAGAGGCTGTGCCATGCCAGACTGTTTGGTATGGCTCTGACTCTCTTCCCTCGGCAGTTAAGTCTGAGTTGCCCTAGGACAGCAGAGTTAGGCCAACGCTCGCGTTTTTGCAAGCTGCAGACCTCAGGAGACATCCCATTAGGGAGTGTTGGCCACCAGCTCTTCGCTCCAAGAGCAGACCGGGGCCCAGGCAGCCCTGGGCTGCACGTTTTTTGTTGGGATTGCTGGCGTGGGCCCACAGCCTCCTGGCAGGGCTTAGTTCAGGCTCTGAGGGAACGGACTACAAAATGGGTGGCCAATAAATAAGAGAGTAGGTTGGTACGTGGTTACTAACTGGCTTGGCGTCTTCTGCAAAGCTCTTCCCCGGCGCTTGACATCGATCTACAATCAATCGTGTACATACACATAACAAACATGGTTGGGAAGTGACCCAAAGAGTTGCTGCTCTAGGAGTCTCTTGGCTCATTATATTATTGAAATGCCAGCTCTGAGGAGAGATGTTATATTTAAAATTCTTTGAGCAGTCCAAATGGATGGTCATCTAGTTTAAGGAGAACTAGCTTTGAGTGCCGCAGATGTGGTGGCCCAGGGTGGATGGGGTAGTGTGAATCAGTACTTTGTAGATGTTTTTAATTATAAGATGTTTGCACACAGAAGCTTGTGAAGCCAGAGATGGACTTTAGCTTTGCTTAAGGACAAGTTACTTGTTTTTTTCCTTTACAAAAATCCCAGCAAATATTCCAGTCAAGTCGTAGGCTAATCTGTTCCCTGTATGCCCAAAGACAGAGCCTTTTCCACTTTTCTGTGTGAGTCTGCCTTGTGGACGGTTGGTGACAAAATTTGTTGTGGTCCCCAAGAACAGTGTACAGTCAAATGAAAGCTGACACGGGAGATGAAACAAGGAGGCAGGAGCAGAAAGTCTTGACCTTGTTGCCTGTGGTGATGGGTGGAACTGAAAGGGGTTGGACAGCAGGTCTGTGCTTCAAGAGAAAAGACCTTACATTTCCTACGGTCTCCTTAGGTGTTTGTGAGCAAGCTAATGTTGTGGATAAAGCCAAAATACAAGCAAAGGAAATAAATGCTTTTATTTCCTATGATGATCATATAGATCGTCTTATTTCTAACAAAGTGGAAGAACATCAACATAGATACAGAACGGTTTTTGTATTGATAACGTGTGCTAGACACGCTAGTATTGCCTTGGGTTGATTATACCTATAGATGGGGTTTACCTCTCCTCTGACAAAACAGGGCAACAATGTCATTCCCATCTGTTGTTTTACCTATTTGGATTTTTAATTATAAATTATTAACTTTGATATTGGCTGCTTGATGTGTGTGCACATGCACATACGTGTGTGAACACATCTGACCATCTTCTGCATCAAATCAGAAAACAAAAAACTTCTGTATTATTTATGATTAAAGTACAGTAGCAATATTTTTAGAAGCGTAGTTGTGCATAGAAAGGACTACAGTGCCAAAAGTGACAGCAGAAGAATTAATGCTTTCTCCAGGCCCTTTTTCTCTTAGAAATGATTGACAAAGTAATTTTCTTCTTGTACTTTAATAAAAGTGTATACATTATACACACCAATAAATCCTCACTGGGCCAATTACACATCATATGACTTATCTTGTCACAGCACCTAATATCCAAACAATAAATTAAAAGGTATGCTTTATATGCAGATTTGCATATGAGGATGTTTTCCAGTCCCCAGACTCGATTGTCTTATGAACACTACAACATACAAGAAAAAGAAACAAGCTGCCTAGGATTTGTGACTAATAAATCCTGCCTAGTGGAACAAACTACATCTGTATGACTTACAAGAGTGTGCCGTATAAGTAACATTTGTTTTACATATTGAAATTATATTGGGAGATGAAATACTGAACAAATATTGAAGCGCTTCCTTCCACACAAGACACTCTGCACACATGCAAAGACATATTAGCTATATATATGCAACACAATATATTTGATTCCTATTCATACCACTTTGCAATAAAGGGACCTTTCTATAAATGAGAATCTCACTTGTTTTTCATTTCCAAGTGAGGAATTTAATGGGAGGTGGAAATTCCAAAATTTGCTTGCATCCTGGTGGTACCTGCTGGGCTTTTGAAAAGCTTTGATTAGATCTGAATGCATAGTTTCCAAGAATATTTCTGGTCTAAAGGCACAGGCATGGCTGTGGATTTTCCTCAGTGAGGGCTATCAGCCTGGTTTGTCCTAAACTAAGCTGTTTAATAGTATGGAATCAAAAAGGGGGACATTAATATTTATTTCCACTGTCCTAAAGCACATTTATTCATGGCATCTAGTGTAACATGTGCAGCGTTCCTCCCTTTTTCTGGTGTGGGGTGACCCATGCATTGCAGAGAGCAACTTCATCGGAGTGACCTCCCCGTGGACATGCAGAGAGGATGGATTAGGTCATGGTTCTGCACCTCCAGCAGGCTTGGGTATTGCAAGTGCCTGAGGGAAAACAAACTTCAAAATAATGGAGCTGAGATGGTTGTGCTGGAGGGAAATGGGAAAAAGATTGTGGCCTCTGAAACACAGTCCGTTTCTCATTCTCCTCCTCGGCAGTGAATCATCCTGCTGTCCCTCCTCGGAGCTCCTGGCAAAGCCACAGTTTAGCCCGTTGTGAGTCTATGAATAGAATTACCCACTTTGCTGCACTCTTGTTGGTCAGGATAGGTTGCCTGAAAATCAATAAATTGTTGACCAGGTTTTTAGCGTATGTGTGATATCATTAGGAAAGTATGCGCATATTTGGTATTGGAGAGTCTCTAGACTTTGCTGGGGGAACTGAATTGTATAGCAATTAGAAGCGCAGCTAGCACGGCCCCCTCCATATACATCAATAATCACCCTAGAAGGCAGGCCACAACAGATTAGTCTTCTTGTTCTTGCCCCTTTAATTGATACAGTCTCCTAGTTCAGACTCAACATGTGTTTAAATTACGGTGCCTTTCAATTGTTTTAGACTGCTAAGATGCGTTCTTCTGGGTCGAAATATTTTATTTAAACTGCTTTCACAGAAACAACATTAGACCCTAAACATTTCAGTGCAGAAAGACCTAGAAATAATTGGTTAAAATTAATTGCTCTAGCCTGGGCTCTTAGTTGCCCAACACTTGTTTCATCAAAACTGCAACAAATACAGGCTGAGCCTGAGTGATGCATATGAGACCTCACCTTTCATGAAGCTTGGATGAGCTCCATTTTTGCAGAGCCAGCAAAGGGAACTGTGGCCTACTAATATACCTGCTCCATAGACTAGTGGAAGGGAATATGTGATGCCGGTGTTCAAAGAAGAAAATAAACAAATGAGGAGTTTTTGCTTTATGTGCCATTAAAGACAAGAAGAAAAGGAAAGGAAAAATGTTAACAAAACCCAGCCTTTTTTGCAAGCATTTTAAAGTGTGGTGGTGTTTCCACCTAACTTTAGACACCAATCTATGGAGCTTAAGTTAGGAGATGAGTATCATAAGCCTCTTTTGCTGGTCAGTAGAGAGTTAGAAACTCCTTCAAAGGATGAATCAGCACAGCAGCTGGTTTGAGGTACTCTTCAGAAGAGCCAGTCTTTCTCCAGCATCAATAGTGAGAAGCTAGGATGACCAGCCTTGTAGCCTGGGCACCTCCAGCAAGGTGTCTCACTTCATACCAGGTGAATATCACCAGAGAGTTCAAGTGTTTGAGGCCAAGCTTAAAGAGGAGCTACAACCCCGCATTTCCCATTTGTAATGATAGCCACTGGATCACAGAACAATAACCCCTGTCAGATCACGCAGACACTAATTTATGACCTGTTAGCTTCCAACATCTAATTGAGGGCAGCGAATAGAGTTAAGTGTGTTGCTAACTCTTCAGTGTGTCACTTCCTTATTGCACCATTGCCTTCAACAAGCAGTCAGCACTTCACAGGCTGTTACACGGTGGTGAAATCTCTTTCCGTTGCACTTGGCAAGGATAATGTATTTTTGTTCATTTTGTATTTTTGTTCATCATGGGAGCACTGTAGAATTTATGATGCCTTTTGCTCTTCATTTTCTGGCTTTTAAGGTTTGGTATTTTTAGCCAGGTTTCCTAAGGAAACAAGGCTTCTGCCATCATGCTGTCTGTCAGCTCCCTCCTTATAACTTCTGAACCTGGGGGCCAATTTCAGCTCTATTTTACAGAGGAGTAAAGGTTTCAAAGATATTACATTCCTACAAGTTTTGTGAAAATCAGCGGCTTGGTAGATGAGAGAATATATCATTGCTCCAGCTGAAGTCATGTCAAGGACAGTTCAACCCTTATTTATTCCGTTTTGCAATGGCCAACTGGCCAGTCCCCATGCAGCGGCTGGTCAGCACTAAGTAGTGCTGAACTAACTGCAGCCCAAGTCATCTCTCACCCACCTAGCAGGCAAGCAAAGTGGGGAAAGAGGGTCTGGAGGTTGCTTTGGGAAATTGAGAGGGATTTTATGCTATAAGGAATGGTGGGGAATTGTAGTAGTGGTAGTGGTATGTTACAGAAGATGAGGAGGAACTGCAAAAATTTTGATGGGAGGGATTTTGCAAACGAGACATAATGAAATTCTTTATTCACCAAACAACTTCTCCTCATCCTTCTATGTTTTATCTTGTGTGGTTAACTGAAGATATAATAAATATCCTGATGGCTGAAAAATGGGGTTAGGAAGGACAACCACTGAAATTGAATGAGATGCAAAATTCTAACATCTGTGTGTTTGTTAAAAAAAAAAAGAAAAAAAGGTCTTTAAGAGTGCATTGTGAACAAATTCATACAATGATCCAATGATCTACTGGGCTATCATCTTTTCATTAGCCATAAATGGAATTAATTAGCAAATGATCCATATGGAAAATATTTCCTATTAGGTTTTGCTTATGCTTTAGCCTCCAGTAATGATCTTCAATAAATTTTCTAACAGTGACATGTTAGGATCAGAGGAACAGCAGCACAGAACCTGTTAAATTACTAGTCTGTTCCAGTATCCAGTCTCCAAAAGTCATCATAATGAGATAAGTCTAGGGAGGGTGCAACTAATCTCCTAATGAGTAACTGTAACAACCAGACCTTTGGGGAGATTTCTTCTTAACCCCAAACAGTCAGCGATATGCTTGTGCCCTGCAGCAAGAGGGCTTATGTCCATAATGAATCTATATTTCAGTCATTTAGCTATGGACTGTCTTATTAATAATATAAATGCAATAACTCAATGTTGGGGTTAAAAGAAAGAAAAGGAGAAGAAAGTGTAGGAAAGAAACTGTTACTACTCATTGAGAATAAGGATGGAAAAAATTGGAGTTTGCAGATGCGACAAAAACACCAGTGTCTAATAAAATTGCTTTTATTAGCTTAATTTGCCACATATAGCGCAAATATTTAACTTGAATGAGGCATGAATTAGTAAAAAAATATGTGCTGTACCATTTAAAGTGCTATACTTGAATAAAATAATGTATATCTTTTCATATGCAGTCCTTGAAGTCACACTACATACATCTTTAATTTCTTCAATTAAGAAAAAAAAGAACAAATGGAGTTAGATTTTAATTATTCATAGTTCATTTGAGAAAAATCTTTGTAAATGAGAGGAAGGAGAGTTGTGCTATCTATCACAACGAGAAAAAGAATAGATAGAAAATCCACTCTATGAACTATTTGACAATATATAAGCTTCTGCCTTCATTAGGTACTGCAGCCTGATGTGTAAAGAAAGAAGCATTATAGGAAGAGCTGTTTAGGATGCCATGTCATGGAAACTGCCCCCCCCAAATACTGAACTGCTGGTTGAAAATAACCACAGTGAACTTCTGATAGAGTCCTACTGAGGGATGTATGTGCAGGCATGTCCTTGAAGCTTATTTATTAAAAGATGGGAATATAAGGAACTGCCACATTGGATCAGACTTATGGTCCATACAGACCACCTTTGTCTTTGGCAGGGGCCAAAGCCACCTGAGTCAATGAACATGCTGTAGGAGATGTTGTAGGAGATGTGTCCAAGGAAGTCCATAATCACCAGAGTTTGACGTAAACCTTGGAATATTATTCCTTCCAGCAAACTTTTTTACATTGTTGTTAAAAGGAGGGATATTTTTGTTGTCAATAAGAAAGCAAGTTCCTCTTTGGGTTTTACTAGACTATTGATCTCAAGACTGCTTTGCTGCAGTGAGTTCCACAGTCTTATCATACGCTGGATGAAAAATGATTACTTTCTATCAGCTTTGAATTGATTATCTTTCATTTTCATTGAATGTCTCCTTGGCAAAGGAGAACAGAGCCAGCAGTCTGCCTTTTTGAGCAATTCATTATTTTATACGCTTTTATGTAGGCTTTCTAGGTCTTCTAATTTGCAAAGTCAACAATCCCAGTCTTTTCATTCTGATTTTACGTAAGTGACCTCTGTGCTCTTAATGATTTTCAACCTGTCTCTTGAACGTGTAATTTTTAATAACTTTTTTGAGATGACAGGGTCTGATTTGGATACAATGTTATAATGGCACATCATTATTTCATATACCGGCATTATGATTTTTCTTGTTATTAAATTGCATTTGCTTGTTTAATTGCAATTGCGGTCTTTGTTACGTGGTCTCAATTGCAACCGATCTCTTTCCTAACATAATTTAAAGCAGTGTGTGTTGTATGTGTAACTCAATTTCTTTCAGTTTGATGCATATTACTTTCAATTTTTCAGTGGTGAACTTTATTAGCTATTGTGTTCTTTAAGCTAAGATCTGTATAGGTTAAGTTTCTTTGAGAATGCCTGAAATGGTTCCTAGTCCTCAGTTATGTAAATAATATATTGTCATCTGCAAATTGAGATGCTTCACTGTTCATCTTCCTGTTCCAGGTGTTAATAGGTATGTTAAATAATGCCAGTGACAATGTAAAATCTCAAGGCATCTGCTGTTAAATTTTTAACTTGGCCATTAATTCTTACTTTGTTTTCTATCTCTTAGCCATTTCTTAATTCACACTGATACTTTGCCTCTGTATGACTTTCTAAGTTCAGTGGTAACGTGTTGTTAGCAACCCTGTCAAAAACTTCGTGTAATCAAAGGAATCTTTTCTCCTTTACCTGCTAATTTATCAACACATTCAAAGAATATTAATAGAGTAGTGAGGCATAGTTTCTCTCTGCAGAATTTATATTAATTAGATATCATCTTATAATGATTTATCAGGTAGCATGTCTTTCTATATGCAATGGTTATTTAAAAAAAAGTATCAAGATATAACACTTTCCAGTGTATAAGTCCAGCCTTTTCCAAAGTGTAGGGGCAGTGTCTGCAATCCCACAAAACTGTATTAGAGTAGCTACCTTGAAAGAGAGATTGTGTATTTTGCTATCAGATCAGCTACTTTATTCTTAAAAGCCTTGGAAGACTTGAGCTATAACCTCCTTTGTCCAGAAAGTCAGTCAGTACAAAGAGAGAAGCAGTATGAAAAGGAGTTTACAACACTGGTTCCCAAAAAGCAAAATGCACCTACAATAAAGCTGAGGCCTTGAGCAGAGCCCAAGGTAATAAAATCTATTCCCGATGAGATAAATGTGATCATTTCTCTGATACGTCCTGTGCATCAGCCTCCTTAAGAAAGGGCGATTGTAGCATCTCCTGTGGGAGCGCCTGGGAGTGAGAGCTCGTGCAAAATGCACAAGTCCACTTAGCAACCAACACCTTGAGCTGAGAGCACATACGCCGCTGCCTTGCAGACTGCCAAATCTGCTGCGGAGAATTCAGAAAGCTGGTGGTAACAGCAGAGCACTAACCTGTTTCCTTGGGAGAATATTTTTCTCCTCACCTTCCCTGAACTGGGCAACCGAGGTTAGCGATGAAGTTCCATCTGGACTTCACCATCTGAGATGCGATGGAGCATTCTGCTGGCTGTTTTTTGTCAGAAATGCTCTAATTTCCTCTTTGGCTGGGGTTTCTTAATCTGTTAGGCCTTCTACTTTGGTCTTTGTCCTGGAGAGGCCAAAGAGCTAAATTTGTAGTTGCTGTGAATGGTATTTTTGAGGAATGTTTTAAGACGACCTACTGGACCCAGATATTTGGTCTAATCAAAAAAATTTTTGTTGAATTACTTTTTAATCTTTCCTTCCATATTTTAATTAATGTATATGGTGCCTAGAGCAAGGGAGGCCAGACCCTTCCAATTAAATTGAAATTAATAGTAATAAGAAAAAATGCAGAAGACGACGGGAAATAAATCAGAAGCATAAGGATCGAAATATATCACACTCTTCTTGGCTTTCTCTTACCATATGTAGCAGTGCTAAGTCCATGCTCAACTTAAAATATATTCTGGAACTCTGTCAATTTTCTACTAATGGAAAACTGCAGAATACCCCAACTCTGTGGTAGTCCCATGGCCACATTAAACTAGGTAATTATGACTTTCTCCAGCTGAGCTAGCCACTAGAAGGAAGATACAGCTGTGTTTTAAATTTGCCACATCGTGTTCATTTTCTTGGAGTTTTATTTTGTTTCCCTGATGACTTTTTTTTGAAGCAAATTATGCTGTTTTCAATCCAAAGGTCCCCCTCGTGTCTGAGAAGAGCCTCTCTGACATGAGTGGATCATCTTGTATGAATAAGAACATCTGTCAGAGAAGGGGAAGAGCATCTTTGGTCATAGGCTTGGCAAGTTGGTGAAGAGGGTTTTAAACTAAAGTTTTTTGGGGAGGGGAACCTCAATCCATCCCACTCCTGCCAGTTTGATGCCAGTGCCAGCAATAGATGCCCAGAGGTGGAGAGGGATCACAGGTCAGCAGGAGAGCACCTGAAGAGCAGCACAGAGGAATTCCAGCCACTCCAGCCAGTAAGTCAGCTTCATCGGGGGCCCAACTTAAATGCCTCTATGCAAACGCACGTAGCATGGGGAATAAACGAGAGGAGTTAGAGACGTGTGCACGCCTGCAGGGCTGTGATCTTATTGACATCACAGAGACGTGGTGAGATGGCTTCTATGACTGGAGTGTTGGAATGGAAGGATACAGGCTCTTTAGGAATGACAGGCAGGGGAGACAAGGAGGGGGTGTCACCCTCTATGTCAATGGCCAGGTGGAGCGCATGGAGCTCTGCCTGGGGATGGACGAGGAGCTGATGGAGAGGTTATGGGTCAGGATTAAAGGGAGGGCAGGGACAGGTGACTTTGTAGTGGGGGTCTGCTACAGGCCACCTGGCCAGGAAGACTGAGCGGGTGAGGGCCTCTATAGACAGAGAGGAGCAGCCTCACGTTCACAAGCCCTGGTCCTCATGGGGGACTTCAGCCCCTCTGATATCTGTTGGAGGGACAACATGGCAGGGCATAAGCAATCCAGGAGGTTCCTGGAATGCATTCATGATGATAACTTCCTTCTCCAAGTGGTAGAGGAGCCAACGAGGAGAGGTGCTGTGCTAGACCTTGTTCTCACCAACAAGGAGGGGCTGGTGGGGAATGTGAAGCTCAAGGGCAGCCTTGGCTGCAGTGACCATGAAATGGTGGAGTTCAAGATCCTTAGGGCAGCGAGGAGGGTGCACAGCAAGCTTGCTACCCTGACCTTCAGGAGAGCAGACTTTGGCCTCTTCAGGGATCTGCTTGGTGGAGTACCATGGGATAAAGCCCTGGAGGGAAGAGAGGCCCAAGAAAGCTGGTTAACATTCAAGGATCACCTCCTCCAAGCTCAGGAGCGATGCATCCCAACAAAGAGGGAGTCAGGCAAAAACACCAGGAGGCCTGCATGGATGAACAAGGAGCTCCTGGACAAACTCAAACACAGAAAGGAAGTCTACAGAAGGTGGAAGCAAGGTCAGGTAGCCTGGGATGAATACAGAGAAATTGTTCGAGGAGCCAGGGATCAGGTTAGGAAAGCCAAAGCCCTGGTAGAATTAAATCTGGCCAGGGACATCAAGGGCAACAAGAAAAGCTTCTATAGGTTCTTCAGTGATAAGAGGAAGACTAGGGAAAATGTGGGCCCTCTCTGGAAGGAAATGGGACACCTGGTTACCTGGGACATGGAGAAGGCTGAGGTACTCAATGACTTTTTTGCCTCAGTCTTCACTGGAAAGTGCTCCAGCCACACTGTCCAAGTTGCAGAAGGCAAAAGCAGGGACTGGGAGAATGAAGAACCACCCACTGTAGGAGATGATCAGGTTTGAGACCATTTAAGGAACCTGAAGGTGCACAAGTCCATGGGACCTGATGAGATGCATCCGTGGGTCCTGAGGGAACTGGCGGATAAAGTGGCCAAGCCACTATCCATCATATTTGAGAAGTCATGGCTGTGCGGGGAAGTTCCCACTGACTGGAAAAGTGGAAACATAACCCCCATTTTTAAAAAGGGAAAAAAGGAAGACCCGGGGAGCTACAGGCCGGTCAGTCTCACCTCTGTGCCCAGCAAGATCATGGAGCAGATCCCTCTGGAAACTATGCTAAGGCACATGGGAAATAAGGATTTGATTGGTGACAGCCAACACAGTTTCACTAAGGGCAAAAGTGTCTGACAAATTTGGTGACTTTCTATGACAGGGTTACAGCACTGGTGGATAAAGGAAGGGTAACTTGTGTCATCTACCTAGACTTGTGCAAAGCGTTTGACATTGTCCCACACAACATCCTTGTCTCTGAAGTAGAGAGACACGGATTTTATGGATAGACCACTTGGTGGATAAGGCATTGGCTGTATGGTCACACTCAAAGAGTTGTGGTCAACGGCTCAGTGTCCAAGTGGAGAGCAGTGACGAGGGGTTCCTCAGGGGTCGGTATTGGGACCAGCGCTGTTTAACATCTTTGTCGGTAGCATGGACAGTGGGATTGAGTGCACCCTCAACAAGTTTGCCGATGACACCGAGCTGTGTGGTGCGGTTGACATGCTGGAGGGAAGGGATGCCATCCAGAGGGACCTTGACAGGCTTGAGAGGTGGGCCCGTGCGAACCTCACAAAGTTCAACAAGGCCAAGTGCATGGTCCTGCACATGGGTCGGGGCAATTGCAAGCACAAATACAGGCTGGGTGGAGAATGGATTGAGAGCTGCCCTGTGGAGAAGGACTTAGGGGTGTTGGCTGATGAGAAGCTCAACATGACCTGGCAATGTGTGCTTGCAGCCCAGAAAGCCAACCGTATCCTGGGCTGCATCAAAGGAAGTGTAACCAGCAGGTTGAGTGAGGTGATTCTCCCCCTCTACTCCACTCTCGTGAGACCCCACCTGGAGTACTGCGTTCAGCTCTGGGGCCCCCAACATGAGAAGGACATGGACCTGTTGGAGCAAGTCCAGAGGAGAGCCACAAAGATGATCAGAGGGCTGGAGCACCTCTCCTACGAAGACAGGCTGAGACACTTGGGGTGGTTCAGCCTGGAGAAGAGAAGGCTCCAGGGAGACCTTATAGCAGCCTTCCAGTACCTAAAAAGGGCCGACAAGAAAGCTGGAGAGGGACTTTTTACAAGGGCATGTAGTGATAGGACAAGGGGTAATGGCTTTAAAGTGAAAGAGGGTAGATTTAGATTAGATGTAAGGAAGAAGTTCTTCACTGTGAGGGTGGTGAGGCACTGGAACAGGTTGCCCTGAGATGTTGTGGATGCCCCAACCCTGGCAGTGTTCAAGGCCAGGTTGGATGGGGCTTTGAGCAACCTGGTCTAGTGGAAGGTGTCCCTGCCCATGGCAGGGGGGTTGGAACTAAATGATCTTTGAGGTCCCTTCCAACCCAAACCATTCTATGGTTCTTTCATCTATTACAAACAGTTATTTGTCATATTGGATCCTAAATGCTATTGAAGTAACAGTTGTTCCTATTTTGAAGAGAGGAGACTTGATGTAAAGTAGTGGGACAAAAGACTATATAAAAATAGAAAACCTTCTGTGTGAAGTGTGTGTGCCAGGGGATTATTGCTCCCTCTTACATAGACCTTGACTTTCACAGACATGCTAACACGCAAATGATCACTCACAGTGTCATAGGCAATGGGATGCTGAAAAAGACACGGACAAAAATTAATAACATCACAAAAAACAACATAAGGTTTTCAGAACAACATATTGTGAAAACTGTTTCTCAATAACATAAATTGTGAGTCTTCATGCCCCAAAGCAAAAGAAAATGTTCATTTTTAAATCAGTGCAATAGAAGTTTTGAATATCTTAAGTAAAAGACAGTGGTGATAGGAGTTACAAAGCAGTAACTTATTTTAAAAATGTTCATATTTCACTGCCTGAAGTGGTTACATAAATCTTTTTTTAGGAATATAGTTGTAACTTGTTTTTCAGATTTGCTGAAAAATATCACACAGAGTGAAGTGTGTATATGTTCCCAAAAAGGTACAGCAGATCTGTGTCCTGGAAGACCATATCCTTTGGTGAGGAACATAAATCTCAAATTTCTACCTCTCAAAGCAATGTTCCTCCAGATTATGACACTGAGCCCTGCACGTACTGGAGCGTGAGAGGCTGAAGTTGGGGGATGCCTGGAGCAGAGGCAGATATAGTAGGAGTTGTTTGCAGGTTCTCCATATTCTAACTGATATTGCAGCTATTGGTATTAGATTTATTTAACTCCATCACAGACTAAGAAAATATAATACAAAGATAATAACAAAATTTTTGTCTCTTTTATATGTTGTCTATGAGCACGCCTCTGAATTTCTTCTGCCTTGTGTCCTCTTTCTTTCTTCACAGGCTTCTTAAACTGCTTTCATGCTGTCTTAGCAATACAAACATGAGATTTTCTGTCTCTCTACCTCTTGTCATTTAGAGCATCCTTCCTATATCTCTTTGTCTTCTTGTTGCTTCATCTAATTGGAAAAACATGTATTTTCTCTGGGCTCAGAAAAGCCTATTGTTCAGCCACCCAGGACAACTTAACAACCAACCTGGACAAATGTAATTTAATTACTTCTTCCTCACTAGCTAAGGTGCTGACCTGCATTTAAAGATCTTCTGTGTTCTCCAACCTCATGCTGAAAAGAAAACTAGCTTCCACCTCAGTTTCTTTTAAGTGCTGCCTAACAGCAGGAAAAGAAAGGATGGCTTTGTTCAACCAACCATTTTCTTAGCTTCTACCTCTGTCTTGTTCACCAAGTGCGTCTCCTTAGCAAAATAATGATAGTGCTGACACATGTTGCAGAAGAACCAGGAAAGCTACACTTCTTTGCCAGGAAGCAAATATACAGATATTTTCTTTGGGAAAATCACCTGAAAAGAACATACCTAGCTTTTAACTGATCTTGAATTCTCTTTCAAAATGCAGATTATTTTTGCAGCTTCATTTAACTCCAAAATAGGTTTTAAAATATCAGTTCCTTCTGGTTCTCTCCACCACTGGTGACAGCTCAGGGCCTTGCCTACAGTTTCAAGGTCTAGTGGGAAGAACTCAGTGACCACATTTCCTTGTCCCTGTCAGATCCACTAAGGACCCAGAGGTAGTCTGCTTCCAATTCCTGGCATCTCTACAACCAAGGCAACAGTTACAGGGTACTTATTCCTAAAATATGGACTCAGTTTGACAGTTACTTGAGTAAAACCTATTCCTGAAATGAGAAACCACTTACTCTGTGGTAACCACTTTATTTCCAGAAGCTGCAAGACAACTTGTCTGGCCAATTATTGTCAAGATGGGAAAAGGGTATTTTGAAAACAAAATTCTGATTCCCTGATTCCCCCCTCCCAGGAGGAAAATTATAGCTAAAAGGAAAAATAGCTTAGAGGTTACAGGGTCTGGCTTGGACTTTGTGGAGGAGAAATGGCTTTCCCTGTCAGTAATGTCCTCTGTAGCATTGGTCAGTCCCTTGGCCTTTGTCAACCCCACAGCTCATGCAGACAATTGTACTCGAACTGGCACAATTTGTAGCTATTGTGAGTAAGGTTTCTTCCATTACAGTCAGATCTGGCTGCAATTTAAGAGAACAGACAGATCTGTCTCTTAGCCTAGGTTCATAGGTGCATTTAAAATCAACCTTATTGAAATCAGTGGCATTTAGACTTCCAAATGACTTAGTCTTGCTGGCTAGGTCCAGGCAGTTGGAGAAATGTGCTCTGCAGTGCACTCTGCGATCCTGGTCCTTCACGCCCACATTTGGGATCTGGATAGGGTATGCCATAGCCCCTTCCAGCCTCCAGGCTGGGTTTTCCTTTATTGTGAGGACATAGCAGGGAAGGGGCAGTGGCAATGGGACCATCCAGTGTACTTCCCAAGCTGCCAGGCTCCCCCAGTTCAGATACAAGTCTCACTGACTGCTGTAAAAGGGGGATGCTAACACTGCCTTCTCAGTCTCACAGCTGTATGGGGAGGAAAAATCCATTAAAGTTTGTGATATGCTGATACACTATGGTTCTGGGAGCCACAGAAGTACCTAAGATAGACAGCTAATTGTTACAATTTTGGCAGTACATCCCATGATGAGGCACACTGCGAGCTCTGTGAAAACTCCTTTTTTTAATAGATGATTTACTAAAGCTATTCAAAATATACAACTTTATTGTTTGGTGTATTCCAGAAGCCTAGAGGCCCAAACTGAGAGTGAGAGCCCGTTCAGTTTCATGCTGTCCAAAATGATATTAAGAGATGTACACCCACTGCCCTGATGAGCTGAGTATATTAGACAAGAACTGAGGCTGTTTTGTCATTGCACTTTTATTGATGCCCTGAGACTCAGGAATATGAAGTCTAACTCCCAACGTCACACAGCAAGACTCAGCACAGCTAGGACCTGAATCCACTGCCATGCTAGATCCCTGGTCAGGTAAAAGACTATCCTCCCAGTACTATTTTATTTTTTTTTTAAATGCAAATAAATAAGTGCTGAATTCCAATTGCTCCCAGCTGTTGTCAAAAGTATGCATAATTGATTATTGTTTTTCACTGTATTTTACTGGTTCTGTTGCTTGGAGTATCTGTAGCGTGGGATGTGTTAAAAAGCATTAGAGGAGCCTGTAGTCATGCCATGGTGACTTGATGAAGTGGCTACATCTATATGGCAAACTAAATGGTGCTAAGGCCTTTGGTTATGGATATGGCATGATAGTACCAGTTCTTTAACACAGGGTAGCTGCATCTGACATGCCTACTGGGAATGGACCACAGCCCATGCTAACTCCTAAACTATGTCTGCAAGTTTTTTTGGGGAGAAAGCTCATTAGCTTTTGGAAAAAGCATGTCACACACTGTTCAAACCATTTAACAGGACAGAAAATTGGGCTCCAGGGCCTGTGCCCCAGCACTGTTTAATTTAGAAGTACAGATGTAGCCAGTAGAATGAGTTTGGGTATCTTGAATGTAGATTCTTTTTGTCCTATGCATACACTATCCTCAGACAGCTCCTGTTGGGTTTCTGTACTTTAGATCAAGATAATGGCTGAAGGAGTCAATGCTGAGATTCATCCATATTCTCCAGGTGGCTTTGAAAAGCCAACCCAATTCTTAGGACAGAAAAAACAATTTAAAGAGAAAGAATATGAGATAATTTTAGACCTTCGGCACTGTGATTGCTTCAAGCGGTGCAAAGTTGTAATGAAAAACTACGTTCTCTTGTGCTCACACACAGGCATAGATACATGCAGAGAAAGTACGTAACAGATATAACAAGAAGCCTAGTGCTAGTTGGTAAAAAATGTCACATTTCATAGCTTTCACATAATAGCCATCTTTTTTGAAACTGAAATACAACATCCAAATGTCAGCCTACTCTGTGTATCTTCAAATCTCTTTCTGATTTTTTACGTGTTATTGTTCACTATACTGCATTTTTCATTTCTACTTGCTGTGATATCATGGCATTTGATTTTGTTCTGGCCAAGAGGCCAAGAAGCTCAATTCGGTGTCAGGTGTCTCACTGGTCCATGGATTTGCCACTGAGACACTGTGGATGATTGATGTAGCAAGTGTCCCACCTTGCATGCAGTAGGAACCCATAACCCCCACTAGGAATTCATTCTCCACCTGATTTGGGGCCAGGAGTACAAATCTGTTCTCATGCTGATGTCTTCTGACTCTGTGACCCAAAGCCTTAGTATATCTTTGTGGTTTTTTGGGTTGGTTTGGCGTTTTTTTTCCCCTTAAAGTTTTAATGTCAGGGGACCTTCTTTAATATATTCCTTTCACAGATGAAAGAAATGAGGTCCTTATTTATTTTTATGAGAATGTATGTAGCTTTTTCATCTTCAGTTTTTCAGCAGTGACTAGTACCTTTATATATAAAGCAGCACGGCACTCCCCTCCTTCTACCCTTCTTAATGGAAAAGTAAATGCTTATTCTTTCCTTCTACCTGATGCATGCCTTCAAAATACTATAAAGATATGAACCCGATGGAGTTTCTAAATTATAAAGCAGGAGTTCTTTTATATTACCGTGAATAACAACTGGAAATCTAGTTCTTTATAATAAGTTATTTATTCTCCATTTTGAGGTTTTATCCACACCCCAGGAGGTGGCCATGTATATTTCAACAGGTGCTGCATCAAGATTGCTATGATACTCTCAAACCATATTAGATTGTATCCAGTGGAAAGAAATGAATTTGAGAGCAAGACTTACAGGCTGATGAAAACCGAAAATCTTTTCTCTTGTTGAATGCAAAATTTTCTATTAGGTTCATAGCTGTTATCAGCATCAGCCTCATGTAAATACATATTTATGATCTAATACACAGCACTGACAGTATGTCTGGGAGAACAAGTATCTGCGTAGTGTACTCTGGCCAGAAAATTTACAGAAGCTTTCCAAATCTTCTGAAAAACGTAATAATAGAGTTCAAAAGAGACTAAGGTGGTGGGCAGGAGGAGGCATTGTAGTAGGATCACCACACACCATGGTTATTTGCTTGCTTTTAAGGAAAAGTAAGCACACCTGTTTCTCGTTCATGACAAGAAGTCAGGAGGGACAAAGGCATGGAAAAGAAATGGTGTATGATCTTAAGGGGAGAGAGGGCATGTGAAGTTGGAGGAAAAATTTTTTTCTAGATTAAGTGGTCCTTGATTTCCAGCAAATGCAATCCCTCTAACCATAACATTGTGTTAAGAAAGAGGAAGCATGTTATTTTGCAACAGCCTCTAATAAGATGTGTGCTAAAGTTCCTGTGCGTGGCTCATATAACCCACCTTGCCAAAGTACACAAACACTTCATAATCTTCAATGCTCTTTTCCTTTTGAACCCGTGAAAAGCTTTTGTCCTCATCACTGCAGATGAAGCACACAGACAGAAGGGGCTATTTCCATGAAGTGACTTCAGATGAGGTGTCTGATGCTTCTTACCTGGTGTCCCTCATCTATGTGCCTCTCAAGGTCCTAGTTCTCTTCTTCTGATGAAGTTGTCCCTTTCTCATATAGCCATAACATGACCTGCAGAAGAGAATAACCTCTTAGAAGACAAGTCGTTTTCAAATAAAGCTTTAGCTCAGCACCTTTAAAATTCTGTCCAGAAAGGACACAGCAAAGTCTACTTCTGAGCATGCTGGGGCTGGACATATGCACAAAGAAATTTGTTGCAGTAGACATGTGGAAAGGACTATTGCAAAATGAGATTGCTGGGACCTTTCAGTCCTCCCACCAATACAGTAAGATTTTCTGCTCTTTCTTCTTTTATTGTTAGCTGCTTTTTATACATACATATGACCACATATATATAAAATATGAAATATATAAACTAATTTTGATTTTAATTTGGTAAGTGCAGATGGCTCTGTTTCACAACAGCTATGTTCACAAGAATGATAATAGCAAAAACCTTATGTCTCTGTCTGTTTGACAGAGAACAGGAACCACTGTTTCTAGAGACCATTTTCTCGAACTGCCTGCCTCTTTCCCAACAAATTCCTCAAACTGTATTGAACAGTTGGGGCAGACTTCAAGATTAAGAATCTGAATTTATGCACCTGTAGGCAGATGCCTATAGATACTAGGCCAACCCTTATAATCAGGGGAGAGGTAATTAATGCAGCCAGTGCAGCCTACAGAGCCATTGAGATGGCCAGCAGCTAGAAGAATGATTCAGTTGTCCGTGAAGTCATCCAGTGACATCTGAAATGGCCTAGGGTATTGTACCTGCATAGGAAGGCTATGAGACTGCTTTGGGTCCTGTGCCAGCCCAAGTAGGATATCCATTAGATGCCAAAATATGTGCCTGCTCAGCTGCCTTAGCATAGGTGTCTCGTGTCATCTCAGGTGTGCTGGGCTACCCTGAACTCCTCTTTTCTGTCACCAGTCTTATGGTGTGAGGGTCCTGACCAACTTAGATGAGGTGCCTGGGATTGCAAGGAGCTGTCTGAGAAATCTCTGCTATAAGGAGTAGCAGAAGCAGCTCCCTACCCTTCTCTTGGGAGCTACATTTAAGTATCCACTGCTTGACTTATGTTGACCTATATGACCATGAGCAACCATGCCTGTGACTGGCCATGTAATCTGCTGATTCAGTCCTTGCCCCTGTCCTGGATCTACCTCATCACTGGGGTCTCGTCTGGCAATCTGGGCTCTTGACTAACCCTGGTTACCCTCACCGGACCTGCTGTGCTCACCCTGCTGTGGTACCGTGGGGCTGCCCCTTTGCTGGTGAGGTCTTTGCCCTACCTGCCCTGCTGTCATCCTTGCCCCCAGCTCCCCTTCACGCGTGGGACAGCATCAGCCCTTGCTGCTCCCTGCTGTATGTGAGGTATTGAATCCGTAGGACATCCCAGATGACACTGTGTTTAGACAACTGAGTGGGACCTCTGCCTACTTTAGGATGTGCTAAATCACTCTCTAGGTGCCATTCTCTGTACTGACTAAAGAGGAATTTGCGTGCCCTTCTGAAGCTGCAGCTGGAGGTATTAAACCCTAGGGCATCTTAAATGGGAGTGGAGACTGGTTATGGGCAGCTGAAAGACCCTACAGTGTCGACTGACCAAGAGAGGCTGAAGTTATTCCAGGTTGTCTCTAAAAGTGGGCAGGCAAGATAAAATGTAGGGAATGACTGAAAGGTGACAAACCGCAGAAGCTTAAAGCACACTCTCTCAGCGTAAACGGAGTGAACATTTTTGAGAGGCCTTTAAAATTAATTACAATCTTTTCTTCTCTTGCAACAAATCTAGGAGATATTCTGAAACTTTACATAAATTATAGGCAGAATCAATTTTTTTCTTTGGGTCAAGGAATCTTTCTCCCTACTCATCTGAAATGTGCAAGGTAATAAAATATAGGATTAATGTGTCTTAATGAAACTTCAGGCATACATATTTATGCATAGATTTGAGCATAATGATATACAAAAGAAAATTTCCAGTGAAATAATAATAAAAAAAATCAGCTAATCTTTGCATTGTTTTTTTTCCATTTCTCTTTTCTATTCTCTTACTTTTGTTCTGTAACTCAGGGCACTTATCCAGCAATTATTTAAGCCTCATGCCTATTAATGTCATTGGGGCTACTCATATGAATAAAATTAAGTGAATACCTAAGTGCTCTTCAGGACTGAGTCTTCTGTAGCCAGAATCCCAATATGCCTGCATATTTGTTTCCATTCTGAGCATCTGCTCTGCTTGGCCACAGTATCACCCATAGTATTTGTGGGAAGAGGATTTCCTTTGCTAAAACACTTGAGGAAAAGTAATACTTTTTGAAGGGCTGGGAATCCTTTTTGGTTTTGACAACTGAACAGGTTTCCCAAATATCTCTTGAATGGCTGTACACATGGAGCTAGCCTGGTTAAGAACGGTGGGCTTGGTTGAAGCTTAAAACTTGGGCAAGCATGTTTGAGGCAATAATGTACATCTGCCTTACCATGCATTGCAGTCTCCCCAAGCAACACTCCAAAAGAGATGGAAGGGAAGGTGTAAAATATGCCTGGGGGTTCCTGAACACTAAACCTGTAGGAAAGTGGCAAGGTGATAATGTGGAAATCCCACTGTCCTTTGTCGGGTCTGAAACCCATCACTACCCTCTTCTGTTCCCCTACTAGGAATTGTGGACACCTCCAAAATGCTGTTCTGTTACAGGTCCTAAAGATCCTGTCCTGCTTTGTACACCTGTAGCCCGTGTCCTGTTGGGGCCTTTGTGAACCCTCCTGTGCCTTTTTGGATGCTAGAAAGGTATGAAGAAGAAGCCACAAAAGGGGTCCACTGTGCAATGTGCAAAACCCCACCAAAATCAAGAGGGACCACCGAACAGTGTAATACAGACACGATTTCTATATAGGTCTGTCTCGTAAAGCAGCAAAGGGAGAGGGAAGAAAGCAGAGGATATGAATTGGAGGTGGGCACTTGTGACAAACAGTGCAATAGACAGGTTAAAATCAAAGCTGAATTCAGTTAGGGCTTGGCAATTCCCCATTCCTCCTTTATGTAAATACCCAGATCCCCATGCAAAGAAAGATAATCACATAGAAAGATATCTGCCTTTCACCAGTGGTTATTTTTTTGTTGGCCTAATTAAATTTTTAAAAAAGTTCAAGCCATCCAGTCAGGAAACAGTGTCAAGTGACATAAGTGCCCTTCAAATCCTTTGAGAAAAGAATTGCAAATAATGAAGGAGCTAAATCAGCTTCCCCGATCTTGGGGATTTTTCTTCACAGAGATGACTTAGAGAATATTTGCCAATAATGGATATGTTTGTAGGAATCAGGGCTTATTTGCCTGCTGTTAGGAACGATGCTTGTGAAACACAAGAGTGACTAAATCGTAAGGATCCTGTTCTCAGCTTGTGGGCAAAGCTGTCTCCCACGCACACTGCAAGTGGGAGATGATTTACCAGATGAGTCCAAGAGATAATTCTGAAAACCAGTGAACGGTTTTTCAGTATTGTTGCTTTGCATCTTATCCAAAGCTCTTTTCACAAGGCAGGAAAGTGCAGTGATAGACCTAGCTGTGCTGTTACACTAAGGCTGTCAGGGTTTAAGCATCACTATAATGCATCATGAGGAACGCTGTACCACTTGCATTGGAAATGTGTCAAAGCTCGCTCTTTCTCTCTCGTTTTTTTCTCTTGAGCTGCAGAAGACAGGAGCATTTGTAAGCCATGAAGCACAAAAGGCAAAACAAAAGCATTTTTATTACTATAATTGAGAATCTGGAAGAGGGGAGTTAAGTGCTTGTACCTAATTGTACTGCAATTACCCTGTTTAATCCAGCAACAGGCTTCTTTCAAGCCTCATCACTATACCTGTGTAGAAGAATCTCATTTCACCACTTAGGAAAGACTTGTCACTTTGGATATTAAGCACAATAAAGCTTCTCATTTCTTCTGCCTCAATTTTCCATAGGGATCATTAGAAAGATAAAGACAGACAATGCAGAATGTGGCCTCATTAATGAGATTGTACCAAGAATGAATGGGACTCAATGTCTACAGTATTTACAAACAAGTAAGACACAAGTTATTAGTGTCTGATTGTTTACCTTACCTTCATTGCTCATATGTTCTTTGCTACTGTTGTAAGCAAACTCTTCATCATCTTTAATGTGTTTCTCTTCTTAAAACCCAAGCAGAGTGATGTGCTGCTATCCCAGTTTTACAGATGGAGAAATGAAGTTCAGAAAGTTTCTGTCTGGTCTTTCGAGGACCTTTCTTCTATTTAAATCAGCAGGAATGAGGTGCCCATGTTGCTCCGAGGATCTGAGCGACTTGCCCAAGGTCATGTGCAAACTGAGCAGGGTGGGACCTGAGTTCCAAGCAAGTCCTTTAATCACTGGTCTGACCCTCCTAGGTAGTACTTATCCAAGATCTGATTTTGTTCTCACTCTCTGCCTGAACAATATAGCCCTCCTTACTCCTTTTTGTATTACCTCTGTTTAGGAGTACCCGATATGATCTGTCCTTTCATCCCTTGCTTCCGCATGTGAAGAATATAAGCATGTCTGTGTTTCATGGTTCCCCTGATGCCCTAGTCATGTGCTAGCACCCTCTTCCCCTGTGCTGTGCGATGTCCTCACTCACCTCCCAACAGCTGCTCTAAAGGACTCTGGAATACTTTGCTGTTTGTATCATGGTACAGGCTGCTGTCTGTCTCTTATTTCTAATGGTTCAAATTATTCTGGCCTCTCAAGATCATGAAGCAACTTGAGGTATACATAGGGTTTTCCTGCTACTCCACTTGAGTGATTTAAACCTTTTCTCTCTGCCTGTGCTCAGTTTTTCTTGTTAGATAATGCTCTGTTTGAGCCTGATGAGATAAACGGGTGTTCCTCAGCACTCTATGCTGGCTCCTACCCTCTTTAGCATTTATGTGCTGGGATGCCACTTTCCTCTGTTATAAAAGTTTGATATAACCTAAGTGCTCCTCCCAGCTCAGAAGGCAGTTAGGTCCTTTATGTTTTTGCTATGCTAGCATATCCAGGCAGTGTCATCTTTACACCTCTTTGATGTATGCTGGACATTTGAGGCTTCACATTTAAAAACTGGCTCAAGCCAGTTTTGGGGATTCTACTAATTGACAAATAAACAGACAAACTCTCAGACTGTTGGCTATTTCTGCATTTTAATGGTAACTCAGTTAATCTCTTTAATAATAACACAAAACCTTGCATTTTTATAATGGCTTGTTTCCCAAAGGATACTAAAGGGCTTTGCAAACTCAGTCTAATCTAGTCTATCTCGTCCCCCAACACTGAACTGCATATTCCTTTGGAGTGGAAAGAAGTGGCTGTCTAAGAACATAGAACAAAGTTACTAAAGAATTGGGGATGGAAACTCTATACAAGCAGAAAGAATTACCATATACTCACTGCTATGTTTTGATGGGAAGTGGGATGCAAAGCCACCCAGAGAAACAGCTGGTATTTAGTCGCTATTGATCACTGACAACACAGTTATTGCTGCAGGAGTAAGAAAGAGGACAGAGTTGCCTGGGAGGAGAAGAAGTGGCAGGGAGGCAAAGCTGATGTCCTGAAGCAATGAGAGTGTCCTAGTTTCAGCTGGGATAGAGTTAACTGTCTTCCTAGTAGCTGGTACAGTGCTATGTTTTGAGTTCAGTATGGGAAGAATGTTGATAACACACTGATGTTTTCAGTTGTTGCTCAGTAGTGTTTAGACTAATGTCAAGGATTTTTCAGCTTCTCATGCCCAGCCAGCGAGAAAGCTGGAGGGGCACAAGAAGTTGGCACAGGACACAGCCAGGGCACCTGACCCAAAGTGGCCAACGGTGTATTCCATACCATGGGACGTCCCATCTAGTATAGGAACGGGGAAGTGGGGGCAGGGATTCGCCGCTTGGGGACTGGCGGGGTGTCGGTCGGCGGGTGGTGAGCAATTGCACTGCGCATCATTTGTACATTCCAATCCTTTCATTATTGCTGTTGTCATTTTATTAGTGTTATCATTATCATTATTAGTTTCTTCTTTTTCTGTTCTATTAAACCATTCTTATCTCAACCCACGGGTTTTGCTTCTTTTCCCGATTTTCTCCCCCATCCCACTGGTTGGGGGGGAGTGAGTGAGCGGCTGCGTGGTGTTTGGTTGCTGGCTGGGGTTAAACCACGACAGTCCTTTTTGGCGCCCAACGTGGGGCTCGAAGGGTTGAGATAACGACAAACCTGACCAGAGCTTGTTAAAACAAATTTGTTAGAAGCATTCATTATATCAGTCTAATAGTCGCTGGTCATTATGTTGATTTATGTGTTCTTAGAGTTGTTGCTCTGGTTTTTAAAGTTCTGTTATGTATCACCTCGCTTGCTGTATGTAGTCCCTCTTCTGCTGCTTATCATCCGTGGGAGGTGGATTAAGGTTTTCGCTTTGATGTATTGTACAACACTGGTTTATGGTATGATAAAGTCGTCGGCTGTGGGATTAATCCGGTACTTGCACTCAGCATTGTCACCTTTATACTGTGGAAGCCATCTGTGGGAAACTATTAATAATTATACCATTTACCTTTCCTCCTTGGAAAACCAGTCTATGGGTGGGATACCTTTCTTCTCCTCTCCTTTCTCCTTCAGTCCAGTTACAATGGTGTTTGAGAATTTTGAAAAATTTGAATACTCTTGGGATGTTGGGACCAGCACGGTCCTAGCCCTACTGCTAGGAGTTAGCATGCTTCTGAATGTGGTTCAGCTCTCATTTAAGGTTAAACAACTATTTAAGAAAATCACCCAGAGATCTGCCCCAAGGCTGGATAATTATGAGTGGCAGGGTGTGTGGGGTAGTATGGGCAAGTACCTAGAAAAGTGGGCACCTCCAATGTTTTGGAAATTCACCCCTGAACAAGTGCAGAATCCAGAAGAACTAGTAAAATATTTGGAAAAGGTATGCTGTCACCCCGGCAGCTCCAGAGAGATACAAATTACTGCAACGTGCTGGGGCCTGGCCCATGCCTATCGAGCCCTGTTCGACACCAGTCAGTACCCTCAAGGGGAAGAGAAGGTCTCTGGAACTAACAACAAAACGATGAGCACTGCGGTCACTCAAACCTCGGCAACGGGCACTGTGGCCCCTCCAGCCTCGGCAATGAGCACGGCAGCTACCCAAACCTTGGCAACAGACACTGCGGTTATCCAAGACCCGGCGAGCGGTACTGCAACTGAACCAGCGGACCAACCTGCACCAGTATCAGTTGCCCCCGTACAGAAAAAGAAATATACAAAAAAATCAGTTTGCTTAGCGAAGGATGAAGGCGAACCAGGGTCATCACGGGAACAGGAAGAAGAGGCAGAACCAGAGGTAATAACCCGGTCCCTATCCTTGAGTGAGCTGCGGGATATGCAAAAAGATTTTGGCCGCCGTATAGGTGAGCATATTATCACCTGGCTCCTCCGATGCTGGGACAATGGGGCTAATAGCTTGGAATTAGAAGGTAGGGAAGCCAAGCAGCTGGGATCGCTTGCCAGGGAAGGTGGCATTGACAAGGCAATTGGAAGAGGGACACAAGCCATCAGCCTCTGGAGGCGACTCCTGTCAAGTGTGAAGGAAAGGTACCCCTTTAAGGAAGATGTTATATGTCAATCAAGCAAGTGGACGACCATGGAAAAAGGTATCCAATATCTGAGGGAATTAGCTGTGCTAGAGACAATTCATCATGATCCGGACAACCCACAATTACCCAAAGATCCAGACGAAGTCCAATGCACACGACCCATGTGGCGGAAGTTTGTACGGAGCGCACCATCGTCCTATGCCAACTCACTGGCAATAATGACCTGGAAAGACGAAGAGGCACCGACAGTGGATGAAGTGGCTCACCAACTCCGTCAATATGAAGAAAATCTCTCCTCCTCCCTACAAGCCTGCATTTCGGCTGTGGAGAAGCTGTCCGAGGATTTCCAGCAATTCAAAGAGGAGATGTCCTGTTGCCCACCTGTAAGGACCAATGTCTCAGCTATTAGGAGTGAGCGCTCCTCTGCCCAAGAGAGAGAATATAGAAGGTACACACCGCAAGGTGCCCTGTGGTTTTACTTATGTGATCATGGAGAGGACATGAGGAAATGGGATGGAAAACCTACCTCAGTCCTAAATGCACGGGTACGTGAGCTGCGAGGAAAAAAAACCACAAAAGGGGATTCTACCAGGAAAAATGCCGCTCTGGTTTCCAAACAGAGTAGAAGGGCTGATCTTATTTCTGATCCTGTTGAAGGGACTTCTGAGCCAATTTTACGAGAAGTGAATACTGGATACTCTGACCAGAATTAGAGGGGCCCTGCCTCCAGCCAGGTGGAGGAAAGGGATAACCGGGTCTATTGGACTGCGTGGATTCGATGGCCTGGCACATTAGACCCACAGGAGTATAAGGCTCTAGTAGACACCGGCGCACAGTGTACTTTAATGCCATCAAGTTATGAAGGGGCAGAACCCATTTCTATTTCTGGTGTGACAGGGGGATCCCAAGACTTAACTGTATTGGAAGCTGAAGTAAGCCTAACTGGGAATGAATGGCAGAAACACCCCATTGTGACTGGTCCAGAGGCTCCGTGCATCCTCGGCATAGACTATCTCAGGAGAGGGTATTTTAAGGACCCAAAGGGGTATCGATGGGCTTTTGGTATAGCTGCCTTGGAGACGGAGGGCACTGAACAGCTGTCTACCCTGCCTGGTCTCTCCCAAGACCCTTCGATTGTGGGGTTGCTGAGGGTTGAAGAACAACAAGTGCCAATTGCTACCACGACGGTGCACCGGCGCCAATATCGCACCAACCGAGACTCTCTGATTCCCATCCACAAGTTGATTCGCCAAGTGGAGAACCAAGGAGTGATCAGCAAAACTCGCTCACCTTTTAATAGTCCCATATGGCCCGTGCGAAAGTCTAATGGGGAGTGGAGACCAACAGTTGACTATCGTGGCCTGAATGAAGTTACGCCACCGCTGAGTGCTGCCGTTCCAGATATGCTAGAACTTCAATACGAACTAGAGTCAAAGGCAGCGAAGTGGTATGCTACAATTGACATTGCTAATGCGTTTTTCTCAATCCCTCTGGCAGCAGAGTGTCGTCCACAATTTGCCTTTACTTGGAGGGGTGTCCAGTACACTTGGAATCGATTGCCCCAGGGGTGGAAACACAGCCCCACCATTTGCCATGGACTAATCCAGACTGCACTGGAAAAAGGTGAAGCTCCGGAACACCTGCAATACATTGATGACATCATCGTATGGGGCAACACGGCAGAAGAAGTCTTTGAGAAAGGGAAGAAAATAATCCAAATCCTTCTGAAAGCCGGTTTTGCCATAAAAGAAAGTAAGGTCAAGGGACCTGCATGGGAGATCCAGTTTTTAGGAATAAAATGGCAAGATGGGCGTCGTCAGATCCCAATGGATGTGATTAACAAAATAGCAGCTATGTCTCCACCAACTAATAAAAAGGAAACACAGGCCTTCTTAGGTGTCGTGGGGTTTTGGAGAATGCATATTCCAAATTACAGTCTGATTGTAAGCCCTCTCTATCAAGTGACCCGAAAGAAGAATGATTTTCAATGGGGCCCTGAGCAACAACAAGCCTTCGAACAAATTAAGAGGGAGATTGTTCACGCAGTAGCCCTTGGACCAGTCCGGACAGGACAAGATGTTAAAAATGTGCTCTATACTGCAGCTGGGGAGAATGGCCCTACCTGGAGCCTCTGGCAGAAAGCACCTGGGGAGACCCGAGGCTGACCCCTGGGGTTTTGGAGTCGAGGATATCGGGGATCCGAAGCTCGCTATACTCCAACTGAAAAAGAGATATTGGCAGCATATGAAGGAGTTCAAGCTGCCTCAGAAGTGGTTGGTACTGAAACACAGCTCCTCTTAGCACCCCGACTGCCAGTGCTGGGCTGGATGTTCAAAGGGAGGGTCTCCTCTACACATCACGCGACTGATGCCACGTGGAGTAAGTGGATTGCACTGATCACACAACGGGCTCGCATAGGAAACCCCAGTCGCCCAGGAATTTTGGAAGTGATCACGGACTGGCCAGAAGGCAAAGATTTTGGAATGTCGCCAGAGGAGGAGGTGGCACGTGCTGAAGAGGCCCCGCTGTATAATAAACTGCCAGAAAATGAGAGGCAAAATGCCCTGTTCACTGACGGATCCTGTCGCATCGTGGGAAAGCATCGGAGGTGGAAAGCTGCCGTATGGAGTCCTACACGACAAGTTGCAGAAACTGCTGAAGGAGAAGGTGAATCGAGTCAGTTTGCAGAGGTGAAAGCCATCCAGCTAGCATTAGATATTGCTGAAAGAGAAAAGTGGCCAGTGCTCTATCTCTATACTGACTCATGGATGGTGGCAAATGCCCTGTGGGGGTGGCTACAGCAATGGAAGCAGAGCAACTGGCAGCGCAGAGGTAAACCCATCTGGGCTGCCGCACTGTGGCAAGATATTGCATCCCGGCTAGAGAATCTGGTTGTAAAAGTACGTCATGTAGATGCTCACATACCCAAGAGTCGGGCCACTGAAGAACATCAAAACAACCAACAGGTGGATCAGGCTGCCAAGATTGAAGTGGCTCAGGTGGACCTGGACTGGCAACATAAGGGTGAGCTATTTATGGCTCGGTGGGCCCATGATGCTTCAGGCCATCAGGGAAGAGATGCAACATATAGATGGGCTCGTGACCGAGGGGTGGACTTGACCATGGACACTATTGCACGGGTTATCCATGAATGTGAAACATGTGCTGCAATTAAGCAAGCCAAGTGGTTAAAGCCCCTGTGGTATGGAGGGCGATGGCTGAAATATAAATATGGAGAAGCCTGGCAGATTGACTATATCACACTCCCACAAACTCGCCAAGGCAAGCACTATGTGCTCACGATGGTGGAAGCAACCACTGGGTGGCTGGAAACATATTCTGTGCCCCATGCCACCGCCCGGAACACTATCCTGGGCCTAGAAAAGCAAGTCTTGTGGTGACATGGCACCCCAGAACGAATTGAGTCAGACAACGGGACTCATTTCCGAAACAACCTCATAGACACCTGGGCCAAAAAGCATGGCATTGAGTGGGTGTATCATATCCCCTATCATGCACCAGCCTCTGGGAAAATTGAGCGATACAATGGACTGTTAAAGACTACATTGAGAGCAATGGGGGGTGGAACTTTCAAACATTGGGATACACATTTAGCAAAAGCCACCTGGTTAGTCAACACCAGAGGATCTGCCAATCGGGGTGGCCCTGCCCAGTCAGAATTTTTACATACTGTAGAAGGGGATAAAGTCCCTGTAGTGCACATAAAAAATATGTTAGGGAAGACAGTCTGGGTTACTCCTGCCTCAGGCAAAGGTAAACCCATTCGTGGGATTGCTTTTGCTCAAGGGCCTGGGTGCACTTGGTGGGTGATGCGAAAAGATGGGGAAGTCCGATGTGTGCCTCAAGGGGATTTAATTTTAGGTGAGAACAGCCAGAATTAAACTGTATATTAGTTGCTATATAACCCTGCTACTGTATGTTATCCTTACTATAATTATGTGCTATATCCATAGTACTATAGTAAGAATCACTTAGATCAAGCAAGAAAAGAACTGTGATAAAACTGAGCAAAGCGCAGTAGTGATGGAACCAGAACTGACTCCAGCATGCAACAATCCAACGGTGCACACCATCCTCCTGCTGCGCCAAATGTCACCTGCTTGTCACACTGCACTGAAGCCCAATTCTGCTCTACCGACTGAGAGGACTTTGCACCATCCCTCCTGCCCAGAAAGACTGGTATGACAGATGGAGCCCAGAGTTGGAAACTAAATGAATTCAACGAACATTTTATGAACATGACCCATGAACTAAAGGAATGATATCTCTCTGTGTGTATACATATATATATATATCATTGCTCATATGTCTTAAAGGGATGGAAAGGTGATGATTGATCAGGATGTAACTAAAGGTATGGGAACTGTGCATGACGTCAATGGTATAGAATAAGGGGTGGATACTGTCCTGGTTTCAGCTGGGATAGAGTTAACTGTCTTCCTAGTAGCTGGTACAGTGCTATGTTTTGAGTTCAGTATGGGAAGAATGTTGATAACACACTGATGTTTTCAGTTGTTGCTCAGTAGTGTTTAGACTAATGTCAAGGATTTTTCAGCTTCTCATGCCCAGCCAGCGAGAAAGCTGGAGGGGCACAAGAAGTTGGCACAGGACACAGCCAGGGCACCTGACCCAAACTGGCCAACGGGGTATTCCATACCATGGGACGTCCCATCCAGTATAGGAACGGGGAAGTGGGGGCAGGGATTCGCCGCTCGGGGACTGGCGGGGTGTCGGTCGGCGGGTGGTGAGCAATTGCACTGCGCATCATTTGTACATTCCAATCCTTTCATTATTGCTGTTGTCATTTTATTAGTGTTATCATTATCATTATTAGTTTCTTCTTTTTCTGTTCTATTAAACCGTTCTTATCTCAACCCACGGGTTTTGCTTCTTTTCCCGATTTTCTCCCCCATCCCACTGGTTGGGGGGGAGTGAGTGAGCGGCTGCGTGGTGTTTAGTTGCTGGCTGGGGTTAAACCACGACAGAGAGGTAGATGCTAATCCTGCGAAGTGCTAAATACTGCCTGTTTTCTGAAGTGATGCTTGGTTATGGTAAGATGCACTGGACTAGAGTAATTGGGAATAATTCATTCTCCAGCTTACAAACAAAGTCCATTTTTGTTCAAATTTACTCCAATCCAGTAATTTCCCTCTTTCCTGAGGGAATCGTAAACTGCTGTCATTTTATCTTCTTGTCTCTGACCTTTTCCACTGCCAGATACTAACCATACTCAGACTGTATGTGCCTAACCTCACATTTATCAATATGCTGTATTTTTACAAAGAAGACCCATACTTCAGAATTTGGGTAAACAATGATCTCATGTTCATGGAGGAGTGATAAATGCACAACATGGTTGGATTGAATTTCACTCTGTAGTTTGCAAACAGTTCATTTCCCACCACTGTTCCTTGGGGTTCAAGTAAGTTGATTATTGCACATTAGCTCTTAATATCTGTGGCTTGTGCCTGCTGTATAAAAGGGTTTAATGCATCAGTGAATGATGCTCCAAACATATGTTAAGAATGTCATTTAAGGTAGCTATAGTTATCTGGCCAAGAAAGTATCAACAAACAAGACAGGTAATCACTATTCATCTTAATTATTGTAATAACACATCCAATATTCAGGAATAGTCTGACTGCACTGTCCTGTATTTATTTTGTTACTGACGGTGACACAGATCTTTAAAATTGTGTGATTAATTAATGCTTTTACCAATAACTTCAGTATCTCTGCTGCTGGGAACGGAAGTATGACACTGAGTTTTCAATCACTTTTAGCTCCTGGAATAGTATAATGTTTCTTTTTTTTTTTTTAACACAGAAAAGATTTTTTACTTTTATAAAAACTACCTTCTCCATGTTGGCATTAAGGAAGAGTCAGTGGTCTGAGCCCTGGAAACCCCTTGGCATCTTTCATTGAGCCACAAAATGGGAATGAGGAATTCTAGTGTAGGAGCAGGAGGTGCTGATGCTTCCCTCCCTCTCAAGGTTGGCTGTAAGGTCCAGAGTCCATGAAGATATGGGGCTGCTAAGCAGGTTACAAGGAGCCCTGGATAGTCATGGGACTATTTTAGATTGCAGCTGAGATCATTCACATCCCCATTTATCTCCCTTCACTCCAGGTAGCATAAAAGATACCATCTTTGCTCTTTCTGTCATCAGGTAACATAGTATACAGTCTACAGATCTGCAGCCCATCCACAGTGCATTTTAGTGACAATTATATAATTTTTCCTCTTCAAAAAAACCTCTCAGTTCCTTCTTTGATGCTCTCTGCTGGTGAATGTACCTGGCACCATTTTGTGGCCTGGCAGCCAGGTAGCACAGAACAGACCATGGTTGCACTATCGAACTTTCTAACCACCCAAAGGTTGCTGTGTCCAAACAGCCTGCCAGGAGTGGTTCGTGGATCATGGTAATGCGTTCACTGTGCCTAGGAGTTATTTGAGCTTGTTAGCCCAAGCCAAAACCATGCCAGCAACTAGTGTAACAATTTAAAAGTATAGATTTAATAGCATAGGTAATTATTGTAGACATAGTCATTAAGTACATAGAGACAATGATCAAGATTTATTAGTATAAATCACTCCATTGCCTCAAACACAGTTTACAACAAGGAACTTGGATAAGAGTCATCTTCTCTGTATTGCCAAGGAGGCAAAATATGCAGGAAACCAGACTGAGTTGCTTAAGGATAGTTTGGTTCAAAATATGATATTAGCAGATCAGGAGAAAGTACAGAGGGCGGTGGGAAATGTCAGGGTGCGTGTGGTTGTTCTTCCCACTGTCCAAGTAAGAGTATGGGTAAAATTAATTTCTAGTACAGACTGAGCCAAGCTGAAGGGATTATCAGTGAAATTAGTTTTTGGAAAGAGGGGTTATTTTGTATTAAAGTCTTGTTTTATCTGAAATGCTGAGCTTCGTGAGATGGCATAGATAAATGCTTTCAGTCTGGACACGTCCTTCAATGCTGGTTGATAGCCCCACAGGAGGAGAAAGTAAAGTATCAATGTAGAACAGAAAATGGCACTCATTAGTTTGTAATTAATGACAAGTGAGATAGGATAGCAAATGGAAGTGTGGGAGTGCTCAAGGGAATTCTTCTGCAGCTCTTCCAAAAATATCATTTAAGTCTTTATGTTTCTGAATTATAGTGGAGCGACTGCATTGGTTAAATCACCAAATTTGCCATGTTGTTGATGATTCATCATTGGCTGTATTGAAAGGATGACCAGAAACCTCCGTTAAAATTTGTTCCCAAGGTGCTTAGTCTTGTTTGTAGCAAAAGGCAAAGTCAACAGAAGGGGAAGAGAAAGCATTTATTTCCTGATTTTATAGATGCACAGGGGGACTAACGTAGTTTTCCCAAGGTCGGGCTGGAAGTCTGTGGAAGTGTTTGAGAGAGACTTTCTCTCTGGGGACTAATTCAGTCCCTTATCTGTAAGACCATCCTTCTTTCCTACACTAATGGTTGAACACCGTAACCTGTGTTTTCAGTGTCACACTAAGAAACACTGACCCAGTTAAGTGAAAAAAAAAGGTGCCTTACAATGATTGAAGCTGAGCATTATCTTTGTCTCGATCAAGGACGAAATGTAAATCTTCACTGAAGGTGTGAATTCATAGCAACAAACACTCACGGTGAGAAAAGCATTCAGGAGATAAATGGAATTTATCTGACAGTGTAAGTTCAAACTAAAATCTAAAGTAATGCAGTGAACAATGTTTAACAAGATTTCAGTGACTCCTGATGCCTTTATAATCTGCCTAGTCTTTTGAAAATGTTTCCTTTATAAATGTTTATCCCAGCTGTCTAGTGAGATTAACAGCTTTTCTCCTTGAGTGCCATGTTCGCCAGCAGTCCGGGATTTATTTGCATTGGCAGTTCCTCTGGCATCAAAGGTGTGGTCATTGCTCCAAGCTGTCATCCTCAAGGGATCATCCAGCTACTTCCCACAGGAACAGCCATGTCTTATCTCTTTATTTTGGGAGAGCTAAATCTTAATGTCTATAAAAGTGCACACTTGGTCAGTGGTCAGTCAGGTCTGTTGCCCTTAATAGTTTGTTCACACATGGTACTTGAATCTTGACCTATGGAGCTGGTTGCCTTGCATGAGGTGCCTAATGCCATTTGAGATGCCCTACAGCATCCATGGCTACTGCACAGGCTGGCAGATGTGATGCGATCTACAGGAAACCCGTGTCCTTCTGGAGTGGCAGGTGGACCCCGGGGAGGGCACTTGACAATTCCTGAAATAGCATAAGATGTTTATGTTTGAGTAGCCCAGGGGCTGGGCATTTAAAAGTCTTAGACTTCACTGACTGCGCTGAGTAGCAGCTTGATTCAGTTATCTAACCATGACATATAATGACACTTCGAGAGACCATCATATGTCCTGCATGGTTTCCAGCTCCATCCCCTGAAAAATGGGGCTCTTGTAGGCCATGTGCGAAGCAGAATCAAATTTTTTCCCCAATGTTGGACACTTTTAAGATTTGGCTGGACAGGGTGCTGGGCCATCTTGTCTAGACCATGTTTTTTCCAAGAAAGGTTGGACCAGATGATCCTTGAGGTCCCTTCCAACCTGGTATTCTATAATTCTATGATTCAGAATCAGTTCTGGAATTTCCTTTAAAATAAACTACTGTGATAGGACCCCAAAGTGGTACTTAAACACTGAATTTCGGCACCTGCACAGGACATTGGAATTGAATAGGTATCTCCAAAATTCAGGCTCAGGTTATTGTCTATTGTCCTCCCCCACTGGCTGGACAGCTATTATTCAAGAATAAAATACTGTACACCAGAGCTGCATGTAATCACTGGAGGATCATAAAATCATAGAATGGTTTGGGTTGGAAGGGACCTTTTAAAAATCATGTAGTTAACCGCCCCCCTGCCATGGGCAGGGACACCTTCCACTAGACCAGGTTGCTCAAAGCCCCATCCAACCTGGCCTTGAACACTTCCAGGGATGGGACATCCACAATTTCTCTGTGCAACCCGTTCGAGTGTGTCACTACCCACATTGTAAAGAATTTCTTCCTTATATCCAATCTAAATCTACTGTCTTGATACTGTTGGGGGTAAGAAGCTTTCTTGTCCATGATTTCTGGAAGTTAGGACCAACTCTTGACTGGATGGATCTCTTTCTGAAGTATATCCTTGGTTCAGGCAAAGTTATTGGGTTGGGTGCTGGACTTGCGAGTCAAAATGCTGTACAGTATCTTAAGTGGGATGTTGGACTAGATTATTGCAATCACCTGCTCTAGCTTTGATAGTTCTTCAAGGGTAGGATTGATGCTAATATAGAGGGGGTTAGCATTGCTGGTTGAACGTTGCCATGTAAATGCAAAATGAAATCATCAGCATTTTAGTCATGTGCTTATGTGAAGACAGACCTTGTTAAATGTCAAGGGATGATGTTACCAAGGTGGACAGGAAGACTACCCATAACTATCATAGCAAAAACTGAATTTTAGCTCCCAACAACAATAGTTTAAAAAAAGACTTTTTGACAATGCTAACAACTTGGTAACTTGGAGCATAAATTGATTTATAACCTGTATAAAAAGGGAATTCACTAGGGCAGGTTATCACATCAAAACTATTAAAAGATTTCTTATTCTTCCCCCAAAAGAGGTGATGCTGTTTACTGTCACTGGGGACCCAGGATGGGATGGACCTCTGACTAGATCAGGAGAGCTATTCTTCTATCAAATATTCAAGATGGAGAAATTTTCCTTAGGCTTTGGACAGAATTCACTCCTGTGTCTGAGCAATGATTAAGTTGAAAATATACTTTTTCTGTGTTATGTGTTAGAAATTGACTGATATCTTCAGAAATAAGCCACTGTTGCATTAATAATTTCTACCTTGCCAATGGCTTATACAGGGTTAATGTTTTCTGAATACTCCACCTGGTAAATTACTGCTCCTACACTCATCTCAGACTCAATTTCATTCCTTCAAGGTTTCAGTAATCGTATCGCTAGGCAATAGCTGAGCTGAAGTTTCCTTTGAATCTGAAATTGTATAATTGAACTTTTGAACTGAAGTCCACCCATCACTTTCTAGCCACACTCCTTGGTGACAGAGATATTATTCTTTAGTTTGGTGATAGCTGATTATTAAATCCTTGGGTTTTTCTTTACTTTTAATGAACCACGCTGTATATTTGTTTCTGATTTTACCTCATTCAAAGAAATCTATTACCATTGGTACTACTCCTTGCATTTATAACCCACCTTTCACTGCAGGCTTTCTAAGCACTTCAGAAGCATTAAGCTCCATAAGAGTTCTATAATGAAGATAAACAATTTTAAGCTCTGGGGCAGAGACTGTAATTTTCCATATCTTACCAAAGCACAATGGGGTGCTGAGCTGGTTGCCCTCTAGGCATTATTGCTATATAAGAAAAAATAATGTGCTAACATATTATAGATGAGGAAACTGAGGTACCAAGAGCCACCACAGAAATTTTCAAAATCTGGGCCTTCACAAATCCTAAAGATTAAAGACAACACATGTAAGGAGAAGAAGCAGTATTTGACATGTATAGGTACACTTTCTCTACTGCAGTAGTAGAGTATATTAAGAAGGGACTTTATTAGCCTGTAACATTACACTACTTTTAAATATCTTTGCAATAGTTTTGTATCTGTTACCTGATTTTTATTTTAATTCATCAGTGTCCCTTGCCCGTCATTAGTAAGATCAGATACCCTTGGAAACTGAATAATCTATTTGTAATAGGTGCATTATATTAAAACTCAGCTTCTAGTTTCCAGTCATGTTAGGAGCTGTACACAAGAAGAGATGTTTTTCTATCTAGGTAGGCCATCAAGAGGTCTACTTACACATGTGGGTTCAGATCCCCAGGCAGGGAGAAGAGGGAAGGTTGCCTGACTCACAGTCCAGAGCCCAGCCCGGTCCATGCAATTACTCTGAGGCCAATATCAGAGAAGCTTCCTCATGGTGCTTTGCAAATGCATTTCATTCTTAAGGTAGAAGAAACACACAAGATCATTGGGATTTTGGGGTTAGGATCCAGATGTAGTCTCTGGCTGAGGAGTGCAGTGCTAATAAATAATGTACTTTTTTGTTGGTTACAACAATCTTTGGAGATTATTTGTTTCAAAGACTTTTCAAAAGAAATCTTCAGCTATTGCATGGTTTGCTTGGTTTTTCTCCTGGGTTATACCTGATATAGCACACTGATCACAAAAGGCAGCTGAAAAATGCTGATGCTTTCAGCTGCTGCTTAGGGTGTTTTTTTAACACTGCCTGAGTACCACATGTCCAAAAATGGTTCTTTACAACACAGCAATTATTAAAATGCCTCAACAACAAAGGTTTTACATATACATAAGGGAGCATGATCACACTGGCCAGGTCACTTGTGAAGTTAAGGAATCTATTAGTTACAGGACAGGCAGATGACTGTAGAAGTAATGCCCTTATATTTGTAATTGTATTCACAGAGCTCTTAGCTACAAATAGGAAGTAACGGAACATCAGGGCGAAGGAAGTCACAGGCCTCTTTAGAGGGAAAAAGCATACTTTACGGTGTGAAATACATTCAAAACCAAGAGCAAAAGCGTTGGCTCATCAATGTGATGCTGCAAATTAAGCTAGCAATGTTTCCCCTACTTTGTTATTTGGATCTACAGCTGTCTTGACTCACCATCTTTAGATGATACAGTCATCCTAGACTATGTGGCTCAATGAGAAGGGTGAGCTTTAACCAGCCTCTTCTGAGTTAGTCATTGATTTGATGATGATGGCTCATAGACAAGTGTTTTCTTTTGCTTCTTCAAATTTACTTGAGCCAGATGGAGACCATGGAATCATCTAAATGAAGAGGAACTCTGCTGATTTCCCAGTGATGCTAGCTTTGAATTTATACAGCTGCATTTAAAATTGTTACCTGACTTCCTGCTGCCTTTAGGGAACAGCAGGTGAGAAGAGTTAAAAAACAACCAACCAACAAACCAAACCAAAACCAAAACACCCCCACAACCTAAGGAATGCAGCAGGTCAGAATTTATTAGCCTTTTTAGGCCTCTGACTAATTTTCAGGAAGTATTTTCAAACATGATCTCTTAAGGACATGGAATGGCCTGTAAAGCCCCATTGTAGCGACCTAATGTGGCTGCTCAAGTCTTTCAACAAGTCTCCTAGGGCTTTCTCTATGGTCAGTGGAGAGAAACAGACTGCAGAGCATGACTGAACACATTCTCAGTCTCTCTCAGGAGAAGCTTTTGGTCTTTGTGCGATTTGTTTGTGTGTAGCACAATAAAAAAAGAACCTCATTCCACTTGGAGTCCTTACACACTTCTGTAGAAGAAGGAGTAGCTAATCCCAATGATCCAGTGCAAACCATGTGTGCACTCACATTTAAGTATTTGGGTGTGCAAATAAACTGGGGTGTCTTATTAAGATTTCAGAAATGGGCTTGGTTGTCTGTACAGAATGCAGCCTTTGGGAGATATTGGTCCATTGGAGCATCATTCTGACACTCCAACAGCTTTAAAAAAATCCTCCTTTCCTTTCTCATTATTATTAAATAGCACACTTTCCTCCCTTGATCAGGGAATAGCCCTCTACATCTGACTCCATCACCTTTCCGACTTCTACACTATTGAAGGGCAGAACTGCAAGTTAACCATCTGTATTGGGAATTTTTCTTGCAATTCATTGTGTCCATATTCTGTTCTTTTATGAATATAAATGCCACAGAATATCTGGGTCAATGATGTCTAAAGTTCTTTTTCTTGCATCTTTAATTGACTAAACTTAAAACAGGCCCTTTTGTGAACTTCTTTGGGCTGTATTGACAGCAATTTCTTTTAAAGAAAATGTCAGGGAATCTTGCTTTCAGGAGTGAAATCATCCTATGTCTTATATGTTTCTCAAACCCTTTTACTGGAAAGGGGCTTGAAATGCACTCACACTGCTCGATGTTTGAATGTTTGGATCTGTACTCCACTTGTTCCTCCTTGTCTGTATTTTTTAACTTTTGTAAGAAGAACAATTTTATGCCCTCTCTCTGGTGCCATTTGAATTCATTTATAGACTGCTAGGATCTCACAGAGATTTACAATACTAATTAATTAACTTTCACATTTCCCTTGGGTTGTAGGTAAAGATTATTATCCCCATCTTAGAGGGGTCACCAGTGCTCTCCTCTTACTCAACCTTGTGTAAATCAGCAGTACCTCCAGTAAAATCAATAGTGTTATCCTCCAGTAGAATTGATATGAGTCAGAGAGGAATCCGGTCCAGAAAATACACAGCCTGAGGTTAACTGTGCTCAGACGTGTGCTTCCTTTCCTTCATGGGACTTTGAGAGATGAATAGGGGTGAGGGTTTCTTGGGGGATGTCTTGGAGGTGGGGTCTACTGAAGTCTGGAAGAGCCCGTATGACTGGGGCCTGAGGGACAGCCAGGTCACGCAGCATTCCCGGTGAACGGACGCACACTCACAGTCACGCTTAACAGAGATGCTCCAACCAACCCTCTGCATACAGCTTGGGTACTTGCAAGCCCTCAAAAAGGGCCAGGAGCTGGGATAGGAGATCCACAAGCTGTGTGCAGAGAGACAGAAGTGAAGTTGGCAGAGGGATTTTGTAGAAGCCTGGTCTCCTTCCAGGATTTCAGTGCTGTGCGTGCAGATGAGATCTGAGTGTGATCAGCCGGTGCCTACCCACACTGATGGTGTCATTCACAGCCAGTGCAAATACAGCTTTGAGAACAGATGCCACCCTTACAATTCATAACAGAGTACTTTGGCAGGCTCTGTCCTGGGGTGACAAGCACCTTCATGCCTGCAAGAAACAACAGTGTTGGTAAGGCATGTTTTTAAAGGCTTTGTTAGTTCAGGAACAGAATGGTCAGTACTTTTCAGGTCTAAGCCCAAAATAACTTCTCCAAGGGCAGACAGCAGAACAAGAAATAAATACCGGCTCCCATATGTCTGCTCTTACTTTTGGATTCCTTCCCCAACTAAGTCTTTTGTTTAATGGACTTGGTCTTGAACTGTGCATGCTGGTGGTTTGTTTCAGATCTATCCATAGCAGCTGTATTTATGGTGGCTCCACAGGCACCTCTTGATCTGTCTCTCCCAGTGGAATTGTCTATCAGCACTTTTTATGAGCTTCTTGATTTAGAATATGTATTATGAACTTTGGGAGCACTCTCTGGACAATGACTTGTTTATGGTGCTCACGTCATTCTTAGTTCAGAGTGTTTATTAGCCCAAGTCTCCCTGTCACTATATTACTTTGGAATAATATAGATCTTTATCTTCTGTGTCCTTTGGTTTTTCTAGCCATGCAGGAGACATAGCAACTTTCCAAGTTTTAGCAATCGTCTCATTAAGATATTTCACACTTTTCTTCACTAAATCTGGCAAGTACAATAAAAGCAATTCCTTCAATTTACATGCTGGACATGCATCTGGACACTTTATCTACTCCTTCCATTAAATTACTGTTGCTTTTGCCAGATTATATTGGTGCTATCTCTGACTGCTTGAAAGATAAGACTGGCAAATAAGATTAAAAATAAACACAATTATTTTTAAAAGCCTTTTGCACATACATAGTTTTTGAAATCTTGGTACAATTAAGCCCTCTTTTTCCTCAAAGAATTCCATCTAGGGCATATTATCTTTATTGTTTGAACTTTACTGAGGGCCCTTCTTGCAATTGATGGTCCCGTGATGTGAGGTGCTGTATGAAGAGAGGAGAAAAGACATGCCTTGAATACACAAAAGATGTGTTTTTATCCCTATTTTACAGATAGGAAATTGAGGTAGGGATGTGCCCCAGATTGCCAGGAGACCTGAGGCAAGATAGGAATTAATTGTGTTCTCCTGAGTCCCAATCTAGTACCTCAACCATTTGACCAGGCTCCCTCTGAAAAATGGTGTTTATGAAATCTCAAGAGCCTTGTTGCCAGTCCTGCAATCGCAGGACACTGCCTGCAGTGGGAATGGGAGATAAGGGCTTTTGTGGGCATTGTGCATTCTACATCCTTGCTGTTGGTAAAGCAGATGCTGCCACTTGTTTTATTGATGTAAGTAATTTGAAGGAATGGGAGACCTGAGCAAACCGCCCTCCTGAAGGAGAAAGGTGGAAAATAAAACTAGCAAAACCAGGAGAGGATGTAGGAATATTTTCTACTGTTTTCTCCCTCTCACTGTAGTTTCCTCACTGTCTCCCCTTTGGCCTCTGTCAGCTGTCCCTGTCACTGTGTCACCTGCAGCCCCCAGTGGTTTTCTCCACCAGTAGTGATGGACTGGTGCAGCCTCGGCAATGATTCACTGGGTAGGAAACTGCCTCCCAACTGAGCCTGGCTGGATGTTGCCATGCAGTCAAAGACACCACTATCCCCATAGCAAAGGTGGCATAGGAGATTTGTGTCATTGGCTCGAATGTGACAGTTCAGAAGCCCATCGAGGTGAAGGTTGTTTTGGTCTAAGATGCCACCGCAAACTGCAGCAGCAGGGTGTCGTCAGGCAGGTGGGCTGCTTTGCTGGTGCAGGTCTGGCAGCACTGGCAGGGGATGTATGCTCCCCCCCAAACCCCTTAACAGCAAGATTTAGCACAGCTCATTGCCCAAGCCCACGGTCAGGAACCCAAGTGCAGGCTGAGGAGGCACGGAGAGGCTGGAGAGGGCTGGAGGAGAGGTTACAGATTCCACAGTCCTTTTTAATGCAAGGTTCTCTAACACATGTCTGCTCATACAAACACCGCGTGCCCACTGTGCTCAGTAACAATGTCTACTAGTCAGATACCAGTTTGGACAATTCCTTTTTCCCCACCTGCTTGTCAGTCACAGTTTGAACTGTACATTTTTTTCTTTCTCTTCTGTTTTATCCCATCCTGGTCTTTTCTATTCTATGACAGCTCTGCTCCAGCACTGAAAGAACTGCTATGCTGCAAGGTCCATATATTGGGCTAACATTAAATCAGAAATCAGTTGTATTAAATTTCTTTCCTTTTTTTTTTTTTTTAACATTGTTCTCCCTGATCTCCTTGTAGCTCATTAATTCACCAAATGCCTTCCTCATTGCTTGTCTGCACAATCTGTGGGTTTACTTGCAATCTTTCCTTATTGCTTCCTTGTAGAGGGATATATCTTACAGTCCTTAGGCCACTGTTGCTTTGCAGCCCTGTACTTTTGTACTGCTATAAATACCTCTGAAAAAAATCCCACTTCTCTATGATTATTTCCCAATTAACATCCCTGGTGTCTTTGCTCATCACTTATATTTTGATCCCTTTCCAGAAAGCTCCTGTGTCTGTTGCCCTAATCTCTCATTGCTTGCTCCTTCTACTCTCTTCTGTTCTTAGTATTCCTGCTTACAGTTCATTCTGTCCAAGGAGAAACCAAGTTAAGGAGACATCAGTCACTGCTGCAAAGCCCGAGACAGGAATGGTGGCAGAGGTGCAGGAAGGATCATGCTGAAATGTGCCATTCCAATGGGAAAAGGCTCTTCCCAAGGTAGCAGGAGCAATGCATGCACCTGCTCTTCAGGGGCAGTGGCTCTAGTGTGTGAGCAAATATGCATCTTTAGGACACACAGAATATCCCATAGCTTTTCAGGTTGGTTAAAGGTTGGTTTCTTATTGTATCTTCCCCACTGACCCTCTCTTTTCTTAATTAATTTTCAGATGTCTGCATCTCCCATACTGTTCCCACTTATGCATGCCAACAAAGCTACTTTCCTAAACAGTGAAAACCTTAGGCAAATCAATTCTCCAAAGTTCAGAGGATTAAATGATGACTCTTCTGGGCTGGCCAAAATATTTTTGGACAGTGCCCAGCACCATGGTGTCATAATCTGTCATTTTGGCTCCTGCACAGCAGGTCTGTGGTTCATTTTGTCTAACTTCTAAGTATCTAAAAACTGGCCAGTAAAGTATGACCTAGTCGTCCCAGGCTTCCTTCATAGCCAAAAGAGAAAGACAAGGCAAGTCCTCTTATCTGCTTTAGAAACCTGTCTTCACTTGGGATAAATCATTACCTGGGTCCTCCCCATTTTTTTTTTTTTATTGAGGGATATGGCTTTTGTGATTTCAGGGTCATTATCTCAGACTTTTTGAAGTCTGTAATGTGCAAGGTATCAAGGTAGAGCAGGATCTAGGACAGCAACAATAACAACAAAAATAATGATATTATGTTAGGGATTGGAATAAATCTTTTGAAACAAGAAAGAACAGCCTCTCAAGAAAAATAATAGGAATCATTCTAAAAAAATGAAAACAAATCAAAACAACCCCCCCCAAATGTGGAGCAGAATCAGTGGGGAACACTAGTGAGGTGTTTCACTGCACACTCCCTTTTAGTGTAAATGCTTGTGGTTTGATAGTGCTCTGCTCACCAGGACCCCCCTAAGTTTTAAATGGTGCTGTTTGGAGTAAATCATTCAGCTGACGAAGCTGCTGGGTGCATTATTAGTGGTGTAACCTGTGTGGTTCATGAAAAGCTAGGCACATGTTATGGACTGGGAAATAACAGAACTGTTATGTAATTGAAAATTTTTATGATATTTACAAAATATGGCAAAATCGAGAGAAGGTTTTACAGTGCATATTAAGCTGTCTGGTAAAAAGAATGGCACTGCTAAAGCTGTAGTTAAATTAGCTTCTGCTTTGAAAAAAAGCAAGGAAGAAGGAGAAGACTGGAGCAAGTCAGGCTCCTGACAGGGTGCTGCTAACACCACCCTGCCCAAGTGCTGGCAGCTTTGCTCACTGAGGAAAGGAAGGGCCCATTTCCAGTAGGAAAGTGCTGTCCATCAGATGTGCATATTTATTAGCAAAGGATGTAAGCCTTGGAAGCTGTATTCCTGTTAGATAGCAACCAAGGAACCTGTCTGGAAATAAAGAGCAGAAAGAAGAGAGATGAAGCAATGAATCTTGCAATAAGATGAAAATTCGAGGGGAGGTGTGAGCAGGGACACAGGGACAGCTTAGAAGGAATCTTCATTTCTTTGCATAATCTTGCTTCCAAATTGGTAAGACCTTTATATTCCACTTTCCAGGAATAAATATTAAACTACATCTGTACTAGTTATCCGAAAAGTGCCAGAGCCTTGAGGCTAACTGTCCTCTGAGACCTACTGGCAAAGTTTGGCCACATCCATACTGTTCCTGGCTTCTGGAAACTCTCTCATCCCCAGAATAGGAAGGCAGGCTGCGCAGAGCCTGAGTTGTTTCAGGAGCAGTAGCTGAGCATGCCAGGGATCTCACAAACAATTTAACAACACAGAAAGCCTGGCTGTAGCTCCCATGCATGCTTGAGTTGCAAGGTGCAGCAAAAGTGATCCCACTTAAATGCTTGCTTTGTGCTGGAAATCAAATCCAGAGAGGGGTGTCTTCATTGAAGTACTAAATACAAATATACAGTGGTGTTTGAGCAACTCTTGGGACATCTGAAGCTGATGATGACTCTAAGAGATGCAAGAATAGCTCCTGTAAAGTGGAAGGATTGGTGAGGCCAATTCTGCCAAGGACTGCCTTGGAATGGATTTCTCATTATCAAACTAGGGACCACCTTGGAGGAAACAGGTTGAGATTGCAGATAACCAGAAGCTATCATATGGTTCTAGGCAAATCCCAAATTTGTCTGTGTGAAGCAGCAAAGAGGAACCCAGAAAGGATAATAGGCAAGAGCCAGAGTCACCCTGTGAAATATTTTTACCAAGGACCTGGGAAAAAAAAAACAACCCAAAAGAAAATAAAAATTAGTGTTGTGGGCAGAGTCTAGAAAAGTGTTTGGAACTGTGAGCAGCAGAGTTGTTCAGGGAAATGGTATGTTGTGTGCTAGCTTTGGAAAAAAAAAACAAGCCCCAAACCCAACATATGAGTGCATAAATGGTACGTGATTCACCATCATTTTTATTCTCAAGGGATCAGCCCATGTGCCCTGACAGAATTTGGTTCCTTCTGTTCCTGGCATAATCAAAGGAGAACTGAATGAAACAATGTGGCAACAGATAATTAATGATATCCCAGGACTTGGCAATTTTTTTTGTTTTGCCAGGCTTAGAGAACATATCACCTAAAATTCACCTGTTGCATCATCCTCACAGAAAATATGACTGCTGCACTCCCTAAGCACTCCCTTGAGTTTTACCTGGTGTGATCACATCCCATTCTCAGCAAAACCACCTAAGCTTTACCAAGCAGTGGATGCTGGATGTGTATGGAGAAGCAAAAGTTTCTGTCTTTATAGCAAACATTCCCACTGGTCTCAGAGCTGAGTGTTTTGCAGACTTTGTCAGCGGAGAGACGGACTGGAGGAGAAGAGAGAAGCAGCACAACTGCGTGTTTGACACATGACACAGGAGCACATACCTGGCAGGCTGGGGCTGTTTAAAGTTAAATTCATGTCCTTTTAATTTTGCCTGATGCAATAAATCTGCACCTCTTTGCAAACGCAGCAGACAGGCCACAAGCAGAGCTGTTGGCCTTGTGAAATGAACATACAGAAACCTCAGGGACTGCTCCCAACTCTACCACCCAATGATCTTGGTCTGCTCACAATATTGCTCTTCCACCAGATTCCCGAGCCTATGACAATTGAAATTTCAATTCATTACATTATGGTGTTTTTTACACTGTTGCATAGTGAGTTCAGTATGGGTGAAAACTGCTATGTTTACTTATTTTCAACTAATTTTCACATATGTAAATGAACACACATGGGAGAAACCTGGATGGTGGGAAATGGAACCTCAGCACTGCATGTCGTAAAGGAGATTTAGTAACAATAATAAAAGAAAAATTGATCCACTTGTGCTGCAAGATTTGGTGGTTTATGTACGTGCAGAGATTTAAGGATATAAATGTTGAACATTGTTGTTATTTAACAATGAATTCCAACAGGTTTAATAAAACATTTGCTTGTCAGTTTATGACAAAATTGCTTTTAATAATGTGCAGTGAAAAGCCTTGCGTTTCAAGGATATATAATATTTTAGTATTGTTACATTTGGAAAACTCAACACCAACTGTCTTTAAAATCACCACATTTCCAGTCTGGCCTCTGTTCTCAGTGAGGACAAATGTCTCTGTCAAGTTTGAAGAAATCATGAGAGAAGAAATCATGAGAAAGACACAAAGAGAGGAAGCTCCTAACAAGCTGCATAAGATGAACCGGCTGGGCACATTACTTTGCCTTTGCTTTCTGTGAGCACAGGTGTATAAGGAAATATGTTCACTTTTAGCTATGTTCAATATGTAATAAAAAAGAATTTGGGTTTGAGTTACCTGAATGAAAAATGCATCTTTCACTGTTAAAGGACAAACATATTTTCCTACTGTAGTGTAACTCAAATACAATTCATCTACCTGCTTGCCCCCCAGTATTTCACCCTTGTGCTCAGTCAAAGCAATGAGAAAATGGAGCCCTATAGGAATGTTTTTTAAAAAGTTGTGGAGGATAAAAATAGAGGTCTGCAGAGGATTATCTTTATGGTTAAGGCATTGGTGTGAGAATTGGGAAATTTGTCTTCAGTTCTGAGCTCTGCTGCCTCAAGCAAGTGAATTAGTCTCTCTTTGCCTCAGTTCCCCATCCTCAGGATCCCTCTTTGCTCACTCGTTGGATATCTTCTCTATTTAGTCTGAGGTCAGGTTGTTTCTTTTTACTATACTTTGTATACTCAGGAGTTATGGCTATCTTCTGGGTGCTACTTTACTATAACTGGACACTAATATGCCTAGAATTTTTAATAATTGTGGTAATAGTAAGAAAGGAGGAATTCTACTGCAAACATTCATTCAGGGCTGTCATTCATGCTGTTGTTTCCTTGGCAGAGGAACCCCCCATCTGAAGGTAACTGGGAATTCACGATAACCTCCAGTTTTGTTGACGTGTGACGGAAGTTTACCGCAAGCTTCTGCAACGCAGGGCTTAAAACTTTTTAAACCATGTGCATGCAGTTTTTGCAGACTTGCACTTCTGCAGGTGTTGCAAGCCTTACAGCTCTTTACAGACTGCAGTGGGATCAGATGTGCTCTGCAATAGCTCCACACCTGCTTAAAAGTACTTAAGAAATGGCAAGATCTTTCTCACAGTTTGATTCTGGGAAGAACTCCAAGAATGAATAGCATGACTTTTGGGATATATTTTTCCTCTGACTTCCAAAGTGTATTAAGGAACAAAGATGACCAAGGAGAAAGGTTATATTGTGTGTGCAGAATTCCCACCAACTTCAATAAGGGCCACAGGTTTTACCTCAGGAGTTCGATACTGCAAAATGATTTGACATTACAATGGAAATAACATATTTAGAAAAAAAATCACCAAAGCCTGTTTTGATCTTATAGTAGCTCTCTGTAGTTTTGGGACAAAAAAGTAACTTCTTAACTTTTCCATGCCTCATTGCTTTCTATAAAAATTAAATCAATAGAAATCTGAGTAATTTATTAAATAAAAAAAAAATTATTCAAATGTTCTTTAATAAAGCACAAGTCTAGTCCTGAAATGAATGGAGAGGATTCCTTCGATTTCAGTGATATTAAACTCAATTATAAGACAATTTGTCAAGTGTCTAAAGGGTGAATACATCCATTTTATTGTTAAAAATAAAGTTGTAGGAAAAAGATCCTATATGAGACCCAACTTTGTTTACCGGAAAAGCTGAATGTTCACTTCTGAATTAACATATAAAAGGTGTGCCATCTTTTAAAGTACTTCCACTAGATCCCCTTTGTCAAAGCAGCCACAAGCTATCTGCCTGTGTTGCTTATGTTCATCCTTATCCCACCTGTGGTCTTTCTATTAGCATAGGTATTTCTAAAACCATTTTGAATCGGCCCTTCATGCCACTTCTCATCCTCTGCTTGATGAATTTTCAAGTATACTCATGCTTTTTCCCATTACCTTCCTCATGGTAATGGAAGCTCCACAGAAATATACCTGAAGTTATCACATCACCTGCTTTCAGACTCCTCTTTAAAAAAGTATTTGCTCTGGTGCCCTCAAAAAAGGGGATGATGGTTTGGCTATATGTTAACTAACTCCACTCCCATTTGTAATGACCAGCTTCTGCCTCATCATTTCCCTGTGTCCTTCCGTCAGAATACACCCATCTGCTCTCTCTTGTTTTATATTCTGATTATAACCTCTTTAACATAGGAGCTATTGCTTTCTCACTTCTTTTAAATTATCTGCTACAATTTTGCTCTTGTCTGTGACTAAGACACAGGTATTGTGGAAAGAAAATGTAGTTACTAAGATGGTTTAAACTTACAAATAAAATCATGGTGCTGCAGAAAGAGGGTGATACACTTCACTCACAAGAGAGAAGCAGCAATATAGTTTATTGATATAAAACAGTGAGTTAACAAAGTTCAATGGTAAATGCGACAGTGGTTTAACAAGATTCGATGGCAAGGTACACTTGAGTATTTACTGCTTACAGGACAGGGCCAGACAAAACTGTCAGGGAGACCCTCCCGTTGAGTCATGAGGTTCAGAGAGGACCTCCTTGAGTTCTAAACTCCTTCCCAGAGAGAAGTCTAGGTGCAGCTCGATCCAGACTTAGTACCAGACTTGGTCAACAGTTTATTTCTAAAGGATTATATACGCACAATCAATCCTTGATATCACTTAGCTAAGATTACAAAGTTTCAGTGCGCTTACTCCCAATTCACTTACGGAGTATCTGACGTGATAAGGATTCTCTCAACCTTGAGAAGTAACCTTGAGAGGTGTCCCTACTCAAGGGGAGATCCTGGTGTGCAGCCCACTGCTGTGCAGGAGAGCTCAGGGGACTCTGGGCTGTCCACTCTTTATGAAGTAAGATGATTGACTTATAGTCTTATTTGCATACCAGCCTTATTTCGGTTGGCGCATGCTCAATTAGCCCTCAGCTGTTGAGCAAGTTTTATAGCCCTTAGTGATTGTGTTGTTACCTGTCTCTCCAGAGTCCAGCTTAAGCCAGATGCAGCCATCATGACCACCACTGGTGGCTATTGCTTAAGTAGAAAAGGGAGGGGGGGAGCACACTGCCACACATGGTTGGGTACATAACTATTTTGAGTGTGTTTCAACTTTGGCTTAGGATCAAACAGGTTATTATTACATGTGAACTTACTGTGAGGATATTGAAAAAGTCTTTAAAAACCTTTTGAATAGAAGACTTGTAGTCTGATAGAAATTTCCAGATAATTAAGGTGTCCTTGCAAGTTGTGGGCTGAGTCATCAACATTCTTAAAATAGTTGACATTACTTCTGTTTTTTCTCTCCAGGATTTCTCTAATTCCATTCTTTAAGTGCTTATTTGGAGAGCCTTTATTCTAGTCTTTTTCCACCAGCTGTTTTGTTCACAAGGAAAAAATTGCCTAAATATAAATACCTAGTGCCATATGAGATGCCCAGGATATCAGTGCTCATCTCCAGCTGATAGTCTGGAAGAGTGCAGGTCTCCCATAGGTCTTAGTGTTAACTAACCTGAAGTACGTCACGTAGCACTAGGTGTCTTAGCAAATGAGCCTTGCTCTCAATGGCTCTGGTAATGACTTGTGGTTGCAGTCATGTTCACGTAGTCTTATGAAACATCAGTCTTTGTGTCCTTCTGGTAGAGTCTACACTTCGTGCTACAAGGTGAAGTCATAAAAATCTTTCTTTTATAATTATCAATGTTCAAGAAGCATTTGGACAATGTTTTTAGATATATAGTTTAACTTTTAGGTTGCCCTCAAGGAGTCATGAGCTGGACTCAATGATCTGTGTGGGTCCCTTCCAACTCAGGATATTCCATGATTCTATGATTCTTATTTACTAGCTGAGATATCTGCTCCCACCATTTCTGTTCCCTAAGGAGAAAACCTACTGGTGAGGCAGGTCCCACCTGGTTATGCCTTCCCTCATATGCTCTTGGTGCCAGCATCAAATATCCGTTCACTGATGATGTACGTTGGAGTATCTACAAATGCTTTACATCTTCTGTATTCCCCTATGCCTTCAATTTTCAAAAAATTATATCCTTCTAACCATGCTGTGTGAGAAGCTTCATTCTGAGCAGCTGTGATGGGGCCCTCAGCTGGCTGTTGTAAGCCAGTTGTTTCCCACCAGTTGAGGGAATTACCATCAGAGTTCTTAAGAAATTTTGCTCATTTTCCTTATGAGACTTCTGCCTCCCATCTCGAAAACATGTGTGTGCTTTTTCCTCATATCTTCCAAACCAGGTGGTTTATTTTCTGTGAAATACTTAGTCAAGGAACATTGTTTCCTAGACACAAGAATTTCAGTAGTTTTCTATTCCCTTCTTTTCTGTGGTAGCCTGGCAGCATCTGCTTCTGCAAGCAGACCTCGGTGTACAGTGAGATGCTTTCTCACCAGCCTGTCTCATTTCTTACAGAGTGGTGTCCGTGATATCAGAAGTGGAAACCATGAAAAGGAGAGTATTTTTATTAACTCAGCTGGAGGAGTTATTTCCATAAGTTTTGGAATTCAGCAAATAGTGGAGGTGAAATAGAACCCAAATTACTTGAAAAGTTAATTTCCTGCTCATTATTCATGTTACTCTTAGTAACGGCTGGTATTCCTATAACATCTATGATTGATTGGGCTACTAACTATTTTATGAACACTAAACCTCTCAGAAACCAGATGGGATTATGTTCTGTTTTATTTATAGGGTACTCGTGGTCAAAATATAAGCAACTGAACCAAGACCTCATGGGAAATAAGTGACAGAACTAAGACAATTGTTGAAATCCCCTTTTATAATTTCTGGATTAAGGTCTTTTTTTCCTTCCTTTCTTAATAGCTATTTCTTGGTTCTTGATGAGCAGTATTTCAGAATTTGGCCCATATAGGTGGAGTTTGAGAGAGTATTTAAAATTCAACCTTCAACATAATTTGCTCATTTTCAATTTCAAATGTATTTGATTCATGATTCTTATTGGATGAACAGGCAATTAGACACACTGTATATAAGGAAAAGGAGGAGCACACAACCTGTATATAACCTGAATACCTGATACCTTTAAAAAAATGAAAGTTTTTTGGAGGGGGCTTGGGATTTTATGCTCCTTAGGGTGGAGCGTGTGATCTAAGCAACTGTCTCATGGTGTCCCTTTGAGAGAACTAGCAAAGTTCAACTACTTATAGTCTGAAATAAAACACCTTTACTAACTGTCATTTATAGTAAATGGACTTTTATAAGCACAAGGATATGAAAGAAGATCCATTTTGAAACACTTTTACTTATTATTTTCAACATAATAAATAACCTTTCAGAGATGTATGTGCATTTCATTTGCATTCTTAACCGGGATAAATCTCAGGGCTAAAGTCTGTTCTTGTCTTTGCTTGCTTTTATTGTAATTTTTACAATAACGGACGTGAGCTACTAAAGCAACATAAAACATTGCATGAACGACCCTCAAAACACTTGCATTTTGTGAATTTCTGTAATTCTCCTTTGCCAAGTCAGAACTTGATAAGGCACCTGAGAAACTTGAACAGTGAATCTTTAATTGTCCGGGCTCAGTGCTCCCCTGCTGAGTCCTCTGATAATTTACAGCCTTTCAAAGAGATGTCAAGGTGGGTGTGAAACAGTGACATTTGGTTTAATCATCTTTTTGATCCAATTTGGTTTCATTTTATCTGGCTACAGATGCACAGACAGGGTACATGACAAAAGAGAATCAGAACCATGAACACTTTTTTTCTAATTAGCCTAGTCACAGGATTATCACATTTGGCAAAAAAAAGGGGGGGATTTACGTACCCCAGATTTGGCAACACCATGGCAGAAAAAATGACGAGTGATTGACCTGAGCGTTAGCTTGAAAGAAGACCTGGGAATCAGATCACATTAGAACAATATAATTGAGAGCTTACCGGAGGGGAGATACGGCTGGGAGCAGTTCAGCTCTGGCTGGGTCCACACTGCAAACACTAGACAGTGTGACCTTTTGTTACAGGTCTGCCTGACAATTTACGGCACTGAAATCAAAATGAGGTGCAGGAAGAGACAGTAGACCAGCTTTTAAACTGACTGGGATAGAAAAGATGCTTGGACTGCAGAAAGAATAGTACATTGGCACAAAATTCTCTGGATTTGAACAGGAGGAGGTGACAGGTAGAGGAGTCTGTGTAACGCGTACTAGGGGAGGTGTGTGTGTGTGTGTATGTGTGTGCCCAGTTTTGAGGTATTATCATTTTGAGGACAGGGGCAATATTTTAGTAGGCTTTGGTCCTTCTGGCACTTAATTCAATCTGAAATTGCCTTTTAGACACACTTTTTGCCTGAGTTGAAATTTCCAATTTATCTTATTTAGTTTATGTAAATTATGAACATTATTTTTAAGACACATACATTGATGTTTATGAGAGTGCCAAGATTTTTCTCTCATAAACCAGCCAGAAATGTCTTATATAAATTCTGTGCTGTAGATCAGCTATTACAATTGCAAGATCAAAATTATTATTGGAGGTGATAGCTAACACAGCAGCCAGAGACCTTTTTCTGTTCTGTTTTTTTTTTTTCTTACCAATTATAATACTTAATAGAGGAAGTCAACATGTTCCTACTGCTGCAGAAAATGGATTACTGAAAAAATTCACAGCTTTCGTATGTTTAGGGACTTGAGCTTAGAAGCATGAGTTCTTGTAGTTTTTCTTTGAGCTTTTTTTTTTAATTTAAATAAAACTCTTCAAACTCCTACAATACCATGTAATTGTACAATAGAGTCTGATCCTGCAGAACATTTCAGATGGAATTCATTTCATCTGAGTTTAGCTGCCCAGTGAGTCATCTACGGTCAACAGAAATATAGGTGTGTGGTTCATTTCATAAGATAGGTGTCTAGGATAAACAAGATGGATTAGATTCTGGAGGTGCTCTGGGGTGCACCTAATCTGCACAGGTTTCTCTTCAGGGGAAGCTGGAGGATGGAGGGGGAAATTCCCAAGTTTTAGTGAGGATATGGCTGTGGCCAGTGCCCAGCCCCGAGACTGTGAAGAACTTGTGGGTCCTATGACTTAGGTACAGCTGCTGTCTCTTCATTATCTCTAGATGGAACATAAATATAGTCCATTGAGAGACTAAATGTCTGAATGCTGAAGGTGGCTGTAGTGGCCATGTTTTGCTGCTGGATGTAAGCAATGATTCCTTCCAATTCCTTCCCTGCTCTTGTGGTTCTTATCTTGCAGTTTATTGCATGTTTCTAGTCCAGTGCAGAGAAGCTCCATGTGAAGTGGTGTGGGGTCTTCTCAATGAATGACCATGTTTGCTTAGCCTCATCCTATATGATGGGAGCATGTGTACATTTATGTCTGCCCATTCTATGCGCTGTATGTGCTTTATTTATGTGTGTGTGTAGGGGCAAGTAAATGTACCCTTGGCAAACAGAGGACAGAGATATTGGACAATGACTTGATTGGCTCCAAACATATCTTCAGGGAAAGAGAAATATGAAGGCTTTACAAGTCTGCATATGAATCTGAGGAATTTCTAGGATTATGCATGGGAAAGCCAAAAATATCTTCTTAGAGAGGGCCAAATATCTACAGCTTTGACAGCATGCTCAGGGGAGTCTAATGGAAATTGAATGGCCATGAGCTTTGGGTAAGCCTGTAGGGAAATACAAGCTCCGTGGCAGGAACCTAGCCTTACTTTTAGTATGTCCCCCCCTCCCCTTAATAGCACTTTCCTTCTTAGTTGCCGCATTGTAATTTGACAACCCTGGAGTGTCTGGAGATTAAGCTGACTGTTGGGTTGTGGAGTAAATCGCCAGAGCTCTGGTAATAAAACTGCATTAACCTCCTACCTGTGTGTTGTGCCTGGATTTACTACTACAAGACAATACACCTATCAGCCTATTAAGGCCTTCTTTAGTCCTACCTTCATGGCAGCACAGACAAAACAAAATTCACCTGTACCTCAGCCTACTCCATCCTCATTGTTTCTCCTGATGAAAGCAAAAAGGCTTCAGCTTTTCCTTTGCAAAAGAGAAGGTCTCAGCATGCCTCTAGCTGTAGCTCTGAGAGTTCCTTCAAACTGCCGTGAGGCCTTTCACAACATATGTTTGGAAAAAAATTAAATAACCCCAGGAGATGTTTTTTTCTTTCTCCTTCAAGTAGGCACAGGGCTAAGCTTGCTTTGTGTCAATGACATTGCAAAGCAGTTTGTACTTCATAAAACTAATAGTTAATGCAGATGCTAGTAGTAGGAGACTGCTTTTGCAAACACAACTTTCAAACAATGCATCCTGCTGAACACAGGCTTTAATAATAGAGTGCTTAGATGGCCAGCTGTCTGTCAAATTTCTCTCTCTGCATGCTGTAATAAACTCGTTCTCTTTGGTGACAGACCAGGGAAGTTAGGATTGTGCTCTGCATCTGTACCTGGCCCAAATTGCAGTGGGACAGTTTCTTAAAAGAAGTACTTTTTCTAAGTCTCAAGCTGTGTTAGAAGGAGAGAAGGGTTCTTAAAATCCTTATGAAATTGAAGAAGGTGCCATACCTTTTTCTGGAGGGATTAGAGCTGTAGCTTTACACAGTCTTCTTGCAATTTTATTTTTAGCTTCGGTCATGGTCTGATTTCAACTTGAATGTCCCAGTCAGTAAACAGGATGCTTGCAAAATTTGGCATCAGAGTGCAAGCTGGAAATTTTTATCCAGGAGTTCTTACTTTCAACAGCTTGCCTGGACCACAGTCATATGGACTCTCCCTGTTATTCAGCTCTGGGGAAAAAAAATACCCAGGAATGTCTGCTTTTATTTCAGAATGCAGGATTGTTTCATATGGATTTAGCAGCAGTCCAAAGCAGCTGCTTTACATGGTGCACAAATAACACCTAGCTACCTTTTCTTTTCAGCTTTGTTACAGGCTACTTTAGAAACCGATTAAAAGGCATTTTTAAATGCACACCTCTAATTATCAAAACACGTTCATAATCGTCAACCAAAATCATCAGCAAGTATGGAGAGATAGTAGGGGACTAAGGAGATCCAGCATGAACCCACCTAGATAAAGGAATGGTTTCAGGCTCCCAGTTGCTCTCCTTACTGGGGCAAGTGGGGAGCAGAAGCAGGCGGTAACCCTGGTCTGGCATCTCTCAACCAGTTGCTCTACTTTTGGGCGAATACAAAAGGTGCTCTTATTGCCACCTGGGAGGTCATCACACCCGTGCGCTTGCCAATAAGCTGGCTGGCATTAAGTCTGTTTTGCACTGCTGGAGTTGCACAAAGGAGATTTAAGAGCCTGGTCGGTCAAAACCTTCCACCTGTAATGCTGGGAGCTGGCACCTGGTGAATTCAGCACGGGCAGGACGCTGCTCTAGTAACCTCTGCTTGGTGGAGGTACAGCGTAGGAAGAGGCTGCAGCACATATGCTGCCTGAGCATCAGCCTCAGCCCTGCCTGGGAGAAGCTGTTTGCATCTGGCAAGGTGCCCTGTTGGTGTATTTTACGTTCAGCACTGGAATGGTACACAGTCATTGCATCAATCATATATTTTATACCAATGACCTTAATAAACAACTGCTGTATGTATTGTGTCTCCCATAAATACATTTCTATAATTTTAGTGGAGACCTTCACACTTAAATGGTATAACATTTTTTACAGTTAATCAGTGAGCATAAACAACCAATGCAGTACTGTGTACGTGTAATGAATACAAAGCTCAGTCTCACATGTGAAAAAAAATTCCACCCCCCATCCCCATTTAGTAATTCAAAACTCTCCAGATATAATAATCAAAATGCCAGTTCTGTTCCTACCTGCCATATCCTCAAGTGCTTCCCTTGCTACATTTCCTCAGTATGTTGCATAGACATGACAGAAAATTGATCTAGGCAACCATTTATCGATTTACTTTCTGGTATGAAAAATTGTGTATTAACCTGAACTGAACTGGTTTGTTGTTCCCTTCCTTCTCGCTCTGACATTCCAGAGAGAGGAAAGCCCTCTCTTGGGAAAAGAGATCCCTAAATTACCATGATACGTCATTTATTTGTCATTCTTTATCCCGATTTTCTACTGTGTTTGCGTGAAAATGCTGACCAGTGTCAAGCCTGATTATGGAGTGGTGGGAATTTCAAAACAGGTAAGACTCAATTAGAGTCTGAATGATAGAAAGGCTCTAGAGTGACTACAGTCCAGACATGGGAGAAACCACATGGAAGAATATCTTCTATGCTCCAAAACAGGACAAAGACCTTAGTTGGAACATACAATTTATTACACATCAGGAGCTACAGCCATAAGACATGATTCCTTAAGGAATTATGCTTTATTAGTTTTAGTGTTCATAATATTAATAACTAACATTAAAGACAATTGTTAATTATTAAATTAGATTAATAAATAATAACTAATCTCATGAAATGGTGTTTTTTGGAAGACGTGGGTTCTGTAGCCTAAGGGAACTATTTGTCGAAGTCACACATATGGATAAAAATGGGGAAAAGTTGAATTAAATTGGGTTTTGACTATTTTTTTTGAGATGACCCTTTAATTGAAAATGATATATGGGCAATTAACCTTAGGAGCATGGAAGATTTAATTGATATGAAACCCACATAACGTCAAAGTTTTTGGTACATTTTTGGCTGCTCTTTATGCTCCTGACTACAATCAACCTATATTAAAGCTGTCTCTGACAGACTTTAAGAGTTCTGAGAATAATTCAGACCTTGGCCATTTTAAGATGACTCAAAGTGGCCAGGGAGGTGTGTTGAGAGACACGAAGAAGGTTCTTGTTGACACAGGACCCCCCTCGGGTGGTGCAGGTAGCATCACCGACTCTAGGCCACCTTGTAACCTCAAAGGAGAAGCATGTGTTGCAAGACAAGGTGGAGCACATAGCTTTGCTGCTTTGGACAGTGTGACCTAAAAGAGTTTTCAGGTTGTTTTAAATGTACATCTGGTGCCCTTTCAGTAGACCTTGGGCTTGGGGAGAGAAAAATACATGAGTCACTGCTGCCCGTTTTTCTCTTTAGCTGTGTGGAGCGTAGGCAACTGCATCATGCTCAAACCCACCACCTTACTCTTCATTACTGCTGGTATGTGTCCAAGACAGAACTTCCTCTCTGTGGTTCCCCCTGAAGAATAATGAGTTTCACAGATATGAAACCATAATGGATGAGTCTTTCTGTTTTGCCACTATGGGTGCTTAAAATAAATCGGTCTCTAAAAGGTAGAGGAAACAAAAGCTTGATTCTCATCTGAAGTAAATTGACGCAACTCCATGGAAATAAATGGAGCTCTGCCAAGCTCTACAAAAAGACAATATTGTCTAAGCTCTATGCATATTCCAATCTGCTTGCAAATGTACAAAGAAAGAGAAAAAGAACTCTTACATGTCCTTTAAAAGAAATGCTATTTAAAAATATTAAAGGAACCTCATGAAGTCGGGGCAATTGTAAATCCAGGTTAGTTTATAAGCACAAAATGTTAATTTCCTTAAAGTATTAGGGATTTCTTACTATAACTATTATTCTTTACATGGCACATAATATAATTATGTATATTACAGTAATTATTATTGGCTATTATGCTGTACATAGTATTATAATAACTTCCAAAAGGAAAAGACTTGCAAGCAACGGATCTGGAAACAGAGGCACTGAGCTGGCATAACCAGCCCAAGAACACAGAGCAGATCGTTGACAGAGTTGGGAGTAGGAAAGTGTCCCCTGGCTGCTGGGCTAGTGATGCTTCATACAGAAGTGTTACTGTAATAATAATAAATAGAGGTGGGATATACGCCTTTGGCTCTGGGAGAGGATTATTTTCCTTGGAAAGGTGAACATCACCTTTAGTACAGTAACTTTTTCACAAGGCAAACGTATCTAATTAAGTTAAGTGATTGTCAAGTGTATTTTAAGTTTAACAAAGCTCACATCATATTTTATTTCCCTTTTACATTCTGTATAGTAATTGTGTAAAGTGCATGATTTACTGTGGCAGCATTATTCAAACTTAATTACGGTGTTAAGAAGCAACCATAACTTGAAAGAAAATAGCTACACTGCTGTGGGGATCCACATGGCAGTTTTGTTTTTAAAAAAATATTTTTCTTTTGTAAAGAAAATAAATTGTGTAGAAAACTTTTTGGCTCCTGAAATCACATTTAAGATAAACTTTCAGTAGGCTTCTTAAAGGATTGAAACAGCTACTTTGTCAAGGGATTTTAGATCTTTCTTTCTTTATATCCATCTTGTGATTCATCCCTATATATACACCAGATGTTGTCTGGTCCTTAGGGGTATATTCTCTTATATGTAGGGCTGAATCCTAAGAAGGAAATAAAAGGATTTAAAATATTATTATATAGCAATAGCAAGATGTCTCTGGTGGATCAATATGTCTGCTACCTGGAATACATAGTAGAGACCATTCATTCAAAGTACCACTTTTATACCAATGAGGGAGATAGCCAAGGAGTTTTTACCCACATTTCTTTTCCTCTTAATAAATGAATTAACTGTTTATTTATGGCATTTTAGGAGTCCTTCTCCTTAGACTTCTAAAGTCTGCACTCCTAGTAAATGATAGATGCTAGGGTCTTGTTTATATTTTGCAGGGCAGACATTAAAGGGAAGACCAAGTCATGGTTCTTGCTCCAGACCCAGAAGTGAATTTTCAGTCTTTAACATCTTTGGTGGTTAAAATCAATGAAGCATCAGCAAACTTCGGATTTTTGTGGAAAGGAGAGGTTCCTTGTGATTTCAAAAGACCATTTATTTTCCAGGTATACTGAGCGAGATGCTTATGGCTGAGATAAAGTATAGGCTGCAGAGCCATCTACAGTTTACAGGCACCGATCATACAAAAGTCAGGACCTTTGTTGCACCTTTCAGATTGCCATCTGCAGGTATCATTTATTAAATCTTTAATGACACAGAGGTGTAGATGACTTCCTTAATGAGGTCTCTGTTGATAATTAGTGGCAATGAGATCTTGGTAGCAGGATATAGTTACTAATGCTTCCTCTTCATTTCATTTTGTTGGGATCTAGGGTGCTGGAAAAATATTCTGGGGTGAATATCCTTTTTACCCCTGTGCAAAAAAATCCCCCAGTTTAGGTCAGAGTCATATATCTGCAAAAGGCCATAAAATTCACTTTCTGATCTGTGCTGTGTTCATCTCCCATAGTTTTCTACCTGCCTGTTTCTGTGAACAGACAAAAAATCTATACTAGTGCATATACAGTGCATTACATGCACTTTCTTGATATAATTAGTTGAGTCTCTTTTGGCTTGAGAGAACTTTTTCCCTTGAACAAAATTGATTTTTTAAGTTATCTGATTTGTATTTAATAGTGTATTCAAATCTCTTCCTCCAGAATCCATAGACCATCTTGCCTGACCTACATCAACAATGAATTTCTCAGAATACATTAATCAAATACAGTTTCCTTGAATTTTGTGCATTTTTCTCCTTCATTTCAAAAACGAATGACATTTGGTCTATTTTTCCATTCAGCTGAAAGTCAAGTTCTCAATTTCTCTGTTAGCTTAAAAGCTGAAAGTGCAGCATAATAGCATTATATAGGGAGCAGTTCAATATGCATACACCGATGTGTACCTTTTATGTGTGTGAGCGTCATCACACCTGTAGTCTAATTATGGTGGTAAAACAAACATTAAAGTGAAACCCATAGGTGTTTTCTTGCAGAATTTAAGGTCATTTGTGTACTTGGCAAAGAGGCTTATATTCCAAAATCCACGAGGGAGTCTCCACTGCCAGGATTCAGCAACCACAGGCTCCTGCTGACGCTTCAAAATATTTCATTTAAAATAAAGGTTAATGCTTTTTTACCCGCCAAATAACACTTTTTTTTTCCCCACCAGTGCTCATATAAAATGCATAGGACTCAGATCCTCAGCTGCTGCTGCCTGGAAAAGTGCCACGGGGTTCAGAGGAGCTGGGTGTGTATGCATCATTTGAAAATCAGTCTCCGCAGTGGAGATGGTGATGGCAACTGCCACATGAGCATTGCAGAAGGGGTTCCATTCCAGACCTCTGTTTTTGATCACTCTTTCCCATGGCGTTCCCAAAATGTGGTTGGGATTCCAGTCACTTGCCTTTAGCTGTCCAAAGCTTAGGAGTTAAGTCTAAGTTGCTTGTCTAGCTTACTCGTGGAGTCACTGAGGAGAGGCAGGGACTTTCAGAGGGTGGAGGGCAAGTAGACATTTGACAGAAGTGAGATGAACTGCCTTCTGGTGTTGCCAGTCCCTCTCCTTTAGCTATTGAGGAACCCAGACAAGTAGTTTGAACAGGATCTCCAAATCTTTAGGCAACTTAAGTGAGATGAATCCCATTCTCTGTATCACCCTCATTTATCTCCTAGCATTTACTTATAAAATATTTGCATGTAAAAAGCATTTTCTTGTAAAGAGGAGACGATTAGGATGAAAAATCCATTTGTTGTCCTCACAGAATAAAGCTCTTTAGCCTAGTAGTATTTCCCTATATGCTCAAGACCCTATTCCTCTGATCCCTGCAGGTTATTTGGTCCAGCAATATACTAGTTTTAGCTGGGATAGAGTTGAATTTCTTCATAGTAGCTTTTAAGGTGTTGTGTTTTGGATTTGTGCTGAAAACAGTGTTGATAAAGTGGGGATGTTTTAGTAATTGCTGAGCAGTGCTTACACAGCATCAAGGCCTTTTCTGCTTCTCACCCCACCCCACCAGCGAGCAGGCTGGGGGGGCACAAGAAGTTGGGAGGGGACACAGCCGGGACAGCTGACCCCAACTGACCAAAGGGATATTCCAGACCATATGATGTCATGCTCAGCAAATAAAACTAGTATGGGGGGGGTGTGTGGGGGCGTGCGTATGTGTGAAGGTTGGCTGGGGCTGCCATTATTCAGGGACTGGCTGGGCATCGGCTGGTTGGTGGTAAGCAATTGGGTTTTTTGCATCACTTGTTTTTCTTGGTTTTGTTTCTTTTTTTCTTTATTTGTTGTTTTTGTTTGTTTGTTTTTAACTATTAAACTGTCTTTATCTCAACCCATGAGATTTCTCACTTTTACCCTTCTGATTCTCTCCCCCATCCCACTGCAGGGGAGTGAGAGAGTGGCTGTGCTTAACTGCCTACCAGGATTAAACCACAACAAGCAACAAACTCATCTCCTTCCTGGTATTTCTCCAATGGATCAAGAAATTCCAGAGTTGGAGTCTTACTAAAGCATTTAAAAAATAAGCACCTGAAAGTATGAGAAACCTTTAGCCCCTATGCACACATTCATAGAAGCCTCCCCACAAGTACTCTGAATTTCAGGAGCACTGAGTAATTGGTACTGTCATGAACTGGATGTTGTGTAGTTGGCCAAGCTGTATTGGCTTCATAGTGGTACATACCAGCTGGTCTCCACTGGAGGAGATGTGGACCTCTGTGCAACTAACACTGGAAAGGCAATCCCAAGAGAAGTTGAAGACTGCTTTCCATTATCTACTGGCACATTCTTCAGAGTGGCATAGAGGAAAGTAACTTCTTACCTGAGTAAGAGGTGCAGAGAAGGAACATTGTTTAAGCTTCTTCGGACAAAGAGATTGCAGTGCCTCCACTTTTCATCCTTGAAGCATAGAGAAGGCACCAAACTCTCTGCATCCACATTGTGCTCCTGTAAAAAGGGACATAGAAAATGCCCTAGATCATCTGGAGGAGAAAGTTAAAGGCAAATGAAACTGACAACCTTATTCACTTAATATGCAAGGTAATTCAGCGGGTGTTGAATTCATTTGAATAGATATGATGCAGTGTAGACAACTGCTGCAACTGCAACTTGCATCCTTGTTACATGAGTGATTTCTCCCAGTGAGAGCCAAGAACATGCTTCAAAACCCTCTGCTTTGAAGTAGCAGTGATATGAGGCTCCAATATGCAAGTATTTCTTGTTGAGGAAATATCTTATCATATTTAAAATGCTTTGATGAGTAAAAGCGAAGCTTAGAGTGTTGTCATTGTCATCTGTAGGGCTGACATTTACATTCGAGGTAATGGGATTCCATTCCTTGTCATGGGGTACATGTGCAGGATTCAGGATTAACTAGGTTTACATTTGACTTCTTTGTGTCAGATCAGGTTATCAAGCTGGTTTCTCTTTCTTCTTGCTTTTTGTCTCTGTTTACTATTAGGTGGCACTGGAGAGGGCAGATAACTTTGAGATGCCATTTGTATTGCTGCTTTGTCATTCATTCTTTTTGAGGTGGAGTGATGGCACTTCTGTTTTACAGAGGTTCAGAGGAGACAACCTGGGCACCTGAGAGCATCCATCATCTATTAGATTAGACAATGCAGTCAGTTAGTGGAGAAGAGCATTATGTGGCACATACCTCCTCTTCATGAAACTTCAAGAAGAATGAGCTGCAAAGCAGGATATGCCAAATGTAATCGGTTCACTTTTCTTGGAAATGATACTGCAAAAACCACTTCCATTTTTAGACTTGAAGTCAGAGAATCTGAAAAATTTGATCATCAGTGTAGGCCTTCTCTTGAAAAGGAAAATTTCACCTACATTGTAGCATCTATCAAGTTTTGCTGCCAGAATGAAGTATTTATATTTAGATTCTTGAAGAAATCTCTTTTAAAAGAATCTTGGATGAAATTTTTCAGGAACTCAGTACTTGCTATGTGTCCAGAACTCTGATATCTAACTCAATTAAAAAAAAAAAAAATTCTAATATAGTTGTCTGAGATGGTTACAGTGAGGACACCTGTCTCTCAACATTGACTATATAAGAAGGCTAGAATATTAGCTACACAAGTTGCCTAACTTCAGATATTTAAATTATGATTCTGACATTTAAATTTGGAAATTTTATTCCCATTCAAAGCCAAGTTCAAATGCGCACACAGTAAACCATAGAAATCTCTTTTGTTCTTATATGAAATTCTTCAGCAGTATGAGAATATTGGGGTGGTGCAGATATATTTTATTCCTGTTGTTGCTGGTAAATTCACTTAGCATTAGATAAAATACTTTTCTTACTAGTATTTATGGAAGAGACTGTGGCTTTATATCTATTTCAGACATACACTGCATGGAAATATTCCACAATTATCAAAGCATTACTAGCTATCATTTCTCCTATAGTTCACCTGAAAGATGTTTCACGAAGTCATGGAGGAGGGGCGAAACACTTATCCATACAGTTTGTGACTGTCAGCTTTATGTGAAAAAGATGTCTTTTGTAGTCCCTGTTACAATAAGGTAATAACAGGGAAATTTAGGGAGGGATTCAGTTTCAGTTCCTGATCCTTACACAGGCAACTTTTCTGCCAAAATAGGAGTGTCAGCTGACAGAGGATTGAGAGGATGAGAAACAAAATAGTAAAGGGCAGTAGAGGATAATGAGAAAAACACATCTCTCCAGCTGACTTCTGCTCTGTCTTCCTTTCTTTCTCAGGTTGGGATGAGATAATGAGAAACCCATCCTTTGAAATCTGGACCCTCTGCTGCATAAAAAAAAAAGTGTCATGGGAGGAAATATGGCTAACAAACCCACTGAAAGATGTGTTTTTCCTTGAGTCACTTGGTTCTTGGCAGTCTGAAATACATTCTTTTTTTTTTTTTTTTCTTAAGGGATGGTGGCTCGTAGGATTACTGTGTTCAGCAAAGTATGACTGAGCCAACCAACAGGACTGCAGAAAGACAAAATGGTTTTGTGTATTCATCCAACTTTGCACACCCAGCCTTGTCATAATTGAAGTGAGAGGCAGCGTAGTCTGACGGATGAATCGTGCAGCAGAGCTACTGGGGTCTAATTAGAGCTGGGGGCAGACTGCATCTGGGCAACTGCCATCCCTTTTTTTTTTTTTTTCCTGTTGGTGGATTTTCCATTATTTTCATTACTCATAATTTATAATATGGGTGAATCAAAGGTCTTGGTCAGAACTGGAATCCTACCGTGCCTAACGCTAATTAGATGTGCGCACGTGTGTGTTTGTGTGTGTGTGTATGTAGGCACGTGCACATAGGGAAGCACCCCCGACTGGAGGAACCTGGGTCTAAAAGACACAGAAATAACTGAATGGTAGGGAAGCTGGGAAATGACGTGGGAATTAATCATTAGGCACTGATTAACACACTTACTTAGTTGTATCATATTTGGTTATTTGTATTCATATATCTACAACCAGATGGTGATGTGTAAACATTTGTTTGGTATTTAAAATTGTTGCACAATGTTTTGCACAGACAAATGTTGATACGACTCATTCTGGGTGCATTCAGTAAACAAGGAGTCTATGATGACGGACTTAGACGTAGAAGAGAAACTTTCAGTAACTAATCCCAGTGAAATGGACTTTGACCTGAATGTAGAGTCCTGTTCCAGTTCCTGGGTTGCCCAGAATTTGCTCCACAGGGATCAGACTCCCACCTGCACCCCCTCTTCTGGTACCAACAGCTGATGTTTTGAAGAGCTGTATTAGACTAGATGTCTGATGTAGGTCGGCGCTTATCCTAAGAGACTTACAAAGGCTTCCACAGCGAGGCTATGGAATATTGAGGATTTAAGCACACTCAATTCAAAAGTATTTAGTTCTTAGCTGATGCTCTGAGGACTAGAACTGGCTACTTTGTGCATGCAGTAGATATGGTCGTGTTACCTGTTACACAGACTAAATCAGACTTCTTTCCTGCACTGGATGGTGTCATCCTGGCACCATCTGTACTTTGAGGGGCACTGCTAACTCCTGCTTGCCTCAGGGAAGAAGCAGCTGAGAAATGGGAAAGGACTTTTTTTTCTTGACCTGCCTTTGGGTATTGCACTGGGCAAGTTGAAGGTTGATACAAGTTGTTCTTACAGCCCTAGAAGGCATGTAATCTACTGAGACGTGTCTTTAGTACAAATGTGCATTGTCCCTTGTACGGACAACAAAGCGAGATAAGTCATAGAATACAGACCTAGCCAGTCCTACAGCACTGAAGTGCCAGCAAGAGTGTCAGCCAACTTGAAACTGGGGGCTTAAAAATGGGGGCTTAAAGATGAGTCAGTATGTTAAGTATTTTACTGCAATATACAGTATTATAAAAGGGCAAAAAGCCCTGCAGAAACAAATGCGCAGCATCATATATGTGCAGGGAAGTACTTCAGAAAAATTAACACATTACTGAGACACTGTTGCTGGAATAACAACATCCTCCCCCCCTTTAGAGTGTCAAACTCAATTTCTGTTTCCGACGACAGAAGACCACTGGGTCAGCCTGGGATGTCCCAGAGAATTTTTTTTCACCATCATATTAGGCCATGTCTCATTGTTATTCTTCACTGAATTGTCACATGGAGAGTTGAATCTGAGTTCATTTGTCTTAGATTAAGGACGGTTTCAACTTCGGAGATTTATAGGGCTTTCTCCAAATTTATTGCAACTTTTTTTCTGCAATGCTAGTGCACTGACATTGGACCACATAGACGCAGTAATCTTTCATCTGCCTGAACAGTTGCAAAGCTGAATATCCAGTTTCCTTCCGCTTTTTAGCTCTGTTTAGTGCATGTGGATAACACTAGCTGCTCCCTCTCCACATACTTCAAGCCATTTTCGAATACTGTTGCACTCCACATTGACCACAGTACGGCATATGGCATACGTCCTCACCTCTTGATAATACCGAGACTGTGCTCAAACTGTGGTCAGAAATCAGGCTGCTTTAAAAGAGCGCTTCTGCAGTGTTGTGGCTGCCTGCTGATGTTATATCACTGTTTTTTTGGATATGCGGTGGCTATGTAAGTCTCCGGTGGCACTATGTCCTTATGGAAGGTGAAAGCTTGGAGGCTGTGATCATGGCAATGAGTAGGAACTACCGTGTGGGGCAGTGCCACGTTGTAACAGGTGCTGAGCACGTGGAATAAAGCTATGGTTGCCACTCTGAAACAGGACTAAAAAAGATGAATAAAATAATTCTTCTGTCTCAAATGGGCTGGAAACATGTTAGGAACAAACGCCAGAAAGTGGATCTGGGTTAATGTTTGGAAACTGCATACATGTCTGGAGGGTGGTTTAAGCAGTTCTGTTTTCGCTTTGAAAGGGAGCAGGAGCACTCTCTCAGTCCATTCTCAGCTGACAGGATCACAACTGTAAGGGGGGGCAATGAATACTAAGGCTTAGTAGCTTATTAAATTGCTCCAGTTATGTCACTGTTTGAATATGGCAGAAAGCTGAACTGAAGTCATTTAGATGCCTTTGAAAAATTGTTTTTGTGGCTTCAGGTTTTAGGGCAGCTTTCCTGGGGTAATTTAGCCTTCAGACAGGAAAGAGATATTTCAGATAGATACTGATTTACAGTTTGCCATAGGTAGGCTGTTATCTCCTCGCCGTATGATACACTGTTGGGTACAAATTAGGAAGTTTGCTAGTAGTCAGCAATCAGCCGTGGATTACAGCAGCATTAGATCCTAACTAACAATCCTTGCACCTAAGTAAGTTCTGCAGAATTTACAAAAATTGTGCTGTCAGCTGAAGACGCAGGTAGGACTTTGCCTTGTATTTGTGTGTGCTGTGTATTACTTAGCTTTCCTTCCAAAAAATTCAGGCACGAAAAGTGAGTTGAGATTACAGAAACAACTGGATATTTGAAGTGGGCAGAAAACAGAGCTACTCTACTCCCTTTGGGTGAATATCAAAACTAGTGGGTCAGCCATGGGTGTGAACAGGGACAAGCAAACCCAACATCTCACTAAATAAGAGACATTAGTTCCTTGCTTAATTGAACACAGTGATCTTTCTCCCTACAAGCTGATGGCTTTGAAGCCATTTAGTTTTCTTTGAAAGTAGTAATTCTGGTGGGAATACAGCTGGTGGATTTTTATCATAGTTATATCATAGGTGTATCACTTTCCTAATCTTAGTTCATGGGCAATATCTTTCATGTGGCTGGACTTCATGGTATAATAAACAGTCTTTCTAACTATCCTTGTCTCACTGTTTTATTTGTAGCAACTGAGGTATTAGAAAGCAAGAAGCTTACATACTTTTTTTTTGTGAGCAGTCATCCAAAATGGGATGAAGAATGTCTTTCCAATGAATTAATTTCTCTCGCATTCCTATTAGATAGAAGCTGTTGACTCTACTCCTTCTCAGCTATAAAGGTAAGATATTTGAATAGCTCTGTGAAATCTATTTTTAATCATATTGCACAAAGCACCTGATTTAGCTCTTGCTAACATTGGTTTAAATTAGAAGGATCTCTGTTAAATTCATTAAAACCTATGATGATTTGGGTTAAAACCTAAAATATAATCAAACTAGGCTAAAGTCAAAATAGAACAGACTTATGTAATTGCAGACATAATTGTTCCACTGCCTTTCCTAAGTCGTGAAATATGCTACTGTCTGAAGTTTTTCTACAGAAAGGTATCAACACCATATATTATTTGCAACACATTTATTTTTAGAGGGCCATAGCCTTTTTCATTTCTTTGACATAGTGGAAAATCTTGAAGTCTGGATCAATCTGTCTTAAAATCAGGGCACTGAGCCCAGTCCTAAACTCTTTCTCTTTTATTAGGCCAAATAATCCTCCTTTTCTAAGTACAAATTTACTTATCTGGTTTTACACCCATTCCTCCATCCATGTACTAATAAAACCCTCATCAGTGCAGAATTTCAGGGCTCCATTGAACATTTCTACTAGTCTTTAAAAGACAAGAACTTTAGTAACCCCATTTACTGTAATTTCAGTGCTGTAACTGAACTACCTTCAGCTCCATGTTTTCTGCAGAAATCTGATCACATCTGGATAAGGGTAATTTAACAGGTACTTTCTCCTCCCTTTTCCTCCCCTACTTATCTGATACTGTTAAACACTCAGCTTTGTTCTCTCTTTTACTTTATGACTTTGTGGCTGTAATGGCAAATCACATTATATTTCACCTTCTTTGGTGTAGCTTTCTGAAGGTTTGCATTCTTCAGAGCTCCTTGTTTTGATCTTTCATAATGCCATGTGACTGAAGGGGAAAATGACAAGCCAAGAGACTCTCGTTAAACTGTTCCACTGGTGAATTTCTGCCCATCTGCTTTGAAATACACAATAGCGATGAATGCCACTTTGCCTAGAACTGCTGTACCTAGGGTTTTTTTACTAATGTATTTTTATTTATAGTAAGATAACGTTGATATAAAGATGGAGCAATAGATGTAGAGATAACATTAATTACTAATTATTTTTATTCTTATGTAAAGCCACAGAAAGAAAATGGGGTGCTTTCTCATGATATAAAAGACAGAGTTTTGCTTTCTTTGTAAGAAGTTGCAGACTCTGACCAATATTTTTGGAGCTGTATGGATGTCTAATGGTGCAACCAAGGACTGCTGAGGGGGTTTTTCAGCAATATTCCCTTGTCTTTTTGAAAATACCAGTGGACTCTTATCTGTATTTTTAATAGACTACCTCCCTCTCCAAGTAAAGCCCCAGGCACCTAATCCAGCACTTGCTGAAAAAATCAGTGCAAAGATTAACCAAATGGGATTCAACTGCCTGAACACAGGTGTGTTTTTAGATGACCAACGATATTTTACCTGGCCTCTAGCTGTTTCTCTGCCAGGTTGTCCTGTTGGTCCTAAAAGGCTCTGCCTTTAGTCCTGTGGCATTTCTGTCACCCTGCCAAAATCCCTCAGATGCCCTAGGGCATCTGTGATTAGGTGCCTGAATTACTTAAAGGGTTTGCTCTGGATTGCTCTGTGGCAATTTCTCAAAGCCCGGATCAGATTCTAGGGAGTTTGAAGAATTTTTAACATTGACTTTCATGGAGGAAGAGATGCACAGTTAGGATGAAAAACACAGTTCTTGATCCTTCAGAATAACTATGCAGGTTAAGTGTGTGGGTATCTCTGTGGTCACAGCGACTACATACTGTACTCTGGGTGAGAATTTCACGCAAGGAGTTGCTGACATTTTCATCATAAATATGAGATAATATAAAGGAGAGCTAAATTCTCCCCTTTGGACTAAAGAAAATACGAAGCTACATGTACGTAGATCTGAGGGTAGAAATTGGCTTTGATGTGCCGTTCTCTGCTTCTGAGCAGAAAGTGAAAACAGCCATATGTCTGTCCTGGTTTTGGCTGGGATAGGGTTAATTTTCTTCCTAGTAGCTGGTATAGTGCTATGTTTTGGATTTAGTATGAGAAGAATGTTGATAACAAACTGATGTTTTTAGTTGTTGCTAAGTAGTGTTTATACTAAGTCAAAGATTTTTCAGCTTCTCACGCCCAGCCAGCAAGAAGGCTGGAGGGGAACAAGAAGTTGGGAGGGGACACAGCCAGGGAAGCTGACCCAAACTGGCCAAAGGGATATTCCATACCATATGATGTCATGCCCAGTACATAAACTGGGAGCAGTTGGCCGGGAGGGGTGGATTGCTTCTCAGGGACTGGCTTAACATCGGTCAGCAGGTGGTGAGCAATTGCATTGTGCACCACTTGTCATTCTTGGGTTATATTTCACTCTCTTTTTGTTATCTTCTTTGTCATTACTATTCTTCTTATTATAATAATATATTTTTTAAAATTTCAATTATTAAACTGTTCTCATCTCAGCCCATGAGTTTTACTTGTTTTTGATTCTCATCCCCATCCCACTGGGGTGGAGTGGGGGGAGTAAGCGGGTGGCTGCGGGGTGCTTAGTTGCTGGCTGGGGTTAAACCACAGCAATGACTCATAATTTCCAGGCAGAGACTCATATGCTACTAACCACATCTCCACTCTAACATCACAGTACAGAACAGCCTCTTAAACAGAAAGGAAATCCCTCATCTGGCATGAATGGCCCCTGCAATTTAGGCCCTTTATTTCAATACCCTTCCCTGTAGGTTACCCTATATACAGGGCATAAAGGTCTTTTGAAAGCTGTCTACAATCTGAGGAGCCATTTAGGGTTTGGTCCCAGGGGCCTGGAGGCTTTACCAGCCTCAAAGCTCTCATAACATTGCTGCCTGTTCTATGAGAGAAGGTAAACCAGCGCTAACACGCTGCCCTGGTAGGACAAGCAAATGTCACCACTGGGCATTTGCCCCTTCCCTTGGACAATCCAGTTTTGGATTGCCTGAAATGCACACTTGTGAGGGTGAAGCATGCACTGCTATCCAGTACTGTGCGGGTGTTCTGTTTCACGTACACAGTAACACCATTCTTGGATGCTGATGATGCTCAAGAGTGCCTTTAAATGCAACTGTTCCAGGAAAAGACCTCTTTAGAAATATCATAGAGCTCAAAGTTTATCCTGGCTGCCTTCTTTCTGCTAGGTACCAGCTCTGCATATTCTGCTCGACTTTTCAGAATAAAGATGATTTCTTTGTTTCTTGAGCATCATCAAAAGCAATAACAGCTCTGGAGGACACATTATATAATAATAATAAAATGTACTCAGTACTGCCCTAAATGTTATGCACATATTTATACCTGTGTGAAAAATGGCTGCAAACTGACTGTAAAACTCTCCTCTGACCTACGCATATCAGTGAGGAATTCTGCCTTGGGACCTTTCTATATACAGTTTTCATGGAGTGGAGGAAAAGTGCAAGGCAGTTGAGCATCTGACTTCTCTTCCTCCACGGTGTGAGTTTTGCATTTAATCATGCCACTCTTGTCTTGAAAGCATGAGGAACTCTGTAAACAAATGTATTGATGATGCACAAGTACTAATAGATTCATTCACATTCTTTTTACTGCACTGGCTGTGCAAAACTAAAAAGAGTGAAAAGCAGCAACTTACTTTTGCCAACAAGTAAATGCATAATCCCTGAATGCACTAGGAAAGCTATCCATTGAGGAAGAAAGCAACATGTTTGCAGACTCCATTTTTATGCTTCAATTTGTTCTTCCTAGCAGGTCACACCCAATTATCGGGTGATTTGTTAAACCTGTCACTGCATACAAATCTGCTGCCATCCTCCTTGAGGATGGGGATTTTTGAAATAGTTGACTGTAGACTTTATTCTATTTGAATGGTTGGAGAGATGTGCCTTTTTTTTTTTTTTTGTGGGTTGGTTTTTTTTTTTGATTAAAGTACTCTAAAAGCCAAAATACAGGGAAGTTAAATTGTGGGAGAAAAGAGCCTTAAGACTCCATCCCTTTGCTTTCCTAAACAATTTTCTAGCTCATTTTTAGTAGCATGACTGTATTATTGATTAAAGTAAACTATAATATACAGCCCTTATCTTACAGAAGAAAATGCAGATCACTCATCCTTTCTTCTGTTAATGCTTGCAGCTACTGGAATGTGGAGCCTGTAATGCTATATGCAGAAAAATATCTATATTCATCGATGTACATTGCATCATGTTTTTCAGCATCAGTAGCCTAATACAGATAGGAAATCATTTACATATACACTCCTTTTCAGCCAAGCACCTTAAAACAACTCTCTAAACATAAATTAAGCTTCACAACTTCCTGGTGAGTGAGGGAAAGTTGTTATCCTGATTTCACATGTGGGATAACTGAGGAACACAGAAGATGTGAATCTTGCCAAGTCCACAAAGAAAGTCTTGTGGAAATGGGCATGGAATGCAGATGACTGGGCTCCCTGTCCTCTTTGTTAAACATAAAACATCACTTCTGCCCAGAGGCATGACTGTTAATAGATACTCTGAGGTTGGTATTGAAGTGAATATGCATCATAGATATATTGTGAAGAAGGTGGATATGTCTAAAATATTGGTCAACAGTTGTTTTGTTTCTCAATAGGAAAAAAACAAACAAAAACCTCGACAATGCATTAAGGACTTGTGGCTTCTCTGTGTAGTTATGTGACGTGACTTCTGTGGTCATCATCTTTAGGGTATTCCTAAGTGCTTTTGACAGCACAGGTTGTGCTCCCTTCTGATCTGTGTTGACATGACAAATCTGGGGAGGATTTCCTGTTGGTGTAAGTCAGAATAGCTCCAGCCAGAATATCTTGAATAGAAGGATGTCAGTGTGCACGATATATGTGGAATATTTTCAGCATATTTTCTCATCCCACATTTTGTTTCCAGATGCCAACAATTGATGCTAGATTTCTAAATACTTTTTTAGAAAGCAGTTTCATTGTTGTGTTTTCTTTGAGACTATTTTTAAAGAAGGTTGGCAGCCTGATTGAAAATTCATTAAAAAAGGAGAAAAGAAAAAGGGAATGTGTTCTTTTAACAATTTGGAGGGCTAAGAGTCTTCAGAATAATACACAACTTATTGGTTTCTCTGATATAATTCATTGGACCACCTGCTGCCCAAGGACATCTGCTAAGCTATAGAGTTGAACTAACTTTGATCATGCAAAAGAGAGATTGGACTGTGCACTTTCCTCCAGTGACTGGAAAATGGTTACCAAGTGGGGGGGAATTGGCATATGTGATCTGTTTCTACTGTGCTGCTTGACTAGGTACTGATAATTCAGCAATCTGACAGGCTATGGCTTGGGAGAACAGCACAGTCATCTTAGATTATCTCTTTTAGCCTAAAATGCAACAAGAGAAAATATAAGAAGTTGTGACTGAAGTGAAAATAAAATAAAATAAATAAAAGCATAAATGATATCACTCTGCTAATGAAAGGCTCTCATCTTTTCATTGTATTTAATTTGTGAAGCATGAGATGAGAAATCCAGAACTGCCAAGTTAGTTCAGGAAAGAAGTGGAAAAATGAATTGAAAATTTGAGAAACTTTTTTCTAGTAGTATAAAATGACATTTAAAAAACCAACAACAACCAAAGCATCATTTTATGTGATGTGCAGCCATTGCTGGGACTGGAACTAGAATCTGAATGATTTTGACTCATTGTTCTCCAGGTACCAGGGACCCCTATAGGAACACTGTGGAGGACAGTGCAAAAGCTGAGGCAGTATTATCCTAGCTGACAAATCAAACTTTGAAAAGACAAACTGTTCTTTATAGCACAAGGGCCGTTCATTTGTACTGAGTGATCATTGCAGAGGCAGGAGACAGCTGGTGGCAATGGGAAATAATCAACCAATTCCTTTAACAACTGGCTGCTGTGTGTTTACTTTGGCATGCATATATATACATGTAAGTATACACTGCAGTATTTTAAAATGTATGTATGTCTCTGTGTGTCTGTGCTTATTACTGTCATCTTGTGAAATCAGTCCTTTCATGAAATAATTAAAGGTTTCAGGTATTTTTGCCAACTGACTGGCATTACAGGTGTTCTGGATGATATGCCTGTTTCACTTGGTTTTATAAACTGACAGAAGGTGAATCCTGGCATTATCCATGTGCTTTCACACTGTGGTTATGTGGGAAATAATGTCTCTAGCCACTTCTTACTATTCACGGAATTAATAGACAACAGCAGTGACACAAAGCAAAAGAGCAGTCATGCGTTTTTCAGTCCTTTGGAAATTCCCTAGCCATGGGACAACGTGCCCTTTTGTTGACTCTCCTTCTGGGAACTTTCTTACACTCAGAATTTCTCCAAGTAGGTTGTCTCCTTTTAATATCTGTATTCTTTGTAGGTTATTTCTTGCAATTTGTTCATTGGAGTGTGAAGGAGAAGCTGCTGTTCTTCGGGTGGGAGTCTCTTCTGTTTGGCTCCTACACAGCACCAAAATCATGCTTATATCCAGAGGTGCTTCAGGAAATTAGTGGGTTCGTTTCAGATAATCAGGACACATTAAGATTCAAAAATTCCAGGACGGGCTGGAGCATGAGTGACCCAGGACTCCTGCTGTTCTGGTATTGTCTGTGGCGGAGTAGGATGCTAGAAATTGCTCCAAAGTTAGCAATTTGGGAGAGGGTAAGATTGACCTGGAGAAAACCAACTCCCTCCCTCTCTTCCAGGTGTGTGGCAGGGTCTCAGGGCACATCTGAAGCTGCTCCTATGACTCCATCTCTTGTCTGCAATCAATTAAAAAAAAAAAAAATGGTAAGGCCAGAAAGTCTCAGCAATCTTCATTGCTGTTGGTGGACCTGTCACTGGATCTGCACCTGTTTTCCTTTCCCTCCTATCGCAAATAGATCTTTCCTCACTTTGAGAGGCAGTGGGTACTCTGCCATAACAGCAGCACTCTTCAGAGTTTTTGCAGCTAAGACTGCTCCCTTGGACCATGGTCTCCACCTGATGGTGCTCATTAATGGAGTCCAGCACACCATCAACTGCTCTCAAGGGTTATTCTTCCATGCGCTTTGACATGGAGCCTTTCCTTGGCAGGTAAGTGTGAGTCGTAAATTGTAGCCCTGGCAAAGGTTAAACTGTCAGATTATCACTGAAGGGGGAATGCCTTCAGCAAACCTCTGCAGCAGCACTGAGGGTGGAAGCTGGCTGCAATGAGCTATGTAAGTGAAGGCACTAGCAGGAGGTCACCCTGGTCCCAGGGTAACTACTGTGAGTAGCACTTGTCTGCTGCGTGTAGGCAGGACTCAGATTTCCTCTCATGGCTGTAGGAATCCCAACATTACATCGTTAGAGAAGCTTGTGATGTCTCAATTGATAGAAAGGGCCAAGCAAATTAAAAGGGTGAATGCTGAATCATGAATACAGAGATGGACAAGATATAAACGAGAGGAAAAATTTACTTTCTCTCTGGTATTGTCTAGCCATATACACGTTCAGTTCCCACCCTCCTTCCCCTCCTCTCTGAGCCCCTGTAATCTGTTTTAGGGTGTTTTTTGAAAGCATTTACTTTGTAAAATGAAAAAAAAAAAAATCACTTTCTGAAATAGTCTCAATTTTGCAAACAAATGTTAGCTCTGTGATGTGTATTGCTATGTAGTTCTAGGTACAAATATGAGCATATAGTTTTAAAACTAAATGTAATAGAAGCATTGTTTCACTTGTCCCATGGTCCAAGAGAAACCAGGTTTAGGCATTTCCCACAGTATCTATCTATGATATCTGGTAATTTTCTGAAATAATTGAAAATTTTAGTCATATCTGGGATTGAAGCAGTCATTTCATGAAATGACTGAATGTTTTAGACATTTTCTAAAATGACTAGTTTGCTGTATGGCTACAATGTACACACATGCAGATTTATAGAGGAAAGAAGGGGGATCAACGGCTTCAGTCCTATGATTACTCTATTTTCTTCTCCCCATCCTCCTCAGCCTGCTATGGTATCAGTGGCCAGGACTGCTTTTCAGTGCTGTGCCTTACAGGAGTTTTCTTTGGCTCTTGGAACAACAAAAAGCTGCCACTGTTTGTGAATCTTGGGGTAAGTGTCTGTGTCCTGTCTCCCCTGATATAGGGGCCAGCATCCATGTGTTTTTTGCAGCGTGTTGTTTGTGTGGAGCTGTTGCATCCCGAAGTTTGAGCTACTCAGGTTCGTGGATTTCCTTTGTCAAAATTAAGGTGAAACGACACCAGGGGAGTTCAAAGAACAATCAACATTTATTCAACCTAGCTAACCTTGCCCAAGTACAAGTGAACTTATCAATATGAACCTTGCAACATGTTGTTAAGCCGCTGTTTGAAAAGGGAAGGGAGGTGTAGAAAAAGAAATGGAAAAAGGAACATGAAATGTATCAGAAAGAGAGCCCTCCCATTGAGTCACGAGGTTCACAGCAGACCCCCTTGCTTTCTGGACTCCTTCTCAAAGAGGAGCCCAGGGGCGGCTAGATCCACTCCTAGTCTCAGACTTGGTCAACGGTTTATGTTTAAAAGGATGAGGTGTAGGGACTGTGGAAAAGAGAGATGGAAAAGAGGGAGAGAGAGAATGAGAGAAAGAGAGAAAGAAAGGAAGAAAGAAAAAGAGAAGAAAGGGGTTTCACCAGTCCTGGGTCCAGCGTTGGTCCAGCCAGGTCCAGTTCCAGAGGGTGCGCACTGAGAACTCGTTCTCCCTTCTTTTATAGTGTGTCAGTTGATGGTCTCGACATGCGCAGTTCCCGTTCCCAGGATTCTCTGGAATCGGTCGGTGAGCTTTGGGCGGGGGGGGGTTCATTGCGGAGCTGCCTCTCTTTCCCTGCTGGCATGACCGCTTAAGATAGAAGCACAGTCCCACCCTCCGTGGGGCCCTCTCCTCCAGCCACATTGTCCTGTTCACAAAACTCCAGCATTTTTACAGAGGCTGTTTTCTCCACCAAAGTTCTTTAACGAATGTTTGAGACATTGACTACAATTTGTCAGACCGTCACAGGAGCACAAACACATACCTCACTTTTACTTCTTAGTTATGTCGGACCTAACCCCGTGCCTCCTGTCTGCAGCTATTTCAGCAGAATGTGCTAAATAGATTATTGGTGAGTAAAAATATAGAGATTATTATACTGAAACAAATGAAAAGATTGTGGGATTTGGATCTGATCTGGTAAGAATTGTTTCAAAATACTCTGTTTCAAGGGGTAGCATGTCCATAGACAATTTCACTGTAAGGCTAATCCATCATGGCCCAGGGAGAGATATGCTCATGTCCATGCTTTTGACAGGTTTTAAATTTGTAGGTTAGGGAAATTAATATTTTGACATATCCATGTTTCAAAGTTCTTCTTGGATTTTAGTTTACTTCGAATATTTTCTCATGGATCCTGGGATGTGGGGGAAATTCAGTTAATTTATCAAGAATTATTTTCCAGACTGGAGTTCTTTTACCTTAGTTTTGTTCTACTACTGGATATCCCTCTATTGCAAACCACAGCCAGCTGATTTAAGTTTGAGATACGGACTTAGTAAGTCTTTTGGTTGTATTGATATTTGCATGAATTTGAAATGCAAACTCAATGTCTTTCTAGTCCAAATAACGGAAGTTATGATTCAACTTAATGTACTGCAGAAAGGAAGAAGGAACCACGGTTGGCAGCATCTAGAAAAGATAATATATTCCAGGTAATCAATTCATGCTTCATTGGCTCCTTCCAGCCAGCTAATGAATAAAGGTGCCCATTTGCAAGCTTTCCTCTGAAGCTGATTAATTATCTCCACAAAATTTACTTTATTCATGTAGTGATCATCTGAGGTTAAACAAATCCCTAAGTATTCAATGCACTTGTAGTCCATTAAGATGAGATCTAATATCCATCCATCCATCCATCCACCCATCCATCCACCCATTTCTAAAAAGTTCTGGTATCAATATTGGCAATATTTGGGCTAGAAGTAATTAATCCTATATTAAAAGGTGAGATGAAACTGAGGAAAAAACAGAATAAAATTCACTAAAATAGGTTAAGGTAAGATCAGTTAGATAGGAACTAATAATCTCTATACATTGTTACATTGGTGTCTGACTCCTGATACAACACTGTAACTACCTGAGACTAGATCTACAAAGTCATGTAGGTTTGTAACCGGTATTGATTTCAGTGGAAGCAGGAAAATCTAAATAACTTTCTGGAATGGAACTTTGGACCTTAAATTATTTTGAGTAGGGACAATCCTTCCCGTGTTTGGTATAAAAATGGAGTCCAGATCTGTCCACTCATTGCAAGCTGTAGATGATACTTGGCCTGATGGTCACCCTTGCCTTTTTTCAGGAGAATGGGTCCTGTAAAGTTTTAATATCTTGGACAGAAGATTAACACAAAAGACTATAATCAGACCAAAACACACATTCCAAATCAAAAATACTAAAAGGACTGGTCCATATAACGCAAACAAATATCTTCCTGGCATCCATTCATAAAAAAAAGAGATTACTGTTCATTGTGGCCAAAGGAGTGTATTGATATTATTACTAGCTAAGTCCTACCTATAATTTATCCTTTTTAGTCATGATGCATGCAGAAAATTTAAAGGACAAACTGTGGAAAACGACTTGCAGTCCTAAAAAGCCTTAGGCATTTTTGAAGACTTCTACCAGTTAATTCGGCTGCCAACATTTTTGCTATGGTTTTTATATCTGGATTGTCCTTATTACATGCAGCTCTTATAGACCTTTCTTGTGTAAATTATCAGTTAAAGTTTCAGTATCTTTTGAAGTCTGAAAGAATCTTGCAGATAGGGTGTGTGAGCTTAAATGGACGTAGCTGAGTAAAACTCCAGAGGAAGAACCCCTGAGTCTTAGTTTTATTTGAATGCAGTTGATACACACATTAAAAGAATACACCCTTTGGCTAGATCTGCAAAGATGCTCAGGCTGAACATAAAAATGTCACTGCAATTTTGGGAATACAAATCTAAAATCCCATATTAGTTCCTTCATCTTTTAGGACTTGTCTCAGTATGAAGACCCTTTTACTTGGTAAGGATGTTTCCAGGAAGGCAACTATAACCTCGTGAAGGAGGAGCAGAAGGCTGTTTGTACTAGTGGCTCTGTGTCTCCACACAGAGAGGCAGGGAACACGCCTAGGTCAGTAAAAATTGCCTGGTGGAAATGCTTGTATTCCTCTGTGGGCTATGACGCTGCTGCACTAACACAGATACCTAAAGTTAAATTAGGCAAGGTGCATCTGTGCTCCTTTCAGAGCCATCCAGTATACAGAGATCCAGATTCCTCCTATCTAACCTTTGATGGCTCTTTAGGAGCCCTACTAGCTCACCCTAGGTTTTGGTTAAACTCATTGGAAAGGCTATCATTGGGCTGATCCAGCCCATCAGAGATTCAAATTGCACTTTTAAGTTGCTGTGGGCTACAGAGGGATCCCGAGGGGAATGCCTCAGCTGAGTGTCAGAATTTTGGCAGGATGAATCTGGCCTGAATTATGGTTTGTTTAACCAGCTAACAGCTAACACGTCTCTCTAGAGAGGTAGTTAAATCCCCACCTAAGCCAACAACAGTGCAAAATTATATGATCAGCTTCCCAGAAGAAGGTGATCCTTATTTTAACATTATTGAAATGTTTTTTTTTATATCTTATTTCTATGCTAACATGTCTTACATTGATGGCTTACATATATATGATGGAAAGATAGAGTGTTTAAGAATGACTCTTTGTGGGACTGAGATTGCACATATATATTTCTGTTAAAAGTCACAATCTGCACTGTGGTAATGGTGAGTTTCTGGGCAGGTAAGAGAATGGAGGTGGGTGTAAAATGCATGCTCTGTACCTTGTACAGCAATGCAAAAAGGCAACAATGTAATCATAATTCGAAATATTCTAAATTTTGGAATACGTCTTCTAGATACTAATATGTTAATAGAAACAGAGTACTTACCTCTCCTGGTAAAATCGAAAGACAACATTCAGGCCTCATTGAAATTACCAATAATATTCTCAGAGAACTAAGATTTTGTACTATGGGATTTCCAAATGCTCAGCACCACTCAACTTATGGCCTTCAGCCTTTGCATTGAGTTTTCATCGTACTAGACTAAGGCATACTCTCCCAAACATATTTGTTGTGTCTTTTAAGTGAGAAGAGTTTTTAATTTAAAGAAAAATATTTTCCTTTGAATTTGAAATAAGGGCCATTGATTTTTCTTCTGTTAGGCTTTGACAAAGAAAAATCAGTAGACAAAGGTTGTGTACCATTAACTACAAGTGAAGGGCTAGTTGACCTCAGCTGAGCCATTGATGAGGGTGAGGCTAATGGGAAAAAAATTGATCTCTTCATAATTTGTCAAGTGAAGTGTGGTTAGCTAAAAAATTTCATTATCATCCCTGTTCTTGGGAATAATAAAAAATATCCGTTAAGTCAATCTTATTAAGCTCTTCCCAGGTATAGCAGAAGTCTCAGTTGTCAGTCACTATATAACCCAATGTCGCTGGCATGTAGATGTCACACAAAGTGATTAGTGATGCTATTCTCAGGTTTCTAGCAAAGGAATAAGTAAATCCATTTTCTCAAAATAAAGAGATGTAATTTAATAGAGGGCATTAAGAATTGCTCTTCAAGGGAGACCTATGAATTAATTTGGGAACTCACATGTTCTTTGGCCTCTTTGGAAAGTACAATGAGCTTTTACTTTCTTTTTTGGCCATAAAACATTTATCATAGGACTCATTAAAAAATCCTATTAAATTATGTTTCTGTGAGTTGTGTCCCTCATGCACTTGGGAAAAGTGTGAAATGTCTTTTCAATTGAAGCCATTTTTCGTTTATATGTGTAATACTTTCTTGCCTGGGGAAACAAATGATGTCTCCATAGGGTGCCTAACACAGCATGGAAGCACGATCTCTATGTAACCCTGGTATCTAGGTCATCACTGGAGAGTGTGCCTCGGATATCAAATGCAAATGACAGAACCTCTGTTGCTTGAGCTAAAGGACTAAGCCTCCTGGAGGCAGCTATAGCAAAAATATTCTCTGTGGATCAAATGGAAACAAATAACAACTCTTGGATGGGGGATAACATACAGAAATAAGGCAGAACAGGATGGTTGGAGGCTGAGTTCAAGGCTGGAACTCATGGAGATGTAGCCTGGCTCTATTGATTATTTCTTTACTAGCTAATTTAGCACTGTCAAGCACAAACCTAAGCACTACACTTGGTTATCCATGCTGTTAAATGGTCCCTGGCTGCACACTTTTGGCCTGGACCAACTATTGCTTTTGCTAACAATTATATAGTCACAGTTTTTAGAATGGGGCAAGCAATATTCCCCTCATGGTATGCGTTTTGCTGTCATGTTTTGGAAAGTAAGAGAGTTTAATGGCATGGGGATGGCCAGACCTTATTAGATGGCCTCCAGGACTTGTTTTAGTTCCGTGTAGTAGTAACATATACAGCCTTTTCAACAGAAATATTGTTGTACATATAATTCGGGGCTAGGACTTCACCTATCAGGTCTGAATTCTCATCCTAACTCAGCTGTTGCTTTTTGGCTTTGGTCAGATCACTTCAACTCTCTTTATCAGTTGACTTCCTCTACAAATTTTCGATAACTGAAACTAACTTATTTCACAGGTATATGTGAAATATATATATACACGCACACATGCATAAAGGTATATATAATTAGGTACATACTTGGAATACACTGTCACTGTACATACATGCTCAGGGTAATTATTGTTTTGTCCAATTATTTATTTCAAGTGATAACTCTCTTCTGTGTAACATACAGACGTGCCCATTGAGCAGATCCAAACATAATTCATGCTCACCTGGCTTGAACTGTTCTTAGGAAGTAATTCATCGTACAAGTTTAGTCTTTTAATTCTTGTCTTTGAAAAGTCCAAAATACATTTTTTTTATTAAGTGAAAATATTTATTGAAGGTTTCATGTGAACATATATGAGCCTATAGGTTTACTTCTGAACTGTTCAAGTCACAGGTAGCTTTAGACTTTTGACTTCTTTAACTTGTATATTCTGGTCACTTATGTCACATGGCTTCGTTTCTACTTTGTATGAACTAACTAAAAAGGAAGTCGAAGGTGTCATTTGTGGCACAAGGAGGTTTGCAGTAAATTGTGTTCTATATGTGTTTTACAAGTAATCATGTTACTCTCACTATGCCAATATAATTTAAATAACATCTGGAAAGCAAATACAATCTTGTTAAGCTAAATCAGTGATTATTCAAAAGAACTTTCACAAATACCCTTTTTTCACTGCTCTTTTGAGTGGTGCGAAGTCATGAGAATTCCTGCAGAAAAGATGATATCGCTTCTTGTTCTGTTCACAAAGTGTCCTCCAATATTCCCCAAGGGGAATGGTAAAGTTGCTTAAACTCTCTCAAATGGCAATAAAGGAGATCACACTTTTAAAACATAGCCTAGGGAAATACAACAGCACATAAATTCCTTTGGAAATTGCTTGTCAGGTTCATTTGGAATGGTAAAAGCCAGAATGTGCTTCCAGCTAATAATTATTTCTGAGTGGGAGGGTTGTCTAAGCTCTGGGGAAAAACAAAAGATTCGAGTGAGAGTAGTGAATTCGTTTCTGGAATGCTTTGCAAAACAGAAAATTTGTGATTTTTTTTACCCCCACCCACACTTTTAAAGTCTGCTGCAACACTGGTTGAAATCACAGGGGACTTTACCATTGAATTGGCAGGGTACTGGATCAGGCCCATAGCCTCCTCACAGTCAACAATGGAAAAAAGATTTAATTTTTCAACAGGAAGGGTGTGTGATCTCTTATGATTGGTTGTTTAAGTTTGTATCTATGCAAATCCCATTAAGAAGTAATGCTATGTAATTATCAATATGCAAGACCTATTGACCTGATATTAAAAGCAAAACAAAATAAATACACTTATGATCTGTGAGTAAGAAATGCAGCTAAATGCTTCCTTAACGAGGACTGATTCTCTTTTGGTGCCCAGTGAATTCAGCAGACAGTCACAGTGATTTCACTGAGCTTTGGCTCAGCTTTGGCAGGTGGGATTCATCAGTCTAAATGTAGATGTCTGCATCTGAGCTATAGCTTACCCTAGTTTTATAGTCAGGGGGGGAAAAGCAGCTTGTTTTTATGGTTGGGCGAGAAAGCAGCTTGTTTGAGGATGCAGTTCATCTCATCCTAATGTAGATGTTTGAAAGAGATTTTGTGAATTCTGACCTAAAACTGCCCATTTGTCTCCATTGACTATAAATGGAGCCAGAGTGACCAGCTGAGATGGTGATGAATCCCCCTCTCACTGAGTAAAAAAGTCAGCATCTGCTGTTTATACAAACTGCTCTTTGCTTGAGTTGTGGTATAACCCCACCAGCTTGAGAGTCTTCTCCTCCCTCAGTGCTTGCACAAAGTGCCTCTTAGTAACCCTGCAGAGTATATAAGCCAAACTAATGCAAACTGACAATTTTCGTCTGTCAAAATTTGCCATTCTATGGTAAATGATGCTAGGATCACACACAAAAGTATTTGCAAACTTAAGTTCAGCTGAAAAACTAAAGCAATTTTTGAAAGAGTCAAAATATTTCAATGCTGAAAAGAAATTGTGATTTTCTGTTTCAAAGTGACATCTCGGGTTGAAGAGACGGATGAATCGTTCTACAAGCGGCTGGCAGTAGTCTCAGAATCGTGTGCCCTTGTCCTTGTGGGGGACTTTAACTTTCCAGACATCTGCTGGAAATACAACACAACAGTGAGTAAACAATCTAGGAGGCTCCTGGAGTGTGTGGAAGATAACTTTTTGACACAGCTGGTGGGTGAGCCAACCAGGGGAGGAGCCTTGCTAGATCTGTTGTTTACGAACAGGGAAGGATTGGTGGGAGGTGTGATGGTTGGAGGCTGTCTTGGGCTTAGCGACCATGAAATGATAGAAATTTCAATTCTTGGTGAGGCAAAGAAGGTGGTCAGCAAAACCACCACTATGGACTTCCGGAGGGCTAACTTTGGCCTCTTCAAGGTACTGGTTGAGAGAGTCCCTTGGGAGACAGTCCTGAAGGGCAAAGGGGTCCAGGATGGATGGACATTCTTTAAGAAGGAAATCTCAATGGCTCAGGACCAGGCTGTTCCCATGTGCCGCAAGTCGAACCGCCGAGGAAAATGACTGGCCTGGCTGAATGGGGAGCTTTTGCTAGGACTTAAGAAAAAAAGGAGAGTTTATCATCTCTGGAGGAAATGGCAGGCAACTTGGGAGGAGTACAGGGATCTTGTTAGATCATACAGAAAGAAAATTAGAAAGGCAAAAGCTCAGCTAGAACTAAATCTGGCCACTATCGTAAGGGACAACAAAAAATGTTTTTACAAATATGTTAAGAGTAAAAAGAATCCCAAGAATATCTTTCCTTTAATGGATACAGAAGGGAACGTAGCAACCAGTGATGAGGAAAAGGCCGAGGTACTTAATGCCTTCTTTGCCTCAGTCTTTAATAGTGAGTCCAGTCATCCTCAGGGTACTCCACCCCTTGAGCTGGAAGGTAAGGATGAAGAGCAGAACATACCCCCGTTAATCCAGGAGGAATTAGTTAGGGACCTACTACGCCATCTGGACGCTCACAAATCTATGGGACCTGATGGGATCCATCCAAGAGTACTGAGGGAACTGACAGAGGTCCTTGCCAAGCCACTCTCTATCATCTATCAGCGTTCCTGGTCAACAGGGGAGGTCCCAGAGGACTGGAGGCTTGCCAGTGTGACTCCCATTTATAAGAAGGGTCGGAGGGAGGATCCGGGGAACTACAAGCCTGTCAGCCTGACCTCGGTACCGGGAAAGATTATGGAACGGCTTGTCTTGAGAGCACTCACATGGCCACTCCAGGATAAGAGGGGGATCAGGCCCAGTCAGCATGGGTTTATGAAAGGCAGGTCCTGCTTGACCAACCTGATCTCCTTCTATGACCAGGTGACCTGCCTAGTGGATGAGGGAAAGGCTGTCGATGTTATTTTCCTAGACTTCAGCAAGGCCTTTGACACTGTCTCTCATGGCATACTCCTTGAGAAGCTGGCGTCTCGTGGCCTGGATAAGTGCACTATTCACTGGGTGAAAAACTGGCTGGATGGCCGAGCCCAGAGGATTGTGGTGAATGGGGTGAAATCCAGCTGGCGGCGGGTCACAAGTGGTGTTCCCCAGGGCTCGGTGTTGGGCCCGGTTCTGTTTAATATCTTTATTGATGATTTGGATGAGGGGATTGAGTGCACCCTCAGCAAGTTTGCAGATGACACCAAGTTGGGAGGCAGGGTCGATCTGCTTGAGGGTAGGGAGGCTCTACAAAGAGATCTGGACTGGCTGGATCGATGGGCTGAGGCCAATCGTATGAAGTTCAACAAGGCCAAGTGCTGGGTCCTGCACTTCGGTCACGGCAACCCCATGCAGCGCTACAGGCTTGGGGAAGAGTGGCTGGAAAGCTGCCCGGCAGAGAAAGACCTGGGCGTGCTGGTTGACAACCAGATGAATATGAGCCAGCAGTGTGCCCAGGTGGCCAAGAAGGCCAACGGCATCCTGGCCTGTATCAGAAACAGTGTGGCCAGCAGGAGCAGGGAGGTGATCGTCCCCCTGTACTCGGCACTGGTGAGGCCGCACCTCGAGTGCTGTGTTCGGTTTTGGGCCCCTCACTGCAGGAAAGACCTTGAGCTGCTGGAGCGTGTTCAGAGAAGGGCAACCAAGTTGGTGAAGGGCCTGGAGCACAAGTCTTATGAGGAGCAGCTGAGGGAACTGGGGTTGTTTATTCTGGAGAAGAGGAGGCTGAGGGGAGACCTGATCGCTCTCTACAACTACCTGAAAGGGGGTTGTAGTGAGGTGGGTGCTGGTCTTTTGTGTCAGGTGGCTGGTGATAGGATGAGAGGAAATGGCCTCAAGTTGAGGCAAGGGAGATTTAGGTTAGATATTAGGAAAAATTTTTTTACTGAGAGGGTTGTCAAACATTTGAATGGGCTGCCCAGGGAAGTGGTTGAGTCACCATCCCTGGATATATTCAAAAAGCGAGTGGACAGGGTACTTCAGAACATGGTTTAGGGGCATGGTTAATGGTTGGACTCGATGATCTTGAAGGTCTTTTCCAACTGAAATGATTCTATGATTCTCAGTTGGAAAAGTAACAAACTTCAATCATTTAAATTTACTTCAAATCAAAGAGTAAAGCAGCAACCCAAACCAAAGGGTATATGTTATCTGAAATATCATTTATTTGATTTTTTTTTAAACATTATGTTTTTATGACATGACATTTTTTATTTCATAGGTGGTTTTTATTTTATTTTACTCCTAAACCAAAAAAATCAGATCTTCTATTTCCTCAGTGCACAGTAATGTGTGTTAGACCCTAACAGGTTGCTTTTTCCAAAGTTCATGTACTTGTAAAGCCTATGATGTGTTTTCTGTATCTCTGTATTTCAACACTTGTGTAGTCTTTGCCTAGGGGCAGGTTTTCATCAAAATTTCTTGAACTGCTGTAGCAAGTGACTACAACCACAAATGGCTTTTAACATTATTGTCCTCAGCAGGCTGGTGTAATGCTGGGGCAAACCTACGTAAGTCAACGAGTTATCTGAATTTGAACTCATGTAGCAGTTTGGGGTATAACATACGGGGATTTGCAAATACCCACTTGGTTCAAGTGGGGACATTAAATAGCGTATCCACTGCTGTTAACAGACTCATACGCTGGTAACATTTTTTACTTTTTCACTTAGTGACAGCACAATTTAGCCTTTTCAATTATTTATGGCAGGGCCTCCCCCTGATCATGGTATTGGCAGTCAGGGGAGGCTCCTTATCTGGGGAGAGGATGAGATCTCGCCTGTTTGCCTTCTGTTCAGCGGTGCTCTGTGGTGCATGCAACAACTCTAATGTATTCACTTAAGCAAACTTCCTAGGGAAGCCCATACATCCTTGAAGTTGAGGAGTGTTGGGGTTTTTTTTCTTCTTCTTTTTTTTTCTTCTTTTTTTTTTTTCTTCTTTTTTTTCCTCTCTTTTCCTTTCTAGAAATAGATTCATTCTCTGGTGGGATGAGAACAGCCATTGACTGCATTCCTGTGCTGTTGAAAAATTACTGTCAGAAGTGTTTGCTGACATCTAATCAAGGCAGAGATGAGGGATTTCTTAAAAACAGTACTTCTGATGCATGTCAGGTTGCTTTGCTTGGTCAGTTGTTGTCACCTCAGCTCTAAAGAATTTTAATTACTGTAGCTGTTATGAACACATTCCCTTAGGGAAATACCATTTTCTTATATTTGAATTAATTTGGGTGAGTGCAGTTTACCTTCTCCTTAGAGTGGCTTGTCTCACGGTTTGAAATCAGAACTACCCAAACTTTCTGAATTTGTGAGCAGATGCTACTGGTGGGACTCCCCTGGGTGCCAGTCATTTTTCTCCCCCGAATGATGCGTGCACACAGGCAGGTTGTGGGCACGCAGCCGTGCATGAAGAGGCTGGATCCAGCCTCAGGAGTAGGCAGCTGGGCAACTCCAATTCAGCCAAAAGGGAAGAATGTCTTACTGAGTTGCTATCATTGCTCTTAGACAAACCCCAGTGACCACAGGGCACCTGCTTCATGTTAGAAATTTGGGGGTGGAAGTTTCACTAAAAATACATAAAATGCAATCTCCTGTTTGCCTGAATTCCTACTGAAAGCGAGAATTTCATCTCCAAGTCCTCTTCGGCACTTCTGAACAGTTTTCGAAAGTTACTCCAATCACAGATACATTTGGAGTAAATCAGAATTGTGTCCCTGGGGGAGTTACATCAAGTTGTATTGGTGGAAAGCTAATGTAAGGGTGCCTTGATTTAAGCACTTGGATACTTTCCTAATACTTCAAGCCATTTGGCAATAGTGTTTACTTGGATCCAGAAAGAATGAAAACTTGCCTGATATGGGAATGTGATTTTTCATTCTAAATGGCTTTCTCTCTTCTGCAGCTGTCTCAGATCTGAGTTGCAGATAGCTGCCCTCAAAGGATGCTTTTCCAACAACTTCATGTTCTTCATCTGTAGAAGTTGCAGTAGCTATTTGGTTCTTAAGCCAATGACAATAATGGACTGATTAATTTCTCTTCTGTCATCCTCTACATTACACCTTCTATAATGCTCCTATTACCATGATCAGTATTTTCATCTCAGGGGACAGATGAATTTCTGATATTTATGACTGTTTACTCTGCATGACTATTTTTTCAGAGCACAGAGAACTGCATTTCCAGTTTATTCACCTTCTCATACCTTCAAAGCTGTAAGCCATGTTCTATCAACCATAAATGCACTTTATTCCTTGGAGTACATGCTCTGAATTTACAACAGTTTGGTAGAGAAAAGTCTTTTGAGACATTAATTTTGTAATTCAGTTTATTCTACTTGAATTATGAGCCAAGTAATAAATCTACATTATTTATCTGCACTGGTGATTCCCAGCCAGTGGTGTAGGTTATTCTTTGAGGAAGCTGTCTTCAATGCTGTTCCTATTAAAAGACATTACAAAGTTTTTCCTTTCCCTGTTTGCAGGGTTTATGTTGTTTGAGAGGTCTTGTTCAGCCTTTCAAGTGTATGTATTCCTATAGTGTCTTCAAAGTTGTCTAAGCAACTTTTGCATACACAAGCAGCGTGTACCTTCTCAAGAGGCATTGACATCTCATTGGAGGTTTGGCTTTTTGAGACCTGACCCTTCTGCAGAAGGGAGGAACAGCATAAGCATTGGTTTAGTGGTGGATAGACACAGATAATAGCAGATCTTAATATAAACACTTAGGACTTTGTGCAGTTTTTGCATCAGTCTCCATGAAGAAGATTAAATGTGATGAGGTGGCTAGCAAATTAACAGTCCCTAAGGGGGAGAACTTGTGCGGGAATGGAAAAGGACAGTTTAGAGGCCACTCAAGTTAAATGTTTCCAGATCAGTTGTTCTTGATGAAATCCTCCATGTAAGACCTAATGAAGTGGCTGTAGTTTTCTGATCTCTGAGAACTGCTGGAGGATGGGTAAATTATAAGCCAGTCAGGTGATCATCCATTACCAGAAAGACGTTGGTGCAACTAATAAAGCTGGGAATCTAAGATATAACAATATGATAAGCACCAGGTCAGTATAACTTGAGAAGATCAAATTATGTCAGACAAGACTAGTTTATACCTATAATTAGGAAAAAAACAGTGACCAGGAAAGGAGAAGATGTCATATAACTTGACTCATAAAATACTGATCTTGTCTAATAGGACACTCTTATTAGCAAACTGGCTTTATAAACCTATCATAAGGTGAATGCAAAACTACTGGGGAAAAAAGAATTATGAAGAGATTAAGGGCCCATTCTCAAAGTGAAAGAAGGAGTGCTTGCTGTAGGGATTCTCCTGGCTTGGAGTGTATGGAATAGTTTTATTAATCACCTTGGAAGATGGAAGAGGGAGTACAGCTGTAATATCTGCAGACAATACCAACCTGGAAGGGGATTGCAAGCTCTCAGGAGGAAAAATCTGAAACACTGAAAACAAGATCAAAAAAGATTCATGGTTTTCTTGACAAGCCGAAGAAAAGATCTGGAGGAAAAATAGGAGATGACTTAGTGAGGAGAGGTGCAGAACACTACCCTGAGGAATAATTAATTGCATACGTATAAGAAAGAGAGCGCTCTTGGCAAAGCAAAAGTTAAACAGACGCCACTGAATCACTAACTGAATGTGAGTGAAGAATCCCACGCTGTGAAAAGTAAACCACATACTAGGGTATATGGCAGACGTGCTGTAAGTTTTACTCCTTCTGCTTTACTCAGCATTCATAAGACCTTGTCCTGTTCCCAGTTTGGGCAGTGCACTGTAACAGATGGGCCAACTGGAGGGAGTCCAGCAGAGGCAATGCAGATAATCCAGAGATGTAGAAAACATGACCTTTAAGGTGAGATTGAAGGAATTTGTTTTGCTTAGCCTAAAGATGAGAAGACTGAGGAGGACATGGTAGCAGTGCTATAAAGGATTGCCAGCAAAAGGAAAGAAATAATCAGTTCCCTGTGTCCACAGACATGACGTGAAATAACAGCCTAAAATGCAGCATGGGTTGTTTAGGTAAGACATTAGAGAAAAGCATGTCACTGTAATGATAGAACAAGTCTCTCTCTGGAATGATTTAGATATAGCAGATCCTGACTTTGGGCCAGTGCTGGATAAGACAAAATTCTCAGCCAGAGATGTGTTCCTTTCTGGTGAAAGCGTTACCGCAGCAAATGAGGCATGAAGCACCTTGCTGTCCCAGAAGTCACACACTTGAAATGAAGCACAAAATAAAATGTGAGCTAAAAAAGTTGAAAGGCACTGGACCAGTTGACGGCAAGGTTCCCTTCAAAGCCCTCTTTCTCTGACTTTAGAGTATGTCTTTGAATAACTTATTTGGGGGTGTCTTAGAAAGTGCCACCTGAAATAAATCCAGGAACACTTGTGGTCACGGACTATGCAGACTTACTTTGTTTTTTAGCTGCACATTCTCTTTTGCTGAGAAAAAGCGGGGCTGGAACTAGAATATTTGTTGCTTCCCTCACCTTTAGGTTGCATTAATTAGGCTCTTACATGTGTTCCAGAAACTTAATTTTGCTAACCAGATTCAAGCCCCAATGATTAAGACTCTGAGAGTTTTAATATTTTTCTTTTCAGAGTATGATTATAGGTATGTTGTTTCTAAGACTTGTACTTTTCAGAAATCATAAAGTGTCTCCTGTTTAAAACCCTCCCACTTTGCACACAACTAAATCCTGCCTGTTTGAGCCCAAGGATGAGAAATGTAATCCACAGAATTTTGTAAGAAAGGCTAATTTAGGTTATCTGCAAGAAAAGTGTAGAGAGAATGTCAACTAATATAATGTTATTTTTAGGTTATAGCTATTATGATGATATAAAACTTCTGTGCTTAATGCAAATTTTGGTAATTTTCTCAGCTTTTGTTCAAAGAAAATTAATTTAATTAGTCTTCTAAATATATCGGTTTCTGTAGGGTTGTGTTGGAGGAGTACATAAACTACAGCAAACACTTTGAGGTTGTATATAGTGAAGAAACAATAAACTACTTTTCCTGTTTGCTAAAACATTACTTTATGCTAGGCAGCATAGGTGAGCATAATGATTGATTGATGATTCTCCCTTATGAAATTAGAATGTATTTTAATAGAATAATTCTTTGTAAATATTTTTACATAAGGGCAGAATGGTACACACACAAGCAGAGCGTAATAAAACTGCTCTTGGAAATGCATGGAAATTCAAAGCTAGTTCTGATAATGAGCAGGAATCTGGCCTAAGAACAGATCAGGTAACAGTGACTCATTAGCAAGCCAAATATTTTCTTTAAGTTCATGACTTTTTCTGCTTGCATGTGTCTTTCAATGCTCCTATCACTCTCCTGTTCCCCAGACATGGCCTAGGTTATATAAAGTTCATATGAAAAAGAACTCGATCCTATATGCATATAAATCAAACTGAATAGCTTTCCTAATGCTTTAAATAAATCGCTGGTAATCTGTTTGTAGTCACTCATATTGGTTTAACATGGGCCTGTAACTCTTCAGCTTGTTCCTCCATCTGTTTCAGCAATTTAGGGAGAACACCTTCTTGTACTGTATGTGAAAGTCATTCCCTAAAACCAGAATTAGCCTTGAGCTATTAAGGGGCATTCGTTTGGAGAAGGAAGGAGAAAAGACATAATGAGGAGTCTCTCATTTCCAAGGCCATAACTCAGAGAAGCGTTAACACAGCCTAGGATGACTCACTTAGATTTTACTCACTAGATTGCTCACGTTCTCCCAGTTAAAATCAGATCTTTTCCTCCCGCAGCTCCAAGAGCAGCATCTATACAATTAAGGGTAGGTTTGTCAGAAAATGCCACTGGTCCTCCTAGGCTATGTTTTACATTCCCAATAGGTTCTCCAAAACGTGATGTTCCATGTCCTCTCTGAAACCTGTAAGCTGTAACACCACTATATACTTAATTGCTGCTTAGAAATTGAATTTTTGAGAACCTTCCCACTGTGGTGTACACGTTACTTTCATTAAGCTAGCAGGCTGAATGAACAAGTAAAATGTGCTAATATGGGCAGTATGGAAATAGCTTTAATTGAAAAAGCTGTTACATTCAGAGCAGTTTATATTATATTTCTATATGGAAAAAGATCTCTTTTCCATTTCTCTTTCTCTACTTTTATACACCTGTAAGCACGAAAAAACATCTGTCCAACAGGCAAGTGATTATTAACTCCACTTTAAAGAACTTCTCTAATAAATAATGTATTTACAGTTGGCAGACCTAAAGTCCTAAATCTTTTTTATTCTATACTGTCTTTTGAATGCTGCAGAGTGGAGTAGTAGCACAAACTGTAGCCCAAAGAGTCCAGCTTCTGACTGCTTCTGTGTGCTGCATCACTATTGGTATGAACACACCGCATCAATTGTGAAACAGCAGAATTCATTCTCCCCCAAATTAGATGTTGGTGTAAATCCTGGGGGTGCAAACTGAGCAAGGAGAGGTAGCTGCTAACAGTGCTGGCATGAGATCATCTCCTTGTGTACTCTCTGACCAACTAGACCCAAAACCTGTGGTAGGATACCCGAGTTTTGCTATGTTGGTAAAAAATCTGAGATGCTTCAACAGGAACTAAATTTAAGATCAAGTTGCAGTAACTTATGTAAGAAAAATACTTGCAGGCACAATTCTAAATAATATAATCTGCTTTCTTGGAAAACTCTATTTATTTTATGCTCAGCCCATTTCCCATTTTTCTCATGCCAAGGACATAATGCAGACTCCAATAGCTTGACGGCTTTCCCTTAACAGCCATCTCAGGACACAGATGATTTTGAGCATCCCCGGAATTTCAGCACACAAGTTGGCTGGATTTGTTACAATGTTCAGCAGTAAAATAGCTAACAATGCCCCCGTTGAAATGGTGGTAGTTAGGTTTCAGACTTAACATTCTTGTGGAAAGTAAGGGAAAATCCATATCCTCAGAGCTGTAATTTCAGGTGTTTATCTTTGCAATGTCCCATATTTCACTCTCGCATGTTTTCACAGTCATGGCGATTACTAGTTTCATAATAATACAAAAGTAAGCTGAAACTCTTCTATAGCAATGTATAGCAGAGCATGGCTAATTTTGTGGATGGGGCTTTGCAGAGCATAACTCAGGCTGGGAACAGATGTGCTTTTCCCAGTCTAGCTCTGCTTATGAGGAGATTACTGTGCATCAGTGCTGACTTGCTCTTATTTTCCAGCAGAACTGATTGTGTGAGTGCTTCTTCACCCATTTCAGTTACACCAAGTCATATTAGCTTAAGTAATGGGAATAGGTCATGGCTAACCCAGTTTATTCTGATCAAAATGGGTTAAAGAATCACAAGAACTGACTTGGGGAAACTGACTTTTGCTCAGAGAGCAGCTAAGGAAGAGAGGCAGAAGGTAGCCAGTGGACAAGCCTTTTCCAGGGTGTGTATCTGCATATACCTTTTGAAAAATTGCACACATGGTAATGGGAGAGCATCCTACCTGCCTTTCCTGGATCAGCGACACTCTGCATGTAGCATGAACAAGCAGTGAAGTTGCAGTAAAATGTAGCCCATGCTTGAAGCCTCAGGATAGGCAAAGAGCACCCGTCTTTCCAGTCACATGCATGTTATGCATGGGCACAGTGCTGAGGAGAAGTAAACCATTTCATTTTAAGATTTGAATGCTTCAGGCCAGACATCGAGATTACTCTAACTGATAAAATTGGGATAGTGAAAAGCTTTACATAAAAGAGAAGAAAAATTTTTACAAATGAAGTGACGAAAAAAAAATTATTAATATAGCAAGTGAAACTGTGCTCTGACTATGAACGAAATGGACAGTTACTCAAACCAGAAAACACATACAGTATTAACACAGGGCTTTTCTAGAGTCAGAATCCTAATAGCACTGGTAGTGTCACAGTATCCTCAATAGCTCCCTGTAATATAAATATGCAGGAAAATTTGGTTATAAGCTCTAGATATTCATTTGGTAAGTGTGGTGCGGTGAAATGAGGTGGTTAGAGAAAGGGTCCACACCATAAATTCTTGAAATAGGGATGACAGATTAATACTTTATTTAAAGCACTATGCTTCCTGACACTTGAGAAGCAGGCCAACAGCACATGATCTACTTCACAGGCAGTTTTGGATAATAAGACAAAGCAAATTAATTCCAGACTAGCTTTTTTCAAGGAGTAGTAAATCTGCTGAAAAATGGTATTTGTGAGAGACTGAAATATTCAGCTAACCAGATAGAATTCGTTGATTGCCTTTAGCTGAAAAGAATGGAGAAAATTAAAGCTGGTGAAACGTTTCACCCTGATGTTTTGAAATAGAATATCTCCTTGTGGAAAGGACAAACCCCTTTCTTTCTACATTTTTTTAAAGCATTTTGTGACAAGAACTATGGAATTTTAGTTATAAATATGAAGCTCAAGTTCATTGTATAACCACGGTGCAGCTCAGGTCTGTCTCTATGTGCAAACCCAGTGCACTTTAGACATGAGTTCCCTGGGTGTCCCAGGAACTCCTCATTTAGCTGCATAGATAAGATAATAGACTGATCTGAATCAGTGGAGAGACTTGAGACAAGGTGAACTTAACCCCTAGCCTGCTTCACCACAAAGCATTTGATTAACTGGCACAGGAACTCTCCAGGTGGGAATTTTAGCCTGTCTTGAAGCTTTTCCCCGACAGCTCCAACTGTGCCTAGACCAATCCCTATGCTCAAATGTGTTGATTAACGTCGAGGGTGGAGAATCTGGTCATCCCTGAGGCTTCCCGAGGTGATTCCTGCTGCAGAATTGATCAAATTGGACATAGATATGACATTTTAAATAGTCAGTACAAACTCCTTCAGCGGGTGCAGAAATGGTCAGGCAGGACAGTTTTTGTGTACAGTTAAGATAGTTAGGAGATGTTTTCTATGTAGTTTCTATGTAGTAGGACCACAGGCCAGGCGGGTGTAAGAACTGAGTATAAGAAGAGAGGTTTGGAGAGTCTCACTCTGAACAGTTGAAGGTGCCATTGCAAGGACCCTTGAAAATCTCTCATCACCATCCAGGCAATAACCAGCTATCCTGTTTGAGATGTTTGGTTCCCCTTATGAACATTACGCTGTGTAAAGATCCCAGTGGTTTAAGATTCTTTTTAAGATTCTGTCTGTGAGTGTCCAACAATTGCTGGTTTATGAATCAATTAAATAAATAGGGAAGAAAAAGATGTAAAAAGATAAATAACTGTAGACAAAGTATTTTGCTGTTAGTCAAATGCATTTTCTTTCATTTTGTTAATTTCACCCCCTTTCCAACAAACAAAGGAACAATTGCAGAACCTCAAATAAAATGAAATCCTAACCATACAAGATTTTTTAAAATTAGGTTCTAGTTTCCCATCTCCTGTTCCTGTTTCTGCAGTTTGTGCTCTCAATTGAGAAATCCTCCTATCCTTTCAGGTCTGTCCATTAAGCATCTGAGCTTAAATAGAAGAAACTCTACATGCATAGCTGGACATGTTGTCATAGGTTTTGTGCTTTTATGTCCAGTGTCATTCTGTTCACTAAAGGGTGAGTAGCTACATCCACATTGCTCTTTTTAGAAGGTCAAGGGGAAGGTCAAGGGCTTCCTCCAGGAAGCCATCTATTCACAAGCCAGGTATTCATAAACATTATGCTCTTCTAGTCTTTGTGACTCACCATAACCCATCCTAATCATAGTAATTGCAGCACTTGAGAAAATATCCTACAGATGTGACCCATTCCACTGTGAGTTTGTTCTACTCATCTAGCATATTATATTTAATAAAGTTGTATAGTATGTAACCAGCTGTTGATTATATTATATTTGGTTATACTGAGCACTGGAGAGGAAGAATCCATTCTGTGGGATGCAGCAGAGGAAATGTGAGAAGGGAGCAGTTGAGGTTCGTAGGTATCTTCCAAAAACTGGACAGGCTCAACCTAACTTGTCTGGACTCCAGCACCTTCACTTCCCAATGGTACCAATGCCAGGCAAGGGGACTGCTTGGGTTCTGCTGACTACTGCTTTGTACTGACTACAAAGACAAATCTGTCTTCTCCTGCAGGACCTCTTTCACGAGCCCTTGTTGTCAGCATCACCTATTTAGGGAGGCAGGGAACTGTTAGCAGCATATCGGGCAAACGGGAGCTTTAGTCTGACCTAGTTGAGTTACTCCCAGGGATTCAGGAATTATTAGGAGAGAAAGCATGTTATCAAATACAGAAAACCTTTTCAGTCCCACAGTCAGCCAACAGATAAAAGCCATATAGTCTTTTCAGCTCATGGTGATCTGGAAAGACCTCAGGTAATTTTATAAATAAGATTCTGTGTTTTGGCCCAGCTTAAATTGCTTAAAAACCATGTAAGCACAGGAGAGGAAGACATCAGTAAGACAGAAAACATGAAGAGAAGCCTCTTCAGCCTTTAAAATAAGCCTCCAAATTAACAATGTCCCGATGCAGCAAAAGAACCCCAACTTTTAGGTCATAATTCACTCTGCTCTTGCCCTAAAATAACATAGGCAAACCCCATAGTCATATCACCTTCCAAGTATTTCTTTTGTCCCTTGCTTGGTTTTTATTTGGTTCTTTACTCAGAATGCTGCTGAGAAGAAAGTGAGAAAACAACTTGTGGTTTACACTGAGCAATGAAAGCTGCTGCCCCACTACCATCTGCACATAGTATTCCTCATGCCCTGTGTTGAACTATGGGGAAGAATTGCTTTCTTCTTTGCACTTCCTACCCCAGACCTAGCTGTATATCATTGACTGGAGTTATCTGTGCATAGTTTTCTATTTACATTTATGCCCATTAAAGCCAATGAAAAGATTGAACAATATTGAGTGTAGATTATAATCAGCATGTAAAGTTTGTCGTGTGTCCTGGGATCTTTGGATGAAAGGCTCTCTATATGCCTCATTGTTATTAGTTTTTCCTGCATCATTTGTCAAGATAAATACATGGCTGTTGTTTAGCACAATGTACTGGAAACTTCTGACTTGCAAATTAATCTGAAACATAGAACCATATAAAAACATTTTATGCATCTAGCATTGATGATTTAATTTCTGCTCTTGAGAAACAGTCAAAAAGGAAAGTTAGCAATACATACACACAAGTTAAAAGAACACGTGATGAATTAAAAATCGTTGCCTTCAGTTAGACACTGATTGTCACTGTGGAGCAGTGACTATGATGGGGAATTAAATTAGAGTAACACAGCCAAAACAAAAAGCTTCTATTATACTGAATAAAAATAAAAGCACAGGACCTTTAGAATGCAAAGGCAGATTCAGCCATAAAAAATATTGTAGAAATCTAATTCTAGTACTTTTCATGGAGCTGAGCATGTAATGTCTGCTCACATGTAAAGATACCCTTGAGGAGGAAAAACAGGAGGAGGTGCTTTATGTTTATGCATTGGGTTGTCTCTGTGGAAGAAAACTGAAGAAGTTATGAGGTTGATTAAACTTAAGTTGTGGTTGGGAATTATGCACAGATCAGAAATGAAGGTTGATGATACAGGGTCCTTCTGCTAGCAGAGATGATATTTTAAAAAAATTTTATATATTCCACTTTACTTGGAAATGTCACATAGTAATATGTTACACTCTCTCATGCTGTGTTAAGCCATTTTCAGGACGTCCATATGAGATAATGTGGAAGGAAATCTGAAGCACATTATTGTGAGGGATGGGTCTTTAGGCTCTGTGAAATAAAGTGGTTTTGCTTTCTGGGAATTTCTGTCAACTGTTTGCTGTATTCTTTACTCTGTCTCCCTGTGAACAAGGTCTGAATAAGCTGGGAAACAACTCTTCTTTCCTCAAGTCCTGCCCCTCTCAACCATCACAGAGCTTCTCCACCCTTTTGCTAGCCTTTGTTCCTGACCATACAAGATAAGCAGCTTGGGCAGCTCCAGTCAAGTGCAAACTGATCCTGGAGCCTAACAATAGCTGGGAAAAGAAAAAAGAGCAAAAGGTGTCCCCTTGTATGTTGCCAGTCACTGCCAATCACTACGGCCAGATGGCTGGTCTCGTCATGGCCTGCTCTCTGCATTGGATGAGGAGTACCTGCTGTCCCTGTGCAGAGGTATTTGTTCTGAATATAGATCCTAACATGAAGCAGAAAAAATTCCCCAGGGGAACCCTCAGAACTACACCTAGTAAGCACTAGTTGGAGAGCTGCCCATTTGTGCTTGGTTAGCATTTTCTGGTCAAGCTATTTGGGGAGAATTCACAGAACATCGGTTGAATCTTTGCTGGGCTGTGTAAATCTGGGAATACTTGTTGGCAGTCCTTGTGGCCGACCACTGGAATTAGCTCACCAGGCCCACACAAATACTGGACCTGACCTTCGGGTTCACTGTTTAATTTCTGCCGTTCCCTCCCTCCCTCTCAGTCGTTTAATTTTTCATAAATATTCTGACTGCTAGGGTCAGTAGATAGATAGTCTCATAATTATGCAGACTCTGTTTCTGTTTTTAAACAAATGTTGGCCCTTAACTCTAAGTAATGCCCTCGAGGAGCCAAATTTGTCAATATAAATCATTAGAACATGGTGTAGTTGAAAGTTCAGGAAATGGTGAGAAGATCTTTTGTGTGTGTGTGTTTCTAAGAGAAGGATTTTGCCTGAAAAGTTGAACAAGTAAGAGAACATGAAAGCTAGAGAAGAGACTGTGTACTGTTGGTAAGCCTCCTTCCAAGCAGCTCACAGCAAACCTGCCAAGCCCCTGGTTCCCAGGCTCGCTAGTTAACCTCATCAAGGTACTGCAGATCTAAGCATCTGTCTCACTGGTTGTCATACTCCCATAACTTCAACTTTATCAGGATGTAATTCTTGTTATCTATGTCTCTATAAATCCATGGAACGGGCAGTAAATTTTGCAAGGGACTGCTCTGAATTAACTTTAATTGTTTGAAATTAAAGTGTCTATTGTAGTCTAGCTATCTAGTCCACTGCCTAGTCAATAAGGAGAATTGCCTATATAAGATGACTCATCTTGTCCTAAAATAGGTGCCTCAAGTCAGGAAAGGTGATCCTCAAGGTGCAAGTCTGCCTTCAGTGAGCATACAAGCAACTTGGATAAGTAGTTTTAAGAAGATCCCTTATTTTTAGATGACTAAAATTAAGAGATATATTTCACACAGCAGTAGCTTCCCATAACTGTCCATTCACACTTCTTCATCTTTGACATGGAGGGAGCACCAGATGATGAGAAGGGTGTTTATTCCTCCATTCTTTATTTTTCCATGGAGTGCTAATGTATTAAGGGTAATATGAACCAATGGCAGTGGTAGGTTTTGAATACAGTGGTTGCTGGAGTGAGATAAGCAAACTCACTTTTCATAGCCAGCCAGATACATCAGCTGGTGGGAATAGAAACAATTTATATTCCTTAGATAAAAAATATTCTGTTAAAAACACTTCTGAAAGATATTTATATGAAACTTCTCACTGACAGAATTCTAGTCAAAAGACTATTCATCTTTTCCTAAGAGAGGTATCTAAGGTAGGGCAGATGAATCACCTTCTGGAGGTGCCTGTCTCTGAAGACTTCTATTCAGACATTCTTCTTTGTCTGTGTTGGGTGAGGTAAAGCTCTGGCGACTGCTGCTTTTAACCCCAGTAATGAAAGTGGCTGGTGACAAACTGGAAAGAGGAGAGAAAGTAAAACATGCTTTGTTGCAGGTGATATGAAAATGCCAGAATAAACCCAGAAATAATGAAAAAATAAATGCTACCACCTGGGAAAATATTCAAGAAGAAGTCATAGGTTTTCAGCTTCTTGAAGAGATAAAGCTCACTATTTTGGGAAATCTAACATTAGTAAGAGATTTAAATGCCAAAAGAAAGGTGTTCTTGAAGAACTCCAGAAAAAAAAATATCTAGAAATGGAACACTTCAGATCTGATTCTCATTTACACTAAAAGTATTTTTGTCACATTTACAGTGTGATCTAGCCTTGTAGTGGGTGTAATTCCACGTAGTTCCCACTAATTACCAAAATGGTGTCAATTAGGTTTTTTTGAGATTGGGCTTTCCTACTTCCCAAGTAAGAGGCTGGCTTGAAACGATGAATGAGCAAGTAGCTATGAAGAGAATATCAAGACCCACAAGAGCTCAAATACAGTCAGTTAATTACAGGGTTTTTTTTTTTGTTATTACATGCAAACAAAGCATTTATCAAACTACAATGATGTAGTATATTCTGTTCAACCAAAGATGTCATCATGTAAGTGTTCCACATACAGAAACGAATGATTGCAGGTTCCAAATATTTTTATAATTATCTTTAAATAATATAACATTCAACAATTTCCAGGATAGTCTTTCAGTTCTGTGAATTTCTAGCCCATGCAGCCTCAGAGACCATAAAGAAATAATGGGACCTAGGATAAGAAATGAACACAGTTCAGCACTGATTTATTACCTCCTATTTTTAACCTGGTTTCCTAAGAAATCAATGCTTATGCGATCATGCTGTGTATGTGTGTAGGTATTAAATTGGGCTTACTGGCCAATTTCAACTACATTTGTGTGGAAAGAAATCTCAAAGATAGTAAGGTTGAGAGTGATCTCACATAACTTTGGATGGCTGAAAGTGTGGCTATGTCAATTTGAACTCAACACCCCAGGCTTCCTTCACTGGCAGCGGAGGGGAATGGTCACTGCATATTGTGATTGATGAGACAAATCTTGCTATAGAAATGTCTATTTCTCTCCATTGGCCATATAGACAAATGAGCCAGATGAAAAGCCCAAGCGTGGATGTCTAGGCTGGACTTTACCTTAACTTCCTGAAAATGCTATATGAATAAGAAGGTGGCGTCTCTTCTGGGATGGGGGCTGTAATATGGCCTCAACTCTTACCAGGCAGGAATGCAGACATGTGGGAATCATTATGGATGCCCCATGTTCAGAAAAGCTTTAATCAGTCTTCATAGCTTGTTAGAAGCTAAAGAATCCACATAGGGGTGATGCATTGACTGAAAAGTCAACTTACACACACCGTCAATGGCTAGGTACAGTAGGGATGGTCTAAATGTGGCAAAATACAAACACTGAGGCTTCCTTTTAACATCTGTTTTCAGTGAGGATTTTCTGATGTTTAATAAGAGCTGAGCTCATACTACATCCCTTCACTTAGTGGCATGTCATGGTTTAAAAGCAAATGCCAGTGTGGAGACTAAATGGATTTGGATACCAAAACACTTCAGTTACAGAGATATGAAATTTTAATAATTACATGTCTTCCCTGTAATGTGGGAGAGGTGATGTGGTCCAGAAGAAAGGTTGGAGGGTTTAGTGTAGTGGTTCCAGCTGTGCTATGCATCATCCTGGGGCAGGGTTGCTCGTCCTCTGGGGTCTCTTCAGAATCCTGGCTCCTCCTGGACTTGGAGAAATGGTCCTGAATCCCTACCCCAGCATCATAGGGCCACTCAGAGTCTCGCTGGTTCCATGGGTCCCCCTCCAATATTCTTTATCTGGGTGGAGAATACCTATGCGTTGACTGGTCTGTTCAAATTCCACTAAAGTTTTCTGATTTGCTATCAGCAAATTGCTGATGCCACTGTTGTTAGTGCTCACAACCAGCTTATTCTGAACATGGTTGCACTTCTTGACTATCAACAGGTTGCTTGCATGGTTTGGCTATCTGTTTCCTTGAGCCCACAAAAGCTATTCAAGGTTCATTCTGTTCTGTGGGACAAGAGGTTGGTGATATTTCACCTACTTAAACAAAAGTTTGGTTAAAGTTTGTCCACTCCTACTAAAACAAAAGTCTGGTTAAAGTGCTATCCTAACAGCTATGCCAACTAGGCTTAACTCATGCTAACTGCTACATGATGTCACACTGAGCCTTTCTCCCACTCCTGTACTGATCTGGCCACCTTGCTATCTTGCAGTCCTGCTTGCTTCTCATCAGGCTTCATTACCCCTGGTGGTCAGTGGACTATTTGCCTAAGCAAGCCAGTTTCAAAAATAAAATCTAACATTTTTTTCAGTAGGAGATTGGAGGGAAGAGAAACTGAGCTTTCCCCTTTATAAACGTTTCTTGTAGACATTTATACAAAAAAGCTGGCAACATGACTCTACAGGAAGATAGAGAGGTAGTCTTGGTAAAGCTTTTAAATGGTCTTCAGTCATACCTGAAATGCCTTTTCTCAAAGGTGCTCGACTAAACCTCACATTTTGAGTCAAAAGCTTACATTATGTGCTAATAATAAGGGTGCACAGGAACCCACTTAAACTCTGTCTCACTGAAATCTAACAATGCAGTAGCTCTTCAGGACATATGCATGAGAGGAGTTGTTTTCATTGGAATTGCCCCAAAACATAACCTTTTGCTAAAAGGCTATTTAACATTATTTATTCATTATCTAGGCTATGATGTGAAATGTGTGATAGACTGGTAGAGTAACAAAATAACAGGGCAGAATTTTTAGGTGTTTGTAAGGCAAAACTAGATGGCTTTCTGAAAAATATGCCTTATTCTAGCTGTTTGAAGAAGTTTATTGGCCTGGGCGAGTGACAGCTGGGAGAAGGATTTGCATTCCCTGATCATGCTTTTTTGTAGGCCTGCATAGAACTGTATTAAGCTAATGACTACAATCAAAGCTAAGGGCTTTTGGACTTTATGTGATTATCCATAAGAGTCAAGGAAGAAATTTTCCCCTGCTACCAAGTTTTTAATTTTTTTTCTTTTCTATTTTCTCCCCTCAGAAGTAACAGAAATAAGCAGCAGCTGGATATGGGATAGGTCACTGATTTGGTACAGAGAATTCTCACAGGTGTCTGAGTGGTTTATTTTCTCACACACTTAGAGTCATATTTGTTTTGAGATATGTAGTTGAGAAGGAATTTTATCCTAGCTTATTCTGAAAGGGCCTTTTGCTTTTCAGTTTCTTCTTCAGCTGCAGGTATACCTCTTTAGCTGACACATAATCAGTTTTCTTGTTTCATATGGACCTTGGACGCCTTGATCTCTATCCTGTCATTCCTCTCAGGTTTTTGAGGACTGAAACATTCATTACAATTAAATATGTAGGCTATTGAGATGAAATATAGTTTTCCCTGATAGACCTGAGTTCAGATTAGGTGACCTAATGGTTCCCTTTGGCTTTGTTTTCTGTGAAACCGTAGACTATTCAGAATGTCTGCATATTGGGAGTGGATAAATTTCATCAATACTCAAATTTAGTGGGGAACAATGGTTAATCAGATCCACTGATCTGCAGGAAAGCAGTCCAAATACTTAAAAATATTGCTATTAAACCAGACAGGGACTGAATTATACCAAATGTTGTAATTGAAGAAATTTCTTTTGACTTCAGTGAATTTTTGGACCAGTTCCCAGGTCTTAAAACCATACAGCGCTATTGCATTATCACAATCTTTCAAATAGGTAAAGTTGTTTAATGATGCCATTTTTGTTCCACATTGCAATTTCTGCTAAAGAACTAGTCTGGAAGATAAAACCAATTAGAAAATCTTCTTACTTGATGTCACCTCAAGGTCTTGTTTATTTCCACTGCAATTTGCTGTTTCTAAGTTAGTTAGCAGAGTCAAAAATCCAACAATAATGTGTTCCCAATAGTGTAGTGTGTTCTTGCATTTGGTGTTCCATTTCATTCAAGTTACACTAAATTCTTCAGTCACTCAAATTTTTTATTTTTATTTTTTTAATAGAAAAGATTTTAACTACACATATTCAAAATATAACTGGAGTAATTTTCCAAATGAATAAATTGTCTTTTCTTCCTCATTGAACCTCAAATCTGAATTTATCTGTTTGTGCAGTTTCCTGCTCTTTGTTTCAGTGACCTTTTTTCACCTATCGTACTCACCATAATTATTTGACTTATCTGCCAGTGAGAACTCATCTTCTTTTTCTCAACCATAATTACTTCATTGAGCATTAAAGTGAAAAGGCCACTTTCCTCTTGTTGTTCATCTTTTCCAGATGTCAAGTTATTTACAAAGCCTTTGAATTAGTAATATTATGATGAGAATTTTGGTAAATTATATGTGAGAGAATTAGGCCCATTATAATCTTGAATTCTCATTTGTCCTGAAACATTTTTTCCCTTCTCAGTTTCCTAAGCATTGCAGTAGTGGTTTATTACCGTTTCAAAGTGTTCTGCCTATGACGTTCTGCTTAATGATAGCAGATGTGACCTAACCAATGGTACATTTTTCTGACAAGCTACTAGAATTTCAAGTGTTTTGATCTCTTTCTTTTTTTAAAGGCATGAAACTAAAATAATATGAATGTGGCTGTAAATTCTATCACTCTTAACAGGACTTAAATCTTTGATTCCTTCCAATAATAAACAAAAATAGTTTCTTTGAAGATACTCCTCTGAGAAGTGTCTGAAATTTACTCAGTTGAATCAGTTTTATAAATTTACCTTTACTCAGTGAAATAAAGGCCTGAATTTTGCTCTCATATCTGTTAATTTTGGATGCTCATTGCTGTCAGTCACAAAGCTAGAAAGCTATTGAAAAATCAGATTTAGGTGATTTTAGACACTGTTATTTTGGACACTAGATTTATCCCACTTAATTTTAAGCATATTCTAGACATGGCTGTCTTAAGTCTGACTGCTAAGGAAGAGTAGGTGACACCTCAGGTATTAATCAGATCTCAAGTGATCCAAATTCCCCTCTGGAGAAGTTGCTTTATACTGACCTTAAAGGGAGCCTACAGCAAAAAGTATCCCACCTCCCCAACTCTGCTGTATCCCTTCACCTAGATGGGATGAGTTCGGGCCTATGTGTATAACATAGCAAAAGTGCTTACGTAGTGGCTCTCATGCTTCTATAATTGATTAATTATGAGATTTCTTTCTGTAAAGATTCCCTTTTGCCCTTCTTCCCCCAGATACCTCTTTGTGTCTGACATGACTGAGCAGCTATAGAACCTGACACAGCAGTATTGTGAAAACAGTTCCTCCAACTTCCTTCTTCCCAGCTGGTTATCATTTACACTGTTTTCCTGCTAGAGAAGATGCAAATTTATAACTAAGTAAATTTATTTCTCATTCACTATTTATCTGGGATTATGAGAAAGATCCTAGGAATTTTCCTTGGAAAACTTAATCCACTCATATGAATAGTCATGTCCAGAGCACTGAAGAAAAATAAAAGTTTAATTTTAAAAAATAATTTCCTCTTATTTTTATTCATCTTATTTATATGTAATTCATCTAGAACCAGCTAAATCAAAATTACATGGTTTCCCAGTAATTTCAGTTATTGTAGCAGTGCCATGAGAGGCTTTTAATAGAGCCTTTACACACAAGTTGAGCCTTAAATTCTGGACCTTAGAATGCTAAAAGAAACCTGGTATACTGTAAGCATTAGGTATGCTCACTGAATTTTGTGAAATAAACATGATAATGTTGTGCTTGCGCATAAGATACGACATATCTGTTCTTGGCATTTCTTTGATGACCAAAGAAGTACTCACCACCGTAAGACTTTATAACCTGGCAGTGGGTGACTCCCAGATACAACTCTGGAAAAATCAGTACATTAATTGTGATGATTAACATGAGTGCCATTGTTGTCTTTTAAAATAGAACAATAGAATCACAGAATACTTTTGACAGAAACACAAGGAGCAGCTTTAAATAATTGTGGCCAAAGATCTTGGTAGTCTAGAAGCAGTGCAATATCTCACAGAACGTTGGAAGTATCCTGCAGCATTTCCTGTTTCCATTATTCATTTCTACAGAAGTAGGAATGCACAGTCCCTTAAAAATGCACAGTCCCTTACAAAAGGGGCATTTAGTTCCTATAATGATGCTATAGTGTTTATTTGTTGTATTCTGTAATGAACTGCATTTAGCAATTTTAGTTAACAGTATAGAACTAGTTAGAATAAGCAAAGCAAATGATTTTGAAAGCTCTAAATAAACCAGAGTCTGAATATTAAGGATGAAACCTATTCAATGGAAAGTATTTACCAAACTGCACTGGAATTAACATTTCTTTAGGGTCTGAGTTCTCACACTGAACCTCATGATGGAAAGTCAGACTAAAAGTGTACCCCAACAACACACATTACATGAATTATGATGCAGCACCTGCCCCATTGTGATCTGTTCTTAAGAGGAATGTGCTAAACCTTTCCCACTTTTTAAAATTTTCACAGTTTTCTTTCCATCTGTCCCCCTGCTGTTTTTTAACTGTGGTATCCACTCTGCGATGTTCCTTGGAGCAATGTTCCTCTGACGTTCCAATGTGCCATCACAGTCACCAGCACACATTAGGATGTGTCGAACCAGCAAAAAAACATCAGGCAGCACAGATGCTGAATTTTCCTGATATGCCTGGAATGTTACACAGCAATGAGAGACTTGGAAAGTTGCTTCCATAAATCAGTTTTTGTAACTAAAGCACATGGCTTTGGTATTATTATTTTTTTTTTAGTTTGATTCTTTACTTAGCAGCTAGCAGCACTATGCAATCACTTGTTCCAAGGAAATCAATTAGTGCAATCAGCCTGGATTTTCTTTGTTCTGAAGATGGATTTTTTTTGAGACTGAGGAATTAAACATATGGAAAGGGCACTCTGTTTTATATGAAAACTATGGTGAATCAAATAATGAAATGTTTTTTCATTGCAATTTAAACTTAAAATTTCTGTAATTTAAAATAAAACAAAATGTAATCATGATTTTTGTATCTTTTTAAGCAAAAAGTATCCAACAATGGTGATTTGGAAAAGTGACTGACTGATACAATAGATAAATGTTTTATTGCAAAAGTCCATAGTATTTTCAAGTTTCTAAAGAAAGATTATATAATTTTTCCTGATTGAGACAATAGGGGCTCCTAAAAATGTCCTTACAGTTGCACAAATACAGGAGAGGGTCACATTGCCGCGCTGAACAGAATACAAAGTTCCACACCGTCATTTTTCCCTACTCAACTACTTAATAATACACCTCAAATACAGAGTTTGAAAGTCCAGTCCTAAACTCTTAAAAAAAGCATTATGGTATATTGCTCTATTTCAATGGCTAACTTTTTGTGTTAAATTAACGTAATTAAATCTTGGAGGCCCTGTAGTCAAGTGAAAAGATTTAACCTCTACATAGTACTGATTTCATACGTTGTAATAAAAGTTTAAGAGGCAATAGTAAGCCTTTATGCCAGAAATAGAAAACTAGCAGGTCTGTAGTATTGACTTGGAATCAGCACTTAAGATTTTTAATCTACAGCTCACGTCTTGTTTAATTTATACATTAGCACAATGTTTGAGTGCCTTGCCACCACCAAGGGTCTGTAACATTATACCTATATTCAGAAATGGAAAAAAAGAACATTCTCACACTTGCAGACTGATTACTTTCATTAGGTTTAATTAGTTTCCTTAGCACTTGTAAAGAGAATTGTAGCTGGTGTTTAACTGGTTGGGTGGCTTACACCAATAGTGAAAGAGGACTGTAAACAGAGAAGGTGCAGCAGCTGCTTAAAATAGAAATACTTAATTCTCTTGCGATAATAAAATAAAGCTCAACATGTTACCAACTTTTTTGAAAAACAGCGTATCCTCTTCTAGAATACTTGTGCCATCTGCTTGGGAGTCTCTGTGATGCTTTTAGGCTGTATTCTGAGGAAGGGACTGAAAAGATTAAGTGGTCAGATGTTTGCAGGGGGAGTTATGGTACAAAAATAATTTGTACCTTTTGAACATACAAGCTTTTATGACATATATCCCTGTCTATTTATGTTATGGTAGTAACAGGATATTTCCATATTCTTTTGAAATACCTGAGGCTGAAGTCCATATTATATTTATGGAGTATGAGTATGATGAGTATGTATATGGGCATACATACACAGACATAGTCAAAAGGAGAGACAGTATTGCAACTAATAAAATTCCTCTAAAGGTTAAAATCATATAGTGTACTAATCAAAATTACTCTTCTTCATATTTCTTTAAATAGTGCAAAAGAGTGAAGACTTCCTCATTTTCCCAATGGTGATGGAGTGAAAGTCATTTTGAGCAGTCAGTGAGAAGGGCTAGCTTTCCTAGACATTTGAGATGCTTTTCTTATGTCTCGTTGGCTGAACCTGGGCTACAAAACATAATGGGGGATTAAGACGTGAGAACTGCCAGTCAGCATGTCCTTACCACGGTTTCCCTTGAGTGCAAGGGAATACTGGGCCTAAAGTTTTATTTTAAATAGGTTACCTAGACTGGTGCTGAAGCTTTGGAAGATATAAGCTATTATCCTCATCTAGACATGGCCTCAGCTGCAGCTATTAATTCTGTTCAAGTCAGAAGTAACTTAAGCTTGTTACAATCTGATATTTTCTGAAATGTTTGAAATTAGCCTGATGATTAGCAGAAAGGCCTTATAACAGAAAAAAAATGTAGCTGTTGCTGGTCTGGAGAACATATTATGCCTCTATCCGTGTAAATTGTTCCTTTATGTCAATATTACTGCATTTTGGTGGAGACCTCTGTGGAATCTTTCACTGCTGCCGCCTATGATTTACTTTTTTTACATGCATGGAAATAGTGTTGTTCAAGGGCAGACAATTTGGCATCATTTTATAAACAAGCATTATAAACACAGAGAAAAGGGACAGGTCATTTTATACCAAATTTAGCTGCTCATTTAGGGAGATAAAAAAATGAAGTTAAGTGCTATATCCATTAAAATCCTACTCTGTTGTCTCAATCGTTCGGGGGAAAAAAAGTACAAGAAAGCCATTGACTTTGCTGTTTCCTTTGGGAGAAGCACAGATGTGGAAGAACAATTTTTAACACCTAAGTGAGGCAGCTTATGAACTGTGTCTAAGTTCATTCAAAGCCCTCCAAAATATGGAGTACATTTCCATCCAGTTCACATAATAGCTCAGGCTCTGATTCAACATAGCTTTTAAAAATGCAAGTAGTTCCTCATCTGTTTAAAATTATAGTTGTGCTGTGCACTGTGTTTCTCTGGGGTATTATTTCGGATTTTACTTTTCTCGTTATTTTTATATATATATTTACACAAACTACCAGCTTTATTTCAGCACGTTACAATTTTCTGTGTGGAAGTTTTGTTTTTGAAAGACGTGATAGCAAAAGGCAATGACAGCTAAGATTTTTCTCACCTTACTCTACCAGCTGGATTTGTCCCAGTCTTGGAAAGGGCTGCCACTCATTGCAAGAGACTAATGTGGTCTAATATGGTCTCACAGATTGTTGAATTTTGCCCTGTTTACTGAGGTTATGGATAATGTTAGCAAACAATGCAATTTTTTTCATGGTGATTTTGAAAGCTGCATATATCCACTAGGAACAGAACACTGAAATGCAACAGAGTGTCAAAAAAGCCAACTTTGTACCTGTTCTTGCATGTGGGCTTAACTTCAGAGTCTCTGGTAGTCTCAAAGATGCTAAATATATGCACACATTTTTTTTAGCCTACTTTCTACCTCTGCTGTAGAAATTGTGAGTGATGTAAATTATTATGGAGAAAGACTGTAAATCTGAAAAATTCCCAAGCTGTTGATTGAATTCCCCCATCCACCTTCAAACAGGGTTGACCACAATAAAATATAACAAAAACTGATTCTGCATAAAAAAAGAATCTCTGCAAATTTCAAAATAAAACCAAGGTAGTCAGCCCCAGCCATTGCCAGGTATAGGCTGGTCAATCATTACCTTGCTTTAGAGCTGTGCCCTTCCCAGAGGTCTGAGAGCCAAGAACAATGCAAAGGACACAGTCAAACCCATGGCCATCATCGTCATTTCAATACTAATGCAGACAAAGAATTCAGATTGCAAACTCTTCCATCCATAAAACCAAACTATCAGCACTTCATCCAACCTAGTAAGAAAACACCAAGAAGCTGGTAGATCACTGCAGTTTATATTTCCTCCAGACAGGGTTGGGGAAGGACGTTTCACAGGGCTGGCACTATGGAAATCATCAGAGGCCCACTGGAATGTGTGTGGAGGCAAAACCCTCTGACTTTCACACAAACCCAAGCAATCAGGCAGCACTGAACTATTTTTGTGGAAACAGAATATTATCCATTCATGAATTCCAGATGGGAAGGGACAGCTGTCATGCTGATGACATCATTCCCATTGACACTGGAGGGTGGAAAGGAAAAACTGAGAGTCATATGTAAAGTATGCCAACAGTGATGACAGCGCCAGGCAAAAGAATGTAGGGATGTTGGGCAAAACAATGTACATAATGACTAAGACAAATAAGGTCAAGTACACACTAAAATGAGGGGGCAGCCACAGGACAGTAGTTTAGAAGTTAGTCTGGAAAATATTCTCTGTCATACTTTGTTCTAAATACAGAAACAGAACATCAGGAATCATTTGGTTACTAGGAGATTTCATGTAACAAGAGAACTACTTACGATTTTTGAGATTTTCAAAAAGCCCAAAGTTAGCCGTCTTCTGTTTCTGTAAATTTTGAGAACCTCATGAAGCCTTTTTTAGATGACTTCCTAATTAAAGAATCATAGAATCATAGAATGGTTTGGGTTGGAAGGGACCTCAAAGATCATTTAGTTCCAACCCCCCTGCCATGGGCAGGGACACCTTCCACTAGACCAGGCTGCTCAAAGCCCCATCCAACCTGGCCTTGAACACTGCCAGGGATGGGGCATCCACAACATCTCAGGGCAACCTGTTCCAGTGCCTCACCATGCTCATAGTGAAGAAATTCCTCAACATCAAGTTAATTTCTTAGTGGCTTTGTTTTTGTTGTTGTTTGGGGTTTTTTTGTTTTATTTTGAAAACCTGTTGAAGAAAAAAAATCTTAGGACTGAAGAAAGGGAGGCATTTTCACAGACACAAAGGGATTATGGAAACTTATTCCCTCTTAATAGCAAGAGGTAAAAGATTTAGACAAAGAATTTGGTACTGGGATGGTCTACTACATTAAAAATGAAATGGGATTTTATGTGTCATCCTTATCCAAAGCTAAAACATTCTGAAGATCATGGCATGGTGGAATGTAAGAAAGATTAATATTTCTTGCAGTTCAATTATGAGAACCTTAACAATGTTCTAATTACCAAGGAAATTCTCTGAATAGCAAAGAACTCTTAGATAACATGTCATTTTATAGTTGTATTTCAATGTCTAATTCCCAAAGACAAGACTGGTGCAAGTGATGATTCAAAGGAAACTGCATTTCTATTGAATAAGAAATGAAAGCAAGATAGGGAGAAGAGAAAACTTGGAGAAGATTGCTTTGCTGAATGAATTTTGACTTTGTCACTAAACTTATGTGAGTGGCAGACCTTTAGAGATAAAACAGTATACGAAGGTACCATCTGCAGGAACTGGGAGGTTGGCGAATGTCTCTTGTTGAGCTACAGGCATCAAAAGTGAGGCTGACAGCCCTAGATACTGAATTTTAAGGAATATTTTCCTCCTGCAGGCACAGGCAAATGGTCTCTTGCAAATGTTGTATTGCAGGGAGGCACCTCAGATTTTCAGGCAAATCTCTGAGTTTCTTTCTTTTCTCCCGTCTCAGATCTTCCTATTAGCCTTTGGTTAACTCTTTCCATAACTCACATGCTACGGTTTTTTAAGCCTGGTATTGGCTGTGATTTCTTATGATATTATCATGCTATTAGAGAAGCAGTCAGAAAGACGCTGTGACAGTTTTGTCTTTCATCTTCAGTTTATGACCACTCTAAAGCACAAACAAGAATTTCTGTCTTTTTAACAATCATTTCAAGGAATAAACAGTGTCCATTACATACAAACCTGTGAATAAAGGGCAACTGTTTTTAGACACTTTCAAAGATAGATTACTGAAGAATTTCTGGGTAAACACACATAAGTTTTGTAAGCAGCCTACAATATTATTTTAAAACAGAAGGTAGTACTTGCTTATGCCCGCACTAATCTGTAAAGTCTACCACGACTCTTCTGTCAAACACTTAAAGAGAATTCCCTCAGCTGGAGTACTTCCAGGTTGCAGATCATACAGATTCTTACAAAGGCCCTAGTTTGATCCAGTCATCACCCCCATCTCCCAAGCTCTGTAAAACTGCTGGTAAAGCTCCTTTGTCAGCTTGCCGTTGACCTCTGTACTATTCATAACACTGATACACTGAGCAGCTCTGCACTGAGGTTCTCACCCACCAGTGCTTCTTGTTCTCGTAAGCCTGCTAACAACATGGCACCAGGTGATGAGATCTCATCTCAGGACAATGATGGATGGCTCCAGACAAAACTATGCTGAACTGCTTTTAATACACTGTCAAGACAGTTGTACTGTTGGTGACCCAGCTTGGCTCACCATATAGATGCTGCCTTCTGGAAGTGAGTTATGTCAAGCTCTTATCAAGCTGTAGCACAGGAGATATGCTGACAAGCCGTAGTAGTGTCACAAGTTGCTGATGGCAACTCATTGTAATTAGTAGCGGATGAGGCCCTCTATAGACAGAGATGAACAGCCTCATGTTCACAAGCCCTGATCCTCATGGGGGACTTCAGCCACCCCAATATCTGTTGGAGGAACAACACGGCAGAGCATAAGCAATCCAGGAGGTTCCTGGAATGTCTTGATGATAATTTCCTTCTCCAAGAGATGGAGAAGCCAACAAGGAGAGGTGCTGTGCTGGACCTTGTTGTCACCAACAAGGAGGGGCTGGTGGGGAATGTGAAGCTCAAGGGCAGCCTTGGCTGCAGTGACCACGAAACGGTGGAGTTCAAGATCCTTAGGGCAGCGAGGACGGCATACAGCAAGCTCGATACCCTGGACTTGAGGAGACCAGACTTTGGCCTTTTCAGGGATCTGCTTGGTGGAGTACCATGAGATAAAGCCCTGGAGGGACAAGGGGTCCAAGAAAGCTGGTTAATATTCAAGGATCACCTCCTCCAAGCTCAGGAGCGATGCATCCCAACAAAGAGGGAGTCAGGCAAAAACACCAGGAGGCCTGCATGGATGAACAAGGAGCTCCTGGACAAACTCAAACACAGAAAGGAAGCCTACAGAAGGTGGAAGCAAGGTCAGGTAGCCTGGGATGAATACAGAGAAATTGTTCGAGGAGCCAGGGATCAGGTTAGGAAAGCCAAAGCCCTGGTAGAATTAAATCTGGCCAGAGACGTCAAGGGCAACAAGAAAAGCTTCTATAGGTTCTTCAGTGATAAAAGGAAGACTAGGGAAAATGTGGGCCCTCTCTGGAAGGAAATGGGAGACCTGGTTACCTGGGACATGGAGAAGGCTGAGGTACTCAATGACTTTTTTGCCTCAGTCTTCACTGGAAAGTGCTCCAGCCACACTGTCCAAGTTGCAGAAGGCAAAAGCAGGGACTGGGAGAATGAAGAACCACCCACTGTAGGAGATGATCAGGTTTGAGACCATTTAAGGAACCTGAAGGTGCACAAGTCCATGGGACCTGATGAGATGCATCCGTGGGTCCTGAGGGAACTGGCGGATAAAGTGGCCAAGCCACTATCCATCATATTTGAGAAGTCATGGCTGTGCGGGGAAGTTTCCACTGACTGGAAAAGCAGAAACATAACCCCCATTTTTAAAAAGGGAAAAAAGGAAGACCTGGGGAACTACAGGCTGGTCAGTCTCACCTCTGTGCCTGCAAGATCATGGAGCAGATCCCTCTGGAAACTATGCTAAGGCACATGGGAAATAAGGATTTGATTGGTGACAGCCAACATGGCTTCACTAAGGGCAAATCATGCCTGACAAATTTGGTGGCTTTCTACAATGGGGTTACCCTTGGTGGTTAAGGGAAGAGCAAATGATGTCATTTACCTTGACTTGTGCAAAGCATTTGACATTGTCCCCTATGACGTCCTTGTCTCTAAATTGGAGAGACAAAGATTTGATGGATGCACCACTCGGTGAACAAGTAATTGGCTGGATGGTCACACTCAAAGAGTTGTAGTCAACGGCTCGATGTCCAAGTAGAGAGCAGTGACAAGTGGCGTTCCTCAGGGGTTGGTATTGGGACCAGCGCTGTTTAACAACTTTGTTGGCGACATGGACAGTGGGATTGAGTGCACCCTCAACAAGTTTCTCGATGGCACCAAGCTGTGTGGTGCAGTTGACATGCTGGAGGGAAGGGATGCCATCCAGAGGGACCTTGACACGCTCCAGAAATGGGCCTGTGTGAACCTCATGAAGTTCAACAAGACCAAGTGCAAGGTCCTCCACATGGGTCAGGGCAATCCTAAGCACAAATACAGGCTGGGTGGAGAATGGATTGAGAGCTGCCCTGAGGAGAAGGACTTGGGGGTGTTGGTTGACGAGAAGCTCAACATAGCCTGGCAATGTGCGCTTGCAGCCCAGAAAGCCAACTGTATCCTGGGCTGCATCAAAGGAAGTGTAACCAGCAGGTCGAGGGAGGTGATTCTCCCCCTCTACTCCACTCTTGTGAGACCCCACCTGGAGTACTGTGTTCAGCTCTGGGGGCCCCAACATGAGAAGGACATGGGCCTGTTTGAGTGAGTCCAGAGGAGAGCCACAAAGATGATCAGAGGGCTGGAGCACCTCTCCTATGAAGACAGGCTGAGAGACTTGGGGTTGTTCAGCCTGGAGAAGAGAAGGCTCTGGGGAGACCTTATAGCGGCCTTCCAGTACCTAAAGGGGGCCTACAAGAAAGCTGGAGAGGGACTTTTTACAAAGGCATGTAGTGATAGGACAAGGGGTAATGGCTTTAAAGTGAAAGAGGGTAGATTTACATTAGATGTAAGGAAGAAGTTCTTCACTGTGAGCATGGTGAGGCACTGGAATAGGTTGCCCAGAGAAGTTGTGGATGCCCCATACTGGAAGTGTTCCAAGGCCAGGTTGGATGGGGCTTTGAGCAACCTGGTCTAGTGGAAGGTGTCCCTGCCCATGGCAGGGAGGTTGGAACTAGATGATCTTTGAGGTCCCTTCCAACTCAAACCATTCTATGATTCTATGATACATAAATATGCTGGTATATCTGTGCTATTGCATGAGACATCTAGGACAGTACCAGAACATTCAAAAGGGAAGATGATTATTATAACCAGAAGAGGAATGATTCTCTCCTTCTTTAGGAATGATTCATATCATACCAATATTGTGAGCATGTTATCTCCATGCTTCGCAGTTCTGATATCTGTCTAACTCCTAAGGCAGGCTTTTCGTCTGTTCCTTCCACATGTAATTGACAGGGATGGCATGAGAGCACCTACCACTATTTCTGGTGCTGTCCACTGATTATCCTCTGCTGCCATGATGCGGTGGTTCTAATGTGATAACCATGTTTCTCCTACATGTGCCCTTAGTTGACTCAAGATCATCTGACCCTGCTTGTTTGTCTGGTTTGGCATTGGTATGGAGAGCACTGTTGAGTGTTACCTGTTTTGCACCTCACAATTTACTTGCGGAACAACAAGGGAGTCAGAGATACCTTGTCAAGACCCCTTCCACAACATACTATCCAAGGACACACACCAACCACTTATATCATATATCATATCCTGGGCCTGTGCTGTTAAGGAGACATCATATGTAAATGCTAAACATCACCCTTGCAGGTTCATGCTTCAGGTGCTGTGCCTGCCCAAGGACAAGGGATAGGAGAACAGACTTCAGTGCCACTGAGTTCAGACTAAAGGTGAAGTAGGACTGTTCACCAGCTCCCACAGTCAACTCACACTTCCTCTTCTTCATGACTCATCATATCCCAGTGCTCCAGCCTGTGTTCTCTTTACAGTATCTCCCACATATATGACATTTTCCTTTAAGGATGTGTTTTTCTAGGATGTAAAAGTTATGACAGTTTGATATTCTTACCCTGCCAGAACTACAGTGAAGGAGAAAAAGGACTGATAGAGCTATAGGCCCTCCTAGCATACACTGAGCCCCAAAACCAGATGCACACTACTAAGCACATAAATACTTTTCTGTTGCTGAGTGTGAAAACTGTTTACTGATAGCACCTCCAAGCAAAATATGTTGAGTATTGAGGGAAGTTATTCAGGTTATGAGTAAGCCCTGATATCTAGGGTATACCTAAGAGCACCCCAGGGACTGCCTGCTACATCATGAGACTAATAACCAAGAGAGAGTTTGAACAGGAAGGGCAGCTGCTCTTAGAGGACCCAGACCATGTTATTTGTAAATTGCAATTAAGAAAATATTTTCATAGAGGACCTGCTTGTTTCCTGGGGCCATCTGGATTCCCTCAGAACCTGCCGAGATTAAACACATTCCCTTTAGACAGTGGCTTGTGTCAGATTTCCTGAAGTAATTGACAGAGAACAGAAATACAGCTCTGGTTTGGCTGCTAAAAGCATCCTGGTTAAAGCACTCTTGTGAGGATGGGACTGGGGATCTGCCTTTTCAGGCATCTGCCCTGCTTAGCTGTGTGATGAGTCTAGGCACATTGGGGAAAAAGCATTAGCTAATGTACTTGTTGGGCTGGTGCCATGGCCATGGTCACCTGTAACCTGTGGTGGGTTGACCCTGGCTTGGACACCAGGTGCCCACCAAAGCCGCTCTATCACTCACCTCCTCAGCTGGACAGGGGAGAGGAAATATAACGAAAGGCTCATGAGTCAAGATAAGGACAGGGAGAGATTGCTCACCAATTACCAACACGGGCAAAACGGACTTGACTTGGGGAAAATTAATTTAATTTATTACAAATCAAATCAGAGTAGGATAATGAGAAATAAAACTAAATCTTAAAACACCTTCCCTTCCCTTCTTCCCAGGCTTAACTTTACTCCAGGTTTTCTCTACCCCCTGAGCAGCACAGGGGGAAGGGGAATGGGGGTTGGGGTCAGTTCCTCACCCCTTGTCTCTGCCGCTCCTTCCTCCTCAGGGGGAGGACTCCTCACTCGTCCCCTGCTCCAGCGTGGGGTCCCTCCCATGGGAGACAGTCCTCCACGAACTGCTGCAATGTGCGTCCTTCCCATGGGAGACATGTTCTTCATGAACTGCTCCAGCGTGGGTCCCTTCCACGGGCTGCAGTCCTTCAGGCACAGACTACTCCAGCGTGGGTCCCCCACGGGGTCACAAGTCCTGCCAGAAAACCTGCTCCAGCGTGGGATCCTCTCTCCATGGGGCCACAGGTCCTGCCAGGAGCCTGCTCCAGCGCGGGCTTCCCAGGGGGTCACAGCCTCCTTCGGGCATCCCCCTGCTCTAGCGCAGGGTCCTCCATGGGCTGCAGGTGGATATCTGCTCCACCGTGGACCTCCCTGGGCTGCAGGGGGACAGCCTGCCTCACCATGGTCTTCATCACGGGCTGCAGGGGAATCTCTGCTCCAGCGCCTGGAGCATCTCCTCCCCTCCTTCTTCAGTGATCTGGGGGTCTGCAGGGGTGTTCCTCTCACATGTTCTCACTCCTCTCTCCAGCTGCAGTTACTGTTGTGCAGGTTCTTTTTTCCCCTTCTTAAACCTGCTATCCCAGAGGCACTACCACCGTCGCTGATGGGCTTGGCCTTGGCAAGCAGCAGGTCTGTTTTGGAGCCAGCTGGTATTGGCTCTGTCGGACATAGGGGAAGCTTCTAGCAGGTTCTCACAAAAGCCACCCCTGCAGCCCCCCCAGCTACCAAAACTGTCACACAAACCCAATACAAGTGTCAATTGCCTTGCCATTTACCTCTGTCATGATATCCCTAGAGGCGGAAGCTAACGCAATTTTCCTTCTGTCTCTTTCCTTTTTCCTCATCTTCTGAGAGACAAGGTGTTACCATCCCTCAATTGATGACTTTTGAAACGCTTCATTTCTGGGGCAGGAGTATTTTACTTCCTCCTCACCCGCCTCAGGTTGGCATTGCTGACTTTCTTATAGGCCTCATTCAGATTTTTTAACCTTCATCTTGCACAGTTTTCTCGTCTTCCTATAATTCGTCAGGCAGCAACCTGTATCTGTAGGTGTAGATTTTGGGAAATGTTGCAAATATTCCAGTTGCATGCGATTTCTGTCTACAAAGATAAATACACAGGTGTCCTCTGGGGACCAGGTCTTTGCTAGAGTGGTGCCATCATATTAAAATGTGAAAGGCTATCAAAGTACAAATATGAAAGATCTTTGTTCTGTTAGTCTAATGGAAATTCTGAAGAGGGGCTGCATGAATGAGGGAAATTTGGCTCATGGTGCTGAACTGATTCACAGCTCTTCAGATAGAGAAGTTTCTGGGTGACACCTTGGCTGAATGAGGGAGTACCCTGGAGGGCACTTTGAGGGCTGGGTGCCTCAGAGATATTGTTCCCTGGTTGGAGAGAGCACTCTCTCTCATGCCACATTGACAGGCATTCCAAGGAAAATATGGTGTGGGCAACAAAAAATAAAACAAAGAAAGGTAGCTTATATCAGCTGGTGATCCTCATAGAAAGCTTTTTCTCTGTGACTGCTTTGCAGCTACTGTCAAGGTTGGCAGTAAGAGTTCCCCTGACAGCTACAGACCTGAAAAGCAAGACCAGCTCTGTCTAGGTTGCAGAAGCCTGATCGGGAGCCACATTATAAGAGTAAAAATAAAAATTGTTATCAGCTGGTTAAAGTGAATGTATGCCCCTGTCTTGACTCTTGATTTTCTTGTTCTTGATTCCAGATTGCTATCTGTTTAATCCTAGAGGACTTTTCATCTTGTCCTTGGGCTGATGCAGACATTGGTTTCTTTGGCCCTGACATTGTATCTGACTCAGACAACATCCTTTGCATTTTTCTCTCTTTAGGTCGTAACCCTTGCTGTGACTGAACAAACAGTACGTAGTGAGAGTAAAGGCCTTCTTACGACTTAGAAAATATTTTTCTATAGCAAAAGTCATATGGATACTGGGGTTCAAATCTTTCAGGGTCCAATGACCCTACAAAGCCACCTATTTCCCATGAGTCTTGTGGCTACCTCCCCACTCTGCTTAAAATGCATCCATCAATTAAATTTTCCCATATAACTTCAATTAAAAAAACCTAACAACCTGCTGAACACATCTGCACCCTGTATCTGGGTCTTTATAATTGAGTTGCACTGCACTTTGCAGATATATATTGGCAGACTATTATTTGCAAAATACATGATTTCCTGCCAGTGCATAGCTTCCTGTTTTACACTATTCAAAGTAAAATATATCAGTATAGATCCAGGGAGTTCCACAAATGCAGACCTGGTGAGATTCATGCAAGAAGTTTAATACAAAGAGGGAAAAAGCATACAAATTTTCTTACATTAATTTTTTGAAAGACTTAATAATGTGAAGTAGCTCTTTTTCTGCTGTTGATTTACTGAAGTTAGATTGTGGAAAGCAGTGAAAATAAAGTAGTTCTCTAAGCATTCTTCATATTTTGCTTTGGACTCATATTCCACACTAATATAACTTCCACAGGATCTACACCTCTTTGTGCATAACTTGCTTACTTAAACAATGAATCCTCCTTGAGTACAAGATTTGCGTAGCATTTTCATGGTCAATTGCTTTCGATTTTGTTAGAACAAAGATGTCTTAGTAGTGCAAAATGGTAGTACTCACTGAAAAATGCACTGCTTTTCCTTGTCATCATGCTTTTCCTAGACATTTTGTCTAGAGCTCAAGAGGAAAAAAAGCAGCTAAGTTGTGTTCCAGTTCATTCTCTCAGTTTCTTGTCTTTTTGAAAAAGATGAGGAATAAATAAATAAGGAAAGGGAATGGTGAAAGGTGGTGGTAAACTGGTGACAGGAAGCATTTGTAACACAGGGCCTATAATACTGTAGGAAATTCATCCTTAGCAGTACAGTGTCCCTCAGATATTCTGGATGGATTCAGCTGGGAATAGAGATTAGGAAAAAGTGAAGGAAGGATGCTTGCTCTCCAAGGTCTGTCTGGGAAAGTACTTTATTCTTGTGGCTAGGGTCTTTCTGGTAATGTGCTCCAAAGTGCTCTGGTTTCTATCAAACCTAGATCAAATCATTTTAGTGAGGCGGTGGGTTCACCACCCTGCCTGCATCATCCTGCATCACTTCTATGATGAATGCTATACGACATATTACAAAAACTGAAAAGCTTTAAAAAATGTTCATGAGGTAGCATGGGCCAAGATGAGTTGGCTGGAGCTAGAATAAAAATATTTCTTGCCAGAAGTATGTGATACAAAGGGGAGGAGTGTGAAACCCAGGAAGTCTTTTAATAACAAAGAGGGCAGCCATTCTAGACAAGCCATTGATTCTTCATTTGTTTTGCATTAAATCAAGACTACTTAGACTAGCATATTAAGAGAAAGAGACAGAAGTTTATCTACAATCAGAGTCAAGGTTGCTATAAAAGCAGGATTCTAAGAATCTGTATTTCAGCTGAGATACTCCAGTACTGTTAGCCAGATATCATGTTGTTAACAATAGGGTAGAATTTCTTTTATATATATATATACACACACGTTTTAGCACTTGTAGTCTCTTGTTTCTGACTTCTACTGCTACTTCCCACAGATGTTTACCTTAAACCTAAAGATATACATCTTTCATCTGTTTCCCTGTGAAGCCTGCCTAGCAGTGAAACATGTCAGCCAGGGACAAGGTGCCTTGTCCCACAAAGGCTTTGGATCAGTAAAAGATACATGTGCCTCAAAGGACATGCTTAGAGCAGGAACTTAGCAGAATGAGGCTGCCTTCCAAGCCCCAAAGGAGAGACTAAGATGAGGTATCAGACTACACCTGAGGCTGGAGGTAGCAAGCATAGGTCTATGAAGTATAGGTGCGATGTTACTTGCGCGAAGTCCAGATGTCTAGAAAGCCAAGTCCAGTGACTGCAAGCTGGTGTACTTACACCTTCCACTGGTTTTATATATTCAATCACATGATAGTCCATTGGTTATCAGCCTTTTATCATGTATCTGTCCTGCATTCTGTGATTAGTTAATGACTTCATTTAAACGCTGAAGCATTTAGCACTCAGAGCTAATAATTATTGACTTCCTCTGTTCGGTTTGTACACTAGGCCATATAACTTTGAATTCTGTGTTTGGATGTTTCTCAGCTAATACTTTCTTCTCTGTGAGACACATTTTCCCTGGCTGATATAAGTCGGATCCCAGTAGCGCTTGCTGAGTAGCCTGCTTAGTCACATATGCAACTAAGCAGTTTTACAGATTGTGTGGGTGCATCTCACCTAGTTATTAGTTATAGCACATTTAGATCATGGTGAAGACAGCTAGACTTCTTGCTTTTCAAACCTGCATAGTATTACCTCGTCTGCACACAGGATATAGGCACCCAAAGCTATTGAAATGTGATGGGATTAAGAAGCATGACTTTTTCAGACTCTTTTGAAAATCCAGGCCATAACTAAGTCATAAGCTGTGTATAACTGGGAGCATCACTTTCAGATGTAGCAACCTGAATTTTTTTGTCTGCACTGATATAAAAGTGGGCTTATCTTTCAAAGACACTGAGCTCTGATTAGCCACACACAGAATTTAATGAAAATCTTGATCTATTATTATAAATATTATTATTATTTGAGTGCTTTTATTCCACACTGCATTGTTCTAACCATCATATAAACACACACAAAAGATAGATCCCTCCCCAGACAGCTTATAATGTCAGTAGCTTTGCCTGTGGAAATCTTAAATATGTTACTTATGTGTAAAGTTTACAAAAGTAATTTTGCATATTGAAATGATTAACAATTTCTGTAGGGCTACAAGAAAAAGTTTTAATGCAATATCCAGGTCTCTCTGTGAAAGAAACCTGAACCAAAACAGATTTGTATGCAGAGTATTGGTAGGCCCATTGTTATAAATAATGCAAACTTCTTCAATATGAATATACTGTACATAGAAAGCTCATTTTCCTTGTGTGCTGCTCAGGCCAGTTATCACAAATGCATAAAATGTAAACATGATGTATTATAATTTGGTTAGGATGAACAGTGAGGATTTTATGTCGTATTAGGTTTTTTAATGCTATACTTTTATTGAAGTTGATTTAGCCAGCCTTCTATGATCCTCGTTGGGTGCCTGCAAGATTGAAAATGAGTGGATGTCCAGAGTAACAGCACAAGTGTTTATATTATGCAGATACCGTGTCGTGTTTCAGCCACAGATGGAACCAAATGATTAATTACATCACAAAAATTTCTCAGGCATCAAATTATTAGGCTGGATTGGCTTGATCTGTATTAGTTAGACCTGGAGCTAGATTTCAAAAGACCCCAATGTTTAGAGTAGTTTCAGTGCTGGCTTCATGTTCATATTAATTTCTTAAATCTCAGCTTTTGGCATCAGCCAGAATACACACCCATGCCCCGGTTTTGTGCAGGACTCTCTCCACACTACTGGAACATGGTTGTATTTTTGCTGTCTGCTAGAGTAATACCCTTATTCCCTGAATTTTAGGTCTGCCAAAGGGAGTCAAGAGGGGTTGTATGGCTACACCAAGTGCACTAATGCACAGTTAGGAGAAGGGAAGAGAATGCTTCACCTACTTTCTACTCAGTACAGGGAAGATTCCTGTCTTCTTGAGCACCCCTAAGCTTTGCACTGTCTCAAAAACTCATGCGTGCTTTACGGACTTGTTTAAGCCCTCTACTAACTTTTGGAATGGCTTTCTCATCCCATAATTAAAATAGCAGACTTTCTCCTTTACTTGCATCCCTGTTATACCTTCAGCTGAATGGGAGACGGATTTATAGATTTAGAGAGCCAGATCCTACTTCCAGGTGATGGCTTTTCCTGAAGACTTGGAGAATTGCAGATGCATACCAGCGAATGTATTTATATCATGTGAGTGATGTAAGAAAAGCACTGATGTAGGAAGCTTTATGTGACATAGGTTTAGTGTACACTCCAAAGGGCAAGGGAACATTTTGGTGACGTGCGGAAAACAGACTTCACAATCAGTAAGATTGTAAAGTAGGTACGTTCATTCAGCGCTGGGCAGCACGGGGGGGTAGTCCCACCAAAGTCGTGCACGCCTGACTCGGCAGTTCACTTCAAATTTATACAATCAAGTGTTACATATACATAGAGTTTCATAATACGCCTATACATACGCATGACCTATCCCCGCTTCATATTAAAATTAGCTCCAAGAAGTCATTTCCATAGTCTCCTCTCAACTGCACTTGTGCAGTGCCTCCTTATGGTGGTCGTCTGGTGGTTGCAGAGATGAAGATAGATGACTCCACTTCATCACCGCTAGTAACCTCTTCTCTTGCGCAGGCTCAGTGGTTTCTTGGCATTCACCCAAGCCGCAAGACCAGTCTTGGCTGGTTCTTGGAACCAGCTCCAGCTTCTTATCAGGAACCGTCTCTGCCTCTGTGGTGCGTTGACCCTGGCTGGATGCCAGGTGCCCACCAAAGCCGTTCTATCACTCCCCCTCCTCAGCTGGACAGGGGAGAGAAAATATAACAAAGAGCTTGTGGGTCGAGATAAGGACAGGATAGATCACTCACCAATTACCGTCACGGGCAAAACAGACTCAGCTTGGGGAAAATTAACTCAATTTATTACAAATCAACCAGAGCAGGGTAATGAGAAATAAACCCAAATCTCAGAACACCTTCCCTCCTCCCCCCCCTTCTTCCCGGGCACAACTTCACTCCCGGATTCTCTACCAGCCCCCCACCAGCACAGGGGGATAGGGAATGGGGTTTACGGTCAGTTCATCACACGTTATTTTCTGCCGCTTCATCCTCCTCAGGGGGAGGACTCATCACACTCTTCCCCTGCTCCAGCATGGGGTCCCACCCACAGGAGACAGTCCTCCACGAAGTGCTCCAGCGTGGGTCCTTTCCATGGGCTGCAGTCCCTCAGGCACAGACTGCTCCAGCGTGGGCCCCCCGCAGGGTCACAAGTCCTGCCAGAAAACCTGCTCCATGGGCTCCTCTCTCCACAGATCTGCAGGTCCTGCCAGGAGCCTGCTCCAGCGCGGGGTTCCCATGGGGTCACAGCCTCCTTCAGGAACCCACCTGCTCTGGCATAGGGTCCTCCCCGGGCTGCAGGTGGATATCTGCTCCCCCGTGGATCTCCCTGGGCTGCAGGGGGACAGCCTGCCTCACCATGGTCTTCACCACGGGCTGCAGGGGAATCTTGGCTCCGGTGCCTGGAGCACCTCCTCCCCCTCCTTCTGCACTGACCTTGGTGTCTGCAGGGTTGTTTCTCTTACATGTTCTCACTCCTCTCTCTGGCTGCCGTTTCCCATCTGTCCCAACTTTTTCCTTCTTTAAAATGTTATCACAGAGGCGTTACCACTATCGCTGATTGGCTCGGCCTTGGCCGGTGGCGGGTCCGTCTTAGAGCCGGCTGGTATGGGCTCTCTCGGACACAGGGGAAGCTTCCAGCAGCTCCTTACAGAAGCCACCCCTGTAACCCCCCCCGCTTCCAAAACCTTGCCACACAAAGCCAATACAGCCTCATTGGCTGGTTCTTGTGGCCAGTTCTTCTTATCAAGGACTGCCTCTGCCTCAGCTAATTTCAACAATGTAAGCGCTAAACATCATCTTTCATCCCCCTTTATTATATCTACTGAGATTCTTTTGGCTCCCTGTCTCATTGGTTTTGGACACCAGGTAAATGTCTTCAGTTTTGCTCTCACTTTTCATCTGTAAAACGTAAACTAAAGATCTTCTGTATTTCAGAGTAGTACTCTAAGAAGAAGAGCTTTAAGATATGCAAGCAGTATGCTGCAGTGGTCACACAGTTACAGCAGGAGATCGGTAATGGGAATGGGAAGTTCCCTATTACTGATGCAGAAGGAGGTAGCAGGTTTGCATGACCTGGAGAAGAATTTGTGCCTAAAATGAAGAAAAGATGCAAAAACTTCAACAGCTTTCAGATGATGCTCGCTAAATCTGCAGTTGGGCTTCTTTGATGTGATATGGACCATGTAGTGGTTGATTCCTGATGTGAAGGTGCAGAACACTCCTCTTGCTCTGTAGCATCTTCCTACTTTTATGCCTGGCAAAATAAGATCGCCTCATAGGATCTTAGGATGGAAACTTACAATCGTTTCCATCTTCCCTTTACTAGTAGGATTTCACCCTCTAACTAATTAATAGGTACTTTAACTTACGATATGCAGTCTGGACAGCATCCTCCTGCCCAGAAAAACTGTAAAGATTTGTACATATTATGATATTGCTAAGAGCTGTTCCATGTAATGTCACTTTCTGCATATCAGCTATCAAGGAAACTGAGGAATGAAGCTCAGATATTCTCTCGGATATTGTCACTGATGCTGCATGTCCTATCATATTTACCTTATGCCACCAGAGGTCCTATTTAAATCATTGTATATACTTAGAGAAAAAGATATTGATATGAGAAAGCTGATAAGAACCTAGCTCTTGGGAAAGAGGTATTAAAATAATCACAAGCTGCACGTTAATGGTTGAGCAGTATACATATATGTTTTTCTGTAGCTCTACCTCGATGTATTCACTAGAAGATAAACTGCTGTTAGCAGAAGAGCAGAATTTAATTGGTCTAACTGAGTAACACAGAATACCAAATCCTCTATGTACACTCTGCTGCAATTGAGACTACAGCTGCCATTGACTTGAACTGGGCCAGAATTTCAACTGTTATTCTTAATACTTCTCTTTTTTTAATGGATATAAATTGGTCACTTCTGACATCAGTTGGCACAGAGGGTCTTTCTTGGTTAAAATGTAAATTTTAGTGAGTGGAATAATAATAGAAATGAGACCTTTGTCTCTTGAAATTAAAGTGCTTGTAAAGCTGAAGCTGCCAGCTTTGTATATTACAGCCTGAGGAGATAATATACTGAATCATTCATTTCCTCTTCCTATTCTTTTTGCTTTCTTCAAAAGCACGTTCTGTTTCAAGTAATTTCAGTCCAATAATGAATGTAACACTGACTGACTCACCGTCATACAAGATCTGCTTTGGGATATACTTTATCAAGTTTTGTTTCTGTGCAGTCAGAATACTGAGAAAAATGGGAAAAAGTAACATAAGTGGTGAGCTTATGCTTCTTCTCAATGCTTTTAAAATATTGGGCCTTTGTTGAGAAGCCCACCTGTGTATGCGTAGATTACTCTAATGTTGTCTTCTATCCCTCACTACCTGAAGAAAGCAGCTTTCTAATACTAAGGCTTCACAAGAATAATTAGTTAGATTTATTGTTCAAATTATTTTTGCCATGATAGGGGGCTGTCTTGGCTCCAATACTATATTTTCATTAAGAAATTGCATAATGGAGAAGAAGGTATCCTTGTTAAATTTTTCAGATGGCATTATGCTGTTGGTATGTTACAGGACAGGCTTGCAAATGAAAATGGTACTGGCAAACTTGGACATAGTACTGAAAAATGGATCTTGTTGAATAAATGCAAAGTGCTGCACATAGGAAAAATTTTTTGCACAAAACCAGATGTATACTGACTGGGAAGAAGTGCTTCTTGGTAGCAGAGCTGCATAAAATGAAAAAGGATTGTGGGCTTAAGGTGCATTTTCATATTATTTCATGTTCTGAAAAAGAAGTGCAAAGTGAAATACAGCTTAGAAAAAATGTGACATAATTATTTGACTCTACTCAAGCCTATTAAACATTAGATGAGAGACTTTGTCCAGTTTGAACACTGAAGTTCAAACAAGAGTTGGGCCAACTGAGCACATTACAGGAGGGATCAGAAGGCTGCAGACATGACCAAGGAAGAAAGAAAGGATGAATAGTGGGTTTTGTCTTAAGGTGCTGTATTGGTTTGTGTGGCAAGGTTTTGGTAGTGGGGGGGTATGGGGGTGGCTTCTGTAAGAAGGTGCTAGAAGCTTCCCCTATGTCCGACAGAGCCAATGCCAGCTGGCTACAAGACGGACCCACCGCTGGCCAAGGCCTAGTCCATCAGCGACAGTGGTAGCGCCTTTGCGCTAACATATTTAAGAAGGAAAAAAGAACCTGTACAACAGAAACGGCAGCCGGAGACAGGAGTGAGAACATGTGAGAGGAACAGCCCTGCAGACCCCCAGGTCAGTGCAGAAGGAGGGGAGGAGATGCTCCAGGCACCGGAGCAGAGATTCCCCTGCAGCCCGTGGGGAAGACCATGGTGAGGCAGGCTGTCCCCCTGCAGCCCAGGGAGGTCCACGGGTGAGCAGACGTCCACCTGCAGCCCATGGAGGACCCCATGCCGGAGCAGGGGGACGCCCAAAGGAGGCTGTGACCCCATGGAAAGCCCACACTGGAGCAGGCTCCTGGCAGGACCTGTGGCCCCGTGGAGAGAGGAGCCCACGCTGGAGCAGGTTTTCTGGCAGGACTTGTGACCCTGCGGGGGACCCATGCTGGAGCAGTCTGTGCCTGAAGGACTGCAGCCCATGGAAGGGACCCACGCTGGAGCAGTTCATGAAGGACTGTCTCCCGTGGGAAGGACCCCACGCTGGAGCAGGGGACGAGTGAGGAGTCCTCCCCCTGAGGAGGAAGGAGCAGCAGAGACAAGGTGTGATGAACTGACCCCAACCCCCATTCCCTGTCCCCCTGCGCTGCTGTGGGGAGGAGGGAGAGAAAACCTGGAGTGAAGCTGAGCCCAGGAAGAAGGGAGGGGTGGGGGGAAGGTGTTTTAAGATTTAGTTTTATTTCTCATTATCCTACTCTGATTTGATTTGTAATAAATTGAGTTAATTTTCCCCAAGCTGAGTCTGTTTTACCTGTGACGGTAATTGGTGAGTGATCTCTCCCTGTCCTTATCTCGACCCACGAGCCTTTCGTTATATTTTCTCTCCCTGTCCAGCTGAGGAGGTGAGTGATAGAGTGGCTTTGGTGGGCAGCTGGTGCCCAGTCAGGGTCAACCCACCACAGATATGCAGAGAGTGAAGACCCTAGTAACAGTTTTCAAACGCATAGAGAAATGCTTAAGAGAGTTGTCTGCATGTAGAGTCTAGGGAAATATACTGGACTTAAATTTCAGGAAGGACAATTCAAATTAGAAAGTAAGACTTCCCAGTAGTAGGGAGAAGCAATGAACAGATTACTCTGTGGCATTTCCAGCATAGTCAGTAGAACAATTTACAAATGTTGTCAGTTGGGAATGTCCTAGTCCTAACTGATCCTGTCTAGGAAAAGGAGAGGGATTACATGATCCATTCAGATCCCTTCTAGTCCCATTAATCTAAGACTTTAGGTTCAGCTATCGACAATAAACTGTGAATGATCTTATTTTATTAAATGCAGCTTTAAAATTTTCTGTTTACAATACAAATCTGTTCAGACAACTATGACTCTATGAATGATTTTAACATGAAAATTTCTTGGATTAGATTTTTCCATTATAGAAATACAGTTTCATAAACGGTAAACACTCAATAATGCTAAATGAAGGTTATGGTAGCAGATCTCTAATTTGCTTGAAACATTAGTACTCCAAATTTTGTGATGCCTCTGAAACTGAAAGATTGCTGTTGAAAATTCTTATAAGCTCAGCAGACTTTTTTAAGTAACTGTGACTTGTTTCTCTAATGGGCCCAGTGCTTGAGCAAAAATGGGCTTTAGACTGAGAAGTAAATGTTTTTTTGAAGCTTAACAGTTATTTTATTGAAACTGCCAATAAAAGAAAGTAGTTGATACAGAATTATGTGAAATGACATAGTGAAGGGCTTTCTGTGAAATTTTTACAAACTGAAAATAGTGTATTTTAGTCAGTTGAACCTGATCAGAAATTGAATTTCAGCTTATTTGGCACATAAAACCTACATCTTGACCTTGCAGGGGAGATTAAATCTCAGTCTCTTAAAAGAAGTGTTTGCTGAATTATAGAGAAAAGTATGTAAACTCAGTTAATAAATCTTTCCCATAGGAATAGGTTAAAAAAACCTAGGAGTGTACCAAAGAGATCCCATGAATGTTACATTGATCTGAATTGACTATGGATCTTTTAAGACAAAAAACCGATAACGCTAATTTTTAAACAAATACACGAATGAAATAATATCATTCCGAATTAAAACACACAGAGGTTTATGATGGAATTTGTTTTGTTTTAGAAATTCAGCAGCTTCCTTTGCATATTATGCTTAAACCTTTGCTTGGGGAAGAACCTGGCATACAGCTGTGCCTATGCAGGACAGTTATTAATTATGGGAGAACTATGAAAAGCAATAATATAAAGCATATTGTAATACTTTGCTTTTTGTTTTCAACATCATTTTGTAGAAGAAGCAGTGGAATTCTTAACTTTTGTTAAATCTCTAGGAGGTTTCCACAATGTGAAATGTGAAGAACGAATTCATGTCGTTATGGGAGTTGTGGTAGTACAGATCTCAACATAAAGCCTGGATTACCTATACAGGGGAATACTGGGTAGAGGTATAGAGTTTACACTAGATTTGGCCATCTAGTTTAGGCATAGTCTAGGCATGCCTGTGAAGGGAGGCCAGACTTCCAGAACAAAATGTACCACAATGTTTTACATCTTAAAACAACAGGGGAGAGCTCATGCAGATTATGAAGAAAAATTCATTGGTGAAGTCAGTTTAATTGGGAGTTTTCTTATAGGTGGATAAGGGCCAGTTTATTGTATACTCTACCGATGTACAAGATGTAATGCAGTTTAGTAGGCATTCTGTGCTTGGCCAAGCTAAGGAAAGAGCAATACTGGAAGTCGAGATTCATTTGCACGTGTATACTGAATCAGAGATTTCCAGTGTTATCGCTATGTTTTGAGAACAACAGATGTGCTTTAGTGCCATAATTGTTAAATGGACTTACATTGTTCTTAGAAGCTAGGTGGAACTGATGAAGAATACAGAGAAAACAAAATTGTGACTTTCAAATTAAATTCTTATATAATAATCCATATATTCTGACTTTAATAAATGCCGAATACATGTAAAACTCCAGCAGAGGTTGATTAGGGTGTGAGGGTCTACATATGTTTTGCGCTACTGGATCTGCACAGAGTAGATGACTATGGTTTTTAGAGCAAGGGAAGTATACAGGAGAACATAGTTCAGTTATCACAGGTAACAGCATAAACTGGGAATGATACTTGCACTGATTTGGAAGAAAGCTTGACAGGCTGTGGATTAAAACTTTCCCTTGGATTTAAAAAAAGTGAATGCTATTGTTTGACTTGTGAGCATTTTTGTTCATTTCAGAGCATGATTGCATGCAAAAATGTGTCCCTTTTTGATTCATACTTGTCACATGATTTGTTCTTATAAAAACATTTCCAATTTACATGCACAACTGATGTGAAATAGCAGCAATGAGCAGATTTAGAAAGCAATCTCTGAAAATTCAGCCAACCAGATTTGCCCTGGAGTGTTATTGAGAGCAATATGAGAACCCCGTGAAAAGTTAACAGCCTTATAAAATATAGTGGACTTTACCTTATTCCATATTTATGAGCTATAGTGTCAATACAGCGTTGTTATGAAGTTGAAATGGTACAAACATTCTTAGGGTTTGACCCTGCCAACAGTGACTTAATATTGTACTAGTAATTTTAATCATGTACTTGTGTATGTGCAGGATTGGATCTTTAATCCTTATTTTATGTTCTTGTTAGTACTAGGTAAAAGCAAAGACGCACGTGAAGGGAAGAAATTTAGCAGGTATGTTAGTCCAAAGGTGTACTGCCTTGGAAAGTTTGAGGAAAATTGGTTCAGCTATTTTTGAGTTAGCCAAGTGTTTTTCAGCTGTTAAGAAAATTGTTTCAGCTATTTCATGCTTGGGTAACTCAGTCTTGTTTAAAAACATCAGACCCCATGTGCATGTAGTCTTGAAATGGAAATGTGTATTCTGCTTCGTGAGAAGGAAGTTACCTTTGAAATATTAGAGGTAATAATCATAAAACATTCAGGAAGAGGGTATTATTCCCTCCTATCTTCCTCTGGAAGAGGACTGCAGCATCATTTGCTCCCTCCCAGCTTTGCCTATCTGAAGTTTGCCTACAGCTTCAGAGGAGTCTGCCAATATTTCTTGTGAGTAAATGCAGACCAGTGGAGGATGGATTTCAAAGGTGGGGCTGAACTTTTTTTATTTGGCCTGATTTAATATGCTATGAAAAGTAAGTGTTGCTGGACCTGATCTATTTATGAAGTTAAGAGCTGCACCTGATATTGCAGTGTATGTGGAACTACATTGTCTTTTGGACATTAAGTCAGTTCTTAAAGGCCTCAAACAGGCCTCAAATCTTCAATACGGATTGAAGAACCACAATGCCCTATAGTTCAGAAGAGAAAGCTTTTTTTTTTACAATGTCAGTTTCTTGCTGGAAGGGCTTTCTCTTAATTAAAGATAATTTTTTTTTTTTTTTTTTTTGTGCTTGGATACTTCTTCTGGGATGTTCACTCTATATGTCAATTTTTTTTCTTACCATTTTTCTATACATTTATACAGTAAGTATTTTTTAGTGATAGTGTATTTGAGAGTATATTTTCTAATTTATACGTTTTTATTGGCAGCTACTACCTTGCAAAACAATTATGTTATGGGCTGAAAATATGCATGCTGTGCTAAGCCAGAGGTTACTTTGCTCAGAACGTATGCAGGAGGTTTGATAGCATTCTTTTGCTTTCCTGGGCTGTGCATGCAAATGAATTTAGGTATTCTAGTGGTGGAACTATTTACTGAAATCCTCTTCTTAGAAAGGAAGTTAAAGAGAAACAATACATTTATGCAAGGAGAAGGTCAGTTTTAATCCTTGCTACTCAAGAAATACTTTATCATAGAAGTGTCTCCACACAGAAAAGAAAGGTAAGAAGAGGCCAAATCTATTTCTTATTTTCCCCTATTGCTCACCCAGCCTCCAGGTATTTAATTTCATGGAATTTCTTGAGCCCAATATGATTTGCCTATTTAGAAACTCTTAGTGGAGCCTTCCCTTGAACCCATAAACATACAACTAACAGATTTGGGGGAATTTCAGAAATATCACCTGCTTTGGGAATAACCATGTCTATTTGTTAGCTTTGAACATGCTTCCAGCTGGTTTCATTGGATGATTCCCAGCTTGTCAAATGGCAGTTTCTTACTGGTAGATAGGTAGTCTGTTCCAATCTACCCTCCCAGGACTAATCATGATTTTGTAAACATATAAGAAGAAATGACTATTCTTCAAAACTACATTGTGAGTTAAAAATTGGTAAATAAATTGTCTTCACAAAATAATAGAACTTTTTATAACTATAGATGCACAGACTTAGTAGTTTGTATTTTGTGCATATGGTGGGTGATACTGTAATGCTATACTCTGCTAAATGTGTCTGGGCAAAGGAGAAGTGCTGTAGTAACTGTAGGAGGTGAAACTTTAATCTTTCAGTTTTGTACACATAAACCCTGATTTAGGGCCAGCTGTACAAGTTACAATCAAATTAATAAAGGACTTACTTGTACCATGTATAACTTCAGTAAAACTTCATATATGAATAAGTGCCTTCCACCTTGGGTACGGTTTTCTCGATATTGCACCGGCCATGCTGTTAATCTAATACAATTCTTTTCCGGCATCCCACACTTCCCAATAGGATATGGAACAAAACCAAGGTTTTGGAAACTTGGGGTAGATATTTGTATCATCTTTGGTGGCACTACATACCCTCTGTCTCAAGCATCCAATTTATGTGACCAGTGTCTTTGAGTTTTTGTTCAATAGAGAGGGATTTGCTCCCTTTCCAGAGGGTGTGTTGCATAAGCAGCCAAAGTACATGCTCTAGAATATTACGCTAAGAAGCATATCTTTTCAGTTGACTATTTTGGGAGGCAAGAGTAGCTATCCACACAAAAAATAAGTGGTGTGAAAACCTGCTGTTATTTAGTGAAAATCTTGAGGAGTATGGCAGAAGTATGGCTTGGAGGCCCTGTAGCCTCCTGTCCTGAACAAAAGATAGGTCTACAACCAACACCAGGAGGACATGCCCATGGTTTCACGGATTAGCAGCACCTCTTGAATCCTCACACTCGATTCAGGGAACTGGCCTTTCACTTGCTCAGAAGAGATGAAACTTTTCGTGTGGGCTGCCCAAGGGAGGACAAATTTGACTCCCCTGTACAGAGAACGAATGAAGGGTGATGTAAGTATATATCTGAACAGGTCGTTCTCATTCTGCTGCACAGGAAGACATCTGCCTTTTTCCTTTTTCTTCTGAATGTCTCAAACTGAGCTACTTTACTCATTCTGGAGAATATGAGAGTCCTTGAGTAGCCTTGTAATTTAAATGGGAGTAATCATGAAGGAAGATACTAATCAGTGGGAGTAAAAGGTATCAGACTGGCCTTAATCAGCATGGTGAAAACTGGGAAAAGAAAAATAACAACAAAAAATTCAGCCTGAGATTAAACAATGTATAGCTTGTTACAGAATTTTTAAACCAGCTGTATGCACTCTCTAGTCAGAAACCTATAAAACTGTACTCTCCTTGAGGTTTTTTTTTGTTTGTTTGTTTGGGTTTGGGTTTTGTTTTGGTTTTGGTTTTTTTTTTCCCTCTCCACAGTGTAGTCCACATAGAGCCAATCTGCGGTTATGGACAGCTGAGAAAATTTAGTGCAATTTCAGCTTCAATGCTCAAATTGTTTTTCTATAGGCCAAGTAGTTTAAAACAGCTTTACCTTTGGTCCCAGGTGTTGCTGAGGCAGCAAAGTCTCTGTGAGCCCCCACAAATCAGCAGGGAAAACTGCTGAAGCAAGAAAAATCTTTAATTGTGCAACCAAAAATACTAACAAAAAAATCAGACAAGCAGCATTTTTTCCCAATTAAATGTTTCTGTGTTCCCATCAAGGAACGCATGTGAGTGTTTTTGAGATTTTTCAGTGGTACCTGGCTCTTAGGATGGTTATCTTAGACCCATGTTGTGGTGAATCATTACCTGCCTATTGGAAATAACATCGTGGGGAATCTGGCACAGAGCGTGAAATTCCATATGAAAGACATTTTAAATGTCGATTAAATACTTCAAATTTGTGTGACCACTGAACAGGGCAGTAAACCAAGACCATTTTCTGGCACAAGAGTATCCAGATCATAACCTCTCATCGCAAATTGTAATTGCCATCAGCGAAGAGGCCTGAAACGAGTAAAAGAACTGAATGATGGCGACAATTTAATAAAGCGTCCATACAGGGTGGAGTCTGGGAGCAAAGGTGAGACAGAGAGAAGGATATCTCACAAGCACTGTCTCTTCATTGCTCATTTTAGAAAGAATGAGGAAAGTCCAGTTTCTTTGACTTTTAATCTAGCAGTTTATATGAACAATGAATTCACTTCTCTCATCTCCAAGAAAATTTACAGGAAAATCTAAGCAAAGTTGTCTTTTCTTATCATATCCCACAGTCTTTTCCCCAAATGCTTGATACTGTCATGAGGTAAAGCAGTACCACGTCTGCTATCTTTACTTTCCCCAGGGCAGTAAGAATCCAGCCCAAGCTGGCAGCAGAAATGGGAGTGATTTCAACATTGGCCAGCACTGCTGGTCCAGTTCTACAAGATAGCACTTTTGGACCTTCATTTTACGATAACTATCAGCAGGATATCATGCTGGAGATGGTCACCTGCACCAGGGACTCTAGGGTCAGGACTGGAGACAAGGAACTGGCTAGAAATCCATTCCTTGGTCTTAAAATAACTTGTGTCTTAACCATGCATCAGGAAAAGAAACAAACACCCTACTTCCTCCTCCTTCCCCTCCACCCCTCAATTCTTCTGCCCAAGTAGAGGCACATGAGAAAATGCTGTAACTAGCTTCACCTTTCCTGGCTTTCTTGGGATCATTCTTAATTTCTATAGGAGGTAGTAATGTACAGGTTTGAAGGTCCTAATGACGATTCCGCCAGTGAGCAGACCTTCAAGAAGATGTAACCCTGGTGTGTAAATGTTACCTGCTAAACCTGTTTCAGACAAAATATAGCAATATAATAAGCAGCAGGGGAAGAAAACTAATTGTAGTAAGGTCATATAGATGAATTAATGCACTCCCTGATGGCATAGAAACTCTTGAAAGTCTACTAAAAGAAAATTAATTAATAGAGTATTTAATTTATTGAAAGTATTTTTGAATAAGAGTATGTTTCTGAAGGTGGTGAAAGTGCTTTTAAAATACTTTGATATATTGATTGGTAGAGTTAATTTGTCACCTGCACACTGTTATTTAATGTTGCTGGCTGTCTCAGTTAATGTGTTTCCTGAATATGAATATTTAATGGTCTTGTATAGCGATCATTATGTTATTTTAAGCTTAATAAATTGTTCAGACCCCTCAAGCCTTTCATAGAGGTGTTTTTGTTATGTAAATATAACAAAAATAAACTACTGTCCAGCTGCTACTCAACCTTGGTATCACTGTAAGTGGATTTCTGGTATGCATTTGAGAAGAAATGGATAATTTTTCAGAGAGCAAGATTGCTTCTGGGCAGCCAGAAAGGGAGGTGCATCAGCATCAGACAGAGTGGAAAAAGAGAAAGGAACTATTTGGTGAGGGGGTGACACCAAGTGTCAGCTGTTCCAAGAGGATTTTGTAGTTAAATCAGCTGGCTCACTTTCTGTATATGAGAATAGGGGAGGTTTTTAAAGGTAAAATGAAGTGTTGGTATATAGTCAAATAGTTATAAATGAGCCATGAATACATTTGGGTTGGAAATTAGAGAACATGTTTTTACCATCTGAAGAGTGGATGAAGAGTTTTGAGGGGTTTCAAGGTAGATCTTGCTCAGTTTGTTGTCTTGGACAGCAAAAGACCAAACTTGATGATCCTGGTTATCCTTTCAGTTCCATCTTGTGTTTGAAAGATTCACATGTGAAATACTTATATGTGGTTTCACACAAACCTCAAACAGTGTTAAAAAAATTAAGAGAGCACATGAGATCTACAAAGAGATTAAATTTTGCACCCCTTCTACCAAAATAAAGCACAGAAGATGGGATTAAACTCCCACAGTTTTAGATGTCATGTGTCTAGATGTTCACATCTAACTGTTGTGGAGGAAAAGATTTAGATCACTTAAAGAATCACCATCAAAGATATCAGCAAAAGTGATTTTTTAATGTGACTTTGTAGAAGTGCAACTTAACAAAGTTCGATGGCAAGGTTCACTCTATTACTTACTGCGTGTGAGAAACATAAAAAGGAAAATCGAGTTAGGATTGATTTAGAATGATTTACGCAGAGACTGGAGATGAAAAGGGTAAGGCAGACCCTGCCACTGAGTCACGAGGTTCAGAATGGGCCCCCCTGCTTTCTAAACTCCTGACGGAGCTTAGGTGTGGCTAGATGCAATCTTAGTCTCAGACTTGGTCAAAGGTTTATGTCTAGTGGAATCATTACAAGGGTAAGGAATACCTCCCATTGAGTCATGAGGTTCAGAATGGACCCCCTTGCTTTCTAAACTCCATCTCAGAGAGGAATTTAGGTGTGGCTGGGTCCAAACTTAGTTTCAGACCTGGACAACGGTTTATGCCTAATAGAAGGGATACAAAGATTAAGGGAAATCTCCCATTAAATTACTATGCCAATTTGTCAGGGAATGAGTGATTATGGATCCTATATGACTTTGAGGTAGCAGCAATTTAAGATTTATTAACACTATTACAGTAAATCACAATATTAGATTATATGATTTTTAACAATACTTAATCATCAGCCAATTATCAGAATGATTTAATAAAGTTTGCTATCATCAGCGCTACAATGTTTCCTAAATCAAATCGCACACAAACACACACAGATACAGAGGTTAACCTATAATAAAGATTTTTCTCCCTTGGCTATTATAGTAAATTATTGGTACCAAATGATCTTTAAAACCTTGCAAAAGCTAATTGTAGTACATTACTCACTATTCTTCTTCATCAGCATTTGTCAGCAGATGATCTTTGACCCCTTCTTCTTTGTCAGCATCTATCGGCAGGCGATCTTGGAAATTCTCACGAAATATACTCTTTGAAATCCTCACAACATCTACCACTTAAAGTCCTCATGAAATCTACCCTAAGATGGTTCCCAACTCAGGGGGAGATGATACTGGATCACAGCCTGCTGCGATCCTGGAGAGCTCAAAGGGTCTCACTTAGGATCACTATTTATAGTATCGTGAGATGATTGACTTTGGTCAGTGTATTTCCATTCTGGCCATGATTTTTGTTATGTAATTCTGGCACCCTCCAAGGTGGGCCATGATCCAAGCAGCAGGAGTTTCAGGTACGGTTCCAGGCAACAGGAGTTTCAGGTATGGTTATGGAGTGCCTAATCAGCCTAACTCACTGTACCATAGCCGGGATAAGAAGGTACCAGATTGTCCCAACTCACTGCACAAGAACACAATGTTGCCTGGTTCTGACATCGCAATGTGGCCCAAGGGGGGCTGCACCCCCACAGTAGCTAGTGTCCCAGTGATCCCTGAACAGTCACTGGTGAGAAATAGGCAATTTCAGGGTCTCATTTATCTAACGTATTTTAGATATACACTTTAGGAAGACAGTAATCATGTCCCAGAAATGGCTATTTTTCTCCATTTGCCATAAAAGTAGCCTTGGAAAACTCTGAAAGTTTTCGTTTTGTAGAAGCCTAAAGTGTGATCAGACAGAACTTACCCAGAATAATTTTGCCAATAAGATTTGGTTCTATATTCTAGTGTTATGATGGATTTTTCTTATTTCAATTCATTAAACAAGTATTGATAAATATTAAATTAAGAATTTAGCATAACTGAAGAAAAAATGATATTTAAGAGGGCCATTGTACTTATTCAGACTAAAGCTGTGACTTAGATCTCTTATCAGAATAGTTTCTTGCCTTTTCAGATGCTTTATCTCATTGCAAGAGAAAAAAAAATCTTTTGGGTTCTATATATTTAAAAAAAAGACATATATCAAGAAAGCAGTGAATGCTTCTTTAAAGTTCATAGAAAAATTCTATTGCAGAGTGGTAAATACCCTGCAACACAGAAAAAAACACATCAACCCACGTCTTCCTATCAAAGGTTCATCTTTGCAAGCTAGGCTGATGATTGAACAGGTGGTGATGTGATAATGGATCAGATGGGTCAACAAGATGAGGATTTACATGAAAAGCAAAAGTATGAAGAATTGGAGGTCAAAATTGCTTCTTATATGAGTCTGGTAGAAAATCACTTGAGCAATGATCATTCATCTATCAAGCATTTAGCAGCCACTCAGCTCAATGGAAAAATCTAAACTGATTGTATGTCAGGTGGAAAGGGTATAAATGAAGACAGAACAGAAATATCTGGGTATTTCAAAATTGTGAATAGAAACCCTCCTAAAAAAATAATATAGACTTAAAAACCACCTTCAGTTGCCAAGAAAATCTTTCAACATGCTGATGTCTTCAGGATGTTGCAGGGACAGACAAAATAGCTCCTTAAATTCTTAATTTATAAAGAGATTCACTATAGGGATGGAACTTATTCCATGTTGAATCAAAAGATCAATTCCTCTGGTTCCAGATGGTAGATGCTGTTATAGGTTCTTCCTTATTTGTCTTGGTATCTGTATTGATTACATTTTCTATTCTATACATGCTCGATAGACTATACACTGCTGTGAAAAGCAGAAATCACCCTTTGTGATTTCCTTAGTATTTGCTGACATTCTGCTATTACAGCATAATACTGTAAGACATTTGCATTCCTTGGGGGATCGGTTGAATTCTCCTGGTTCTCAGGAAGTACTGGAAATGGATTATTTAGATTTCAGACATGTATTCCTTGGGGGAGCATTGAAGATGTCTGCTTCTCAGCAGCTTTTCTGACACATTGAAGGGGACCAGTACGGAAAAAAGCACCCAAGCTTTGGGGACTGCTGCTTGAAATAGCAGCAGCAGTAGCTTATGGGATTGGCTTCCTATCATAGTGCTCATTTTGGAAAGACTCTTGACATCCAGGCCAATGTGGGGAGCAGATCAGCTGAGAAGCGTTTGGTACCGCCTTCTGCATTTCATACACAGAAGCTGCTGTCTGTTAAACATTAGCGCAGGACTGTGAAAGAGGTAGCAGAGAGAAATGTTACACCAGTCTAGACAGGTTTTATGTCAGTGAAGATGGTGAAACATATGGGTTTTGATATGGCATTTTGTTTAATTTAGATAGTCATCTTCAGACTCACTAGCACAGTTGTCTTTTTATGGAGTCCCTGTGAGAAAAGCAACATTTTTCATTTTCACCTTGTATTGGCTTTGTGTGGCAAGGTTTTGGTAGCGAGGGGGGGGGGGTTACAGGGGTGGCTTCTGTAAGAAGCTGCTGGAAGCTTCCCCTGTGTCCGAGAGAGCCCATACCAGCCGGCTCTAAGACGGACCCGCCACCGGCCAAGGCCGAGCCAATCAGCGATAGTGGTAACGCCTCTGTGATAACATTTTTAAGAAGGAAAAAAGTTGTTGGGACAGAAACGGTGGCCGGAGAGAGGAGTGAGAACATGTGAGAGCACCAGCCCTGCAGACCCCCAGGTCAGTGCAGAAGGAGGGGGAGGAGATGGTCCAGGCGCCGGAGCAGAGATTCCCCTGCAGCCCATGGGGAAGACCACGGTGAGATGGCAGGCTGTCCCCCTGCAGCCCAGGGAGGTCCACGGTGGAGCAGATATCCACCTGCAGCCCATGGAGGACCCCACGCCGGAGCAGGGGGATGCCCAAAGGAGGCTGTGACCCCGTGGGAACCCCGCGCTGGAGCAGGCTCCTGGCAGGACCTGTGGATCTGTGGAGAGAGGAGCCCACGGAGCAGGTTTTCTGGCAGGACTTGTGACCCCGTGGGGGACCCATGCTGGAGCAGTTCGTGAAGAACTGCAGCACACTGGAGAAGTTCGTGGAGGACTGTCTCCCATGGGAGGGACCCCACACTGGAGCAGGGGAAGAGTGTGATGAGTCCTCCCCCTGAGAAGGATGAAGCAGCAGAAAATAACGTGTGATGAACTGACCGTAAACCCCATTCCCCGTCCCCCTGCGCCGCTGGGGGGGTTGGTAGAGAATCCGGGAGTGAAGTTGTGCCCGGGAAGAAGGGAGGGGTGGAGGGAAGGTGTTCTGAGATTTGGTTTTATTTCTCATTACCCTGCTCTGGTTGATTTGTAATAAATTGAGTTAATTTTCCCCAAGCTGAGTCTGTTTTGCCTGTGATGGTAATTGGTGAGTGATCTCTCCTGTTCTTATCTCAACCCACAAGCTCTTTGTTATATTTTCTCTCCCCTGTCCAGCTGAGGAGGGGGAGTGATAGAACGGCTTTGGTGGGCACCCAGCGTCCAGCCAGGGTCAACCCACCACACACCTGGATCATTTTCCCATATACCACTGTTCATACCCCACACTTCTGACTCATAACATCTATCTATCCCTCCACCTCCATGGTATGTTTTTGCTGTTCTATTAACCCTTCTTGGGCAGTTCCTATCTACTATCAGCCTTGTTTATGGTCTGTCCCTTGTTCTTGTTGACACAAGAACAGATTTCACATCCTCGTTCTTCTCTGACTCCTCACCCCTATGACTTCTGCCCACTGGCCTCTTCCCTCTGCATCTCTCACCTATCTCCCTCCCTTCCTTCAGGAATATTTGCTCCAGTGCAGCTAAAATCACAGCCTGTCACAACCACGTGTTGCAGAAACGCTAGGCTGACAGTGATATGTTTCAAAAGTCAATTTTCTTTAATGATATCAAAATGCAATGATCAAATTGAACAGGAATGTTATGTGATATTGAGATGTAACAGCCAGATTGAACAGGAATATTAGGCCATGAATGCTGCAACAAACACAACTTATTTACAGGTTCAGGATGTCAGTTGGGAACTATCACTACACGAACTGTAACCAGATGTAGGCTTAGAATGATGACTCAAGATGCGCACATCTCTCTCATGGGTAAGGCAAGGCACGCAACGCTGGGAAGTTTCCTTAGAGGGCGTCCCGATCTAAGGGGAGAGTCTCCAACTGCAGACCCGCTGCTCTGAGGAAGACTGGCTCAAAGGGGTCTTCTGGCAGGCTCCATTTATAGCCTAAGTCAGATCAGGGCTCATGGTCATCTGTGGTCGGGGGTCTAGAAACTTCTCTTAACCGAGGTGTCTCGTTGGATGAGGTATTTCCGGTGGGCTCAGGTCGCTGGGGTACCTGACTTGGGGCACTCTGTGGACGTGACTCCAGTCACCACGTGGGCTGGGCGGCTCGACCCCCAAGCCTCAGCTTCTGGTTTAACCCTTTCCTTTCAGCAGCTGAGAAGTTTCAGTCTTTGTCGGGGAGGATGTACCTGCCACACCACATCATGGTTTCCTCTCTCTGATCTTTGGACCTCATACAGATCTGGATCCCCTCAAAGAAAATGCATCAAAACCTGCTCTTTTGCATATGATTTTCCTTCTCTCAGGATTGCTGTCTTGACAAACTCTGTAGGAGTTTGGGATTTGCAGGTGCACAGAACTGGAAGTGATCGCCTATCATGGTAAGCTCTGTACCTTGCTATCATAGGGTACCATAGCAAATGACCACTTTACAAACTGATTGATTTTACAAGTAATTCAATTCTCATCAGAAAATATTAACAGAAATGAGTCGGAGGGGAGTACAATAAGGCTGTGACTGCAGAACAGTGTGGTCTCACATTTCTAAGTCTGGCATTTACATTTAGCATAACTACTTGAAGTGATGTTGAGTATCTGTTCAATAAATAATTAGATTTTTTTTCATAATAAATGCATTAGAATTATTTGTAAGGATCAGAGACCTGGTAAACAACTAGAGTTCCTTCACTGAAACCAGAATCTTCTTGTTCTTCCTTACACTTCAGAAATAATATTGAAAGAAACCATGAAAATCTGTAAGCTACATAAGGCAAGTACATTCTTTTTCTGGTTTTACAGCACTTTGCCCAGTGATGTCCTGGTGTGTGACAGCAACACTCATAATAAGCATTAATAATAATTAGCTGCTATTTTTATGGACAATGAGCTTACTTTTTGTGATCTGTTTTTAATGATGATTTAAAATTCTAACACTTGATAGTGTTGCCAACTCTGTGAAAAAATGATTTAACTCATATGAAGAAATCAGTTGATTAAATTTTTTTGGAAAAGTGCTGTCAAATATGTTCCAGGCATGGACCCTTTGAAATACAAGTGGCTTCTTAAGAGGAAATTCTGTTGCTAGGAGACCATATCCATAAAGTTTCAGGATAAAATATTTTTTATTTTAAATAAGAAATGTTGATTAATGAACATGCTTAACAGGCAAAGAACAAAGCTATCACAGCTATCTCTATTATATCAAAGACCAGTTGAAGCATTCAATGGATATTTTAAGAAGGAAGTATAAAGAGGAGGTCTTCAAAGGAAGTCTAGCAAAAGTTAGAGAACCAAGGAGTCCAGAGCATGCTGGTATAACAAAAATGCCCAAGTATCTGCAGGGGATATTAAATGTCACATTTGAAGTTTTAAACTTATCTCTGTCAGCAATGAAAATTAGATTTACCTTGGGAAAGAGAGAATCTCCCATCTGTATTTTCCAAACAGAAAGGTTTAAATGAAATGATCTCTTGAGATTTCTTGTGATCCTGCCCATCTGGAATTTTGCAGATTTCTGAAACTTCTGGTGCTGCTCATCAAAGAAGGGTAAATATTGGGCTAGAGGGTTTTTGGCTTCGATCCACTCTGGAAATTCCTAAGTGTGTCAGCAATAACTACCTATGTACAAACTTAGAAATTTTTAGAATACCCATAAATAATTCCAGTCTCATAAAGTATTAGTTGATGGTAACTGAGACTCCAGTATTGATCATCTTAGTTTCACTGAGTAGCACCTTAACCCACAAAGAGACTACTGAAGTCTAAGAAGGTTTCTTTTGGAAAAACAGCACAAGTACAGGCATTAAAATCTGGCCCCACTGGCTCAATATTTATCTAGTTGTTTAATCCCACAGGTCTTGATCCAGTTTACGACTGCTGAAAATTGACTCAAGAGCAGACTAATTAATAAGTTCATAATAGTATCAAAGAGCAAGAAATCTTTAAAATGGCTATTTCTGCAAGGAAATCAAATTGCTTTCTGAGAACTAGCAACATGAAACAAAATGCAGACCTCTTCAAAGGGAGTTACATCACTTTCAGCTGTAAAACTTTGTGACTGTGTTTTCTGTAGATGTCCACACAGGAAATCTTTAGAAAAGGATATTCTCAGCAGGTAGACTTTGGATTCTTGAGCTACTGAAAGCCCCTGGTTAGGTAGAGGACATCCCAGAACAGAGGCAGAGGAAGGGAAGACAGGTATTACTGGGAATACTATAGATATTGTCACCTGCACAAAGAGCAGGACATGGCAACTCAGCTAGGAACATCCTGAAACATCAGAAAGAAAAAGTTTCAACTATCGTACATGCTCAGTAGCTTTTATTGATAAGGTTTTCTTGGGAGGCATCTCACTGGCAATTCACATCCAGTCATCCTCTGTCAGCTGAGTCAGTCAGGGTACAAACTTGCAAATGAAGAAAGGCGACTGTGGAACCTGAGCATCTCCCTGACACAAGCTGAGATGTGCCTGCTGAGAGGGACAGTTCTTGGAAATGTTTTGCTGAAAGCTGAGGACATATCTCCTGTTAACTGCAGACCTATGCCATATTGCTTGCTTGCAGTTAGGATGGGAAAGACCAGAAATGTTACAATTCTCCTCAAACTTTGAGGGAGACAAGGGACACATGCTGCATATTACTGTCACCTTTATCTCAGAAAGGAATATGTGTATATTTCTGCTGAAGTATAGCATATGTGTTGTTTAGAAGGCTTGCATTTGAATATACACAATATCAGTGAGATGTGGAAGCCTGTTGTGGAGAGTAGATTTACTGTCTGATAGTGTTTTTTAATGTACAGATACTGTTTACTGTGTTTCAGACTGGTTACAAGATTTTAGGGATGCCTTAAATTTTTGTTTTACTGAAGCTAATATGTTCTTTTCTTAGAATTATTAACATGTCCTTATCAGAAATTTGCATGAACTAATCCTTTATAATACTTTGAAAATTCCTGAATATATGAAAGTCTGGCTTGTGATACTACAAAGAGTTAATCTCAAATGCCAGACTACAGAGAGTAAAACAGAATTTATGTATCTCTGAGTATATAATGCCTGCATTCTGTTATATTTGTATTTCAAAATCTTTGGGCTTTGGTTTCTGGAAACCAGTGAGAAAATTATGCTGTTCACCAAGCGAAAACAAAAAGGAGATGCAGGATTTTATCTTTGCTCTGTGAAAAAAAAAATGGTGCAAGAAGTATAATTCTTGCTCTGACAGAGAGGCCTTGGTGCTTTACACAAGAACAGGATCATGTTGATCCACAATAGATTTTTCAAAAAGGACAACTAGACATCCAAACCCTTATTAGCCCTGCATAAAAGAAGCTTAACAACTTCAACCAATTGTTTCCCACAAGGTGAAAAACACCCAGACAAGTTGGGAATGAGAGCTAAATCAGATTGCTGACTGATAAGGATTCTTCCCAAGGCTAATAACAAAGGCTTACCACAGACAAGCAGCAGATTAAGCATTTTAAGCCTCTATCGGCTAGCGCCAAGGAATCTGGCATGGTAATTCTGCAATCTGTAGCTGTTTGGGTAGCTATCAAAAATAGTGATGAAGAAAGCACACAGACCTGAAAGGTATTTGAGGTATTTTCTTCTGCATTGTGAGTAAGTGAGGTTTGGTCTCTGTAGAAGGGGTTGCTCAGGATGGAGAAGAAATCCACTGGTTAAAGTAGTAGAGAAGAACATGATGAGCATGAGAGGAGGAGGAGAAGCACAGCCTGAGAGCATTGCTTTGCCGAAGTAAGAATGGGGAGAGCTGTTTCCCCTCACAAGTGCTTGGCTGTACCATGTGTTTAGCTCCTGTTCGGGGGGTTAATGGGTCCCCACATAAACTACCTTTGAAAATGATCTGTGCTGAGTGTTCGAAAGCTAATCATTTACTTTATAGCTGTGTGTTACCTGCTGCATAGTGGCTGCATTGCTCTGGGCTCTGTCAGGCAGCTGTTTGTGTAGTAAAGCAGAATGCATACTATAAAAACCTGCTTTTTGCAAAATATTCTAAGGAAATGGAGTTTTCAATGGACTTATGTGATACATCTTCATTTTGGCTTCATTATTTAAAAGACATTTTGCATGACTTGTAGCTTCTATGTGATAGCACTTTTCAAATCCAGTTACACTGAGTAGAAATAATCTACAATGAAGGTGATATAAAAATGATTGATTGTGACTGGCTTCTCTTTTAAAAGAACCAAGTATTTTGATAGCCAATGAAAGAGGAAAAAAGGCAGTTATTGGCCCTGTACTTTTCTGCATGACCTCTGTCTGAAGACCATCACCTTCATTCTAATAGTCTGATTTGTGTTTCGAATAAATTATTCAATAATTTCAAGCAGAGAAAGCTCTCTGTCTCTTTTGGAGTGTGACTTCTTTTTTCCACCCAACTGAGTTGCAGCTAAATGCTTCACTGTGCTCTGAACCAACTTTGCAATTTACTTCTGAATCTCTAATGCTCTCACCACACGTAACGGCTTTCAGTGGCAACAGAGGTGGTCCTGCAACTCACACAGTCTTCTGCTTCCTTTTTCAACTCAGTGACAGATAAAAAAGAGGAGAGTAAAAAGTTATTCAGAGGTGAGAGAAGGGCAGTGTAGATTAAGAAATAAAATGCTCAGAAAGCAAATCCTACAGCCGCAGTTAATTGAATAGTTAAAATATCTCAGCTTCCATTTGTAAGTCCCAAAATACAGCCTTTTGTGATGGCTTTATTTTTTGCTTCCACGGACTTGTGCTAGGCTTGCAAGTCTGGCAAGCTGCTAGAAAGCTCTGAAAATAAGTGAGCTCTGCTCACCCTATGGATTTTTCTAAGATACCCCCAACTTGCAGTTTTATTCTGCATATAAACCTTGAGTGCAATGGGGCTGAAATTGGTGTCTTAGACCTTTCAGATTTTCCTCTGTCGAGGAACACAATAAAGAAGATACCTGTCTGCGCCAGTACCCGATTTGTCTCCTGTCTGTCACTTGTAAAGTAGCAATGGTGGAATAGTGCCTTTCTCTTGAGAAATTCTCTGGGCTCCTTCCCTGTGGGAAATAGCACAGTATTGTGATGCAGATTTTCTACCAGATCTCACAAATCCCTCACTGTGGGGATTTCTCTTTTCAGTCGTCTATCCTCCTGTCTGTAGAGCGCTCACATTCAATACAGAAAGCTTATCACTTCCTTTTTAGAACTATAAGAACCAACATCACAGACTGCAAAAACCCACCTGGTGAGCAAGATCTCATTTATTCAATTTTTGAATCTCACGGAGGACTGCTCTAGAGAGGAAGAGCCTCTGATAAGTTATTCGCTGTTTCCTTTAAAATATGCCTGCCTCTACCAAGTTTCAAGAGACTTCTGCTTCTATGCACCTGCAGATAGAGCATAATTATATTTGTTGTTAAATGGATAACTGTGATGTCCAATATTTAATTAGTACCACCTGTCTAACTGGATATGTGCATGACAGCAACTGTAAATTATGTCAGTGCCTTTCAGACATAAAGAGGGGAAAATCAGGCCTAGCTGTTAGGGAGACAGACAGATTCATGAGCTAACTCTAGATTGAAAGGTAGATTCACACTGACTGTTCAAATTAACTTCTGACCACAGCACATGAAAGTTGCCATCCATTGGATGCACTAAAGTTTCCCATCTATGACTTGTGCTTTGCACTAGGTTTCACCCTGACAGTGATTCTGCGAGGGTATATGCACAGATTTGGGTGTTCAGAACTGCTCCTGAATCCACATTTCAGACAGAGGCAAAAACTATCATTGAGATGTACATTGGGCTTGCGTTACACGAAGCCCTGAATCACTCTGCTGATGTGAATAGGGTCACACATGTCCAGGACGTATCTCATCGTACATCGATGTGTTCTTACGGAGGATATTCCACTTACAGCAGATCAGAATTGAGAGCTAGGCCGCTGAGTTTGCCACTGTTGGGCCATTTTATTTTTTCCTTCTAGTATTTGCCTGTCTGTTTTTTGCAGAGTTACGAGAATAAACTTGCACAGTTGTGAAAACAAAACTGCAAGAGCCTGAATGTTGTTGAAGCATTGCAATAATATGACAGTGAACAATGTAAGCACTTAAGTTAAATCCAGCTAAGAATACACGAACAAATAAATGCATTTGTATCCTTTCATGGCCAGGGAATAAATTAATACTTTGTAGTATTTGTAAATAGGGTAAGCCTTATTTTTGACTGAGAGGAAAAGCATAGACACAAATGCTGAACTGAACACAAAATGGCTGATTGTTAACGAACATAGAAAATTTTACTAGTAGCCAATAACAAGATATACTTCATAGTGTAATTATCCCAGTTGCAGTTTGACCTAGATGCTAAAGATAGAGACAAGAATGTCGATGACTTCTTTGCAGACCCCAAATGACCAGGATTTAGACCTTATAATTCACCAGGTGAGCAACAGTGATATGAAGGTCCCATAGTATGACAAAGCCCTGATTCAGCAGAGACCTGGGATGTTTCCTGATAAATTGCTGTCATTTGCTAATATCTGTGCAACATCCAGGCAGAGTGTACTGTAGGGATGCTTCAGCTCCACTTCGTACATGCTGCAGTTTAAAAAGAAAAGTGATCTGCCAGCAGTAATAACACTGTCATAAATCTGGTAGTCCCGAGCCTCGTTTTCTATCTTCTGGCTTCTTAATTTTGCCAAATCATTACTTTTAACACTTAGAAGATTACTAATATACTATGTTGTTATAGGTGGGTCTCTATTTTAATAGGCCTAGATAATATGAAAGCAGTGTTAAGCAGTTGTTACTGATTAGGGCCTGAATCCATTTTACAGGCATTTCAGGCACTTAAGCAGGGTTCCTTATTTCAGAAACCATATATTTTTTTCTCAACTTAATTTCCCCTCCCCTTTCTAATCAGGCATTTTAAGTTTGGGTTGGTTTTTTTTTTGCTTTTTTTTTTTTTCCCCACAATCCCTACAACTGTGTTAAAAACACTTTCAGAGAAGTTGTGACTGAATTTTGGATATGAGAACTGAGAGGGGAATGCTGAGGGAGACACTATTGTTTTAATCCTAATGTCTTCATTCTAGTGTAATGGTCTAGCTTCACTTTTACATTGAAAACTGTTAGAAAACTCCATTTGACAGTTTATACTGTCTGTTGCGGTCAAGCCTTTTCTAACGGTGAGGGGAGATAACTGTTTAGCTACTTGACCTTCCTGGCAATGGTCTGGTAGAAGATTATAATAATCTTTCAGCCTCCAACAGTGATAAGCTAGTATCCAGGCAGTGTTTTGCACTGTAATATTTATGAATGATCTGTGACTAAAATTTATCTAGGAGAGAAACTAACATATTTCGAGTCTAAAACATGTACTCAGCTCAGATGAACACATAACAACAATTTATTTTCAAAACAAAGGGGTTCTTTTCTGTTAGCTGCTCTAGAACCAGAGAATAATTGACACTGGAAGAGACCACTGGAGGTAAGGCACTGAGGCAGGTTAATTTGTTTGCCCATGGCAGTGTAGCACTCAAGCATTCAGCTCCAAACACAACTACCCATTACTTGCATTTACCAAACATTTTTGTACCTATTTCTTCATTTACTGCTTCACAAGTGTTTCTAACACCCACAAGTCTATTTTACCTATTTTTTTTTTTTTTTAAATGTGTGTGTGCACACATTGGGAGCTTAAGTACGTCCATGCACTGTAACTCTGTGATAGAACAAATATTATTTTGGAGGGAATAAAGAGCTACTTCCACTTATAAATATCTTCATTTATTCTTAAATCCTGCTTAGTTGTAATACTTTCCTAGTGTGCCAACAGGTGCCCCTCTGCTGAAATGTTAATTATGAATTTATTCCATAAAAATAAGAACCTCAGACTAAGAAAATTATGATGAATTTGAATATGTGCAAGACTCCATCATGAATAGAGCAGCCTTGTGAATAAGATTTTCTCCATGAATGACATGCTGGAATACTTGGCTTTAATTTGCTTGAGTTAAAATATAATTAAGGCAGCGCACAAAGTTATGATCTCTCTCTCTCTTTCATGAACTTAAACTTTGACTAAATTAATTTTTCCAATTTTAAATAAACATTTTTATAGACAGATACATGTACAGCAGGTTCAAAGCTTTCTGAAATCTGAAAGACTTCTGTGGATTGCAGTGAGGTCTGGAGGCGTGTAGTTGCTGTAATCCTGCAAGATAGGGAACCTCCTGAATACTGCCACAAATCCTCAGAGATCGTTGTCCATACTGACAGTTCAGTTTAGGCAATTTGAACAATTTAGACAGCCTAAATGTTGTTTAGAAGGCGACCTGCACTTCTCATACCAATTCTCTCTCTTCTCTCTTTTTTACATTTGTAAGATGAACAGATCATATCCAATACCTTATTCTTGACATTCTCATGCCCTCACAGGCAGTATTGGAAATCTTGGAAAGGGCTAAAGCTTGGAATCCTGGAAATACAGAATTGGAAATGGTTTCCTGGTCTTCAAATGCAACTCCCTGACATTATGGACATGGCGTCATATATTTACTTTCATAAATGTTTCGAACAGTATATTAATAGTAGTTAGACTTTTTATCCCCAGTGCTTCACCTGGAAGGTGATTTCAGAATCTCCCTTGTTTTGTATCTTACTGCATTAACAGCCAGTTTATGACCCTTTATTACTATGCAAACACTCTCCTTGAGTTTAAATAACTCTTTCCTCTCCCATGGCTGTACACTAGTTTATGTATAGGCACCAATCACATCCCTTTGGGTTACAAGGTAAATTTTTCTCTTGTCTGATAAGCCCTTGGTTCCCCTCATTATCCTAGTGATCCTTCTCTATGCCTATTCCAATTTTGTTTTTTCCTTGAAAATAAATGATCAGAACTGTACACACTATTACAAATTAAGTCTCATCAGGGCTTAGAATAGTGGAATTAATGCTTTTCTATCTATCTCAGCTGGAAGCACCTTGACTGATGTATTGCAGGACGTCATTTGAGTTTTTCCACGCTTGCCATCCCTTGCTAGCTTATAGTCATCCTGTGATCAGCTTGTACACCTGTGTCTCTCTCTTCCCAGTCACTTCTGACTGCTGAGTTCCTAGTTAATAGCAGAAATTCTCGTTCATAGTCTCCAGTGACCTTCCTCTTTTTATTATAAATTTAATTTAATTTAATTACGCTTACTCCCATCCTCAGGGCCATGCAGTTCTTTTTGTGAAATACCCTAATCCTCTTCAGTATTGACAATGCCTTTTAGCTTTTAGTCTTAAGAATACTTTTTTTTTTTTTTAAGCCAAGGTTATTTACACGAAAAATTAACAAGATTGGTCCAAGGCCAACCATTTGTTACCTCTCGTCATACTAGATTTTTCCCTTTCAATACTTCTCTACTAGCCAATTCTTTACTCACCTCACAGTTACAGTATTAATTCCCATTTTTCTAACCATCATTAATGCTTCTTCATAAGACATTGCATTTACTGTATTTGTTACATTTACATATGGCATCAGTATTTTACTGAACTCCAAATGGATGAAAGTTAATGCCTCTTCTTTGTTTAGGTTACCTAGACAAAGCAGCATAGGTGACCTAGCCTGGCTGGATCTTTGTTGAACACAGGTTGCATATTATCTTTTTTTTTTTTTTTTCACAACTTTGGTTATACTAGCCTTGAAAATGCATATTACATGCTTGCATGGCTTTGAGATTAAGTTGGATACCCTGTTCTCTAAACTTGGTGGTCCTACATCTGGTGTTATTATACGCATTAAATATATTTATTACAGAACTTAGGTGTCATATGCCAGTGCTTCCAGACCTTTTGTGGGCCCAAAGTAATTCAGCACAAAAAACCCAATTAGTTCAACACCTCTCTTGAGACACTAAAGTAAAAACAAGGGCTTGAAAAGAAGCATTACTATAAGACCTAAAGCATTTTTGAAGTAAAGGACAAAAGTAAAACTCTGAAAAAAGTTTTCTATACTACAACAGCAATAGTTAATTTCCCAGAACATTGGTAATGATGACTGGATGTAAATGTTCATTCTTTGGAAGCAATCTGTGTATGCTTTTTGAGAAGAGCTGGACATCCTTTATGACCAAACATTGGACAGGATTGGACCAAGTATAATTTCACTCAAGGTAATTATTTCTGTCAGGCTCCTTAACCATTGCTTAAACTCAACATTTTTCTTGCATGGAAATTGTTTTCGTAGTGGAAAATATCCAGAAAGGTTGATATTTTAAAGGAAAGCAGTGAACATTGAATCACTTCAGCATGATAAAACTAGGTCAGAATTCTGTCTTTAATGTGTTTAATTTCAGACAGCTTTCCAAATTAAAGATGATCATATGTTCCCAGAGTGTTATTATTCCTGACTGTCCTGGAATATACAGTGTCTCTTTGACAGTTGTACAGCTGAAATTCATTGTTATTCGTTCTATTTTTTAATTTGCAAATGCAATTTTAAAACCCTTGAAAAATGATACAGCAAATTTCAATACCTGAAGAAACAATAGGATATGGAATGGCAAATACTTTGCAATAAATCAGACTGCATAGACACAGGGAAAAAAAAAGACTCTCATTGGCATTAATTTGTCTTTCTCTTTTCTTTCTTTCTTCCTTTTCTTTTTTTTTCTTTTTCAAAAAAACCCTCAATTACAATATAAACTGAATAATGAAGTAAAAGGTTGGTTCAGAAGCTGGGTTATCAATATAATACAGAAAGCAATAGTAAAAGCTAATAGATGAAGTGTATATGACCTTCACATCGGATTAGTGACCAGTGTAGTATATTAGCAAAATACTGTGCATTGTACTCAGTAACATAATAAGATATTTTTCTTATTATAATACAAAAGACATGAATGTAATACAAATGTTCATTCTAGCCTGCCTTATCAGGGATTTCCATGTTGTATTTCTAGCCTGGTCTCCTGCTTATTGGTCTGGTTTACATAATGGTATAAGTGAAAAATGGAGTACGCTTTTGAAATGAGAAGGACTAAGGTAATGAAGGAGGAATAAGGGAATGAAAACAAAACATAGAGGAAAGGAAAATGGGCAAAAATGAGAAAGAGGGAGGAGAAAGTGAGACAGGCTATGTCAAAGTAGGAAAGGAAATAGGAACATATTAAAAAAGTAAGAAACACAGAAGGAGAATTATTAATGACAAACAGTGAGCTTGTCAGTTCTTATGTCCAAATTCGATGTTAAGATCCAATTTTCAGTTCTGGCTGAGCTGATTTCAGCTCAGGTATTCATATGTTAAATGTACATGAAGATGGCCTTTCATCATAGTTTCAGCACCTTGCTTCTTGGAAATGTACTTACAGAAGGAAATTAATCCTCGTGTATCATTAAGTGTTGGAATTCAGATTCAAGTGCTGACAAGTCAGATTTTGTTAACATGAAGCTTAAGACTTGATGGAAAACATGTGATGTTTTGCTTATGCTTTTGCCTGTTCTGATAAGAGCACATATATACATTGATATCACATTTGTATTAATGCAGCCTGACTATTTCAGTGATCATTTGGGAGAACTGAGTAGTACTTTCTCACTGAGTAGTACTTTCAACAGTTTAGCATCCCTCTGAAACTAACCAAATGCTTATAGAAGATGGCACTACTTCTTCTGAAGGTATCATTATATTGTTCTTCATTTACGTGTGCTATGTAAGACAGAAACAAAATCTTTGTATATTTTTCATCTATGTTTAGATGGAATGAAAACTGCTTCTGACTAGTTATGCTGCTGCGTTAAGTCCTTATCCCCCTGATGATTGTGGACATGGAGTCAGTAGATGTTAGCTCTTAATTCTCCTGAGGATTGGGTCTTTAAGTCACAGCATTATTCATGAAATCATAGCATACATGGCTGCATATAAAAATGGACAAATGGGTAAATAAATGAGCCACCAGCAGTATACTAATCTGTCAATATATGCAAAACCAAAAGCCTTCTCATGCACATGCATGCATTTGGCAAGAGCAATGTAGAGAGCATATTTGGAGGCTTTAGCATGTATGTTCTTTCAAAATTTCTGCTACATGCAAGACAGGGATTGATTGGGTTATAAATGTGCTTGTGATATGGAAGAAAATTAATGCTAGCTAATAAAAAAGGAAAAAAAAGGATTGTTGCTGAAATGTTAAAATTCAGCTGTATGCTGCTTTTCACAACTGCTCCTGCCTATCTTGCTTGCAAGCCCTCTCCCTTTTATAAATGCCAAACACAGATCATCAGTGGTGTCTAGAATCCAAGACCTATGGTACCAACATCTCAACAAAAGCTCACTGAGGTTTTCCAATTGTTTCACAGAAAAAAACCCTTATGTAAGTGCTCAAAAAGGAGCTCTATTAATAAGTAGCAATGGCATTTTGCTACCTGTGGCAACTACAGAAAAGCATGCTACACAGAACCATTTATGCAGTTATTTATGTTAAACCGATCAGGGTTTGGAGCCAGCAATTTTTCTGTTGATTCACGAAGTCAGTGCTTCACTCCTCCTCTTCAAAAGCATTCAGTTCAACATCAGAAAGTATGCATATTGTCTTGTTAGATTATTTCAGCCCAATACCAAGCCATCTGCTCTTTAATCGGCCCTGATGGATGTTTATCTACTTTGTTCCAGTGATGGTGAGTTGTGGGCTGCCTTCAATAATCTGTTAAAATATGTAACTATTCTTTCAGCTAGAGAGTTCTTCCTAGTATCTTATGCCCCTTGCTGCTATTTAAGTGAATTAATTCTTTTCCTATTTCTAGTGGACATAGAACTCAGCTGATTAATTTCTTTTTTGAACCATCTGTTTACATAGTCTAAAACTTAACATGTCTACCTTCAGCAGTCTCTGCTTTGTATCAAGCAAGTAAAATAATTTCAGGCTTGCTTCAATAATCTTGCTTTCCAGCCTTTGAATTTTTTTTTTCTTCAAAAATTTTTTTTTTTTTCCTCTCCTAGACCTTCTCTGTGATACTGGGTGCAGTACTGCAGCCTTTGTCTATGGCAAGTGAATATAATGGAAGCAGCACATAAGACGTTGTATGTATGATACCTCTGTTTATCCAGCTCAGTCTGACTGCTTGCTTTGGGCAGGATACGTGCCAAAGGAATGCAGTTTTGTGTGGAGAACCCAAGTTAGGTCTGAATATGCTACTTCCAGCACCGGAGCTGTACAAAGACATTAATGGCATTGGCACAGTGCTCTGCATGCACTAATTAACCCTGCACTAGCACAGCAAAACTGCTGCTGTTTTGTTCACAGTTCACATGTATGTCTCCACATGACACTGCTTTAAATGGTATGGAAACATTTGTTTGTAAAGCACCTTGCCTACTTGGGGAGAGATGGGTAGGGCAAGAAATATCCTGAAAAGTATAGATATTTATTTTTGTAACTTGAAGAATAAATAAAACTTTATGTATTTAGAATAATGAATAGTCACTTATTACTCATTACATACACTGTCTGTCCTCCCCTACCACTTTCTTAGTGAATGTGTTGCCAGAGGGTATATTACTTAGCAGTTTGAAAAATCCCTGTTTGCCTAATGAGTTTCACTCATTTCACAGTAGTCCTAAAATTGGACAGATACTGGTTTTAGTCATTATATTTGTCGATTATCCTGGTTAGAACTTTCAAAAGAACATAAATGTTGTTTGAGAGTCAATAACAAATAGATACCTAAATCTTTTAAGAACATTTTACAATTTTACTCAGATTATAATTTTTTTCAGAGGCCAGTTATATCAAGGTCATAGTTTTCATTTCTGTAAATGAAGTACATTCAATGAAAAAAAAAAACCATCCCTGAGCTTTATTCTGTTACTTATAGACCTAGTTTCAGACATAACTTTTTCTCAAGAATAATGAAGTCTGGAGTTCACAGACCTGCTGATACTCCCCCACAAAAGTCTCTTTGCATATTGAATATTTCTTTTGTTTCTGTTTTTAAATACTGAGTTTCTGTAGAATATTTTACTCTAATTTTGGTCAATTACCAGTTTCTTATTCAGCAAAGGGTGTCAATGTTTTGGGTGTCCCTCTTCTGCAGGAAAGTATCTTTGAGTGGAGACGGAGCTTGGCATTTCCTAATGAGGGAAACGTTATCCACTTTGTGCATTTCCATCTCTGCATTTCATCCTCAGATATAGACAAACCTGGTCACAACAAACTGAACCAGGATCTCCCTGAAGTGTCTGTGATTTTCAATTTTAAGAATTGAAAAAAAAAGAAAGACGACAGGGAAATGGCTATTTTAAAGGTAATTGTTGTATGCGTGTCCTTTCCAGTAATGGCATTTTTTTCCTGTGGTGTTTGACAAAGGATGTGCCAATGCTTAGCGAGGGCTGCAAAAATCATTTCCTTCTGCCTGAAGCAGCCTGTGCTTCTGGTGAGGTGAGAGCACAGTTCAGAGTCATCTGTTACACGAATGAGAAGATGCACACACTTCAGGAGGAAAGCAGATGAAGAGGGTTTTCTTTCCACTCCAGTAACTCACAGCAGGTATTATAGATTTATTTCCCCTTCTCATGTTGCTTTCATTTTGCTGGATTGTATCAAGGCATTGCAGATGCTACAAATAGGGATGTACTATCTAACTTCAGGAGTAGGAAAAAGACCAACAGTGGTTACTTCATTCAGACCAACATTTTCCATTGCAGTATTTACTTCCCAGTTGGAGGAAACTGTAGAGACGCTACATCACTGGATAACAAGTAATTTAAATGTAACCTCTTGGGACTGTAAAGTCTGTTAGTAGATCTCAAGAAAACCTACAAGGCTCCATATAAATCCTTCTGGTTGAACATACAAAACATCTGCCAGGGGTCTTACACTTGTCCACAACCCTTTTGTCTTCCATTCATTCAATTTCTTCCCTGTTCCCTGTCCCCATGTATAAAAGCAAGTGTTCCTGACCACATCTGCAAAATCCCTTCACTGCTCGCTTTCAAGCACCCCCTTAGAAATAAGACTGGACAAAAGATGGGTTTTCCCCCTTCTGCTTCCCCCCCCAATCCCTCTCCCTCTCATTTAACTCTTGCTGCACCTTCCTCTGCCTCCCATCATACGCCGGTACCACTTGGTCTCTTACATCCTCTAGGGAGAGGATTGAAGGGAGCTGAGGAAACAGAATGAGTGTCCAGCGGTAGAAAATGGTTTGGAAGTTAGGAAAGGAGATAAAACTGGGAAGAAACTTGAGAGCAGAGAAGAATGATGCACAGGAGATTTGTGGTAAATATTTGCTGAATCAGTTATACAAAATTTTCCCAGATAATGGACTATTGACAAACTCATCAACTCTTCATTGTTTTTTATTCACTATTTTTGTGCTATGGTGACAAAGATTTTCCTGCTCCTTGGCTGGATGCCTCATGGTTTTTTAAGCAAGGATATAAAAAGAGTGAGTTTCAAACATTATCCTATGCACTGGCAGGTTTCGAGTTGCCTCCTGCTTTAGCAGCTAGATCAGTGGGAAAATCTAGCCAAAGCTGCTTCTATTCCAGCAAGTGCATGTAGGGTTGTTCTCTCGCTGGATGGCCAGCTGGCTTGCTTCAGCAACGTTTGTGTCATTACATCCTCTTAGCCTCCAAAACAGGGTGGTGACATCCACCTTATCTGTTGGACCTGATTTCCTGAACGCAGCTAACTGCCAGACCACATCTGTGAATTTGTTAGGGTTTGGCTGGTTGGCACAAGCCACAACTGTCCCAGGGACTGTCTAGCAATTTAACAGTCTGTATGATTAAAATCTAGGAATGCTCCATGCCACCGATCAATTTGCTAGTGTAGATTTAGTTTAATACTATTTTTCCTCTAGAACAAACAAGGGATTCTTTGCTATTGAAGGCCTGGAATTTAAAACCCTACAGATGCCACATCATGCCATAATACTGTGTTAATTTTTTGGAAAGTGAATACTTTATGACTGTTGAGTTAGAATTTGGCATTTTTCAATTGTCAGGAGTAATGATGAAACTTGGATATACCTATAATACTCACCTGGGCTATATTGGTTCCTCTTAGGGTGTGTTTTGTTTCTCAAACGCCAGTGTTTTCTGAAAATTAAAAAATGGAGGAATAGTTTAACTTTTGCAGGTACAGCATGAGCTACCTATAACTGGAGCATTTAAGTTTAGTGACTCCACAGAGCTGGAACAATAATTTTGAGCAGTGAGTTGATTAAGAAAGGTCTACACACATGAGCAGGGGGACTGGAAGTGATAAGGCTGAGTTAGCCCACTGTCCTGCCTGGGTGTTTTAGGTCGGGTAGAGCTAACATGTCCAAACTGCTTCCCAAATCTCATCTAATGGATGAAATCCTACTGCAGGTGTCCCTACAAGGCACTTGTATTCTGTCTGGATCAGTTCATGTCTTGAAGAAAATATTCTTGTCTCTATGCCAGTTCAGTAGATTTTTCTGTGCTCCTAATAGCAACAAGCAAAAAGGAAAGCACCAGTTTGTAGAACTTACTAGTTGTCATGTTTGGAAAAACACACCAAGATTTATAACTTGGTCAAGAATGAGCATAGCAAGTAGTAGAGAAAGAAAACCACCATCAGGCAGTGTGGTGGATTCTGCTCCATCATAGTTTGGGTATCTGGGAGTTATCTGTTCCTTACATAGAGCTTATTTTTGGACAGTAGAGCTCCAGCTTCTAAGTAACAGGCAACTATGTTTTTTTTTGGTGGCGGGATGGATGGGGTTTAAAATATATTTTTCTGTTCCATTTTAGTCAGTCCTACAGTTAATAACAATTTTCTTCTTTCAGGGTGGAGGTCCTTATTTCTTGAACTGCGGGATCCTAAATTGTTTTACTTTGAAGATTTAGCTGATAGTTATGACACCTTCCCATATGCAGATACAATTTCATTATGTATCATCTACCTATGGCTGGGTCAGCGTTATAGCGGCCTCAGCTCTCATTAGTGTATGACAGCAGATGTGAGACACTGACACTAGAAAGACAGAGCTATTCTAACCAAAAATATTCCCTCTCCCTTTGCTGCCTTCCTTGCTCATTGCCAGCTCTATTATTTCTACTCTCTGTTTTTGTGTGCTTAAATTTCCCTTCTGTGCATTTTTAATCTTTCCTGTATTACCTTGTTTTCCATTTGGCATAAGTATATTCCGCTTATTTCTTCCACATTGTTTGTGTACCTCTGGAGAAATTACAATACTGTAATTAATTAAAATAATTGCATTTTAAGTACATGAAAAACAAACCATATGATCCTGCTCATTCTTGCCATACGTATTGGAACAACTTGCAGTCACATGTTAGCAACCAGACTCCTCTAAAAATTCTGCACAGAAATATATACAGTGGCCTTTTAGACACTATTTCCTCTGTTTCTGCATAGTTTTGAGCAAATTTAAGTAACCCTACACAGATAATTTGATATGGATGACCTGCTTGTTGGCTTGTTTCTTCAACTCCACACACAATGCACAGTACTCTGCAACAAAATTGTATTTCGATGAGTTTTAGCCTCTTTTTTTTAAGAACTCCTGTCCAGCCATATGTTAGACTATCGAGACTGCAGCGAGCTGGTGCTTGAAGATTCAGACTCAGATGTTTATGGATGCCAAACTACTTTAAAATATTAAAAGAAATATAACCTAATTTATCTGAGGCCTGTGGAAAAAGAATGAAGGAGAGAAATGACTTATTTCTAGGAATCTTAAAAGACTCTTTGAAAGCTGGGTGACTGGGATTTCAGTGGTGTACCCCCACAAAAAGGACAGAAAGTGGAGCAAAAAGCTGCATCCCATGGGTCATTTGGGACTGAATCAAGGATCCTCCATTTAAGCAATTCTATTTATGTGAATACTGTTATGAAGAAAATGCTCGTTTCCCTCCATTTTTATCTTTTGATCTCTCAGTCCTTCCTCTTTGTTTCTTCTTTTTTTTCTTTTTTTTCACCCTCTTCCATTTTCTGTTTCTTCTTCCATTGCCTCTGTTTCTGTCCTTTTATACCTTCCACTCCTTTGCACTCTCCTCATCCTGAAGCACCCCAGTAAGCATGCAGCTGAGGTACTTCTAATGAAAATGTCAGCACACCGTACTCTGTTCCCAGTGACGCTTTTACCTTCATCAAGGGACATCATACAAATGAAGAAGAATGTCTAATGCCTCAAAGTCTTGGAAGTTCACCTTTTCCTAGAGAAAACAAAGAAGAGAGTACTTAGTGACTCTCTTTTGGGATGGCTAGCAGTATCCAGCCCCATTGGGCTCTGATGTTTCTGAAAGCAAGCTGTGTGCCAAAACAAAACCCCAAGACCTGGGCTTTTAACTAATAGATTTGTCCTATGTGCATTAATTAGTATTGATGGGGTACTTAAACTACCCATGCTTCAGTCAATATAGGAACGTAAAAGGAGAAAGGCTTATTCAAATTTATTGGTGACAACAATTGATACTAATAGCAGAGAAAGCAGAAGGAGGAAGACTCTTGTAGATTGGATCCTGATTAATGGAAAAGAACTAGCTGGGAGAAGGAAGGTGGAAGGCTACCTGGGTGACCAAAATCATTAAATACTAAATTCTTGATATATAGGAGTAGAAGGAGGGAGAGTGAAAAGTAAGGTTTTCAGGAAAGTAGTCTTCAATTAACTGTTCAGAACGGCTTGTTGGAAAGCAAGCATAATAAAAAAGTGGTCTGGAAGTGTTTTAATGAAATAATTATCCTTTCACAAACAGCATCACTGAAGGGTAGGGATAGTGACTTAGCAAACATGAACATTTAACAGGCATCATACAGAAGAAAAAATACGCTTGGTTATTAGGAACAAATGCAATAGCACAATGCAGGTAGGAACAAAATCAGAAAGTTTAGGACACAGGCAGGGGAAAATAACCAAGCACAACCTCTGAGTACATTGATAATAAAATGATCATGTAAAATAATTCAGTGGGGAAAGTTTAACTTGCTACAGTAAAGCAACTATTACTCTGAGCTCTGTAAATGGGAATGTTGTGTCCAAGCTGTAATCTTCTCCTCAGGGCTGATAAGCTTTCGACAGGACACCACTCTTCAGGCAAGATGTGGATCTATTAAAGAATATCCAGAAGAAAGAAATGAAAATTTTAAAATAAGCCTGCAAGCTTGGAAAAATGGGTTTGCCTTATCTTGAAAAGGCTGATAGGGGCTAAAGAGATGATCTGAAAACAACCTTCCAATACATAAAAGGTAGCTGCAAAGATGAAATGAAATAAACAGTTCTGTGTGTCCACAGTAAGTAGAATAAGAAATAGTGAATGTGAATTGCAGCAACAGTCCTTAGGAGGCTGTGTCCTATCTTCAAAGATAAGCTGAATGTGGGAGCACATTATCCAGGAAGATGGTGGACTCTCCACACCATTGGAGGATTTAGGTTGATATATTGCTGTTTTCAGACTCATGGCTACAACTGAAGAACTGAGGAGTTAAGCAGCAGATAATTTCAGGTGTTTAGGCAGAGCACCTCTCCAGTGTGAGACTTTCATATTGCTGGAAATTCAGTCATGGAAATGTTGGAATAATTTGGAAGCAGATGAATTTTGTACTAACTGCTGTAAAGATGCCAAAATAAGAATCTTTATTGATATTTAAGGGTATTGTTTAGTGCTCCAGCATTCAGGTGCATAGTAATTTCAATACTCACAATGCCTGTGTTTTTTCCTTTAGAATTAGACTGTTCCATTGGATAGTTTGTCTCAGGGACTACAACTACACTGCTAAAGAAAACACGTGGCAAATTGTGACTTAGACCTCCTGGCTTGGTCTGGCTCATGTCCACACTGAGAAAAATCTCTTCTCATCAGAAAAAAAATAGTTTGGCTATGCCCAATCTGTCTGTTAGGAATCATTCCTGGTCTGTGCTGTTCCCCAGACTGTGTCCAGAAATTGTCTGTAAGAGTGTTAGTTGGCATGGGCCAAAACTGTGGCAAGGTGTGAGATACCTGTCAAGTATCATGGCAGGACAGGTATAGGACAGTGCTTGAACTCAAATTCTGGATGTCCCTCATTTACTTGTATAGAAGTAGCCAAAAGGACTACTTGTGAAAGTAGTATAAAGTAGTATATCCATCGTGACTTAGGGCTTATCTGTCTTATTCAAATACTGAATTTCGAAGCAGTGAATACTGCTTCAAATATACTCTTCCAAAAAATGTCTGTGAACAATTTGGCACATAGCACAGACCAGGGCTAAACCTGACAGGCAGTTGAACATGACGACTCTGCTTTTTTAGGGTAAAGGGAGACTTTACTGATTATTATAATGTTTTTTTCTTATAGACAGAAGAATCAGGAGGTTGTATGAAAGACTCAGATTTAATTTTAAAATACAGTACATTTATAACCCTGCTCCTTGTAAAGTAACTTGTGAGGAAGGGAAGAGAACTATGTTTAAAAAGTTGCAGAAAAACAGAGAACATAATTTTAAAGCCAATCTCATGTTTTTCATGGCTTGACTCATGATTTTAGAGAGCTTATGGTTGGAAACATTTCAAGATTTGTGAAACCTTTTCAGCTAAATATTGTTATATCTTTAATATATAAAGCCAAATCCTTACCCAGCAAACAAATATACTTCCTGCTGAATCTAACAGAATCTCCTGGCTGCAATCCCCTTGAGAATTTGGCTCTGACTTCTGATAGAAAATATGGACCTTGTCATGATTCAGGAATTTTAAAAAGCCAATACTTAGTAGGATGCCTGACTGAAACTGAACCACCTTACTCTTCTGCGATGATACTCATCTCATGTAACACAGCTCACGTATATTTTGCTCTTACTGTTGCATCTAGGGAAGTCACGCAGAAATGTCTTTGCACAAGTATCAAGGGCTGTATGAAATGCACAGACTGACTGAGGTCCAGAGGAGTTCCTATTGCGGAATTGTGACAATGTACAGCAGTTTGAAGGAACCGGGCCCTGTTGCAGGGGCTGAATTTTAGAGAGAGAGAGATATATCAATTGTATATATATTTAAAAAAATATATATAAAAAAACATTTTAACATTCACCTGAAGAGGTCTTCTGGCCAAACAATGAAAATAACAAGATAACCTACCTTTTTTTGTTACCTTTTCTATTAGACAGCTAACAGCTAAGGACAGGACTGCCTTGTTCAACACCCATTAACCAGTGCACAGCAGACTGCAGCCCAATTGCCACTGGCATTTGGACATTACCACGATGGTGACGATGCTGATTTTCATGGTTATTAGTATTAGTAGAGTTACTAGTGGTTATATGAATTAACAGTTTCGGTAATCACAATATTCCAACATCACCTTTGCCAATAAATGAATCAGGGCTCTTCGAGTAATATTGAAATGCTAAAATGAATGTAACTTTTGGAAAAATGAAGGCCAAGCAGAAAACCAAACTGGTGTTGGATAGGTGTTGCAAAGTCACATTCTGAACTGCAATTCCCATTTTTATTGTTGTAATATATTGCTCTAGAGATATGATTCATCTGGTGCCTCAAAAGTTTAATAAAGTGTCACTTTTGTAAGTAAAACCACGGTTCACATTTGAAAAGCAGTCAGAGTTGGCACTTTTACCACGTACCTGCAAACATCGCTAAAGCTAATACAACCTCCACTAGTTATTTTTCCCCTACTAGACTGTCTCCCTATCTTCTGCTTTTTAAAGGTACAGTATGTAGTCAGCTGGCTTGTTAAGGGTCTAACAAGGTGAAAAATATTCAACCACTCCCCTTGTTTACAATGTCTTCGCCATCCTGTAAAATAACAACATGGTGCCCGTCCTCATCTCTTGTGCTGATTAGATCTATTAGAGTTTAGTTGAGGCAAATTCTGCTAATAAAAAGCTGTTCTGAATTAATTTTTCTGCCCACAATTTTCTTCTAAGCAGAGGAGTTTGTGTTTCCACAGTGGGTCATTCCTGCCTGTATTTTCTCTTTAGCTGAGTATGATATATAATCACCTTCTCCAACTGGATTATGAGCTGCCTTGTTGATGCTAATTTACTTAATTTATTCATTCTCCTTGCTCATTCTAATGATTTTTCACATGCTTCCTTTTCTGCACTGACAAATGATAAAATGATAAAACAGCATGGTGAGCCCTATTTAAACACATCACCAGAACCCCGCGTCCCTTTTGTCTTTAGATGCCTGATACAATTTTGGTTGTTGTGCAGCCCTGACACTAAGTAATGTTTTGAAGCAAATTCAGGCAAGTCTGACAACCACCATCTTATCTGACAAGAGCGGAGCCGGAGACTACCAGGCTTTGTTTATACTAATAAATTAAACATGCCTGGGACTGTTCTTGGGTGCAGAGGCCAAACGGGTGGAAGTGCTGTTAGACTTGCTCTCCCTCCAAACCAGGAGGGTTTGCATCTGGACTGCACATCAGGAATGGTTTCTCCTGTTTCTACCAGGCTCTGTTCAGGAGGCTGTTTGCTGGCCTGAGCCAAAACCACAACCGGGGCCCAACCTGGCAATTTCATTGGGTTTTGGTGTCCTGGGGGGCTCCCTGGCACTTTCAGAGTACCAGGTCACACAGAGCCTGGAGGTCCTGCTCTCAGAGAGCTACTCTAAACATAACCAGCTTTCTTGCGACTCAAAACAATTTCTCACGTGGTTCAGTACAGCGGTTCTTGCTAAAAACCCATAAATATTCACAAATATTTGCCGACCAGGCCTCCGTAAACACGAGTTTTAATTAGCTTGCATCTCCCTTGCTTGGGCATCATTGAATGATTCTGTCAGCAGTGCTGAACCATTAAGTTGACTTGAAAAAAAGGCTTTTGTTTATGCTGAAACGTGAACATTAGTTTCCTAAGTATATTGTGCCTGAACGTTTTTTTGTTTGTTTGTGCTAATATCACCAAAATGTTGAGGTAGTATATTATTAGATCAGTAGATGAGAGAGGACACCTGATAAGAACACATTATTGTGACGTGTATTAGAGAACAGTAATAGTGACACAGGTTTAATGACAGTGCGATAAATAAGATAGAGAGGAAAGTTAAGTACATACCGGGTGTTCATGCATAATAGAGTAGGAATGTATTGTCTGCTGTACTTTTTCTATACCAGTAAATTGCCTCTGGATAAAAATACCATGCTTAGCAACTCTAGAGAAATACTGATGAAAACCTAATGCTAGTAGAAGGATGCTTGTGTGCAAACACCATCAGCTAGGCTTTTCCAAGTCTTTGCTGATCTTTTTGCTCATTGTTATCAAAAGTAGCTGAGGAGCAAATGGTTGGGAAATGGAGGAGAAAAGGAAACCAGATTCCTTTGTCACAATGCCCATTGGCCTATGAGTGAGGTTGCAGCATTTCAGGGCTGGAACAAATCGGGAAACACAGTGATTCTTCTGCCATAATTTAAAGCTACTTGCTAATGAGGGAAAACTGGGGGAAGGGTGCAGCATTTCTGTTTGCTGGGCTGCATCCAGTTCTCTAGCACAAAGACGTAGGCTGGAACAGTGAATCTGGTTCCATGTTTGATACAAAACTGTATGCAATCTCCCCAGTGCTCAGTGTTGGTAGATGTTAACACAACACACAGATAACAGGAGATTAGGATTTGTGGACAGTGTGCTTAATATCCACTGAGACGGGAAACATAGCTGTTTGTAGTGAGGGTTGTTGTGGAGTAACTTGCTTTGCGATCAGCATCTATTTAAAAGATGGAGACAGTTTCATTTGGATGTGAACCTTGCTGTTGTTTTCTATTCACCTCAAAACTGGGCTGCAGGGGCTCCCTGGGAATAGAATACAGAATAACCTGAAAATTTAAATGGAAGCAGAATACATTGGACCATATCAATCCACATTTCTTACATTATATGGCACCTCATTTCCTCATACGCTCTGGCTGGTTGTACTGTGGAATGTAAATTATACAAACTGGTCCGTGAATAAATCTAAAAAAATAACATAGGGTTTGTAACCATGACATGGGTAACAGTCCAGATGGTGTCCCAGTAGGATTGCTGGGTACAAGATCTGACAGATAAAACTTACTGAAAGGGGTTCATCAGTACAGTTAGTTCAGACACCAAGGGATGAGACTTACTGAACCTGGGAGGACCTTCCCGGCCCATGTTCCCAGGCTTTGATTTTGATGTATACATGCTTTCACAGGACCTTTGTAGGTGGTTTTGCTTCTCTTTCATTGCCTTACTGTTACAACTTTGATTTGTGTAACTTCTCAAGCACATTTCTTTTCTATGGAAAGCAAAACATTTCTGGGAGAGGGTAAGTTCTTCTGGGATGCAGTACAATCTTTTGGTCCTGATGGAGCTGTGAAGAAGAGAAGCGCTGTTCCTCTGCTTAGGATGCTGGAGAGCTAGGAGAAAATACATCCTGCGTCACCATGATTTGCTTGGAAAAACCATTAGTATCCCATAGAATGGAAATAGCACTTTCTTATCCCCATGGGCCCCTATGAGAGATAAGTACACTGAAGTGTTTAAATCACTCAGATAAAGCATAAGGGTACACAAATCTTTGATTTCCGAATGTTTGTCTACAAGTGGGGGGAGACCAGAGAGGGAAAAGGGATGGACTCAGTGAATGGCAGGTGCTCAGCAGGTGCTTTATTTTTTTGTTGTTGCTGTGGAAATTAGTCTGTGAGACAATGCTTCAGCAAGTTGCCACTTTTTATTTCTGATTTCCCCCAAAGACTTTCTTGTACAAGGTGGCCTACCTTCCCCTCCCTCCCTGGCTACCTCTGGCGTTTCCTCCACAGCATATGAACATCATCTGTATGCACTTAATGACCAGATGTTCTCTGTCGCGCCGTTCCTCCAAAACTAGGCTGGAGCGAAAAAAAGAAAAAAGGGACTCAAACTAAATCATCCAGGGATTACACTAACAGAAAATGATGCTTTTGGTATGGAAACTATTAAAGAAAACCTGATTTTGTCTTTATATACTAGGGTTCATTAACTTTCTCTCTGGTACAGCTAATGACCTGAACAGAAGCTGTGGTTCATTAGTGATCTTTCTCTCTCTGCCTGGCAGTTGAACAGAAAAAAGAAAGAGCTGGAAGGAGACGTAGAAACTCTAAGTGAGACAGAACACTATTACATGTTTCCAGGCTAACAGAAGCAAATTTTCTTCTGTTCCCGTCCTTATAATAGGAATGATATGAAACTTACAGCTAAACTCATCCTTTATGCCAGAGTGGGTTTAGTCACCAAAAGAGGAGCAAAAGCAGTTTGTTTAGCCTCTCTTTACCAATTTCTTGTTCCGGAGCTGCCAGGATCTGCTTTGATCTCTGGAGCCTGTAGCATCTTAAAGTCTGTCCTGCCTTATGCATGACAGCTCCACGGGGTCATTTTGGCAGCAGGGAGTAGCTGCAGGCAGGTTCAGGACTCCCCTGGCCTGATCTGCTTCGCAGGCTCTCAGCACCTGCAGGAAATGCCTTGCTGCTTTGCATTGGTGCAGCCATCTTCAAGCTGCCGTTGGCAATAAGGTTCATTCAGCAGGATAAGAAAAAGGTGGACAGTGCTGCAGCCTGTGTATCTGGCTCAGGGGTGGTGCTGATGCAAACCAAAGCAAGGTCAGGGAGCCATTAAAAAGTGTTTCTGTTTCCCTGTATGGAAAATTTGCCCTTTTTCTGTGTTACTTGTGAAAGCCTCCTTTGTGGATCTGTGATTGTCAAGGAAATCTGTTCCTCTTCAGCATGCCATTCTTACAGCATAAGAAAAGGTCTTTAAATTCTATTGAATCGTTATTCCACTTGGAGGGGGGAGAGAGCAGTGGGGCGAAGAAAAGAAAGAAACACTGCACCAACATTAAAATGTTACATAACTTACAAAATAATGCACTAAAATATTCAGCCACTCAAATTTTCAAGGCTGTTTATTTTTTCTAAACATCATTGTACTTATTTTTTAATGTCATAATAAAATTGAATACCTCTCATCACCTCTTGTATTTAAACTCAACTTTCCCAGGAAAAGATGTGCAGGTTACTGTGACTTTAAAATGAACATTATAAAATACAGCATGTGAATTCCAGGCAAGTAGCCAGTGCATTAGCTGTCACTGAAGGTCATTTTCTTTCTCTGCCTACTTTTTGATACATAATGCAACACTAAAATATATATCTTAAATCTTTTTAAAGGAATTGTTCTTACTTATAATCAAATGGAGAGAAACAATATGTGAAATAACTAATATTTGCAGATGGTTATTGAAATGTCAGACCTGTAAATGTAATCTGGGTGTTTTGGGTGGTTAATGCTTTCAGAAGGCTTCAGATGAACAAAAGGATGAATGAATGAATAAGTGGACAGAGAGCCAATGACAGACACTTTTTGACTTGAAAAGGGATCCTGAGTCATACATAATGCTATCCTATAATCACCAAAATTAGACATGGAAAAGACATGTCAGACAAAGCAGTCTGTTCCTTTTTTTAGTGCAGGGCTGTTCCCTGAATTATATTACTTTGTCCAATCTAGTTTTAAGTATTGGAAGCAGTAGATCATCCCCATGGGAGGCCGTGCCACACTCTAGTAGTTCTCACTATTGAATTTTCCGTGATATTCAACCTAATTTTCCCGCTGTTTAATTTTTTGCTGTTGGTCCTACTTACATTTATACGCTCAAACCTTTATTTATTTATTTATTTTTAATTTTTGTTTTCCCCTGAACATGCAGAATAACGGCTTTGGTATTATTTGTCTTACAAGCCTTTTGGGATTCAAAGTGCCTGTGAGGTTGCTTGCAAAGCAAGCATCGTGATGCCTAAGGATGAGGTTATTGACTCCAGCTGCCAGGATGAGTTAGGTCCCTGGCACCCATCTGCACCCAAGGTAGGGATTAGCCTTTGACAGGCCATGCCAAAGCGTATGGGGTATGAGTTATCCCTTACAGCTGACCAAAAGCAGAAACTAGCCTGTAAGTGATGCCTGAGCTTATCCACCCCGTCTTGTCTCTGTTCAAAACACAGATGACAAAGCTGTCACCTGCTGCTTGTAATTTAGAGGTTAGGCAGCACGCACAGAAAATAGGATTAAGAATGCTGCCACGAGGCCTTGATGCAGTGCAAATTATTTGTCTGTTTAGGATCATTTTTCCTATCTAAAGCATCCCTCCCTGTTGTGGGGTGCTCCTCTTTTGGGCCACAGATTGCAGGAGTGGCACAGACACCTGTAAAGAGCTGATGTTCAATGCGTTGGACTTCTTAAAGGCAATGGTGTTAGCCTGGGCGGCTGGACCGAGACCTTCCTGGAAATCAAACACGAGGCACTTTCTGTAGCTGTACACCTGCACCTGACCTTTCTGTAAGAGGCTCACAGTGGTGGATCAGAGAGATGCAGGAAAACGTTTCCGTGATAAACTTTTACAATGGGTCTTTAGGATTGTAGCCTGATTTAGGTTGGAAGGGACCACTGTAAATCCCACGGTCTCACCTACATGCTCAAAGCAGGGCCAGCTTAGATCAGGTTGCTCAGGGCTGTGTCCAGCTGAGTTTTGACTGTCTACAAAGACGAGGATTTTGCAGCCTCTCTGGGAGACCTGTTCCAGTGTTTGACTTTATCCTGGTGAAAAAATTAATGTATGATCAGAATTTCCTTTGCTGCAACTTGTGCCTTTGCATATCTTTGTTGTGTTTCTAAGGCTGTTTGTCTGTTTATCCAGGCCTCATAAAAATTATGCTCTTTTATGGTATCACTTAGGGGGAGTTTTATGTTTACTGTATTGCTTTCTAAAAGAAAGTGTTGTCTTAGGTCAGTGGTAATACTATCATCACCTATTATGCAAGTGGAAATTTGGGAGCCCTGGCAGTGAAGTTCTGATATACCCTCACCATCCTGTTTCCCCTCTGTAGAAATTGTCAGTGTGCTCACTGAAGTGCTGACCTGGCATACCCACGTACACCCTTCCATCCTCAACTTTGATTGCATTATTACAGAAATGCTTCAGGCACTGGGGCTTCTCCATGTGTGTATCAAAAGCAGCAGTAGTGGTCTTGTTTGTCACTCACCAAGGACCCAGGAAAGTACAAGGAGAAACAAATCAGCAGGGAGAACGTCCAGAAATGCCTCCACTTTGAAGGTGAACCTCTGTGTGCAGTTTACTGACAGCAGGGTGATCCTTGCTGTTGTCCACAGCTCCTTGAAGGCCCATCAATCTGAGAACAAGGTGCCCTACTTCCATTGACCTTTCTCATGTATCTTGTGACCTGCACATACTGTGTATGCCTGGGTTGCTTCAAAGAGCTGTTAGACTGTGGCTCTCCTTCTAGTGCCTTATAGCATTAAGTTCATTATAAGCCTGAGTGGCAATTCCTTGTTCCAGAAGCTAGTTACACAAATGCTTTTCTTATTGGCAAAAGTGAGAGACATTCATAATTGAAAAGCAGGAACAGTTTGAATACTGTCCTGTATCTCTGCTACTGCAGTACGATTCATAAGTAATAATAATAGGGACTGGGCTGGAGGACTAAAGGTGAGAGGGAGTCTTTTGGAAAGAGCTCTAATAAGAGGGATAAAAATGAAATGTTGTGGTGTTGGATGATGTTATAATTGGCCAGTGCAATTACATTTTGTTTACCTTATGGTAATGGGATTTATTTTCACAGGTACGCTTTGAGAATCCTAAGTGTTAGAGGTACTGCAGAAGAGATCCTGACTACACTGATGTATTTCCTTTGGACCTCTGTGGGCTTGGGAAGAATAGGATTACATGCAAACAACTCTTGACGGGTTATGTGGCATTGATTTGTAAAAGGGGCTGCTCTTTGATTTTCTGAGTATAATTACAGAATCTCACCGTTTTCTTTGTCTGTTATTGATGGCTGAAGGGCTTTCATAGCAGTGAATTTCATCTCAGGAGAACTGTGATCTCTACCTTTCTAAATTGTGGTGACATGTTGCCACTGTCATTTGTACTAACGCCTGATATGGGTGGCGAGGAATCACTGCATGAATAAGAGAAGAAATGCATCTTCATTTTATTAATGAAAGCAGAAAAGGAGCTCTTCTGGCTCCAGATTTATAGCTCTGGAGACTGAGGAACTTCAGGGCTGTTTAACACAAGTGACAGAAATTAAGGCTACCTTATAGTGTCCTAGCAAACATATCCCCTAGAGGAAGGCTGATGTTAGTCTGTTAGTCATCAGAGTCAATTAATACTAGTATAATGTGGACAATTATCCCTAGCACTCAGAGCTGTATTTGGTCTGGAAAGCCTGAGTCCAGATCTGGAGGAAGTTAAGAGCTGAAGTGTGAATGTAAATTTTTATTACATGCTCTCTGCAGTTTGAAAAGAATGCTTTTTGTGGATGAGATGGAACAAATTTTTAGTCCGGGATTTTCAAAGATTTTCAAATAAGTGCTCTGTTTTCTTGCCAGCAATATCTGAACACCAATAACTCAGGTATTCCTGTTTTACTTTGTAAGTGGTGCAATGGATAAGTTACACATCTGCTGGGAGGCAATACAGGTCCTGAGAAGTGAGCAGAGTAATGAGGATTTACAGGCAATACCTAGCTCTTGCCATCTGTCTTAAACTTCACCACTACTTCAGTCCAAAGACCTCCCAGACTTTGGGAAGGCTGAGTGGTTGACACCTGAACTCCTTTCCCTGCTGAACCGAAATCCTACGGACCAACCCAGCGACTGGAGCTAGCTACGAGTGGGTGACATGGGCGCTCTGGGTTTCTGTCACAGCATCCTGCAAAGTGAGAGGAAAGGCTGGTCGACTGATAAAAGCTGCATCCCCTTTGGTAGGTGAGCACAGTAAATGTGATAAGATAAATAAAAATAAATAAATGTAAGGCAAGTCAGCACCGTGCCACTGCCGGCCAAGCCCTCCTGCAGAGCTGCCGGAGCCCTTCTCCCACTGATTTGTCTCGTTCGTTCTCGGGTCACTTCACAACTTAATGTGGTACAAGGTCATCGGCGTGCCTGGGGTTACAGAAGGCGAGTCTGTCTCGGAGCCAGCTGAACACAACTGTGAAGCTGGGCTGAAGTCACGCCTCTGCTCGGTTACAATTTGGGAAATGCTCGTGCTGATCCTGAACTGACACAAATTTCACAATTCCCTTTGCAGCTTTTCCCTTCTGATCCCTGGTGAGCTGGGCGAGTGCTTCCCAGCCAGGTTTCAGAGTGAGAAAAGAATAGCAATATGTTTTCAAGAGCCCTTAAAGAGTTTTATTTTTTACATTTCTTGCAAGCTACTGCTGTGCTTATTTGCCTATCAATTCATTTTCTCTTTGTTGGTACATTTACTCTATATTTAGCACATTTTAAAAGAGGACAACTAGATTGTACAGACACAAAATCACACAGTAGGGCCTTATTTACTATACTGTAATAACTGTATTCATAAATCTAAGCTCTCTCTGGCAACCTCATATACCTGTCTTTTCTTTCTCCCCTTTGATTCCTGTCCTTGCCTCTCTCCCTCTGCTGATAGCAGGCAGTAGGAGCTGCAGTCGTTCAGTACCTTTGAGTATTATGGTCCATTTACTTAAATGTGGATGCTGATATTAAACTTAAGGCATCCAAGTTTGACTCTTTTGTCTTACTTACATTTTTGTGGTGGTCTGTTGTTTATACATTTACAGTGAAAGAGATTTCTGGGATATTAAGATTTATACCAGGCAGGAAAGCAGAGAGTGGATGTTTATCTCAAATGCAGTTTCCTTGGTTATCTGGGTTTTGAAGGGGCCTTTAAATGTTAAAATGCACTTAGACTAGCAGGTGGTGGTTTATTGGAAGCCTCTACTGCAAAATATTTAGTAGGATATTTTAAAGACATACACTTAATTTTAACTTTTATAATTTATAATACTGCAGTTTTATAATAACTATAATATAATATATATGGTATAATCAATAATTAAATGTTACAATATAACTATATGTAATTTATTCAAATATTTATTAGATATCTTAAAAAAAAAGCGCACAAATCCCCTGAAATAAGGTAAAATTAAAAGTTATGAGAAGCAAACATTTTTCTTGGACTCAAGCTTCTTGCAATTAGACTAAATAGAGTGGCAGAGGGACCTCAAGATGGGCCAGACTGAAAGAAATTAAAGATAGGATTTCCTAGTAAAGTGCTGTCACTGGTCTTAAACAACTCCTGAACTAGTTTGTGAACCATACCAGTAGGCTGTGGAGCTGTAGGCCCACAGCTGCCCCCCAAATTTCTATAATTTCTCTTGTATTTTCATAAAAAGCTTGAACATGACAGTTATTCATGGTAAATGTTGAATATAGACTCTCAATTTCTCAAGAATTTTGGGAAAAGCATTCCTATGTATGGAACATGAAACTGCCATGGCTCTGCTTTCTGCTCGAGTAGCTTCATCTTGGTTATCCCATTTATAAAATGAAAAGGCAAAAACCATGGTGTATCAGCACAACAATGTGGGGAGAAGCTATTGAAGGAGCTAGGAACTGGTACCGTCCTTTGAGAAGGCCGAAGCACGTGTGCTTTTGCCGCTCAGCACAAAACCTGTAGCTGGTTTTGGGTAACTATTAGGTGTTAGATGCAGCTATTCCTGAGACTCAGGAGGGATAAGGTACCTAAACCCATTAAACTAATCTGAAAATACCAGTCTTAAAGATTGCACACTCTTTCACTAGTAACATTACATTAGAGAGGTATTTATCCTAAATCCAAGTTTTTCCTGGAATAGGAACTGTTGTTAAGCAGCTACTGATTTTTGCATGCTGCAGGGAGGGAAACATGTTCTTTTAATAATATTCTGTGTATGCAAATGTGCTCACAGCCATGTGAATGTTATAATCATTTTATTAACCAGGCAATAAATACACAAAAAAGGGGTGGAGAACTGAGGTTGCAGTTTTGTCCTTCCAACTTTTAAGATAATCTCTTTCATAGGGATATATGTGAAAAAGTAGGCATAACTTTCAATATCTTTCAGGTCCATCACACGTTACTTCCCTTCGGTGGTCTCACCACACTTAAGGAGATAGATGGGTGTATCAGAAAATTATCTACACATAATTTGTCATATTTGGGTATCAGTGACAACAGCCTCTCTGCTTTGGAAGAGCCCAGGGTTAGGATGGTGAGGAAAAGAAATAACTTTTTACCCTGAGGGCTTAGTTCTTCCCATGCAGCACAGAGGGCAGCTGAAAGCTTGTGTGGGGAAACTAAACTGCTGAAGCATTACATGTTTAACATGGCATGAGAATACGAATGAGACGACTTACTGTTCACCACTGCCAACCCTTGAAAATAAGCTTGAAAGAAATCCTGATGGGATTACTGCAAAAAGTTCCCCTGAAGAAAGTGGAGGGGTTTCAGAAACGAAATCTGTTATCTGTCATCCCATCATTAACAAAGTGGAAGAACCGGCAGAAGAATTGTTGGCCTAAACTCGAGACGTCAAAAAATAGGTAAGAAAAATATACTGGGGAAATATTCCCTGGGAAGAGTCCTGCACTGACAGGGGTGGGGATTGGATGGTTTCGCTGGCCTTTTTCATCTCTCATTTTTAGGAGTCTATTATGTTATTTTGCAGAGTGAAGAGTGGTTAAAATGATTAATGGACCGCAGGGCTTGATGTACGAGCAGACAGCCAAACAAGTGAACCTGTGAAGCATGCTCAGTGCGGAGCGGAGCGAGGGATGCCTTAGAGCTGCTGGGGTGGCAGGCAGGGGTGCTGTACCCTGCAACTTGAGGAGGTGCAATTAGCAGAAACGAAATGACAATTAGCCTAGAAAATCTTTTAACACAGCATTTTATTGTGTCCACCTGTGATCTCTGCCAGCAGCAAGGACATGGGCTCCCAATCCCATCCCTCCCCAGTCCCACACCGGTGCCTTCATCTCTCTGTGCCACTCAGCTGCGGCACCGGCACCCGCGGCTCCCTCCCTCCCTCCCGACCCATGCTGTCCCCCGCCGTGGTTCGGGGTACGTGCTCTGCTCCCCGGTCTGGCTCTGCAGCCCCTGCCTTGCCAGAACACCAACACGGTTCCAGCTCCTGGTAACCCCCAGAAAGGCTGGAAGGAGTGTTGCATCACGCGCCGTGTTTAAACAAAAAGGGACCGTAGGCTAAAAGGGGAAAAAAATCCCAAATGAAGGGAATAGGCTGGATGAGATGGAGAAGGCTTCAGTTTTTAAAGGGGTGCACAATACTAGTTAGGGAAAGCTCTCTGCAGGTATGAGGGCTTGGCTGACACCACCCGCGGAGAAGTCAGGTGAGGTAGAAGGAGTCCTCCTTCACAGCCATCCCCTCTTACCTCCCGTGCCAGACCAGATGCCAGTTCACCTGCAGACTGGGAGCAGAAAATTGAGAGCAGCAGATGTTGCAGCCTGCCGAAAGCTCGCTGGTAGCTGAGTGTTTGAACTTGAGAAGAGCTCTTGTGGAGAAGGCCGCTAGCTGACTGCAGGATTGCAGCACGCTGTACTTTTGAATGATTTCAGCGTTTTCCTGTGAAACCTCCTTCTGGAGGAAAAACCCCCACGTATCAGGATCTTCCTAGCGCTCAGTGCAACCACTTCATGGAATTTTGTCCTGCCTCTCCACTGCCTTGCTGGAGTCTTGTGTTGCAGTGTTGTTGGTAGTGTCCTTGTCCTGCAGTGTTTTGGAAAAATGATGGGACTTTCTCTCTGCATGGTTAGATTTGAGCCCCTCTGCTCCGTAAGGAGAAGAGAGAGAAAATGATATTGTGCGAGCATCTTCTGGGGGGAGGGAATATACTTTTTTTAATCTAGTGAAAAGATGGAAAGGAATACTATCTGGCTTTTTCATTCAAGTTTCCATCATGGCACAATCATGCCCCATAAGCCCTTAGATATGAAATAAAACATATGCAGTTTACTCTCACTTTAAGCCCACGTTCTGCCCAAATAAATCTTACAGAACACAGAGAGACAAAAACTGCTCCACTGTGTCAGACTGGAGGCTCAGCCACCCCAGCGCTGCCCTAACGATGCCCTGTTACAGCTGCTTATGGAAATGTTTCTTGTCCACGCAGTGGATTTCTACAACAGCATAATGTTGTTTTCCATTTTATCCTCTGCCTTATGCTGCTAGTTTTTAATGGTCTGTTTATCATTCTGACCACTGCTGAACATCGAGCTGAAGTTTTCAGAAAACTGTTCACTGTGAGTCACTGCTGGTGATGTAGAGTTGTTCCTCACTGTGTTCATTGCTTGGCATTTGTTAACTCTTAATTTTTTCTCAGCTCCCTGTTGTTGGCTTTGCTTGATTGCAGGTTCAGTGAGACGAGCACCAAGCAGGGTGCTGGACCTGCCTGTGATGCCGCATGATGGCAACTAAATTATTTGGTTTTTTTTTCCTCTGTTTGCTGATGAGAGTAATTAAGTTTATACAAAACATGATAAAATAATATATTAATGTCATAGCAAACCTGTCCTATTGTGCTTTCTATAAAGCTGCGATGTTCATCTCCCAGGTGAATGGATATGGTGCTTTATTTTGCATGGCAAAGATGTGGTGGAGATTGCCAGTGTTATGTAATATTAATGTAAGTAGGGTCAGCTGTACATAGTCTGTCTGATGCTCCTGCTTTTCTTTTCTATCTTTTTTATTTTACCTCCTTAGACCTTGTAGTTACCCAGTGATTTTTTATTAAATTATTTATTGTAGCTGGATGATTGATGTTGTTTCACTTTGGTTCTTTGCGGCTTCCCGATTCTTCAGTTGTCAGAATGACAAGCACTCAGTGATTAATTAAAGCCTTTATTTTGCTCTGTTATTGTTCATCTTCAGTCAAATCTAAATCCTTGTGTATTCCAGAAAATAATAAATATTCCCCAAATGCAGGTTTCTAAAATTTAGTTCAAGGAATATTTTCATTTATTGTTCATTATTTTTATTTTTATTGTATTTTATTTTTTATGCACACACATGTATATATATAAAATATTTTCTTGTGAAGGATGTTGAATTGAAAACTCTGTACAAAAAACCTGTGAGTATGGCCTGATGCTGGATGGTCACCACTGTAAACTTCTTCACAGAGCTCTCTTTCTTCTAAGGAAGGAGACAACAATTAAGAGTGGCTCTTTGTCAGGACTGTCAACCCCCCCTCTCTTACTGTCATTAATTGCAGTGCTTTTTTTGGTGTTGTGGACATATAGCATGGATTCCTCTCAGCTACCTTTAAGTGTTTGGTCGTGATATGTACATCTGAATTAGTTACCTTAAGATCTTTTTATAGTTGGTAGAAGGAAATAAGCACTCTCAAAGGTGCAATTCATCTCATTTTAAAGTAGACATCTAAAATAGGGCTGCTGAGCTGCATCCTATTACCTGATAAGAAAGGGACGAGCCTAGACATTTGGTCAGATAATTCCTACTCAGACACACTGGGACTTTAGCTGAGATGACTGATTTGTTTTGTGTAGCTGGACACAGAGAAAGCAACATCTCCCAGTTCCTGTGTTGGGCCTGGGGCAGGCTGTCATCTCATTCCTAGTTTCTTGTGACATCTTGTTTCTTAGTCAGGAATGCCTCGTTCTAAAAAATGTTTTTGAAGATCCCCTTTCATATATCTTCATATGCAAAAGCTTAGTTGCAGTGACAGCAGCTGTGAATGGCAGAATGCATTCATTTGAATGAATCCATGCCATTGAATGTGCAGAAATATGCTAACCCAAGATGGCCCAGCCTTTGCAGTGTTGGGGCGGACCTCTGTGTAGAGGTTTTTGCGGGGGTTGCAGGGAAGCTATTGCAATGGTGAAGCAACCGTAAGCTGTGGGTGTTCTCCACTGGGGTACGTGATGGGGAGGCACCAGGCTGCCTGACCAGCATGCCGATCAGCCTTTACCCCTGGAACAGCCGTTCCTAGTTCCTCTTGGGAAGAACTGATGGGTTGGCTGGAAGTGTTTTAAAGTATGTTTGGCTTTCTGGAATTGCTTTCACAGACCAATTTCTTTTTCACGGGGTCTCATGTGAGAATAAACTCATTAGATTTGTGATATGATTCCCCGAATGGCTGACTCATGAATTCTTCTAATGTTTCAAATTGTCATGTACATAGCACATCAGATTTTGCTGGTAAACTGGTTTTGGCTTTCTCTTCAGTCTTTGTTTAGGATTTTTATCTAGTTTATTCTGGTGCTTCTCATTTCTTGCTTCCTCTGTTTAATGTTCCCGAAGATGTGATTGACTGCACCTGAAGTTACAGCTACTTGGCCTGTTAGAAAAAGAAATGAATTGGCTCAAGTAAATTACAAAAGTAAAATTCATATGATAATACTTTTGCTGATTGGTTATAGTCTTCCATTATAGAAAACTCAATAAAATCTTAATTAGAAAAAAAAACGGATAAGCAAATAGCAAGTAAAACCATTTCTTAAAACATCCTGAAGTTCCCAGTTCTTTATCAGTTCCTTTGATGGTATTGAATAGATACTTACTCCGCTTTGGAACTTTACAAATGTCATTCCTGAGCTACTGATTCTGCTGAAAGGACAAGGACCAGATGTGGAAAATGCAAGGTATGAAAGAGTGTGTCTGCTGTCAAAGTGAATACCTGTGCATATTCCATAAAAGATTTCTGCATATGTGATTTTCAAATTTTTGCCAGCCACTAGCATGTCTTCCTGATGTACTGTTACACATGGAATGACCTTTTTGTGTAATTTCAATTGTAGAGTGTAAAGAAACCTCCCCATCATTCTACATTATGAACTCGCATAACAGAAGAGGATGAAGAGATTTCTTCCTCTTCTAAAATCCGTTTGACTGTATTGAATCAAAAAAAAAAAAAAAAAAAGAAACAGCAAGAAAGCAAATTCGACAAGTTCCCCCCACCCTCTTCTTTTGCCAGAAGAATTAATTGCATGATTCCTATGAAGCAAAGCACAACAGGTTTTTATGGTACATTTCTTGTAGTTTTGTTACACTGTCACAGAAAATTTTGAATTTTCTGCAGGTATGTATACATGGTGTTAAGCACTGCTTCATAGAAATTTGACCAAATGTTTAGGGCTGGGACGAAGATGGGGTTTACACAAGGTGACACTCAGAATGGCAATGTCCCCTTAGGCTATACTATGGACCAGGGTAGAGGCCATCCTCTGTCTATGATGCCATGGAAGAGATTATTTTGCTCAGATAAACACAGTTTACACTCAGGTAAACACATTCCTTTCCAGTGCATGTAACAAGATTTCTACTTTCAGACTTCTTATTGGGACCATCCTTGGGCTGGGATATCTTCTGAATGATGGCCAGGCATTGTCAAGGGGACAATGAGTTGGCAAAGGCCATCTCAGGGACAGCACTGACACATGACCTGTCTGGGTGGTCACAGGACAGTGCTTGAACCTGTGCCCTCACCCTGTTGTTTCTTTTATCTTTTTCTTTTTTTTTCCCTCTAAGGCAGACATTGCATCATATGGATTAAATGGGAAAATGCTAGGACACTAAGACAGGGATAGCCAGCAAGAGGAGCACTGGGACACCTAAGTCAACTAATGAAATCCAGCAAAGGGAGGTGAATGTGTGGAATGGGTATACTGCACTTTATACAGTTATAAAAACACAGCTGTAAGTCAGGAAAAGGGCACCTGAATACCAGAACTACTCTTTCTTAGCCAAGTTCTTTCACTGCTGGGTTGCCATCAGGCTCATTGCCTGCTCTCGCTCTGACACCACCCATTTTGCCATCACAGCCACGGAGAAGTCTGTCTGCAGTAGCAGGGCAAGAGCGTGCACCCGCGCAGGACACCCTGTCACCTCTGGTTAGAGCACTCTGCTTACGGTGGGAGCGGAGATGGGACTGATCGCAACTCTCCTATTTCTCGGACAAATATGTTAATTGGCAGGTCACTCTAAACTCCTGCTTCAGTTGTGCAAAATACCTGCCCAGCCACAGAACTTGAAGTTACAAAGAAATGTTTTTTCTAAATACTTTGGGCAACTGAACAAGTTATGAAATTGCGAAGTTTTTTCATTGATTTCCTGAATGTAGGAACCTGAGTGCTATGATTAATATACTTTGCTTTAAATTCTTTCAGTATCATTATTTATTTGATGATTAATCCATGTACATTAAGCCCTAAAACTTCTGTGTCCAGTTAGATTTACTTTCTTTTCCAGATGTGTCTCAGTCCGTTCTTCACAAAGTCTACAGTTTATCTGGCTGCATTTCACAGGACTTTATTCATAGTGATAGAATGACAAGCTGGCTTTTTAGGCTGGACTAGCAAGTGGTGGTAGAGAGTCCTTTAGCTCAATCAGTAGTGATGCAAAGGATTTAAACCCACTCCATTTGCTGTTGTTTCATAATACTATGAAAGTTTGAAGCTGGATATAGCTGAAGAACACTTTTCTGCCTTCCCACCTGCTGCCATGCCTTTTGGCAACAAACGAGATTGGAGGTTGCCTTGTCTTTTAAAACATTTGTGTTTCACCCTTATTAAAGATGATGGGAATTTTGCCCATATGTCAGTGGAGGATATCTGTCAAACTTCAATGCAAAGAGCATGGAATTCTTCCCTGTAGATGGGATCAGAATATAGTCACTGTATTTTCAAAAATACGTTACCAAATATTTAGATCGAAGTAGTTAAGTACTACCAGATTTAGCATGGCTTTTGGAGGTATTGCTTGTTTCTTCCACAATCAATGAAGTCTTCTGAAAAATGATTACACACTAAAAATAATCATCCTTATGCACAAATGAAAATTACATGGAAAATCACAAATCTAATAGTTCCGAAGTTTGGAGTGTTTGATTTTTTAAATGTATTTCAGCTTTTAAATTGATCATTTTGTATGTATTTTTTGGATACTTTCAGATAGAAAAACATCGTTACTTGGAAACTGAAGAATTTTCTTAGCAAAGTTTGAGTTACAAGCCTTAAGCACTGCTGAATTTTTCCACATGAGCTAAAAGGCTAGCTAAGCATGTCTGTTATTTCACATTCTGAGCAGGAGGAAGCGTGCAGGGAAAATATGATTCCCACTTCTGGAAATAGCTCCCGTGAGTTGAAGATTATTGTTGGAGTCTGGTTTGGGTCTATCTTGGTACCTTGGAAATTGAAAGAGCTGAGGTAGTTTCTATGTGCTGACTTTAGAAGATTTGTGGGGAGCTTAGTTTAACTGTCCATTGCCTCTCCCACTATATCAGCAACTATATCGCAACTCTACTGTGCTGCATGTTAAGCAGTCAATAGTGTTCAAACTGCTATCACAATTAACATCAATGACAAAGAGGAAGGAGAAAGAAAGACCTGCTTTGAGTACACTTAGATATTTCTGATTCTCCAGCCCTGATGAAATCCTTCTCAGGCTGTGAAAGCCCCAGCTGAAGCAATCTCAGCAGTCTCGCAGTACATTTGAGAATGTGTGGAGGTGGATCAAGTTCTGGAAGACTGCAAAAGGGCAAACATGGACTTAACTTAAAAAAAGACAAAAGGGAAGGTTGTGGAATGATAGGCCAATTCCTTTTGTGGGAACATACTAGATCAAAAAATCCAACTGTCTTTTTGTGGGGGACCTAAAAGCACACCAGATGAGTAAGTAGTAAATGAGTAGGCAGCAAATGCAGTGAGTGTTAACTCATTTGTCAGGATTAAATCACATCAGATCAATCCAAAATTTTTTTATGCGAAGTAGCACGCCTTAAGGGTATAGACTTCGTATAGTTGGCTTTGTTCACACTTCTTACATTGTCTCACATTACACAAGCAAGTCAGGGTTATTGTAAAGCAGGGACAAAAGTGTCTGGGGATGCTATGTACAGAACAGTTGCCAGCGCTTCACTGTCAAACTGCTAAGATGAATTGAGGAGGGCTCCACAAGGGTCTGTCCTAGGCTTAGTATATTCAATGTTTTCATCATAATCCAAAACCAGGCTGTTAGAATATGCTTATTAAATCTGCAAATGAAATGAATCTGAAAGAGGCAGCAAACAGATTGAAAGATAAGAATTAATTCAAAATGATCACAACAATTTAGAAAAATGGTCTTGAAAACAACATAGAATTTAATTAGAACAAATGCATGTTTCTGCACTTAGGCAGGGATAAACAGTTGAGAAAAAACAATGAGAAAAGCTGAGATAAGATAGGTAACAGTCTTGCGAAGAAGTATTTGGAAGTTACAGTAGGTCACAAACTGAACATAGGCTAAGAGCACTATGCTGTTTGTATTGGGTTTGCGTGGCAAGGTTTTGGTAGTGGGGGGGCTACCGGGGTGGCTTCTGTAAGAAGGTGCTAGAAGCTTCCCCTATGTCCGACAGAGCCAATGCCAGCCGGCTACAAGACAGACCCGCTGCTGGCCAAGGCCGAGTCCATCAGCGACAGTGGTAGCGCCTTTGCGCTAACATATTTAAGAAGGAAAAAAGAACCTGTACAACAGAAACGGCAGCCGGAGACAGGAGTGAGAACATGTGAGAGGAACAGCCCTGCAGACCCCCAGGTCAGTGCAGAAGGAGGGGAGGAGATGCTCCAGGCACCGGAGCAGAGATTCCCCTGCAGCCCGTGGGGAAGACCACGGTGAGATGGCAGGCTGTCCCCCTGCAGCCCAGGGAGCTCCACGGTGGAGCAGATATCCACCTGCAGCCTGGGCAGGACCCCACGCCGGAACAGGGGGATGCCCGAAGGAGGCTGTGACCCCGTGGGAAGCCCGTGCTGGAGCAGACTCCTGGCAGGACTTGTGACCCCGCAGGGGACCCACGCTGGAGCAGTCTGTGCCTGAGGGACTGCAGCCCGTGGAAGGGACCCACGCTGGAGCAGTTCATGAAGGACTGTCTCCCATGGGAAGGACGCACATTGCAGAAGTTCATGGAGGACTGTCTCCCATGGGAGGGACCCCACGCTGGAGCAGGGGACGAGTGAGGAGTCCTGCCCCTGAGGAGGAAGGAGCGGCAGAGACAAGGTGTGATGAACTGACCCCAACCCCCATTCCCCATCCTCCTGAGCCCCTGTGGGGGGAGGAGGTAGAGAAAACCGGGAAGAAATTTAAGCCCGGGAAGAACGGAGGAGTGGAGGGAAGGTGTTTTAAGATTTAGTTTTATTTCTCATTATACTGCTCTGATTTGATTGGTAATAAGTGAAACTGATTTCCCCAAGTTGAGTCTGTTTTGCCCGTGACAGTAATTGCACCTTGACTACTCCGTTCAGTTTTGGGCCCCTCGCTACAAGAAAGACCTTGAGGTGCTGGAGCGTGTCCAGAGAAGGGCAATGAAGCTGGTGAAGAACCTGGAGCACAAGTCTTATGAGGAGCGGCTGAGGGAACTGGGGGTGTTTATTCTGGAGAAGAGGAGGCTGAGGGGAGACCTGATCGCTCTCTGCAGCTACCTGAAAGGAGGTTGTAGCGAGGTGGGGGTCGATCTCTTCTCCCAAGTAACAAGTGACAGAATGAGAGGAAATTGCTTCAAATTGTGCCAGGGGATGTTTAGACTGGGTATTAGGAAAACTTTCTTCACCGAAAAGGGTTGTCAAGCATTGGAACAGTCTGCCCAGAGAAGTGGTGGAGTCACCATCCCTGAAGGTGTTTAAAAGACGTGTAGATGTGGCATTTAGGGACATGGTTTAGTGGTGGACTTGGCAGTGCTAGGTTAATGGTTGGACTTGATTACTTTAAAGGTCTTTTCCAACCTAAAGGATTCTATGAATCTACAAATCTATATTTGTTGCTGGTCAATGGTTAATGAAGCAAACTATTTATTCAGACACCTGTATAAATGTTCTGACTCTCCCAAAGGTTGAAAAACTGTGGCTTCTACTGAAATTACCTTGAACTTCAAACACTTGGGACTTCTGCAGACTAGATTCTTCTCCAGAAAAATTTAATAGTCTTTAAAAGGATAAATTATTTTTATTAAAGCAGTTGCTTATGTTCAAATTAGAGCTAATATTTTAAAAAGTCAATGTACAACGAAATGCCAGAAAAATATTTATTAGACTTCTTGTCATTTGTGGTCATGTTGCCCCTATCATTTGTTTTAAAAACAGGAAGATACTAACCTCATCTGTGACTGCAGTCAATGTAAGAACTCCTGTTCTCAAGTGATCTTCAAAGCAAAAATATTAGGAATAAACATGAGGGCTGTGCTATATCATAAAAAGTCATGAATCTTCCTTTAGGACAGATTTTAAGAAAAACAAGCAAACCGCAAACAAAGACCATGGCAGTCTTTCCTCCTGATGTCTGTACAGTGTATTGGTGGATCTTTCTTTTGATGCTGCAGTAGTAAATAACTGATTTTGCTGTATGCTTAGAAGACTTCAAAGCTTCCTGATGCTTTCAATTTTATAAAAACTTTCCACAGTCAGGTTTATTGAATATGCTTTTTTGAATTTCATTGGCAATAGCACTCACTATCAGTGCTTTGAAATGGTGTTTTGTTTTTTCATTTGGTTATTTCACCATAGCAATACCATTAACACAGCCAAATAAACTATTAGAGAGAAAACACTAACTCCTGCCAGGTGTTGCTGTTGCTCTGGAATAAATACTGTAGGTCCAGTGCAGGAGCACTGGTGGCCAGAAGGATCCTCCAAAGATAAGTGTTGGCAGCTGGATAATAAACTCTGTCCCAAATTAGTTTGTATGTAGATCTGTGATGGAGAGGGTGAAACGGGCTTGTTATTTGTCTTCGATGGTGTGTTTGAGGGCCAGATATAGCTGATTTCTTTGTATACAGCAGATTGCAGAGATCACTGTCCAGCTGCAGTCTTTAAAAATTGATGGGATCTGCAGCTATGATTCGGCATTTTTTTCCCAGTGGATGATGGAGTACAGACAACATCGATGTCTGTTTTACCATGTGGAGCCACAAAGAGCTCCCAGCATTGGCTGGGGAATGAGTGAAGAGATGAGAGGCTCCGTGATGGGACTGAGGCTAAAGGTCTCGTAGGTTCCTCAGGAATCTTCTGTCATTGTCTGCCCTTTCCTTCACTGCTGATGCCACAGCTTTCTGGGTAATGAAAGAGGTCATCTGACATAATTCTGAAGTCTTTGCATAGGGATGGTTCTCATCTGTTGGTTTGCAAGAGTGACTTCTCAGAACTGTTTTAGCTACCACACTTTTTTTGTAATTAGTGCTTACTAATTCAAGCAGGGCAATGGGTCACAGTTTTACAAGTGCTTATGCTTTACATGGAATATCTTTCCTTTTCCAGCTGTTGCTGAAAGCTTAAATGTATGTGTAGTGTGTTTATTAGGGCAGGCCTAAACCACAACGGTTTTATGTGGGTTTGAACTAGCAGTTTGTCATTTTGGAAATTCTTTTAAGAATGAGCTAGAGTTCCCAGAGTTATGATCTATGTTTTGATTTGGACCCATCCCTAAATTTTATTCCTACTTCTATTTTTATTCTACCATGAAAGGACAGAAGATCTGAAACAAACAGCAAGTTCAGACAACAAAATATCATCTGAAAGTTAGCTGCTCTTTCCTTCTTGCAAACTTCTTTTTTATTAAATGTGGTATGTCTTTGAAATTATTCAAAGGTTTTTGTGATCAGAAGAGCTATTAGGACTCCACTTTAGCTCCAGTGTTCAACTCTGTCTATAAAACTCTTGCTGTGGTGATATTCAAGCTGTCCTTCTGCCATGTCTACCATACATAAGATCTTCAAACTAAAGTATCTCAGATAGTCCACAGATGTATTACTGGTACATACTATCATGTGATTCTTCAACCTGCTTGTTTTTCTTCATATCTCAGGAATAAGAAGATATTTGTTAAAATGTGAAGGTGATTATTTCAAAATGGATAAAAGAAGGGAAGGGCCAAGCAACCCAACACCTGAGTGTGGAAATCCTGGAACACAGCAGAATTTTAAAAGGGTTGGACAAGTGTCATGGTTTAACCTCAGCCAGCAACTAAGCACCACGCAGCCGCTCACTCACTCCCCCCCCCCCCCAGTGGGATGGGGGAGAAAATCAGGAAAAGAAGTAAAACTCATGGGTTGAGATAAAATGGTTTAATAGAACAGAAAAGAAGAAACTAATAATGATAATGATAACACTAATAAAATGACAACAGCAATAATAAAAGGATTGGAATGTACAAATGATGCGCAGTGCAATTGCTCACCACCTGCCGACCGACACCCAGCCAGTCCCCGAGCGGCGATTCCCGCCCCCACTCCCCAGTTCCTGCACTGGATGTGACGTCCCATGGTATGGAATACCCCGTTGGCCAGTTTGGGTCAGGTGCCCTGGCTGTGTCCTGTGCCAACTTCTTGTGCCCCTCCAGCTTTCTCGCTGGCTGGGCATGAGAAGCTGAAAAATCCTTGACTTTAGTCTGAACACTACTGAGCAACAACTGAAAACATCAGTGTTATCAACATTCTTCGCATACTGAACTCAAAACATAGCACTGTACCAGCTACTAGGAAGACAGTTAACTCTATCCCAGCTGAAACCAGGACAACAAGTTAATAGATGACAAGGATATCTAGAATACAAGCTCATACTACCAACATTTCTGGAAGGAAAATAAAACCTCATGCTTAAGGATTTAAGGTTAACTCTAACTCCAAGGGATTCGGATGAGATCTTTATGGAAGCAGATTATTTTTATCTTTTCTTAAAGCTTTCTCTGAAGCATGGTCATGAATGGAGACAGGATATTGTAATAGATCAACATGAGATGATTATTGAGGTGGTCTTAGAGCCACAGGAAGGAGAAAAGGGTGTGTGTCTAATTGTTGAGAGTTACCCAGGAGAGGTGACTTACTGGATGATGCAGTCCTTCCTATCACTATGGCTGATCACAGACAAAGACAGTTGAAGGGAGCCCTTTGGTACCTCTACTGTTCCATCCAGTGTACAATTTTGCTGCAAGCTGTTTTTACAGTGAGCAACAAAATGTTTTCTATTTCTTTCTCTCTCTCTGACCATTGCACCTTCTATCTAGAAACTATCTCTAAAAGCACCCCAAATTATTGGTATTTAACATGAGGATGACAAGTAGGCACTGTTTAACAACTGCAGAAGAAAACTGATTCAGAGTCAAATAGACTTTTTCAGACACTGTCTTTTATATTTAACAGGGTGATAGATGTGAGCGCTGATGGTTGCCACTGGCAGCAATGCGAGAGCATGGAAGATGTAGGGCTGTCACCCTGGCTGCTGCTGAGAAGAAAGTACTGGGAGCAGAGCCTAGTCCTTTGGGAATTTCATGGGCAAAGAAACAAGAAGTTTGTCATCCCAAAACTCCTTGGCTATCTCATGAATTTTTGAAAAATGCACGGCACCAAGGAGACTAAGGGAGAGGTACCTGTGGACTAACATGGGCAAAAGCACTAACCTGTGTCAGTGCAGAAGATTAGCAGGGTAAGCCCCTGTTTTGGGCAAACCCTTGCCCCACAGCTTCACTTCGCAGAGGTTTCTCTATCTACTCCCATCAATGCCTGGTTATCAGCAAAAGTATTGCTCTGTCCTCTTGACAAACTGCTTATCGTCAAAGGCATGAGCTGCACATACATTTTCCAGCCCTTCCCCCACAGCTACTTGTCATTAAATGTGACAGGCTTCTGAAGAAGTATTGTTACTTGTAAATAAAATATGGTTGCTAAGAAACACTATGATTAACATGCTGACAATACAACCTTCTTTGATTGTTTGGGCACCAATTGTCTGCTTCTGTAATCAGTGAGGAAATAATTTTTGGAGGAGATTTGTCAGGCTGCAGAAAATTAGGTTTTTTTTGAATTAAATTAGAATCCAGTGTTTCCATACAAAGAAAGGGTCTCCAAGCCATAACTCTTGCTTTTTTTTTTTTTTCCTTTTGGCACATCATAATTTTTTTGTTTCTGTTTATGTTAATTTTTCAGCTAGGAAAATAAGGTTAGCGTTAATAATGTATCTGCCAAAATATTCAAATAAAGGAAACTGGAAGCTCAGGCTCATTAAATTTTTATGTGTAAATTCTATATATTAATTTTCTTTTTGCTGGTTCTAGTCTCACTTTGAATTTCTCCTACACTCAAATTCTTCCAGTCATTAGGGACTTTTGAAATGAACCTTTCAGATCTACATATAGAAACAACCTGTGCCATTATTCCAGTACAGAGCAAGGGATTTGAGTCTCCTTCTCCATTAGGGGGAGACAGAAAAATGATGATGTTTCTTCCTTTTTTAGTAGATTGCCTCTGGTGCTAATGGCTGAGGCTTGGTGAAAGGAGATGATCAGACAGATATCATGCTTCTCAGGTAGAAAACTGCCCTTCTCACCTCCTCTAACCGGACGTGTAACTGCACTTGCATATGTTGTAACAGATGGTGTTTCACTGAAGAATGGCTGAAAATGGCACCTTCCTACCCAATGTTTCTGCCTGCTGTGTGTATTTAGAGTCGTGCCTGCTTACTAGAGTGTTTAAAAAAACAGTTGTATTGCCTATTAGTCTTGCAGAGCCAACCGAGAGATGACGGGTGGCATCTCTTTTCTGCTAATGTAAATGGTATTCCAACCACAAGGCGCCTGTGCTGGCACAAGGAAAACAAAGGTTCTGCACAGGTATCCATGTAGGCACAGCCTGCAAACAGCAGAGATGCCTGCTGGAGTCCAGTTCAGCCTGGATGTCCTATATGGTGGTAATGGATACAAAGGTAAAACCCCTCTTCTGAGACCTTACAGTAAATTTTCATTTCCAGAATTTCAGAAAAATAAAATTACTATACTTTTATTTCTACTTGGGGATGGACTAAACTATAGGTTTTGCAACACAACATCTATGTGTTTACTGTTCTTGGGTAAGAAAGGCAGATGATTATGCCGCAAGTGAGAGAAGGACACTTTGGCATAGTTATACTTGTCAAAAATAAAGAAAACCTAAACACATAGATGTTTACCTAATGTTTGAAAAGCACTATGACTTTCAGGAAGAGTTGAATGCCCTAGAAGATAAGCAGAAGAGTAAAGAAAATGGATGACTTGTAGTCTGTCGAGCTGTACAAAGAGAGTAACGGTTTTGCTGTTAAACACACAGACACAAAATCAAACTTCCCCTTCCACCCAGTGCAAACAGATTACATCTAACCGGTGTAACATTACTTAAATAAATGTTTCTGGATCCCGTCACACAGCTGGCTGAAACCCTGAGGTGTGATATTTGAGTACAGTCATTGTCTACATGCATATCTACCCATGTAATTACTATGCTGAGTAATGTAGGTAATTCTGGTTATTCTGGGGCACATAAATACTGAGGGTAGCGAAGATGGTATTCACAGTTTGACAGATTTCAAGGCCAGAAGGGTGGCCTGTGAATGTCTAATCTAAACCATTCCTCACACTGGAGATGTAATTTCTCTGAAAATCTGAATTATACCATCTATTTCAGAAAGCGATCTAAACCCACCTTAACAACTCAGACTAATGGTGAGTTACCACCTCTCCTCGTAAAATTTCATTTTCTGTGTTGTGTCTTGTTTTAAGGTTAAATTTTCTAACTTCAGCTTCCCGTTATTATGTCTAATTATGACTTTGTCAGCAGGTTTGAAAACCATCCTACTGGATGGGTTTTTCATGTGCAAGGATCTAGATGCACGGGTCAAGTCAGCTTTCAACGTTGTCTGATAAATTGAGCTCTTTAAGGCTCACATCTTTAGATTTGTTTTCCAGTCTCTGGCCTGTTTTTTTTAACTTTCTCTGTGATTTCCATGTTATTCTGGAAGATCTGACTCCAGACCTAGCTGTCTTATTGTAGCAGCAGTTTTATCAAAGCAAAAAGTAGAGCAGCAGTAACACTTCCCTACTTCTATTTGATAATCACCTTTTATACAGCCAAGGATCATATTAGCCATTTAGCCAAAGCACTACTTTGAGAGCTTATTTTGAGGTGATTACCTACAATGACTCTCAAGTTCTTTTCTGAGCTACTGCTTTCCAAGAGAGAGTGTCTCTTTCTGTACCTATAATTTGCATTCCTGGTCCCCAGATGTATTGTTCTGCATTTAGGTGTCTTTAAACTTATTTTGTTGGAATTTAACTGTTTTAGCAGACATTTCAGGTATTTCTGCAGCATAGCCTTATCTTTGTTATTTACTACGCTGCTATGCTTTGTGCATATGCTCTTTCTAGTTCATTGGTCCTTATATATATGGAGCAATGACTGTTTGGGGGAACCTTGTAGAAGCAGCTGTGCTCACTGATTTCTTAATTACTACTTTCTGAACTCTGTGAGATATTTTTTATTGTATCTAATGTACACCTTGTTAATTCTGCACAATTTAAGTTTGTTTTTAAACCGAAGTGTTTTGTGGCACTAAGTCAAAAGCCTTGTTAAAAATGAAGAATGCTGTGCCAACACGGTCATCTTTATCCATAGCACCTGTAATCCTGTAATAAAAAAACAATAGGTTTGTTTGACAAGATTTACTTTCTACAAAACTGTGTTGACTGGCATTAATTATATGTTTAGCCACTGTTTGTTGATAGAATCCTGATTTAACTGTTCCATTATTTTTTCTGGAATACACGTCAGAGTAATTTTTCTATGGTTCCTATGTTATCTCTTTTACCCTTATTAAACATTGGAATTATTTTGGCAGTTTTCCAAGCCATTTCAATATCCCAGCTTTCTAAGATCTGTTAAAAATTAAAATTAAAAAATGACTAAAAACCTTCTTCAGCCCCTTCAAAAAATGTTTGGATCTAAATTATAAGTATGAGTTAATCTAAAAGTTTTTACTTTTAGCAGATGTTATCTCATGCTATTCTTTTGATAGAGACGGTGTTTAGATGGAAAGGGTACGTAACACTTCTTTGTTTCAGATATCAAGATGTATTTATAGGAAATAATTCATTTTTCTGTATCACTGTTTAGAAATATTCCATCTACATCTCCAGAAACAAGACTTACAGCTGACCTAAGATGGCCCTTCTTCCTAATACATATGAACAATAATTCTCATTTCCTGAAGACCTACTTATGCCTAATATTAAACTCATTCAACTAACTTTCTCAGGTGTCGTCTATGTGTTAAATTGTACACCATTCATTTATTTCCCATTTACCCATGTTAAGTATAATTTATTGTTACTTCAAATCTCACTTTAAAACACTGGCCTTCTTGTTGTAAGAAAGAAACTTTCTTGACCTGTGGAATCATTTTAAGGAGCCATGAGTGGGATTCATCTCTCCTTCTTTTAGATTTCTCAGAATTAGACACCTAAATTTCAGCTAACCACTCTGAGATTTTTTACAGAGAGAAAGAAACACTTCTAGGGTGTGATTCAATAGATTTATCTTTCTTACACATCTATTTTAGGATGGGATGAGCTGCCTACTAGAACTGCTTATTTCTCCCCTGAGGTACCTAGGTTAGACTTAATGCTACTGAGTTTTAGACATCTGTGTTATTGTGTGTAACTCCCACCTTTTGTTTTTAGTAACAAACTGAACCACATCTCCAGCAAATATCCCTTAAGCTAAAGTCACCCATCATAAAGCAGGCTGTCTTTCTACACCCTCAACAGAGGAGTTTAGGGAGGTTGGGTGCAAATGTACGCCCATCAGTAGTTTTTCTCTGCTAATCCATAATAATTCAAGGTTCTGTGACTCTGAATCATAACAACAATTCAGTTACCTCCACCTCTTCCCTAGCTATTACTGAGCCTTCTAAAACTGGCATAGAAACAGTTTTTTGACTATGAAACATCGATCCTTTATAAGCACAGCTTTATGAAACTGGCTGGAATACGTCAGCAGTTTTACCATGTTTGCCCTGTTACAACCTCTCTGTGCTGTCCACCTGGTTTAAGCAGAGCAGCAAATGATGCTCAGATGAATAACTGGAGCTATAGATCCTTTTAGCCTGTTATTTTCAGCATTTGAGGGTGATATGATGTTTCCAGTCGTGGCCCTATCTTATACGCAATGGTATCAGAATTGCAGTCTTGCTTTTTCAGCTCCCCTATCATTCCTCCCTGCCTCTCTGTCAGATCTGTGCAAGCACTGAATGGCCAGCTAGAAAACATTTATAGCTCCTAGTGCTATGCCAGCTGGCCAAACTTTTTGCTTCAGCAATGCTGCTGTTAGTTACCTACTGCTTGTTACCTTTCTGCAAAAGGGTCTTGGTAAATGCATCCATGAGAATTTTGCAGGAGTACATGGATGGTCTCTGCTTGTGCTCAGAGGTAGCTGGATGCAGTGGTGCAGCCATGGTTGAGGTGGGATGTGCTGAAGCTGATAAGGCCTGCGGGAAGGCAGGGTACATTATCTCAGGCTCGACTGGGTAATAAGTATGCCTTCTGGCTCCCAAATTGGAGCTGGCTCAGGGGGTGGGTAGAATGAGATGGCTTCTGCCAGGAAAATGCTGTGTAGACGTAGCCCATGTCTGGCTAAAGAAGGAAGCAATGAATCTTTGATATTTGATTCTCTCATAGATACCGGCAATTTGCTGTTATTTCTGTTCAGTCGAACAAACAAGCATAAATTGCTGCCACCAGTACTTGGGAAATAGGAATGTAATCCAGTACCTTTGGCCAAGTCGTGAATTTAGTTACTGAGTTTTTGGCTTTTTTCATATAATTATCATTTCAGATTTTTTTAAATTCAGCTTCTCTGTGATAAATCACTTTAACAACAAAAAGTATTTCAGTTTCAGTAAATAAAGCAATAGTCATGACCATGGTAGAGGAGGAAGAACACATCTTTCTAACAAGGGTTTCATTCTGAGGTTGCTCGGTTTTGATTTCTTTTTGATCAGTTAACCCAGAATACTGCCAGCTCTACACTAGTTACACATCTTTGGTGGTGATAGTTCAACAGGCTGCTGTGTTTATCTCCCAGTGCACTTCTGACCTTCCTGGGTTTTCCTTCCCTGTTGTCTCTGAGGCCAGCACTCCCGAGAGGCTTCATTCTTCTACATATTTTATCAGTTCTACTTCCTGAGGCCACTGGGATGACTCCTGGATCCCTGAATGTTGAAGTCATTTAAACATTACCATTTTGAGATCCTTGATTCTGAAAAAAAATGCTCAGTTTAGGGACAAATGGTCTTGGAAGAAAATAGACGAATGGATTTTGTAAGGCTTAATAATAAAGTGTAATTTCTGAAATCACTATTTTGACTTATGTCCACTGATTTATCAAAGTTGTTTTCTTTTCCCCAAGCTCTACCTTTCTTATCATAGTGCTCTCTTGAAAGTGGAGCCAGGCACCATTCAGAACATATCAGTATGGATTTGATCCCCTGGAAAACATGTTTCTACTCCTTTGTCCTTTTCTGTGTCCTGATGGCTCCTTGATCTCTGTTGCCCTTGTTCATGTCTTATTTTACCTATGATTTTCCCTTGGCTAAACTCTGGAAGGAGTGTCAGTCTTCTGGTTCATTAGTGCATCCAGTTGTAATTTCTAGCAACGGACATGCTCTTTCCCAAATAAGCTGATATTTATCAGTCAAATAAGTACTCAGATCGGATGGCCAAGACAAACATAACCGGTCAATTAGTCGTCTTTCCTGAAAAAACAACAGAATGCTCTTCTCTGCCTCTGCATTTCATTGATGCTGACCTGCAGCATGTCTTAAAAACACATTCATCATACATGTCAGGCTTGATTTTTCATTCTTTACTCTTGGGTTCTTGACCATCCGAGGACATTGACTAGGCAGTTCACATTCCAGCCTGGAACTCCACAGTCTCCCCAAGTATACTTCCCTAATTGTGGGACAGAAATTAAGGTATTCTGCCCAATGTGCAGGAGGACATGGATTGTTAGGAAAGCAAGGAAGATTTATCACTGGAAAATATTATCAAAAGTCCAATGTGTTCCGTTCCAATTCTTCCCATCTGATTCTTCACAGAGACTATAATGTAATCTCCAATACCCTCTGCAGTTACATTTTGGCACAGAAGTCCTGCCTTATGCATTCAACATTACCCTCTAATTTTTAGTAGGCTAGAAGATTTTCCTTTCCTTCAGTCAGAAAGTTGAAACCATAATTCTTCCAAATCCAGTAACTAATCCCTGGAAACGTGTTCTCACAATTGAAAGTAGAGGCTAGGCAATATGCAGAATAAACACAGTAGAATTCCTCCCCCTGCACACACACACACTGGAGGGATTTGTTTTCTGTGAATCATGAGCTACCAAATATCAAATGATTATTTGCTAAATAATGAAAGGGAAGATTAAGACATTTCTTAAGCTCTGGTGAGTCTAGGAGCACAGTGCCTGACTATTAAATAACACAGTGTTGGTGTGATAATGCTAAGTCACTTTGTGAATCTGTCCCCAGTGATGGCACTATTGCTGAGGGTCCCTCTGAATACTTATTTGTGTTATGTCCCTCCATTGGAATAGAAAAAGAAGCTTCCTAAACGTGGAATTGTGTGGGCCTAGTAAAGACAGGAAGGTCCACTGAAAAGAGTGAATTGGAGTTTGTGGCTCACTTAACAAAGTTGGGATACTCTCATCAGATAAGAAAGGTGAAGGTGTGAGAGCTCAGAAAGTGGATGTTTGTGTCTTCATATAAACTGTGACTAAATGGCATGATTTACTCTCAGGACTGAGAGAAAATGCTAATGTGAGCCCTCTGAGGGAAAGGAGTTCTTACATCATTGTAGTATCTGTCACTAAAAAGAAAATTTTACTGCTTTCCCCTGTTTCTGTCATTGGGGCTGGATCTAAGGATGCTGTCGCACTTGTAAGGCCCAGGGACCCAGCCCGTTTACGGACACATTGGAAAACTATTACTGTGTGGTATGAGCTTTCCTACTCTGCCTGAAGACTCTGCAGGGATAAGAACTTGAGTCCTGTGGGGAATAATCATGTCTCATTTTCCTTTTGCTTACCACTTTAGCTGGGAGGCACTGAAATTTCTGCCCTTCTCCTTAAAACAGGAGACTTCCACCCACAATTGCCATACTTGTCACCATAGGCAGACATTTACACAGTCATTCTTAAGTTATTCTCCAGTAGCCCTCTGATGCTGTGGCTTTGGAATAGTCTGTCCCATTCCTTACCCCACGCAGTGATGAGGTAGGGAACTTGGGCCAGATGAGAACTGAGAAATTTGCACACTGAAAATTAACACTTCCAGTTGAGAGCATTGTTCAATGTCTTTGATGCCGGATTTCCTTGTCCTGCCTATCATTGCTTCTGCCACTGGAGGTCAATGCCATGCACTGCTTTGTATAGCTTATCACCTAATAGAGTTTGTGTTCACCTGCACAGAACCATCTCTTCTTTTGCTGCAAGTGCGCCTACAGTGTGATTGGCACCATGTTGTAAATAATTAGCGAAAGTAATGATATAAATCCCAGTGGTAATCTCGTCCTATTTAGGATACAACTACAATCTGAACTTCAATAACACCTTTGACATAATCAAACATCCCAGAGCCCTTTACAAAGCCATAAATTACTCACCTGTAAAGTAATGACTGCAGGGAATTACAGCAGGCAATGAGTCCATTGATCGGTGCTATACAAAATGAAGGAGAGGAAGTACAGCAGAGGCCACTCCAGAACTCTTTCTCTTTGGAAATTTCCATAGCACCTTTAATTTCTGCATGTATCTCTTCCCTTCCCCACAGATGAGACACAAGATGAGGAAGACCACCTTGCTCTGACACTCAAGGACACCTTTTTCCATGCTGGTCTGTCAGTGGGTGGAAAGTGATGGGATCTTAGGCAAGGTGCAAATGTATGGGCTTATAGCCTGCAGGGAAAACTGCTCTTTAGCCAGTGATGCAAATAAACAGGTAAGTCATTTCCTTAAATTTGCTTGTGCCACTTCTGAAAGCAGAGTTTTTCTGTTGCTTTTAAACAAAAAATAGCAATGATTGCTTTGAACACCTCAGATGCTATGCTGCATGCAAAATCAGGGCTGTTTCACCTCCCATCGAAAGCTACCCTCTCTACGATTCAGACTTGCCTTTACATTATCAGGTTAGTAGGAATTTTCTCCCTTATCAATTTCATTTAAAATGGGCCCCGGTTCTGTTAGCCTTATGTTAATGAGTCTATATATCCATAAGCACTCTTACTAGAATAACTGGGATTATTTTGGTAGGCAACTCCTCAGTGTAAGAAAGGATTGCTAAATCAAGAACTGTTTTTTATAAGATGGTAATGAAAAATAAGGATTAAATTATTTCTGCAATTAAAAATACCACTGTGATTAGGAAAGGTTTTGTATTACATGAAAAATCGCTGTGATTTTTTTTTTTAACCTGAGGGAAGACAATGGGATCAGGCCTTAGATTTGTAACATAAATACATATTTCTTAGCACCACCTGGAGCTCTTCTCAGTTTTGCAGTGTTCTGGGACTATATGTTTATTATAGTCCTATTCTGGATTCCCAGAATATTACTGCACTTGTTATTGTGGTGCCAGCTTGTCACCAGTGGGACTACCTTATAGATGCCATTGAGTGTGGATCTGAAAAATTCTGCCTCTAAGATGACAAATATTTTGGCAAGATGGGAAAGTTACGATAGCAAATATTTTGCCTGGATCTCAAAGGTATACTGCACTTTTATAACTTGTGCCTTAGTTTTAAACTGTTTCGTGTTCTTAATTGCTTGTCTTGGGTATTGGACATGATGATGGACTGAAAGCCACAGGGACTTCTACTGGAGAAAGACAGCAAAGTTTGGTCCCAAAGGCTTAATTTTGAAATCCAGCAGAATTGTAGTCCTTGCCCTTTGGATATGACTAGTGAAAGAGGGATTCAGGCTGAATTTAGCAGGTATCCTTTGATGGGATAGGGCTTCTTTGGAATCACACACAAATAGAATAATTTAAACGCCTATGTTTTAAAAAGAAGCTTTAGTTGGGTTATTTCTTGTGGTCTGATGCAAGGAATATTGAAGCCTGCAGAATGATTTCTACTGGATTCTATGGGCTGTATAGTAGATCCTTACTGGTTTGTAGAGGATAGGGCAAACCTTTCAGAAGCTCTCTGCTGAGTTGTGTACAGTGTCTCAAAGTAGGTGCAGAAGGGACAACTAAGCTTCTATGAGACAGGATGTCACCAATGTTCACCTCCTTGGGATGTCCTCAGCATTACAGTTTCTTTGAAACAGAACTGATCTCAGGCAAAAGCAAACGAACAAAATGAAACCGTCTACCCTCCCATCAAGTGATGTGTGTTTTTCTTTCTCATTTCCAGACTTTTTACTAGTTTGTCTTCCAGTCAGTGTCAGATACATTACAAACATTGACAGGAGAAGATATTGCAATTCCATGAAAGCTGGAGGATTTTTGCTGTGTTTTGCTAGCTATGAATTAGTCCCAGCACTTTTAAATTTCCTGATTCAACAGCTTTGCCTTTTTTTTTTTTTTTAATATTGATAACTTTCATTTTCTCTGCAGTCTAGCATCAACTGAAGGGACCAAAATGTAACTGTATGAATACTGACTGATAAGCATAATGAGTCCTTGTCTCCTGAAATCATCCCAATGAAAGCTTTAAGTTCTAGCTCCTGAAATGTGGTAATTTTCTTTGCAAACTGCTTGGTTACGAATTGGTGCTGGTTTTGCATTCTGTGAGGAACCATGATGTTGCATTTATTAGCATCTTTCTAATTGTCCTGAGTTAGTATGCATTTGTTATCCTCCATGAGGAGATCTAGCTAATTAGAATAATACCAAAGAGTGATTATTGCTATGTTTCATATTTAAACAAAGGAGCTCAACAGCTTTTTATACTTCAGTGAAAGTGATTTAAAAATGATTAAATCAAATGAAATAAGATTGATATAAATATTTTTAACTAACGGGAAAAGAGATAGTTATTGAAACTAGAAAATAGATTGCCTTTGGTACATGGGAAAACAGATTTAAATTGCTGTGTAGTATAACAGTTACAGTTTTGCAAGATGAAAAATGATTGTTTCACTATTGCCTTTTCTACTTTTGGTTTTTTCCACCTGTTCTATCCAACTCTATGTTTAGAAAGTAGTCTCTCTGGGGCAGGGAATTACATTTTTTATTAAATATGTGGCAGGCATCCGGCACAAAAGGGCCCTGATTCCTGGCCCTGAGGCTATGCGTTAGTGTAATACAAGTGATATATAGGCCTATACCATATCAATCAGTAATACTGTAAAAATATGATTTATTATAAACCCCCATTTTTACTATGTATTTAAGGTGGAGGACAATCAAATGCAAAATTATGACATGGAGAACAACTGTTTAGGCAAAATGCTGTAGAAAAAATAAGCTAATAATGACACACTGCTGTGAAAATGCTGTATTGGAACAATGAAAACATGTATCTGTTTCTAAACTTGAGGTAACCCTTTCACCACCTGCCTAAATTAGTTGTGTGACAGGCGGGTGCCATGTTCATCTCCAATGAATGAGCACTTCTGAGCATGTGTGGGTGAAAGAAGTTCATTACCCAGGAGCCTTCCGAGCCAGTCAGGGAGAGCTCTGGTGAATGTAGCTGTGTACGGATTAGAAAGCTCAGGAAATTAGTTGTACTAAGTAGTTGTCATGCTCTTGGATGAGTTTTAGACAACTTAGACCTCATTCTTAGAGTATTGACCACAGCTAACCCATGTGTCTTGAAAAAAAGGATACTGAAAAAAAGCCTAGGAAGCAAAGAAGTCAACACAAACACTTAACAACATTCTGTTGTAAAAAGGAGGAGTATAACTCTTTGAGCATAAATAGTGAAACAATAAATGGGAGTGGGGAGGGGGACTTGAACTGGAAAGACTAATATTGGAATACTGTGTCCAGCAGATATGTCTTTGTTTTTAAGAGAATGTTGAAAAGTAAGACAACATAGAACAGAAAAATGAGGTGAAAAAGCAGCTGGTCTAGTTATGAAGTGGACTGTACTGTGCAAATCCAGCAATGCAAAGAGAATGCCTGATATTACAGGCCCAATGGTTCTTAAAAAAAAAAACAAACAAAAACCTGTTCTTGACTGAAATAAATTTCTGGCAAGGTTGGGTTCTCTGTGTCTCTGATCCATTGAATGTTTTCATGAATTTCGGAGGCATACAATCTGATCAAACTAAAGGTATTCGTAGTGCAGGGATAAAGAGGTAATTTTTATGTAAAATCAGGATATTTGATCAAAAGGTATTTTTTGGTCTTGAAAGCTGTGGTTCTGATAAACCTTTCAGATTCCATTAACAAACTGGGTTTTAATCCACAAACTGCAGATACAAGGTTCTGTGTCCTACTAAACATTGCCTCAGCTAATCAGTTCTTCCCACCCCTACTTTTAATCTTTAAAAATGTGAATTGATCACCATTCTGATAATTTCCAGGCTAAAGATATTATTTTTGTTTTCTTTTCCAGTGGACACATAGTGAATTAAATGCTCAGGAGGAACAAAATGCAATTATGCAGGTTTTCATTCCCCCATACATGCTAATTAGAACAGATAAACCTATTGCTACAGCATTTGTGGGGACAATGTATCTGGGAGATAAGAAAGGACAATATTTCACAATAATTTAAACATGAAATATTTTCCATAATGCACCTATGGGGAATGGTTCAGTTATCAGATGCTGAGGCAGCAATGTATTTATGAAGCATTATTGTAAAAACACATACAGCAATGGCAGACTGCAAATCACAGCAAGTCACCCAAGTAATGTTATAACTCTTGGTGGAAAGCTATCAGTACATTGCGGGTCTGAATTGTGACACTACCTGGAGCTGCACAACCAGCACCTGCTAGGTCATTACAAAACTTGTCTGGAAATTTTATGCTAGGAGTAAGAGGAAGGAACAGGAATGAAGTGTCAGAAATTATGACTGCCTTTCATAGTTTTGTCATCTGTGATAAATCTCTTTCTATAGTTAGAGGATCTCCTTTATTGTAAGGATTAAAAAAGAAGGAAGAGGAGAAAGAAAAAAACCCTGAGAGCTGATGAAGCTTTATAAAACTTAACTTATGCTGTATTTTCTTTTCTCTTCAAATCTACTTAAGTTTCTGGGATTGCTGTAGTATCTTTTAATTTAGTCTGACTGTGGAGAGATTGTATTTTAGCCTGACAGTTTAACTCTTGCATAAAATGAGAGATGTTTCTTTTGGACATTCATCTCTAAATCAATGAGGCTAATTGAGCAGGTGTTAGAAAAATGTGAGGGAATTTGCTTTGCAGTATTTTGCTTTTATCCGTGAAAATACTAAATGCATACACAGTCTTGTTACTCATAAATCCTGAATTGGAGGCATCACATTGAAATTAATTTCTATTTTGAAGCAGATGTCCTCCCCCTTTGAAATCCAAGGTTGTTCTACTAGTAAAATGAGAAAGAAAAATATAATGAATAATGACAAGGGAACAGTAGAAATGTGAATTAGGAATACAGTGGGAAAAATGACAATAAATGACAACATGGGAGATTGTCCTTACATAGTCTTGAATTAAATTGGTGACTTGCGGTAATGACATGAAGAAAACACCCATGTTCCACTTCAATATCTGTCAAAAAAGGTAGATTTTAGTTCTTTGTACTTCTTTATCTCAACCAGAAATTAGCACATTGTGTGTACTCTTAGGCTGCCCTTGTTTGCCAGGTCCTGATACACTGTGCTGCTTCATAAACAGCAGCCTATTGCAATGATTTGAGCATCCAGTTTTGGTGCTCGGCACCATGCAGAGCCTTTCAACTCTGTCCCCCAGTCTTCACACATGCAAACACCCCCAAATTCTTCTGTGCTGCATCACAAGCACTGCTCTGGGCAGCTACATAGACCATGTGTTATTTCATGCACTTCAAACTGAAAAAAAACCCCAGACATAAAATAATTGTTATACTTTTGAACCACTGAGCACCATTTGTGTCCCACAGCCAAGTACTATGTGGAGGAGAATGGTCTTTGCTGATTTCAAGTCTTTGGCTCTGTTTCCTTCAGTACTGTAAACATGGTTTTACACTTCCAGTATATCTTCAAATTTGCAAGAGGAATGGATCTGGATTCCTGCTTCCTTTCCTTCTCCACACCTGCAATCCACTATAACACCCACTATCATAAATTAATGTGTTCAAGTATGGTAGTGGTGTCAAGAAATAATTACATTTCTTTCAGACTGTCTTTCTCACTAAGCATGATGGAAAAATATGTATCTTAAAATAACTTTTGGAGTCAATACAAGGAAGCGATAGCAGTGGTTAAAGTTCTGGAGAGGTGCTGGATGGTGACAAGGTATCAAGACTGGATGACATGCTGAAGGAATTTAAAGAAAATGCTGTCAAAATAAATGTAATCCCTCATTAAATTAATCAACCCCACCTGAGGAGTTTGATGGCAGAAAGTATAATCAACTTTAAAAAAAGTGTTAGAAATCGTAGATTTCAGATTTGCTTCAGTATGAAAAAAGATTTGAATTATAAATGAAGACATTTTGTTTACAGAACACCTTGACTGGTATCAAATGGTAAAGCTGAAAAAATATGGCTGCCATAAAAGAAAACCATACATCTCTAACTTCTGAGTATTTGAACTGAATTGTAGGTACAAGAAGGCAGTTGTTATAACTAATTTGGAATTTCAACAAGCCTTTTGTGAAACTCCTTGAAGAAGGCTTTCAAGGAAATTAAGTAGCCTTAATACATTAGAGGTGAATTGCACTTATGTACCAGAAACTGCTAAAGAGACAGAAAACAAGGGGCAAATCATCTTATCCTAGATGAGATGGTTCACCTTGTAGAAGTGCTTCATGGTGACCCTCTCTCTCAAGGGAGCCTTGGTGACTAGTCTGGACTACATATTCTGCTTTTAGACAGCCAAAACATTTGATGAGGGAAACTTCATCCCTACCATTCAATATAGAGGTACCTGATGAAAAACACCGTGTTATGCATAGTTTGATGTATCAGTTATTAATGAGCTAAAGAAGAGATGAACTGTGTAAGATGATAACACTTGAATGTGATGCAATTATTTCACTGGAGAGGAATAAAGAATTCAGTGTTCAGAAGTGTTTGTTTAGGTATTACAAATGTAAATTAAATTTCAATTCCAAATGAAAAAAAAGAATAATTTGAAGTAATTATGGGTTAAAAATAAACTCTAACTCCCCAAACAAATAAACCCTGCTGTTATTTTTGTAGCTCTGTGATTCACAACCAGTCCTGGAACAATCTTGTTACCGTGGTTTCTCCAAGTGCCCATTAGACTTCCATCACCTCCAAAAAACCCCAGTGCTCTCTTCCTCTACTTCTCTCCACCTCCTATTTCAAAGCCAGATGCTTTTTTCCTCCTTCTCTCCCTGCTCAACACATTGTTGTTGCCTTGCACCTCTCCTGGTCACTGGAGCTGAGTTACTGCAGTGAGTTGTGAGACGAACCCAGGGTGAGGCGACTGGGTTGGCCAAGCACCAAGTAGAGGAGGCAAGAGGTGGTGGGACAGCTCTATCTGGCGGCTGCTGTTGGTCTTTTTCTCCATCCTGGTTCTTCTGTCACTGTTCACTGGTGAAGACAAATAGCTAAGGGAGATAGGAGAGCAGCAATTGGCTGAAACTGCTGAAGTGAGAGCAGGAGGGGAAAGCTATGCTAGCAAACTCCTGCTATCCTGCAGACAGTGTGGGGAGATCTGCAGAGCGATGGAGTAGCCGAAGCGAAATACCACATGTTGTGCTATGGTAAGGACTAGGATATAAAACAATCCTGAAGATAATGTTACAACATTGTATAAATCATGCTTGCCCTCATCTTGATACTGTGGTCTCCTGGTCATATTAGTGAAAAAAAAATATGGCAGAAATAAATGGAGGCCAGTGACAAAATGATTAGAGTAACAAAGACTTCTATGGAGGAAAAATTGAAAAGATGGAGTTTGTTTAGTGTGGAGAAAACAGGAGTGACAAAGGTCATGATAGAAGTATATACATCAACAAATGGTTTAAGAAAAATAAAGAAGTCCCTCTTACTTGCCCTTTTTGCATAAAGGAAATAGAACAGTTGCATTTCATATGATGGACTTTTCTAAAGGCTCACTGGTGTCTGTGTAGCTGACAACCCATGTGACAGCTGTCTGGAGTACTCTACCTTTATTTTATTAACGTTATGCTTGGATTGTAAAACTTTGCACTGTAAATCAAGAGAAAAAAGCAGCAAAGTTAAATAATCACATCTCAGGTTAATTGTTAGCAGTAGGCGATACTGGTATTAACCTCTTCATGTAGTAGCTTGAAATGCTTTGTGCTGATCTCCTCTGTTGTTTATTAGTTCTCCAACCAAACACAAAAATAATTAGATATGTCATTTAGACCAATTTGTACATTTTAAGAGGGAAGATTTTTCCCATTCAATAACGAATGTTTCATATTTGCTAATTTGTTTTTCTGCTGCATTTCATTTCTCTTTCAGGTAGGAGGTCATTTTATCTATCCTCAGATATAGCCCTGGAAATGGAAAGGTGGGCCAATTACCAGCGAGTCTTTACAGTGGTTTCATTATGTGTTGGTAGAATATTTAGATTAAATTATACAACATTTGAAGGCCACAATCATTTAACGCTAGTATTTTGATCTGAAGCCAGAGCTGAGTAGCTCTTTTAAAACCATAAAAAAATTAAGCTTCGTGATTGTCATGTAAGCTTCTATACACATGCCATTTCTCCCCCAATTAACGTTGAAGGTGCTTGTATTCTAGTAAAGCAAAGACACAGAACAGCTCATTAAGTAATGTTGGGATGGAAAGCCTCTAGCTACTCATGTTAAAAGAAATATAAACAGCTAAAGATTTCCCAGGTCTAGTAAAGTAGTGGCATTTATACGAATAAAGGCATCTTTGCTCACAACATACCTGAAATATAAGCTACATCTGAATGAGCTCTTTGAAAAACAGAGACTCCTAGAAGGAAGTTTAAGTGATTTAAGCTTTCCACAGTCTACATGAAGGCATTAGAAAAAAAAAAAAAAAGAAAAACCTTCAACCTTCCTGCAATATGCCAAACTAGCACAAAGGAAGATTTTTGCATAGCTTGCTTAAAATGTTCCTGAAATAGATGAAAAGCCAAAACCCAGACATTTGAACAGACGTGGGCAAATACTGAAAAAATGATTAGCAAACATATTGGTGAATTTCAAACAGAATTTCCTTTTGTTGGTAACTTTTGTAGGTGAACTTTTTATTCTTTAACAGTTGTATGACTTGAAGCTCACAGATGTTTATGAAAAGCAAATTTTAGATCAAGAATCAAGATTTACTTAGGCTCTGAGACAGCAGACCACTTAAATATATGCTTAACTTGGAGTCTGTGGAAACATTTGCATACTTACAGTTAAATCTGTTCTTATGCATTTCGCTGAATTGGGTCTAGAATCAGAAAATCAGACTAGGTTTATGATTAAATGAATCACATTGTGGGAAGAAGCAGGTTGTAAAATTTAAGTCAGCAATCCATCTGATAGATAACCAATTACAGTCCAAATACTGTATAACACTATTAATTATTTCTATATTAATCAATCCAAAGAATGAAATTCATTGGCACATGTCACCTGAGTGGTGAGTACAGCTCTTGAATATAAAATTGCTGCAAACAGTGCATTTCTCATTCCCAGGTGCTTATCCAGACTTACATACTGTTAGGTAGAAAATTCTGGGGCAGATATAAGGCATTGCACCCAAATGTAGACACACAGTAAAGCTAATGCGAGCAAGATTTAGGTTTATTTTGTTCAAGTCTGATGAAACATCTATAAGTGGTAAATTATTTAATATAAACGTTAAGGTGCCAACGACTGCAGCAGAGAAGCTGAAATTATCCTAAGGGTGGAATGAGCAATGGAAAGTTTCCTCATCAAATCAAACTGTGTTTTCCACAATTTAGCTCATAGGCATAGAAGGAAATGCTTTCTGCATTCAGAACTAATAATCTTGGATATGACATTTGTCTATTTCTTTAATGAACTTGAAGTCTAATCAGCCTGAAGACAAAGAGAATATTCAGATTTTTTTTTTGTAAAATATTTTATAGATACAGAAAATATCCACTGTTGCCATAATATTGAAATGCCTTGTGCTAAAACTTTCTAACCTATTGGCCCCATTCCTTTCTACCAATTTACTATAGCTGGAATATAATGGTTTTGGTAGATTTTTGAAGTTTTTTGGTGTAGGTCTGAGCAAAATCCTGAGCAAAAAGTCCCAGGCATATGGCTTTACTTTTCCTAAAGGCCAAGGTAATAAGTTCATAGGCAGTGCACAGTCAAAAAAGAGAAGCCAATGTTTTTCTCACCTACTTGTCAATGAAAAATGTTCCAATGCTAGTGAAATGACATCTCCTGAAACTTTAATATAAAATCTTGAGTAGCTTCTTATCCCTTGGTGTTTTCTGTTGGAAGTATGTTTGGCATCTTTCAGAGCTTAATATCAAGGACTCAAATTTCTGTATTTCAGTCTTATCTTGGGAACTCAACTTGGCTGTTCTCTATATTTATCATATTCCTTTCCCTGAACACTTTAAATTAGATCATGAAGTACTGCTAGACAAGATCTGTTTTTCTCATTTTGTATCTCATTTTGAAAATTACAGAGCAAACGAGATCAACAAACCATGGTCACTGTGAGTTGCCCTCCTTGTTAGAATAAATCAGCTGTAGGATCTTGGATCTGCATAAATCCTTAAGACAGTGAGCTAGCATTTTGCAGAGACTTCAGATACGACATTCATTCCACCTAACTTTAAACACTGACAATGAATTGTCACCCTAGACTCCCTTTATTGTTGATCTGTTGACTATACAACAGTTGCCTTCAGTTGCATTTAATGCATAGTTCATGGGATTCATTTTTTATGTATATTTTAGGAAGACTAAAAGAAATCTTTTAAGATACTGAGTATCTGTGCCTCTTCTTTGATAATACAGACAGCCTGTGCTCACTGGTTCAAAGGTAGACCTCTGCATTGTAGTTATCTACCTTGGGTCACATGGATTGCACCTAGTTGTTTAACTTGTAGATGAAGACTCAAAACCCCAAAGTATTATGCAATTATACATAGCAAGACATAAAATGGCATTTGGGAACTGCTGAATTATTATTGCATTGCCGCAATTTATTTTGTTTCCAATGTTACCTTCTACTTTCAACAGGGAACTCACATCATTTAAAGAACTATCCTAAAAAGGACATTCAAATCTTAACTTGGTTCCCAAATATGGGTGCCTAGTGCCATTTTCAATGTCCTGGATTAATGAGGTATCTGTACAACATCAAGTAGATACAAGACCTAGAGAAACACTACTGGCCTGGCAGCTGGACGCCAGACAGGATACCCTAGAAATTCTCAAATTATCTTAAATGTCCATGTATGGGCAATTGGACTCAACAAGTGAGAAAAGTCAGGCTCGGAACATATGTCTGTCAGGAAATACTACCTCTAAGGGTTAAAAACAAATGGGACATGTAATAGCGAGGTGACTTCACAACAATAGCGAGGTGAATTTCAAGTATTTAAAGGAAAAATTAGAGATGGCAACTTAAAACTGTGTCCTTCCTTTTGCCTTATGAAATCTGTCCAAACTATCCACAGAAGAAGAGATTCTCTTTTCAGTGACTAAACTTTGGCTTCGTCAGGATGTGCAAATGCAGCCCGGAGTGGTTCACACATTGTTTAGTGGTGATGAGACCTCAGGTACTAAGATGGATATGCCAAGAGCAAGCACCCTGAAATGACTAAGAAGTTGTTAAGTTATGCTACCTCCTCTTAAGTTTTACAGATCTAGTGGGCTGGACTCAGCTTGCAGCCAAGCACCTACCCAGCTGCTTGCTTACTCCCCATCCCCCGTGCTTGCACAGTGTCAAAGCTTTCTCTCCCTCTGGTGTTTGATGCTCTTTCTTAAGTATGTTTTCACTGAGGTGCCACAGACTTCATGATGGGCTTAGCTGTGTCCTGCAGTGGGTCTGTAGTGGAGCTGGCTGGACGCAACTGTGTACAGCATGGGGCAGCCCCTGGCCTCTTCTCGCAGAGGCCACCTCTTATAACCTTGCCAGATAAACCCAGTACAACAGAACATGAAATAAGCCTTTCATCCTGATGGGTCTCAGTTACTTTTGTTGTCACTGCCCACCCTCAAAGTTTTTGTCAGCCCTCAGACATTTCCAGTTTCAACCTTTTTTTCTCTTGGAATGGTTCCTCATCCTTCCTCACTACAGCCAGGCACATGCAGCCTTCTCTCTGCTGCACAGCCACAGCCTTTTAGTGGTGCACAACACTGTATGCTGCAAATAAACAAATGAAAACAAATGCCGTCATCACATTCATTGTGGTTTTCCAGGGAAAATATGTGTACAGAAAAAGGAATGCGACAAATCATAATATTTAAAACTCTTTGAAAAAAAATGGATTCTGACTTTTTTTACAGCCTGAGTTAGGAAGATTATCTTTTGAAGGTCTGGAGTACTAGGATCACCCTACTCAATCCTCTTGGCTCCCCTGGTGTTTTATTGACTGTCAAAATGTCGTCAATACTCTAATGAGACCTTGTGTCAGGTTTCTGTGGCAAGGTTTTGGTAGAGGGGAGGCTGCAGGGGTGGCCTCTGTGAGGAGCCCAGGGGTTGCCCCCATGTTGGACAGAGCCAGTTCCAGCCATCTCCAGAACAGACCCACTGCTGACCAAAGCAGAGCTTCCTAACTAATACCTGCTCATGTATTTTGTTATTCCTGTTCATACCCATAATATATCCATGAAATAGGTGAAGCTTCAGCAGTGTCAAAGTAGAATCAGACTCCATTTTTCTGGTTAAAATTGTATTTCAAAATAAATAAGAACAGCAATAACAAAACTATGAAAAGTTAATTGAAACTTCTTTCCTTAAGAAATTGCCATATGAGCTGAAAACTGGCAGAAGGCCCATTAAAGAAGATTAATTATAAATAGGATCATATATTCAGTTAGAAGGTGGAAGGTATTGGGATGCTCTAGAGCTATGAGCTTTAGGATAATAGATCAGTCAGCACTGATACTGTCAGTGTCATGGAGGATGCAGAACAAGCTACAAAGAAATATTGAAAGAATAGAAATGTGGTAAGAAATTACAAAAGGAGATTCAAACAGAGACACAGCTGTGACTCCTTTTGGGGAATACAAGGCAAAATACAAAATCAAGGAAAAAGAAGTTAGGCTGGGTGGCAGGAAAGTCTATGTAACAATGAAAACTATGAAAAGATGGAATAGTTCCCTACAGGGAGACATGGAAGCTCCTATGCAAGACAGTAGAACAAACTGGTAATTAATGTGAAACTGGCAGGTGACTAGGCTGGATGAATTGATTTCTCTGCATTAGGCATGTTCAAGCCTACATACCCCTCTCAGTTAAAGGAACCTTGAAGCTATCTTATCTGACAGGTTTTGGTCCCAAGAAGGTGCTTGCTGGATTAGAATTAAAAAGAAACATGAAACCTTTAATGAAAAAGAAATCTGGGGAAATTCCAAATACAGGTTCATCCCATTCTTTCAGTTTTATGTTTCTGGCATACTTTTTGTATAAAACAAGATTATAAAACAAAGAATAACCTGATACATTACGTGCAATGGAGTGCAAGCATATCTAAAAGCTATTACAGGTAAACCAAGGACACCCATATCATGTTCCTCACCCAAGTAATAACATGAAGCCTATCTGAGTCCCTTTTGGGATTTCACACTTAGAAAATAAAATGTGCAGTTTATTCCTGCTGAAGAGACTTTCTATTATTATGAGCCCTCAGACTGCTGTGTTAAGCAAAATACTAGAGTTACCATAGGCTGAACTCTGAAGCTGACTTACTTGTTTCATTTATTCTCTCAGATTTGTTCATTCCATACATCACCAGAACATCTGAATCCCAGGCTCTCTTCCCCAAATCCCCATCCAAGATTTGCTTTACTGCCTCACACTGAATGTTACAAAGCTTTTTCTTCCGCTGGGGCTAGTGCTGACTGCCTTGTTGGCAATGTCATTATCTCATAACATTGCAAGATGATACAGCAAGACTATTTGTTTATCTTGCATCAGCTTTGAAGTTGTTTCACTGTATACAGGAGCCTCTATGTCAGAGAACTTCTTCCACGTATAATGCCTTTTCTTGCACAACAGTAGCAGGACAACTGTTGATCAAGAAACCTGGAACATTCCCTCTCGGTTTCAAGCATGTCCTTTGAGTTTTGTTGTTCACATTGAGGAGACTGGGTATTTCTTTCCAATGTCCATATCCAAAAAAATTTGCAAATCAAAACTGGAAATGAAGTAATGTACTTGCAGGCATCCTCAAGAGAATGTGAGGTTCTTGCAGGTGTGATCCCTGAAATGTCTACTCTACCACGCATTTATACGTCGCCTCCATCCAGCTGTCTGTATGCACCACCAGTGTACAGTATAAGCATGCTCCATTTGCAGTACAGTATTCGACTTCTTGGCCTGCTTGGCATTTGCTATCTCTGTGCTTTGCCACAGCTGTCAGATTAGTCAGGGGTTCCGTTTTTTTTGTTTTGTTGTGTTTTTTTTTCTTCTCTTTTATCCGAGTTGGCTTTATTCCCAGATTCCAGATAAAAGTGATAGCATTTTGCTTGACCATCCCATTCCAAGCGTTAAACACTGTGACTTCAGGCTTGGATGCTCTAATGGTTTGCTAAAACTGTCCAATTTTCACTGCCTGCCCTCCCCTCTGCCCACACATGCACACACATAGCAAGCCACTGGAATACAATGCTGGGGTGAAGCCAATGTGTGGAGGCTCTAACTGAGAGTGTGTTTAGCTGCTAGTGGTTCGAAGCTACAGACTAGTCAGCAGAGTTAAAATTAACACAATGTAAAGACCATAGAATCTGGCTACTGGTATAAATTGAAATCAAGTCGTGGTTTTTTTCATTGCTTTACTCAATTTAGTTGTTCTGCCGTTCTACTCTCCTGGCTTAAAAATTACAGAAGTTTTCACCATGCATGTCTTTTTGACATAAGCAGCTAAAACTGTAATGTTGGAGGGCTGCTCCCTCTCACCTCCATAATGATATTTTAGCTTTAGCTTTTTCTTGAATCAGGAACACTACATCTCTAAAGATCTATTCCTGAGACAGAAGTCAAGGTCACCAGTACGGGTGTCATTATCTGGAAGATGTTTCTTCCCTTTCTGTCATCTTGCCACATGAAACATGAGAAAGACGACTGTGATTGGTTTGGGGCCCTCAGTGAATGCTATATTGACAAACTGGAAAGTTTTCAGTGAAGGGTCATTAAGATGGTTAGGAGGCTGTGGAATATGACAGGTGAAATGAGGCTGACTAAGTTGGTTTGCTTAACCTGGAGAAGAGAAAACTAAGGGGGATGTGGGGGATCTAATTGCTGTCTTCCACAACCTACAGAGAAGATGGAGTCAGGCACCTTTCAGAGGAGTGCAGTTAAAGGACAAGGAGCAAAGGATGGAATACCACAGATATTTTGATTTATGGAGAATAACATTTACATAAGGGTAAGCAAATATTGGAGCAGGATGCCCAGAGATGCTGTGAAATCTCTGCCCTCAGAGATGTTCAATACTCAGCTGGTCAAAGTGCTCTTCTACTTACTCTAATTTCACCCTGTTTTATACTGGGGGTTGGATCAGAAGATCCCCAGACATCCTTTCCAACTCAAATTATTCTATGAATGTATAATTCTATCAAAATTATCTACAGTGCAATAGCAGTCAAAATATCTGTGGAGGATCCTCTAATCCGGAAAGGCAATGGAGAAGCACATTAGCATTTCGTGCTTGTTTCCTTTTCTTTGGAATTCCCCAGAGCACTGTCATTTGCTGCTTGTCGCATTAGAACAAAACAGTGCATCTTTTGGCACATGTAACATTTTATAAACAAAGGAACTAAGTTGTTTGGATTCAGCGGAAAGCCAGAGGGACACTAACACAACCATGCAAAACAGTTAGAGGAGTCAAACTTCTGGAAGAACTTCTTAATTTCAGCTCAATTACCTATTTCAGTGAACATTATGAAAACAAATGTTGATTCCAGAAAATTCTAAATGTAATTCAGAGCTTTTTTTTGCAAATTCTGGCCACTGCTGATGTGAAAATATTCTTCTCTGAAGCTCCTGGCATCCATGACAACCTCAGTATCTGTCACTGTGACTCCTTTTGATTTTAGATATAAACTGGAAACATTTTTTTTTTCTCCCTCAAGCCAATATCTCATTCTTTACCTCCATGCAGCTACTAGGACTGCAGTATGTATGTGAAGAGTGAAAAAAGATCACATGATGAAAGTAAATTAAAATCCCCTTAGAACATGTCATACTCAAATGCATAAATCCAGAGCTGCTTCAAGAGCTGGATTTTGGGCTGCAAGACTTCAGTACAAGGTTAGGTTCTTAAATCAGTGTTTTTATTCCACTTTAAAAGAAGAATGATATACAGAAAATGATGAAAGACAAATAAAGGGACAACATGCTAGTATATAAATAGACAGAGACAGAAAATTGTTTTTTACAGTTTTATTTAACACAGCTTAGAACTAGCAGCAGCCTATTGCTCTATATTTGAACCATGCCACTCTTAATAGATCATAAACTGTTACATCTAACCTCTTTTTCTTCCCACTGTTCAAAACTGACGACAAAGGTTGCAGTTTGACTATTCTTTATTGATCACCCAGTAAGTAGTGGTCAGGCATCTGAATACTGGTTTCTGTGTACACATCTCTCTCGTTACCGTAACGATGCAGCAAAGCTGTATTGGAGTTGATGTGGCACAAAGTCTCTCCTGACACCAGTAGACCACAGCTATCTCACTCCTAACTGTCCCGTTTAGTTCAGTACATTTTCTGTCTCTCTAGACCTTAGGCTATTATTTGCTTCATTGTTTTAGGCTGAAGAGTTTTACCTAGTCTACAGCTTATCCTTAACCTCTCTTGCTGGTAAGTCATTCTCTTTCTCTTGCCTTCTGGCTATGAGGGCCACCATTGTGCTTTCCCTTCTGTAATGCTTTTTAAAATACCACTGTTTCTTCCTTCTAACACTACCTGTACCCTCCTTCCCAGTTTTATTAGGCCAGCTAAATGGGAGAGCTGGGAAGGGATATCGAGGGGTGAACTATTTATCTCTTTTCTTCTCAGACTGGCTTAAATTAACAGGGTTAGAATTTGAGGTCTTAAAAATACAAGGTTTTAAAAATCCCCCTGGGAAATTTAAGAAAACCCACAGAGGTTTAGCTGAATCTTAAGATTAATGGCCTACATATTTTTTTAACTAAGCTGTTTATTGTCTGGAACTTGACTTATTTTACTGAAACTAGGGAGAAAAAGGAGGATAAAGACAGGAAAAAGAAGTGGTTTTTTAGGTAGGTGAAAGTAATTTATATGTATGTATGTAACTAAGCAGACAAACATATTACACCTATACCCTTCCACAGGCACAGGCAAGTTGGTCTGTATTTTAATGTAACCCAATAAAGACATTTGAGAGACTAATTTGGGGCTGACAGTTTGTTTATTTCAGTTCACTGTGTTTTCAAAAAGCTAAAATCCTAATCCCAAACAAGACCTGGCCTTAAAGCACAGTAGCCATAATATGCTAGTACAGTACATAAAGCCTGTGTCACTGTATGGCTGCCATAGCAAGAAATACACTTTTACAATTAAGTGCATTAAAATACTCTTCTCTGGAAATTTGGATTTTGTAGTATGGGACTCCACACCTGAACTGTTCAGTGCAAACCCTTCCTTTTTTTGTATTGTGCAAAAAGCAATTTTAATGCTAAATTTGCTTTTGATATGGTCCAATAACAATGCAAAATGGATGAAGTCTAATAAAATAACACAGAGTTAAAGGCAACTCTGAATTCTTGGCTTCACTATCATTTTACCTGGATTTGATAAATGACATTGCCTGCATGGTAGACAGTATGAGTTGTCATATTTTTCTAAGATCTTGTCTAGTGGAAAAGTTAATGTATTTTTTTTTCTCTCTCTGAATTTCTCAGTGTGGTAATTGCTATGTATTTTTTAATTTAATTTAATTTTATTCTTCTAGATGAGAACCTTTAAGTTGTTCTGTCAGGATGTCCTTTGATGCCAGGTGCATGTCAAATTTGTGGACACACACTTGGGTTAGAGACTCTATTCATATTTTGCACATTAACAAATGAATCATCTAGAAACCATATTATCAAATTTTCTTTGACAGCCCCAAATTCATTTACTTGACACTAGCTTTTTTTTTTTTCTGAGAAGCTTGCATGAATTTTTCCTTTAATCTACCCATTTGCTATGAAAGAAGGATGTAAAGAATTCAAACTTGCTGACTTTTCATTAATTTTTTTTCTATCTCTAACTTCTTGCTAGAGATTTTGCAAAAGGTATTTTAGCTTTGTATTAACATTTGGATTCTGGGATTTTTTTAGCTTTGGATGCTCCTAAAGATTAAATATACAATTTCAAAGTTATGAATAGAATCATGCTGTGTTCTAAGATTGTTTTTCTTTTTTTTTTTACAATTTTGTATTTTTTTCTAAATAAAGTTTCAATATAGAAATTAATTTAACTTTGTTTTGGTTTTGAGGAAATTGTGTTAACTATCCTTGTAAAGAAAATGGGGAAGAGGAGCTAAAAGAATTGTGGGTCACAGAAGGTGAAGGAATGTATGGGTTTTGGCTGGGATATTAATTTCCTTCATAGTAGCTCTTATGGTGCTGTGTTTTGGATTTGTGACCAAAACCAGGTTAATAACACACTGATGTTTTAGCTATTGCTGAACAATGCTTACGCAGCATCAAGGCCTTTTCTGTTTCTCATGCTGCCCTGCCAATGAGCAGGCGGGGGGGGCACAAGAAGCTGGGAGGGGACACAGCTGGGACAGCTGACCCCAACTGACCAAAGAGGTATCCCAGACCATATGACGTCATTTTCAGCATATAAAGCTGGGGGAAGAAGGAGAAAGCAGGGGATTTTTGGAGTTATGGCATTTTTCTTCCCAAGTAACCGTTATGAGTGATGGAGCCCTGCTTTCCTGGAGGTGGCTGAACACCTGCCTGCCGATGGGAAGTGGTGAATGAATTCATTATTTTACTTTGCTTGCGTGCCCACCTTTTGCTTTCCCTATCAAACTGTTTTTATCTCAACCCACAAATTGCATTGTCTTCTCAGTGGAGGTTCACGTTCTCAGAGTCAAGTTGATTACTAGACTTCTTTTAAGAATGAATTTTGTCTCACATGAGGCTGAAAGCAATAATTTCAAGATTATTTTTTCATTCTTCTGTAATGGTTTGTGACCTACTTCCTTGAACTTGCTGGAAGCACTTCAGCTTGAGGACTTGGACAATGCCCTTCATCTCTCCTGTTCTCTCCCTGTGGGTTCGGCAGTTCTCCAGGCTTATGATCTTTTGTTCTCAAGGTTTTGAATCTGACTTGGGGTGCTTTGTAGCATATGCTTTATAGAAGACATGAATGGATTTTCATTCATGGATATAGACTTTCCTTCCTGTCATGACAGCAACAGTAGAAAAAATGGACAACCCAAGCAGTCAGTGTGGTCTCTATATTCCTCTGGAAAAGCAACATGTTGCTGGGGCGAAATAAAAAGTTTAGAAATAGGAATGAGGTTAGTGATTAAGAAGAGGGCTGTTAAGGAGTGAAAGCAAACAGTGAACCTAGAACCACTTATTGCATGTAACCTGATACATTAAGACTTCATTCCCACCAATGCCCTGCAGAAGTACAAATAGCTAAGATAAGAGCAATTGTAGCCTGCTGAGGGAAAACTGAGTTTGAGATATATGAGTGTCCCCTGGTAGCTGCAATTATATCTACACAATACTTCAGCTGTGGGTAGAGCCACCTGACACCACTGTTTCTCCAGGGTATAAATTCTTTAATTGCATACATGACTAGAAGTGGGAATTAACCTACATAAGTGTGAGGTAGTTGGAGAGTGTAACAGGAAAACTCGCACACGTCATATTTTTTGCTCAGAAGCTGGATCTTTTTCCTTCAACAAGCCAAGCCACCATAATAATTTCATGTGGGACTGCTCTTCTGAGTATGTTGAAGAAAATTTGCCTTGTGTTTAATTGCTGGTTTTTCTATGGGTTTCTTTTGCACCAACATCTCTGCCAAGAAATACTGCCTGCATTTCTTCTTGTGAAAGCTACTTCCCCTTCACATGTTTAACATAAACTTTAGTATTATAAAGAAATTAATTACTATTCTAATCAGTTTGCTGGTGTCTATCTGATCCCTTTGGAGTCATATATACTTCTAAGATAGCCTCTTTTTCTCTACTATAAGCCAATCTTCCTTCATATCTTATGCACTCAGACCCTTAATCATTTTGCATGGCCTTTGCTGTGCCTTTTCATTATCAGCAATGTCCTTCCTATAATAAGTAGAGTTGATTCAGCTGATACTCATTAGATATGCTGTCTCCTCCAAATACCAAATGTTCCTGCAATATTCAGAGGAATTTCAGTGAACATGGTGTGGGGAGGTGAAAGTGAGGGAGACAGCTATCTAATCTTCCAAACTTAAGTGTCATTTGGTTTGCAATGACTTTGAATATCAATTTACATAGTTGTGAATCAGCTGTCATCCTTGCTTGTATACTGTGCTGGCTCCATGTATGATCATGTCCCTTTCTAAAACTTTCCCCTCAACATAATCTTACAGAGGGGAGAAAATTCTGCATTCACTTGAGATACAGAGATGTGAGCTGATGGAGCCCCTTAGCCCCTCCAAACAGATCCCAGTTCACTGTGTTAGAAGATGGAGGGGGCACTGATACCAGCTTCTGCAAATGCTGACTTGTTTCTCTGCCCATGGGCTTGATCTATAACTAAATGACATCTCAATTTGACCCTGAATTTCTTTAACAGTACGATCAACACTAACAATATGAGGTCAAATTATGGCCCCTGTAATTCTGATGACTTTAGAAGAGCTGTGCGACAGGTAAATTAGTAGGGAATTTGGCTTAAGGAGACCAGAAGTGCAAAATATTCCTAATATAGTCTCATTACTGCCCTATTTAATAGAAAAAGACAGTGATTATATATACAATGTAAATCCCAAGGCCTTTTCTGCTTCTGCCAAACACTGTAGAGAGGGATTTACTGCATTATCCATTATCACGTCCAAGTCTATTCTTGGTTTGTATTGTGCTTCATTTTAGGCTATAGTCTCTGTGGATAGTTTTGATCCTCCCTTCTCTCATTACTTTATACTTCTCTATGCTGAACTGCATAAGCCAATTATCAGACCATAAACCTCATCTATCCAAAACATTTTGAATGCGTATGCTCTGTGCCTTTGTGGCTGCTGCCCTCCTCCTATTTTGTGCCATTATCAAACAAAGGCATATTTTAAATATTGTCATACACGCCCCCCCAGCCCCTTTCAAAGTCATTCTTAATTAGATAATAATTAATTAGATGTTTGTAAAGTACTTTGAAAAAACAAAGTGCTATAGAAGTGCAAAGTGTTATTATTAATATGCATAATTTTCAGTGTTATTAATACTGAGCTTTGCTGTGGCAACCCTGTCATTACTGTTCGTCATCCTGAATTGTCCGCTCTTTTCCAGCACAAACCATTTCCTCTTTACAAGCCAGCTTTTAATCCAATTCAGCGCATTTACCCTTTGTAATGTGCTCTCTGACTTAGTAAAGAAATCTCTCTGTAGTGTCATGTGGCACCAGGAGCAGTTGTGAAATGCAGACAGATTATATGACCATCCTTTTCCCCTGTGCTAACAATCCAGCAATGTGTTCAAAGAATTCAAGCCAAATTGGCACACATGCTTTTCTTTTTAAGAATCCATGTAGTATCACCCTTACCAGGGGGTCGCACTATATTGTGAGTACCCCTGTTGTGCAGAAAAAAATGCAGAGAACAAGACTGCTGACCTCATCAGATGAAGCTCGGCAGGAATGCAGGAGATGATTGTCTTGGTTAGTTTCAGATGGTGAATTAAAAGAGGGAAAGGAGGGAAGGCACATTTAAAAGGGAAAAGGCACTTTTCTATGGTAATGCCTTGTTCCACTCCAAGACACGACCTAGCTCAAAGTTTACAGAGGTCCTGAGTTTTTTAAAAAAAATCTGCTAAAAGGTAGTAAACCAGTCCTAAGCCTAAAGCTATCTAAACTGTAAGTAGCCTTTTCAGCTGAAAATTATGCCTTCAGTCAACATAACTGATGCAAATACACTCACTTGGCAGTCTTTGCTCATGTACATCTGTTAGAACAGTGTGAGATCTGCTTGCCTGTTGGTCAGAGACTTGCTCCAACATACAGGTTCCAGGCAATTATAAGTTTACATGGGCAGACTTGAAAACACTGTGGAAAAATTCGCTTTTCTTCAGGAAGTCCCTTCGCTGTGCCAACTGAACAACATTGGCAACATATGCCAGCTACAGTCAATTACACTAGCTTATACTAATATGACATGCAGAAGTAAAGGCAGGCAAAGAGTCCATGGCTCTTACTGGCTGCCAAAAAGAAAAGCTGTATTGCCCTAGGTGCTGCAAAGCCCATAAAGACCACATTGGGGTATAAGCATTAGAGCCAGATGGAATGAAGAAATATTGAAATGGTTAATAAAAGAAATGGAAATTTGGAACTCGTCCCAAGAAATAGCCAACGATCTACCAGCCCAGAGCTCTGTGGTAGTCAGCAGTGGCCCTATAGCACAGGGGAGTAGAAAACAAGATCTATAGTCAACAGCCTTTATGTTTAGGAAAAGACCCTGAATGGGACTGTGCATAATGCAGTTATAGTTTTGCCTAGCAGGTTAGGCATCTGATTCCTAGTCCACAGCCAAAGCTGAGACAAAAATCAATAGGAAAAAACCCCTATAGCTACATGATCCAAAGCCAATAAAGCTGGGTACATTTTCTGGAATGAAAGTTGTTTTGCTTTTATGCTGCTGACCTTCCTAAGGCTAAATATGTAATCAGTGATTTTATTGTTTTCTATATTCCTTTTGTTTGTCCTAGTACATGTCAGTCTCTGCAGAACTGAGTCTTTGTTCTCTATATTTAATAGTCATATTAACACTAGATGGCCTTTTAAAAGACATTTTTAAAAACACACGTATGTTTGTGAAAATGGCCTATAGATGTTAGAAACAGCCTCGAAATGAACTTGTAGATATCAACATGTGATGACCAATAAAAAGCATCTAATACAGATGTTCCAGGAGAATGAACATCTGTAGGAGGTAAACTCAGCGCATAGGATAAAACTCCAAAGCATGTAGTCATAGTTTCAACAGATTCACAGTATAACATCTAAGGAGGTAGTCTGGGTTAGGTTGCTGATTTTCATTTGTGTTTTGTTCTCATTACAATTTAAAAAGAAAGTCTCAGTCCTGGACCTTCCCAATAAACAGAAAATATTATTTTAAAGACTGGTTGTGCAGGGTTTCAAAAAGACACACCTCTCATATTTTACTGCAGATGAATGGTGATGATGAAGCTAGCTGTGCTTTCAACCAATAAAGGCTGTCTGGTCTCTGATCTACAAACATGTCTTCCATATTTGTTTAAAAATGTGCCACAGAAACATAAGACCTCGCTGCTGCTGGTTGCACTAGATTGCATTGCTTTCTTCTGGGAGCTCTACAGGAGCAAATATCACAGAATGAGATGTGCTGAGTTCTGCCATTGTATCCGGGATAGTCACAGCAGCACAATCTGAGTCTCTGCCTAGGTTTTCCACTATACAAAATTTACAAAGAGAAAAAAGGGGGTTTAATGAAAAAGTGTTTCAAGCTGTGGAGATCTTCAGTAAAAACTGGTTTTAGCTGGACTTCTCGATGCTACCAAAAGACAACAGATAAAAAATGTGCAAGTCCAGGTGTGTTCATCAGCCTGAGGGGTACAGCCTAGCCAACTTACAGAGGTCTTGCAGCCCACTGCTAAGACAACTGTGAGTGAGGTGTGCTTGGAGCAGCACGAAGGATCACGTACATGCAAACCTATCATGGAGTCTTTATAAATCAGGCTCCATATATCTCCAGCTTTATTTCTTTCACTTTATAGGCTCTATTCTGCCCTGTACCTACACAGGTAAAATCTCCTACTGCCCCCTTCTGGCCTTTTCTTAAGCTCTTTTCATCACTTGCTTAATCAACCACTTCCCAGTTTACTTGAACTTTCTGCCCAGGTAGCCAATGGCAGATTCCCAGAGCAGCTGTAGTTTATCTTCTGAAATGAGGCCAAATTCAGGGGTGACTCCAGTTCTAGAGGGAGTGAGAGGAGGGACCCTGTTAGTATCACACACACACACACAGAACTAGGACTCAAGAAGAGGGTGTTTTACCTACCCCTCAGTTAAAGTTACTATTTATGCCCTACAGCCACTGGGGCACCATAAGGGACCAGAGGGAACCCAGGGCCAATTCTTCAGCATTGTAGTTATAGCCAATCTGTGCCAATGTACCTCAAAGCAGAGAAGAGTCCCTGGCCCTGTTTTGTTCAGTGTTTTAGATACAGCCTAGGAATTCATCATGTGAACTTCTGCTTTATCAAAACTACAGAGCCTTCAGGCTCCCTTAGAAATTTTGCCATCTATTTACAAGAATACAAGGAAATTCAAACCAACGGAGTCACAGAGGAGTTCAGAGACACCTCTTGTCAGCCAGTGGGGTCCATCCCTACCAGAATTTTATATCCTTTGGTAAGATCTTTCCAAGCCTTACTTGCCTCTTGTACTAAGTACGGATGGTGAGCATAGCAGCACCAAGCCAGTATGGGAGGTATATGCCGTACAGGAGGCTCACTGCCCCTGCATAGCAGCTCTCAGAAGGTGTTTCCCCAGTTATCCCCAAGCTGGAAGAAGTAAGCTGAGCATGAAAAACATGTTTAGGAGTATGTTAGAAGGTCCTGACAGCCTGTATTCTGCAATGTCATTCAAGATGTGAATGGTGAGATCTCGTTGTGTGTGTACTTCAGCCTCACTTTTTATGGTGGAAGCAGATTTATTGTTTTGAAAAACAAGTTCAATAAATGTGCTACAGAGTTCTTGTGCATTTGTGTAGCTCTTGCAGATTTTGCTGGCTATCCCTAAACTTGCAGAGACAGGCATATGAAATCTCAGGCTGAGTGTGAAAAGTGGGATGTAGGAGAAAGCTTCAAGGTCCTTTGTAAGATAATGGACAGCTTTTCTGTTTTCCAATAACAACTAAATAGTGTCATCTTGTTAGTATTATCTTGAAGAAATAATGAATAACATATACTGTTCTTTTTTTCTGCATGTTACTTTTCTCTTAACCCTCCTTTATGTTGTTCACACCCTCCTCAAATCCACCACAATGTTTTCCATTGAGACCCAAACAAGTAGAAAACATAAAAGTCACTACTGCTTGAAAGTGTCTGAAATAATATAAGGGCTGTGTTGCAAGCCATCGGAGTGTTGTTTTCATAGCAGGAAAATAAGTGTTGCATGTCCTAGTTTGTAGCATGAGGTCATGTAGAAATAGCCGAGGATGCAAAGTCTGCAGAGGAAAGTGGCAAATCCTGAAAGGAAAAGGAGCCAAACTTAGTGCAGTTCTGTTCTTACTGCCTACGAAGAAATTCTCCCTTGTGCGTTAGCCTCTGATCAATGCCTGTGCACTATTATTTGGAAGAGTACTAGCTGACAAAAATGTGGTGAGAGTTAAATGCTCTGAACAGTTAAATATTAGTGCTTAAACTTAGACCCTGTTTTTCCATCTTCAATTTTTTCTAGTAGTAGTAAAAGCAGTAGTAGTATCTATTTTAATATTAGGTATAGCAGTGGAAATTATTCTCTTTTGCGATTAATACCTTAGGCATCCTTTTTTCAATAATGCCCTTGAATTTAGACCAGCATTTTGGAACTTAAAATTGGAACTTAAAATCCACATTTATCTGCTTAAATCATCAAAGTTTATGTGCCTGGATTTGTACCACTGAGTTTGGGCAAATCTTTAGGTCAGTGTAAATTAACTGAACTCAGTATCTTTAAAAACAAGGTGATCCCTGTATTTGAATAAAGTGAATTTAAAAAGTCATGATTAGTTCTTAAGTTTTTTTCTGGCTCATATTCAACAGCTACTCTTCAATTATTTCTTTCAAACATTAAAGAAAACATTCTTTCAGAAATAAGAATACAAGAAAAAAAGAATTAAGCTCTGGGATCACAGCTGGTATTTCTGAGTTAGATAATATATCTAGGTTCGTTAGATATAAAGTATGTAGTATAGATATGATACGGTGTCTCTTGAAGGAAAAAGGTTTCTTGCTGCTTTCTTGCACTTTTGGGCTGAGTAAAAAAAGGTTCCTTTACCACTGACTAAGAGGCATGCATATGGATAGCTCTTGTGGCATAGGCAATGTATTATTACTTGATTGTCACAGTAATTTGATTGTCTAAGCTTTTAAATGTCCATAATATGTCAAATATTTTTGCTTAGATGCAATTTTAGTGTCTCTTTGAACAATACATCGCACGTTTTCCTCTAGGTTCTCTTTTGAAAGGTATGAAGGCCCTTTCTCTATGCTAAATCACAGACATGTTTGTAAAGATATGGATTTAAAGACAAAAATCTCACAAAATATTTTAGTTGTTTGGCTTAGAAGAAAGTATAATAGACTAATTTGTTTGACACTTTGGAGCCATTCTGACTGTTACCCAAATAGTAAATAAAATATACAATAATACACAAAATCTGTGTATAAAATAATAATTTTGGGAACGGTTTCAAACAAAGCATCCATTCCCCAATATTTTTCAAAAAAGCAAAAAATAACATTATTGTGACCAATTTAATGGAAAAAACATGAGTAAATTTAAAATAATTTTTGTAATCTTCCTAAATTTTTGTTACCAGTTTAATATCGTGAATATTTCCTTTGTTGAGCTACCAATAGCTGGGATTTTACACGGTACTAAATAATCTAGTTTACTATTTCTCATTCCATGGCAAAATTACTTTCATAAACAGGTCTTATTGTATAGATAAGAAGAACATATACTTTTATAGACAACAAAGATACAATCTGAATGCTCTGTCTGAATGGGGTAACACAATTTCAGATAATAGGATTGCCTTCATCTCACTTAACTTCATCCATCCAGAAATTAGATGTCTATTCAGAGGTAATTGTCTAGCCTCTCTCTGTTGCCATTGTAGCCAGAGAGGAAGCAGAAGGAACCTGCAGGCAGTTAAAATTTGTTTTGATAAAAGCACTGCTTGAAAATTGTTAGTTAAACTGAATAAGAGAGATTAGAGTAATTTCTGAGGTATTCAAATAAAAGGGCATTTGGTTGTGCTGAAGGAGAATGTAGTGGTCTCAAGAGAAACTGCTGTTGACATGTCTTGTGGACTCGTTTTCAGATTAATCTTATTTAATATTTTAACTGGTGTTGCCCGTGAAAAAATTTAGAGGTGGTTAAAAATGGGATGACGACAAAAAAAAGGTGTTGTAATACATAGGAAGATAAAAATCTCTCAGAAAGAACTGGCTGACCTTGAGACCTTTTGTGTAATAGAAATGGTATGACTATAAGTGTACAATGTAAATTAAAGTTACAAGTCTACTGGAACTTGTAGCAAGAATTTTTTGTGAAAACTAGAGACCCATCAGCAAGAATCAGCAAAGGAAGGTCCTGGGAGCACAAGATGATTTTAGAATGACTGAATGACCATGAACATGTGATGAATCCATCAAAAAGTTAAATGTATTTGTCGTGGATCAGGAGAAACATTTCCAAATATTGCAGAGAAGTACATCAACATCAGAAACTACCATGATGAAGCTCCGCCTGGAATTTTATTCTGTTCTATAGTTGATCAAAATAAAGATTACATCCACGTTCAAAAGAAACTAAAACTGAAGCCGAAAGTTGTTTAAAAGACAAATAAGTTCTCATGGGGCCTAGATAAATTTAATCTGGATATTAACAGAAAGATTTTAACCACCAGAGACACGAAGTTCTGAAGTAGCCTTCCCAGAGGAGCAATGAGAATAAAAATGTAAAATAATTTCATAATGGAATTTATTACATTTTTAATGAGTTATATGACATGGTCACCTGAACAGGAAGATGCTTCAGAACTTAAGAGTTCTCTTCCACTTCTGTATATTTATGTCCCTAGATGCTTGTTGTAGGCTGAGTTATGTTTCATTAGAAGAAGTGGCAATATTTTAAATGTCATAGACTACTCTTCCCATGAAGGAAAGATACACTAGAGACTTCTCTCCTGGGTCTGTTTGACAAACAGACTGAGTTCAGCATGGTTAAAAATAGGTGTTTGTGAGATAGGTCATCTGTGACTTCTGTGGGAAGAGGTACTCTAAGGAAAAAAAGTAATTGGGTAGAAACATTTTGGTTTAGAAAATAAAAAAAAACAAAACCAGAGGTGTGAGTTAGTGGATTAAGTTGAATTTCTCCTCTTTTATACTCAATTTCTATTCATTATTTAGCATGCTCAGTATAATAGTTTTTAAACTAAAGTTAGAAAACCCAGAGTTTGAAAGGGGAGAGATTTTCCTCCACCTACAGTCTCCTCTTGGATGGTGTGGCAGGAAGGTCAAGGAGAGTTAAACAACTGCTGGAAAATTAGGAATTTGTTTGTTGGAGCGAGTCCATAGGAGGGCCATGAAGATGATCAGAGGGCTGGAGTACCACTCCTATGAGGACAGGCTGAGAGAGTTCGGGTTGTTCAACCTGGAGAGGAGAAGGCTCTGGGGACACCTTGCAGCAGCCTTCCAGTACCTAAAGGGGGCCTACAAGAAAGCTCGAGAGGGACTTTTTACAAGGGCATGTAGTGATAGGACAAGGGGTAATGGCTTTAAAGTGAAAGAGGGTAGATTTAGATTAGATGTAAGGAAGAAGTTCTTCACTGTGAGGGAGGTGAGGCACTGGAACAGGTTGCCCAGAGAGGTTGTGGATGCCCCATCCTGGAAGTGTTCAAGGCCAGGCTGGATGGGGCTTTGAGCAACCTGGTCTAGTGGGAGGTGTCCCTGCCCATGGCAGGTTGGAACTAGACGATCTTTAAGGTCCCTTCCAACCCAAACCATTCTACGATTCTATTCTGATACAAATCTTGGATTTGCTGTACCGTTTCATAGATTTTATCTAAAATATAGATAAAAATTGTTTATAATCAAGCATGAAAGATCAAGCCCTTATTCTCAGGTAACATAATTGTTGCAGGTTTTCTGCATGTGAAAAGGAAAAGAAGGAAAACAGTATTTCTTGCAAATATTTTAATCTATAGGAGTTTCAACTAGTTAGAAGTTCCACAAGGCAATTGCATAAATAAACAATTGCCTTTTAAAATAAGGCTTAAGTAATTCAATTGAGCCATGGGAAATCCAGTCCGAGTTTTGTGCTAATGAGGAAGTGTCATAAATATTCACATTTTCTTACCATTAGCCTTAAAACTACCTACAGATATGGAGATAGATGAAGAATCATATGCTTAAACCTTCACTGCAGAGTAACAAAGAAGGAAAGAAAGAAAATTAGCTTACCCAGCCACATTTGTAGTGAGCAGCCACTAGCAACAATTGTGCAGGAACATCATTGATCTTGGGCGGACAGACTGAGAAAGTCAGAAATAGAACGATATAAAAAGTAGAGCAGTGGAAATGTACAGTGAATGGCTATGCTGGCAAGATATGCTGTTATTGTGATAGGAACTCTGAGGATGTCTATTTATTATTTGTATACGATATCATGAGGACAGAGTTCACAGGAATTAAATTTACCAAGACCAGAAAAGTATTCTATTTCTGCATCTCTACTGCTGAGGCCAGCAACTCAAATAATAATTTTGCCTTGACCCTGTACAGTCTGCAAATGGTTTATGAATGGGAATTATACAGACTCCCTGTTTTGCATGAACATTCACTCCCTTTGTTTGTACACACAAAAAATGGTGATGGACTATCATTATCCAAATTGATAGCAGCTGTGCTTACTAAAAAAATGTTTTCCTCAAATCTGTTGACATGTCAGTAGTAATAAAAAAAATAAAATATGTCGTATGGTACACTGAAACTCCTGAATTACTTGTCACAGCCCATTTAAATGTGTACTGCATTCAATCCAAGAAATCTTCTGTAAAATTAATGTATTTTCTGGGCCCTTTAGTACAGATTCTACTATCCTCAGGGGAGATATTTTGAAGATATCCTTAAAAATCTAAATATTTAACTTCCTTTCACATTTGCATAATTTAATTGGAAGTTTTCTTTTAGCTTTTTTTTTTTTTCTTAATTTCCAGTTGTCCACCATTTTGTTGCTTGAAACTAATGTACCATCCTATTAACTGACCAGGTTCCAACCCATGAACTCCTTCTCTATTACCAGGTGACTGGAAATTTATTTATACTGTATTTTGCAGGAGGAAACAAACAAGATCTTGCAGTCAAAACTGACTGGAACCCATGTGAATAAAGCATTGGGTCAGGTCCTAGCTAACAAGCCTTGCTGAGTAGCTGGGTGTATTAAGTGCTGCTAGCGCGTGTGTGGTGCCAGGCTAATCACAGTCGTGGCTTCAACAGCTGCTATCAGCTCATTCTCAGAGGCCACCTGCAAAATATCACACCCTAAAAAAAGCACCCAGCACTGCTTGTAGGTATCTGCAATGAAGAATTTGTTTACTACAGGTTAATATGAAGTTTTGAGCTTATAATTTTGAAGCTTGCAGTCATGGTCTATTAAATTTGATACCTTTCTTACTTTCTCCATGGGCACAAGCTTAGGTTTCTCATGAGATGCAGACATAGCCAGAGGTAAAAAGCAAATGGGGGAGAGGGTTTTTGGGGGTCATGTCGCAACTTACAGAAAGTGTAGTATTCCTTTGAAGTTCAAAAAGTGTGCATTTTCTGAAGAAATCAGTGGCTACTACACAGGGAAAGCCCTGCCTTGTTTGGGTGTCATTTGATGGCATGTCCAGCTTAATTGCATGGTGCCTACAGATGGCAAGTATAATTGACATGTTTTTTCTAACGACGGTACAGACATAGGCAACAGATCTGTGTCCCTGCTCGGGGCAGTTTACAGTCCCAGTTGAACAGACAAGGAGACCTCAGGGAAATGAAATAACTTACTGTCCTTCAGGTCCTGAGCCAGATTTAATGCAAGTCTTCTAAACTTCAGTGCAGTGACTTGTCTAGTAGATCACCTTGCCTTCTGTTCGCAATGAAAAGCAAAATAAAACGTTCAAAATCAAGTGATGTAGATAAGATAGACTCTAAAACGAGGAGATCAGAGACAGGCAAAAGCCACTGGAAACCTAAGTTCAAAACAGCGAGCACTGTGGAAATACAGAAGGTCACAAGCAGCAACAGAAAGAAAAGGGAAAGATATTGTAAGACAGCAAATAGCATGTGTGTGTTTCCTATTCTGAGAACAAAATACCTGTCTGCTGGCTGTGCCCTCTCAGAGGTTTAAAACCTCAAGTAAGAGAAGATGTCATAAAGACAATTTCACTGGCCGCATCATGATGGACTGGCCGAGTCCTCCCTTCACGGGCCTGGAAACAATGACTCCCTGCTCCCGGAGCAAAATCAGGAGATGAGGTCACTCGTTATCTGATTTCTATGGCAACAGAAGGCACTTCAGCCTCTCATCTGCTCCTCACCCTTTTCTGGGGAACTGAAACTTCTGGCTGTGGATTTATGCTCCAGTTGAGGCTGACATCACTTCCGATGATACATGGGAAAATAAGAAGTGGCTCCATTTAGAAAGAGTGATATGAAAAATTCAGGAGAATGACGTTTTCTTTCACTAAGTAATTGAAGAAAGAAAGAAGGTGGTTTTGAAGGAAAGGGGCTGAAGACAGAGGCTACCTATTTTTGTCAAGACAACGCAGAGTGCAAAGATATATGGAGAAAGTATAATTGTCAGTCACTTTCCCATGAAGGATATTTTATGCAGTAATAAATGAGACAAACAGGCACTGAATAGGGCTTTATGGGAAGCAGTTTTGGCTCAGTTGTACCTCTGCCTCTCAGGGTTTCTCCCATTAGTCACTCAGCTGATGAATTTGCTCAGCAGTGGTGGCAGTTTCTAGAAAAGGAGAAACAGCTCTCAGAAGATTCAGCAGTTTAGTTTAAATACATTTCCTCTCCCACGCCTGCTCCACGCTGAGCTCCCGTCTCTCTCTCTGCAGCTGTTGCCTGTTTCACGAATACCCTCTCCTTCATGTTAATGACCCCCATCTGTCCTTGGAGGCAGCTGGAGCCAACCAGCACCATCTTTTCACAGCTATGTCATGGGAAGATATCAAACCTTTAGAGCTTGCAGAATTTAATCTGAGCCCAGAAGAAACCAAGATTTTTGTTCAGGATTCAGAAGTATTCAGTAATTTCTTGGGATTCAGAAGTTTTGAGTTCAAGTCTGATGTCTCCCTTGAGGTTGTGGTTGTCCCCTGGTGTGGCTGGCATGGTTACCTGGTAGATGTAGCCTCATCTACCTGAGCTGGTTCTACGTGAGCTAACCACCGACTGCTAATGCTAAGGAAAATGGTACAGAAAAACTCAGGTTGTCTTTTCCCACAGCCTGCTCGCATCTGAGATCTGCATAGCTGCATTACATGGTGTTTTTCTCAAGTAAGTCAGCCTGATCATGAATACTTTTTGGCTTGAGCTGGCAGCAGTTTGAGAAGCTCTGCACTGCTTTTGTAATTTGTTATAGGCACTGTTTCCCCCTATTTAAAGTAGAGATAATGTTACTTGCAAAACACGCTGAGATTTGTGCTGGGATGTAAATTCAAGGTAATATTGCAAGTCTTCTAACAGCTTCTTTTCAAACTCTGAAGCAAGGCCATGTGAATTGGTTCTTCAGCTGAATTGTGGGATTTAAGTCTATTTTTGTGACTGACAAACATTAATCCCTCACACTACAATATATGATTTTCCCATTTACCCTTTACATGGCATTTGATGAAGTAAGCTATTAAATAATAATTGTTGTAGTGAAGGACAGTGTATTTGCCCACTTTTAGAGATTTCTGAAATGTTAATACACGGAGCTATTGCTGCAGCTGTCTCAGATGCACCTGCCCTGTGTATGGCATATACTGGGTGCTCTAATTAAACCCATTTTCATTTAGTCAGTGGAAAAAAAAAAAAAAAAATTGCTTTTTGCACCAGGTTAGTTATTTAATTGGGATGGGGAAAATGAAGAAGCAGAGGAAGAACAAGTGAGTTATCCCCAGCAGAAGACTAAGAATAAGCACTTTTTGCTTTGAAAATCATTGATATCAGCCATTGTCTTGAAATTAGAGTTTAATGCTATTCACTGGATTTTTGTCACAAGCTGGTAGTAGGATCTGCAGATGCTGTTGGAGTTACACAGCTGAGGTATGGTGAAGTGATTTCTTCAAGGATAGTGGCTTCCACTGGGACTTGTATAGCTAATGGGATTGAAGAGTTTTCCCTAGAGGTCATCAGTTGCGACTGAACACATTAAAATGAGAGAACAGTTCAGTGGCTTATGTAAAATGAGATGGTGGCATGAATCCAACTGTTCAGTACACAGGTATCTCCAACTACACACTAATACTGGAATTTTAGTCTTTTTGTGCCATGAAAACAGTTCATGATGCAGAGAGACCACTTACTATCAAGGACTGCAAGACTCCACCTTTCTAATTCCGGCTGTAGAGAGGACCTTATTTTTATAGGATCTGCTCTATTTGTAGAAAATATTTATATGTTAATAAAGAAGAGACAAGAAACTATGCGTCTCCCCCAGAAAACAGTTCCCACATTGGGATGTAGAGTCACCTCCCTTTACGTTGGTCTAGGGAACCCCAAAATCTTCCATACCAGGTGAAACAGTTTCAAGAGATAGGGCTGAGAGAATATTCTGTATCCTGGCCATTATGGTATGCAACAGGACTACAGAAGCTCCTGAGAACCAGAATCACATGCACCATCGCAACCACTTTCAACCCCAGGTGCAATCTTACCTAAGAGGCCAAACTGTAATGTCTTTAAGAGAGAAAATCAGGAGGCTTCTATGGGTTGGAATGAAAAAAGATGATATGACACCTCTATCTAGAATTCTGTAGGAAGGATATAATTAGCAATATATGCTTTACAATGTATCTAAAGATAAGACTCTTCATTAAATTTCTAGGGTTTTCCATAAGGGCTTGGCTGAGTCTGGAATTGTTAAATTGTCATGCTTGTGAAATGTCTCCTTCACTGCACAGAGGGATACTTGGGGAAGCTTTCTCTGCTGAACCTGCTGTGCAGATACATAGATCTCACTCATTTGCTGAGTTAAAATAACAGTGTCATTGTAGGCATGATTATTTAAGGATATAACCAAGTGAAGTTTTGTTATTTTGTTTATTAGCAGGAACCTTCAAGCAAAGTACAGGTTCAGGAAACACTGTTCTGAATTTAACTTTATTATGTTCAGTAGTTATCATGCCTCCTTTTCCTGCTCCACAGGTATCAACTGTTTTTTCTCTCAATGGTTTTAACTGATTAGTAAAATCAAGTTAAACTCAAAGCAGTTGATCTCTACCTGTATTTAGCTGGAAGGCTGGTGTCTGGTTCAAAACAGAAAAAAGCTTAGTGTGCTTTAAAACTTGCTTGTTTTTTCCAACTACTGCAGTTAGTTGATACATTTAAAACACCCCCTCTCCTTGCAAACTATACCTAACTTTATTTTTTCCTTTTTTTTTTTTGTAAACTGTTCATACATACCACTTTAAAAAGAAAAATGAAAATGCATTTTACTGCCCTCAGATTAAGGTCAAAAGCAGCCTCACACTTACTCCATTGACAGAGTCATCTTTCTGACTCTGACCCTATAGAAGCAAACCATTTCTGAAATGTATTGTGTTTACAGGGCTTTTGGAGAAGAGATGAGACCTACTGTGTAACTGCAGTTTCATTGAAACATGCAACTGTCATGTTATGCAGCAAACAAATTACGAAGAATATTACAGGCATGGCCTTGAGATATTTTTTTAAGTCCAAATACAACTTAATTTTTTTTTTCTCGTTTTCTAAGTGAATGTCTTGAAGCTGATTGACAGCAAAGCAAAAGGGTTTAGCAAGTGTAGGAACACTTAATTTCATATGATCTCAACAGAGACTCAATCCCTTTATTATTAATGCTCTCTCTCCTTTCAAATAATTGATTAAAACCTCATCCCTTCCACTTGCCCTACCAGCTATAATATCACTCTCTCACACCTGTTCTGGATGTGTGTGTATATATATATAACCTATGGATTAATGACTTTTCAGGATATGGTTCTAATTTTGAGGGGGTTATATTACTCCTTTAGCTAGTATTCTGCAGTGAAGTGATAGTTTTATTTTGGTTCAGTGCTTAAAACAAACCAAAACAATACATTTTAATGTTTGCATTGACCTGAAAGTGAAAATAAATTTTAAATGAATTGATTCTGTGGGAAGAGGAATAGTGGAAAGGGGACAATCACTCCATTCCTTGCTTCATTGAATAAATACTTTACAGTAAATAGAACTAGAGAGATTGAGAAAATCCCAATCTCAACTTTGACTTGCATTTAGTCATGAAGGTGGTAAGCAGGAAAGCTCATTGATTCAGGCTGGGAGGCAGTTTAAATGGGTGCCTTAATAGTATAGTAGAGCATATAAAGACTTCTTTATCCAGTCCTTACTGGCCTTGTGAAAGGCATCTAAAGCCTATGGCTAGTCTGGCCTGAAAAAGCAAAACATTTAGGGAACATTAAAATGAATCATATTGACATTTTCAGAAAACAATGCCTGTTTTTAGCTGAGTTGTAACCATTTGCTAAATTAATGTTTAGTTGCAGCATAGTCCAAAACTGCATTTTTTGTGATTAATCCATCCAAACTCCTGCCCAGACATTCTTTCAAGTTTAAGGGAGAAACAATTTCCCTTAACTCTATCTAGCTCTATTGATTGCTTGCGTCATTCACATACTCTTACTCACCGATGATCCACATCAAGGATTTTGGGCTTTGTAATTCTAGGCAATGTGCACATGAAAGATGACATCTTCCCCAAAAGAGCTTATGATTTTATCTGTGAGCTGAGGAACAAGATGGATAGAACAGACTGATAAGGGAGAAGGCGGCAACCAAATGTGATTAATATTAGTGTAATAAGCGGCGATTAAAGCACAGGAGGTCTTTTCACATGTCAGAATGTATCCCAGCAGAGGTGACTTTTAAAGACCTCAGCACAATTACTCTGTAGATGTCCCACAGCTCTGCTCAAAGACAGGGCTATGACTCTAAAATGTCCACGTTCCTGGCTATGACTAAGCCAGATTTGTCATCTCCCCAGCTGCAGGGATGGAGAGCGGAGAGAGCCCTATGCAGTGGTGAGTCCCGTGGGCTGGGTGTGTGGTACGGCCGTGGCTGCCCGCGGGGACGGGGGCTGCGCGGGGCGCTCCCCCCGCAGCACACAGGGCTGCCGAGAGGACGGGAAGGAGTTGGAGCGGGGAGCTCAATGTGTTTCTCCCTGCTCCTGAGACCACTATTAAAAGTGTGGTACCTCATCAATCATAGACTTCAACAGAATGGAAAATAAGCCCTTATGCACCTTTTATGGTCTGTATTAGCTCCAAAGCACTACATAGGTGTAGGATGTGATCATAAAATCACAATATAAATGCACGTTCCTAGATGTTAGACTTCTTTTTTTTTGCATATCTGTGCAAAACTATATTTCCTAACATAAAAGTTTTATTTGTTTTTAAATTACATCCATAGGAAACAGGCTTATTTCCAGCTTCGTGAAAGGTGAGGAACAGTATAGGAAAAAAAGAAAATACTTGAGTGGAATACTATGATTCTAGTGTGCTCGCTGCTGAACTATTATTTTGTAGTTTTGGCCACTGCAGTATAAGAATTTTGTAATACTTCAAAACAGGGATAAGGAAACCAATTCTATTACTATTGAGAAATGAACTATGATATGAATGCAAGATAAAAAAACCCCGTAAATCTACAGTAGCCTAGAATTAGGGAGAGCGAGGGGGAAGTTTAAAATCTAAATGGTACAGAGTATGTCAAGCCAAGTTATTATTTTCAGCCATGCACAGATAATGGAGCAAAGGAAGTAAAAATGGAAATTAAAAAGAACAAAAAAAAAAAAAAGCATTTGGAGGAGATGTGAGGAAACACTTTTCTATTCAAAAGAACATAAATGTGTGAAGTGGCCTACCAGGCAACACTGTTGAACTTAAACACTAGGGCTATTCAAGACACTATAAGGTAGTGTCTCAAAGGGATCATGGTATTGAAAATGTAATGAGGCGTAACTTATCCCCAGAGATCTCTGATCTTATATTATATATGAAAGCTATTCTTGCAAAACAGTAGCTGAGCCTGCACACAGTCTTGCAGGAGCATGCAAAGGTAAATCCACACTCCCTGTTTAGTTTGTTGTTGTTTTGTTTTGTTTTGTTTTGTTTTTTTAAACACTGCTTATTTGTATCCTGAGACTGCCAGCTTTGCAGGGAAACTGTATGCATATTTTGTCTCTGGTGCAGCTTCATGTACAATTTTGGCAGGAGGTCCAACAGGTTAAGAAGAATAGATGAAATCTTAAAAGGGAAGGTTCAGGCAATGCACATCTACATCTTTCTGATCATGCTGCTGCTGGGATTGGAGAAAGGATTTTGTGCAAAGAAAAATTCTGATCTGTTTAAATGTAAAGAAGAGTCAGAGATATGATGGTAAAACACTGTTCTTATTAATGTGGCCTCCTGTGATTTCGATGCTGATTCTCCTTATGCTCTGACATTGTGAAAAAGGTGTAGCCTGTTTAGCTTTCTCTCTTTTTATTTTCTTTTTGTTCTGTTCGAGTTTGGTTCTCCCCCCCCTTAGAGGTGGAGGGTGAGGAGCTGGCTTAGCTAGTATAAGAGGGGACCATTTTCTGTACATTGAGGAAGGTTAGGTTGGAGGCAGGGAGTCAGGTGGGGCAGAGAAAGAAGTGGAGGGGCAGGGAGACATGGTGAGAAGGGGTCTGGGAATAAAACATAATTGTATCCAGATCCCAGAAAAGCAGAGGAATCTGCATCCCGACACTCCTCTGCTCTGCTGTTAAAAAACAGGGCAGGGAGACATGTTGCTCTGTCTATTAGCTGAGCTACACGTAGGATAGCAGCCCACTTCTGCTGCCTGTCTTAAATAAAAAAAAAAGGAAGCCTGTGCTTTGGTGTGTTTCATTTATCCATGGATTGCAGCACTGTCCCCAAAAATGAAAGGTAAGATGCAGATAGCCTGCTGGTACAGGTAGTACCCAAACCCCAGGTACCAATGCAGGCTGCCTTTTCTCTAGTAATTTCTACATGTCTAAGACTCAGTGGGTTCCTTGTAAACTTCCTTTATGGACAGTGGAGGAAGGCACCACTTTCCTCTCCATGTTTAGTTGTAGCTCAGATTTAGGAGGGTCATTAATCTCCACTTCACAAGGGAGGCCAAACAGTGCTAAGTCCTTTTGATGTCCTGGCTGGCACAGGTGTATGTGTTTGGTCCTGTACCCAGGGAACCGCAGTCTGGATCTTTGTATCCTTGATGGGTTTTCAACCCACAATTTCTAATTTCCAGCACAGCGTCTTAACCACCATATTGCAGACCATCCCTGGGGGAAGCACTTTCTGTCTCCTTTAATGCAAGAATGATTCAGACTCAGACCAATGGTCCGTTAAGTTGTTTTACTTATTTCCACCATTACCCTGTAGCGACTGCTCGTGGACAACCATAGGAACTCAGCACCTGTATGAAGCAGTCTATTCCCTAATATATCACCTGGCTGCACAGCAAATGTGTGAGGGGGTTTCTGAAGTGGATTTTGCTTTCGGACCACTGGACTTGTTAACTTTGCAAATCTATTTAAAAAAATATGTTTATATTAATTGCTCCTCAACCTCATCTTGTGGCAAAGATGCCAAAGTTTATTTGCATGCCAAGTACACAATAGCAACTCTTTTTGCTTAAACTTGTTGCTTAATCATTTCACTGGTACCTCTGTAATTTGTATGTAGCCCTGTTCACCCACTCAATAACTGTTTCATTTCTTACCCGTGCCTAAGTCAGCTCAGTCTGTTCTCATGGAAGAGACAGCCCATACTTCTAATTGCCTTTTTTGCCTTTTTCTGTATATTTTCAAGTCCTGCTATAATCTTTTTCAGTTGGGGTGGCTGAAACTGTGCATAGAATTTGAGATGCAAACACAGCGTGCATTTACATAGTAGCGTAAAAATTATTTCTGTTTTGATCTCTTTTCCTTTCCTAATAATTCCTACAATTCTATTCCCTTTTTGACTGCCGCTGAGCACCGCGTTGATGTTTTCAGAGAACTATCCACAGTAACTCTAAGATCTCTTTCCAGAGTGGTAATAGCTTATTTACAGCCCATCATTGTGTATGTATAGTTAGGGTTATTTTTTCCCTATGTACACTTATCAACATTGAATTTCATCTTCCCTTTTATTGCCTATTCACTCAGTGCCATGAGCTCCTTCTGCAAGTCCTCACAGTCAACTGTAGATTTAAGTATCCTGCATAATTTTGTATCATCCACAGCCTTTTTTACCTCTTTATTTACCTCCTTTTCCAGATCATTTTTGAATATGCTGAATAGCATAGGTTCTCTAGTAATCTTTCTCCATTGTGAAGACTAACCGTTTATTCCTACCTTTTGTTTCCTATCTTATGCTGGGTATTAATTCGTAAGAGTACCTTCCCTCTTACCCAGACAGCTCAGTTTCTCTAAGAGGCTTTTGTGAAGGATCATGCTAATGGCTTTTGGAAATCGAAGAGTGCTGCACAGATTGGATCACTGTTTTCCATATTCTTTTAGGCATCCACAAAGAACTCCTTCTGAAACACAGCTTCTCTACACAGAAATTATGTTGACATTTCCCAGGCATGTCATAGTTACTGCTGTCATGATTTTTGTTTTTCTTTTAATTTTTCCAAAACTCCAGGATACATGTTACTGGTCAGTTGTTCACCTGATCACTCCGAAACCCCCTATTAAAGACTGCTAGTAAATTTGCTACCTCCCATTTCTGTGCTATGGAAACAATTAAGGGATAGGATACATCTCTCAATTTATTGAGCAATCTCACATTGAAGACCCTAGCAAACTGTTAATATTCAATTTACTCAGTTTTTCTGAAACATCTGTCATTGTCCAGTCAGTCTGAGACAGGCTTATTTCCCATACACACCATCTGACCCTGTGCTTTCTGAATGGTATTTTATGTACCTTGTTCACCCACTGGTGATCAGTAGCAAACTTCCTGCTTCTGACATGTTTTATGATTAGCTTCTATGCCTTTAACAAGTTATTCTTCAAAATCTTTTCTGCCTGTCTTATTACAATTCTATATTCAGCTTGCTGAGGCTTATATACTTTTCTATTTTTCTTAAGTAGATACAAATTCAATTTTTCTGAAGGATTTTCACTTCCAATAAACTCCTTTACTGTTTAACCATGCTGAGGGTTTTTCTGATCCCTTTGGAGGTGGATTTTTGTTTGTTTGTTTGTTTGTTTATCTTGAGCTTCTAGTATATTGTTTTAAAATACTCTCTAGTGCCACTTGCAAACAATTTATAATGTTACATACTCACTAACTCCCCTTTTTTTCAGTTCCCCTTTTAAAGTAAATAAGACTGTTACAGATTTTTTCTTTTTTTTTTCTTTGTTTGATTGATTTTTATTACTGATTGTTTTTTCTATAGTCTTATTTTGAAGCAGGTCCTGAAAACACATGGGGATGCTTACTGTCATCTGGCTTTCTGGCTCCAGAAAGCTGTTGTTTATGATTACTGCAGATGTAGTCTTCCAATAACATGGGGGTTTTTGGTGGTTGTTTTGTGGTTTGGTGGTTGTTTTTTTTTTCTTTCTTTTCTTTTTTCCTTTTTTTTTTTTTTTTTTTTTTTTTACATCTCCTCAGTGTCTTTTGGAATCTATTGGTCATTGCTATCAGACTAACAGTTTGCAGTCAGTAGTACAGCTCTGGCAATCTCCTTATCTGAGCATGGAAAATCAGTGCTATGGATTCTGGAGCATAGTTTGATCTTGTTAACTTATTTCACTTTTTGACTGTATGCTTCTCCCCTCTGCTACCTGCACATTTCTCATTCCTGTCCTGCAAGCCATAAGCTGCCTTTACCATCAACACACACAACCTACTGATTGTCTGATACCCATATAAACAACCTTCAGTGTAACCACTTGGGCATCTACCACTGTCCTGTGACTTTTGACAGTTTTTAGTTTTACTTGTAGGCTTTTCTTCTTTCTCTCCTTTGCTACTTATCCTTTTATTGTACTTTTGTCATTAATATGCAGTCAAACAGTTTCTTTGGTTGACCTCTCCTGAGCATTGAACTCGCAGTGTGTCCAGGCTTTCCTGATCTTAATGACTGTGTTACTCCTTGAGCAGTCAAGAATGCAAGAGTCATAAGGCTAGAAGGACATCAACTAAAGGAAGGAGTTGGAGCTCTGTTCAGGGTTTCGAGGATGCTCATTTCACATTAGACCACTCCCAGGAAAACTAAACCCCAAACTACTTCTTCTGAGGTTCCTAAGTCTCTTCACAGATGATATAAGAAGTCTGGGTTACCCTGGTGAGATAAGGCAAAAAAAGTTTTAAGTAAGTATTGCATTGCCTACTGCCTGTGATTTTGCTCTTGCTTTAAAAATGATACAGATCGGAAACGTTTCCCTCAAATTTATTTTAAGTTTCCCTTTTTTAACTTTGACCCACTACTTCTTGGAAAATTCTCTGGTAACATAGGAAGTAATTTCTTTCACGCCTAAGGGGAATGCAAACATCTTTCAAACATTTGCAGATGGTTTCATGCCCCCTAGTCATCCCTCTGCATGCTACATATTATATCCTTTTAATCCTTCTGCACAGGTTGTACTATAAAGCTGAAAGCTCACAAGAGCACTAGGGAATGTCTCTGTCTCTCTCTGTCTCTCTTTCTTTTCCTTTTTCTTTTTTTCTGCACAACTTCAGCTGGCTTCATTGAAAGTGGCATATATGCATCCGCAGACAGAATCTGTCCCTGTGAATATGAAGAAAGCTCTGGGCCAAATGATGTTTTTAGTCACACCAGTGGGACCCTGTTGACTTCAATTTTACCTTCAGGAGGTAGCCTTTTGTGTATGCTGGATGAAAAGACACAGCTCAGACAGTTCTTAGAAATATTCTCCTCTGTTCAGGGCAAGATGCCACAAAAGCCAAATCCCAAACAATCCCCTAAATTGTCCATCTGGAACAGGTGTTTACAGTCATATAAACAAAATAAAATTGCTTTTTGCAGACCCAGAGTCAGCCCTGTACTAAAATGTCTGGCACCTACTTGAAAACCAAGCAAACAAGCAAACAAAAACCTGACAACCAACCAGAAAAAATGGGGAGGGGGGAAAGAAGGGGAGTGCTGACAGATGAACTGAAAAGACCTTCAAAGATGTAAAGAGAGAAAAAAATCCTGATCAGGCTAATGAGAAAATTCCTGTTAATAACAATGTCATTTCTAACTTTCCCACAATTTTTCACCTCATGACAAGATTTACAATTGATAAACCGAATGTGAAGTCATCCCACACACAAAATCTTGGCCTTTTAAGCCACAGAAGCAGGATATCCCCATTTAGGGCAGTTAAAAATTTGTTGTGGGGGCAAAGGGGGTCAAAATAAAAAGAGTGACCTCAGAAGAAATCCTTTTTGCCCACTTGTACCTGACCTAACATCCTATATTCTTTTGAAAGACGTAGCTCCTATTGCCTTCAGTAGATCAAGCTGCCAGTATTTTTTTTCCCAAGCTCTTTAAGCTAAGTTAAAGGCTATTTTTTTTTACCATTCCTCTTGCCAATTGTTAAAAGACTACATGTTACTTGATGGCATAAAACACAAAACCCTAGAAAGAGAAGAAATAATATTATGTTCATATACAGAAGGTTGTAACACCCTGTAACAAAGGAATAACAGATTTGGATGTCCAGAGGTCTGAATTTTTACAACTTGTCCATGGTTACAGATTCAGTCAGGGATTAAGTGTAGCTTTCCAAGGGATTCCTGAAGGGAAAAATGGAAGTGGGTAAGGAAAAGGAAAGGGGTGAGAGACAAATAATGGTGTTAAAGGCTGGAGACAAAGAGAAGACAGTTTTCTGAAGGAGTGTGAGCACAGTCACAACCTACAGATAATGAAAGACTACAGCTGGTAGACTCAGGATGCAGTACATCTTAATGCCTTATTTATGGTTTTGGGAATACAGTTCTCGTGATTTCTGTTTTACAAGTTTACATCTGCAGACATAAAAGGATTTAAGTAGGGTTGGTTTTTTTAAGCTTCAAAGAAAGATTCACCAAATTGAAAAGACTGAGGACGGGTAGTCTAGGAACATGTCTACAGATATCACTGCTTTTACAGCCTCACCTCAGCTAGCTTTAAACTAGTTAATCCCAGTTGGGGTAATGCAGCTGTGATAACAGTTGATTGTAGACAGGATCATGCCGAAGTATTTACCCAGATGTCAGTCAGGCTTTGCAGCCTGAGTTGAGCTCGGTGCTGCCTGACTGCATTGGTAGTAGTACTTAGCTTAGCTAGTTTAGAGCTATTATGGTTTGATCTATCTATACGAGATCGTAATGTAGATGTAACTACAGTAACCATACTCTCCAAATGTATTTAACCACTAGGATGCATTACTGCATCCCTCCCTTTTAGCTTTTATATGTTTTTCTGTAATGTTGCACTTCTAAAGTAGCTCTACTTTGGCAACCTTTAAGGCAATGTCCAGCTGAATTGAAAATATTTACTCCCACCAATTCATACCATAGGTTATACAGGGACTTCTCTTCCTTTTTATACTAGCTTGACAACTGTATGAATGAGATCAATCTTTTCACTATGGTCTACTATTCCTGTAACATGCTAAAGTGCCATGCAGATTTTTCATGATTTTCCCTGTTACCTGCATTAAATTATACATTAAAATTACTTCAACATGGTCCCTTAGCAATATTTCCAATATCTTTCTCTCAACAGAAATGAGACTTAGAGGGCTTGTCCCCTGAATCTTCCCTTGGTTCTTTTGTGAATCTGGGAATAGCTTTAGTACCCCTTAAGTCCTTGGGTATGACTACACTCCTTAGTGGCCTGTCAAAAACCTTTGCTGAAGGCTTTCCTATTTCCTTTGTTACTTCCTTCAGAATTCTGGGATACAATTCATCTGAGCCTGGTGCTTTGTCAAATGTAACAGTCCTAATTGCCTTATTATCTTCTCCAGTGCAATAGCAAAGCCTTTTAACATTTTACTTTCCCCTCCAGGAGAATGCCTCTCAGTCCCAGAGATGCTACCTTCCTTTTTTTTTTCTTTTTCTCTCCCCTCCTCCCCATAATGAATAATGAGGTGAGGAATTCATTTAGGTCTGCAGCAGAATCAACCTCATCTGTCACTAACTTTCCACTTATGTTCTTCAATGCCTCTACTGTCTCACTGCCTCTTGTTGCATTCTGAATATATATTTAGAATCACAGAATCATAGATGTAAGGAATGGAAAAGAGCTATTAGGTCATCCAGTTCGTTGCCCTGCAACTGGAGGATTGTTCTATGCAGTATAGTTCTTCCTTCTTTGTTCAATCAGTTTTTTAACATCCCAAATGTTTCCTTTGGAGTCACTTTAATGTCTCTCACGAGCAGGAAGATTTCCCTGATGATTAGCTCAGTTTTCTCTTTCTTAGTGTTAAGAATCTTGTCTAAATTAAATGGTCTTGTATCGCATCCATTTTTTTTCTCTGTTCATCTTTTCTTTCATGTTTTTCAGCTTTTCAGATAGATATAGATGACCCTCCTCTTTTGGGGAGACATTTTGACCTTACCTTCACACTAGGTTTCTGGAGCCTGAATTTCTCATAAACTCATAATGATATAAAAATGATAATGATTTAAAAGATCTTAGAATAGCTGGAAGTTGTCTCTTGAGTGGTATGCCATTTCCAGCCCATGTGGAGGCACCACGAGTGCATTGGGAATACCCTGCACTGTTGGTGTTCTCTGCTTCCTACTGTCGGCATGAACCTCAGTGAACATAATCTGCTACAGCAGCCCTGAGCCAGGCAACGTGCCTTACATCCCATTCCACTCCTTCTTCCAAAGCCCTGAACTATAAGGCTACATGCATGCCAGTTAGCAGAGATTTTGTATTTATCTGTTCCAGTACCATGGCTCCTGGTGTCCAGGCAATGGGCAGATACCCAACACAGTGCAATACAGAGGTCACCCTTGACCCAGAAGGAAATTGCTTTCTTTCTGCAAAAGGGCTGAACACAAACAGTCCATCCTAGATAATCACAACTGGACTTGTGTATATATTGTGGCACCTTCTTTAAGAATGGGGTGACTGGCTCTGAATTCCCAGTATCTAAGGCTGCCAAACCCAGCCTTCTTGCATAGAGACCACTAAGTGTAATACCTGACATAAACAGCCATAGTCTGCTACCTACATACCAGCTCTTCACTGACTCCACAGCAAACAGCTGCTGAATAATGGACTGTCTAAACCATTCTCTTGAACTTATATGCTGCAACTGGTCCAGAAATCTATTGTAGGAATTGAACTGTACCCCCAAATCCCTTTGGCCTGTCTTTGTCTAGCTCAGACTCAAGTACAGAAAGTGAACACAAAGTTCTAGATTCGCTGTTACTAGAGCCATATTGGCAGCTTACTGTAGGCCATGAGCTTTTTAGTAGTTATAGATTGTTTATCTTTACTTTCTTTGCTATTTCATATCATTTATTACTCTACTGAACCTTATTCCTTTTTACATTTCATAACTTTTTCAGGCTTTTCCCCATTTATTTTTTGTTCTTTGATATATTCAGGTGTTCAGCATGGTTCAGCAAGGTTTTAATTTTCCTCATCAAGCTGTGAACCTCTTCCTTTTTCTTTCTAGACAGCTTAATATGGTTTGACATTTCCCCACATTTCCAACAGTCTGTAGCTGCTTCTACATGTAGCCACTGTGATTGGAAATGTCTGCATACAGTTATTGTTAGACATAATATTGTGATTGTAGTGCTGTTGGGCATTGCTTTGAAAGAATGGGAACCCAAAAGAAAACATATTCTGCTCACAAGTATTTTATTCCTAAAAACAAGGCGAAATCATGAGTCAAGTAAGCTTACCACTGTGCAACAGAGAAAAAATACTGAGCTGTTAAAAATCAGGCACCAAGCATTATAAATACCTTTAAAAGCATTACAGAGTCAACCTAGTATACTTTTAAAGTAGGAAACTATAAAAAGCACATATTCTGCATTCTACCTTGTATCTTTTCCTCTGTTCCCATCCCACCACTTTAATCATTCTCCTCAGGGCATGTCCCAGCCTGCACTGTATGTAAGGAAATTAGTTATATGCATCCTCATAGTATTTGCATTGCCTCTTGTATGAAAACAGTGTTACCTGTATCATGCATTTTGATTTGCACCACTATTCCTTCTTCATGCGGTAGGAGAGAAATTTGGATAAGGTATTACCCAGCACCAAACATGCTTGTAATTTCCAAAATTATTTGCGTATTTCCTATAGTCAGACGTAGTAGAAAAGATTGTTTTCTGAAAACACTGTGGGAAAGTATTGCCTCGCTATTACAAAAAGTTTTACCACTTAACTGTATACTTAATGAAGAAATAACTAATTTGGTTTAAACCTGAAACCTCTGAGTCTCAGTTAGCATTCCCTGGCTCATGTCAAGGACACATAGTAAAATACTGTTTCTTGCTCACCTTCTCCATGTTATTCACGTATTTTTACACCTCTGCAATGTGTCTCCACAGCCATGTGCTAATGTTTCCACGAAAGAAGCATTTCTTATTATATCAGGGGTCTTTCAGGCAGGGATGGGTTTAAGTATAACTGATCTGTGTTAGAACAGAGGCATATACTGGGCAGTCAGACTCCTTAACTTCATGAAAGCTGAGCTGAGCTGAACTGGGGCAGGCTTTTACACTACCTGGGCAGTGGTGTCTGAGTGGAGATGGTGCTGTGAAGTCAGGGATTACAGTTACTTTGTGCCAATTGAATAGCACAAAGAAGCTGAGTTAACCTACTTCTGGCCAGAATCAGAGACAATTTGCAAAACCTGCAGAAGTCAGATTCCTCCCAGGATCTGTGAGTTTAATTTACGCTGGTGGGATATGTGAGGGAATTGATAAGAACCCACAGGTATGGATGCTTGGTGCTAAGATCAGGAGGAAAAGGTATTATCCATGAAAGCCATCAGCAGGGATTTGAGGACAGAGAGAGGGTGCCTGGTGTATGAGGAGCACAAGAGTAAAAGATGACATGGTTTGTCAAGAGGTCAAGCAGGAGGAGTTAGCAAAAGGGGTTTCTCAGCTATAAGAAGCCTTTTGTTTAACAAAGGCCCCCTGTTTATAATGATTTCAGAAGAATCTACCCAAGAAGAAAAGGCACTTCATGAAGAAAAAGTGATGAGATGAACCCCAGCTACTCTTTTAGAAATTTATTATCTGTTTTATTTGGTGGTTTCCGTTAAGAATGGAGATGAGCACACACAGCTGCAGATCAAAAAAAGACTTGAAGCTAGACATGCTTACTCGATGCTGTGCCAGACTATTTACCACAGAAGCTGCCAGCACTGTGAGTAAATACATCCACTTTGCACATACTAGTCAATTTAGGATCAAACCCATTTAACATCCTCTGCAACAGGGACTCAATGCACCTGCACAACATTTGGTTTTATCAAAACAGTTTGCCCATTTAGGCTAAAGAAGGTAGGGAAACTCTGAGTCCTTGTGTTAAGACCCATTGCTTTTTATTATGGATATGCTGTCAATTAGCCTTGCCCTCATCAACATCAAAATTAACGGTGTAGTGATAAAATGATGGAGTTGAAAAAATAATGCAGTTGAAAAACTAATTAACATTTACCTGCTATTTTAGTGTAAGTGAAGCCAAAGACAAAAAATCATCATCACAAATCTTTCAGTGTAACTTGGCAAAGATTTAGCCACATTTGTTTTCAGAAAGCACTTCCTTTAACACCCCCCCCCCAACCCCAAAAAACAAACGGAAGAAAGGTAATCCGAATATAGCTATTTAGCTCCAGATTCCAGCCAGAGAATCCAAAGCAATTCAAATTTAATCTCAGAGCACACTTATGCCAAGTTCAAATCCTTTCCTCCCCTCTACACTTGACAATTTCTGTTCTAAATTTCTTTAAAGAAGTGTTCTCTCACCACAAAGTCTTACCACAATGGCAGCTGTTTAGCAAATAAACTCAAAAATAAAAATGTTGTCATTGTGAAATAAGATATATTTAATTAAATAAAATAGAGAAGGGAAGTGCTATTACAAGAACATAAAACTGTAAGGCACAAGATAAAACTAAATTACTACAGGGCTGCTCAATTCAATCTAATCCTTGAAGATAAAGATGGAGCCAGAAAATTGCATGTATTGTGAAATCAACATAAGCCCTAAGCAAATATTAACTAGGGATATATAAACTGATTTATTATAAATACAAGTGTGAATGCTAGGATTAGTTAAGGAAATGCAAACTGAGACACAATAAGGTGTAAAATGCTCCAGTATTTCTCAAAAATACTGGGAAGTGTACACAAAAAAGTACGCAGTGCCCTGGATATACTTTCAGGTTACCTGATTTGACACATTGTGGAGGGGGAAATATGGAATACAGGCAAAAACGGTGCATTTCTTTCTAATAATTTTTGTTAGAAATTAATTCATAGTGTTTCCTTATGTCTTAAATAATGGGGTTTGCTTTTTAAAAAAAATTATTCTGCTTTGTTTTTTCAATTGTTTGCTGTTTATTATAGTTCTACTTACTAAATTATTAGAAGTGCATAATACACATTGAACACCGTGTATGAGATGCTTCCAAGTATTGTATTTTTGTATGATAAGAACAGAATACTATCTAAAGCAGTTTTACTTACTTCTACATCTTTCCTGAGAAGTCTGCAGAATACGTATGAACAGGAGAGAGATAAGGGTAATTTGCATCCATGATAACAATGGTTGCATACTGGAAATATTTATATGTGCTTACTTTAAGCTTAGTTTTTACGTTTTGAGAAGGTAAAGATGCAAAATCCCTAAGGCCTGACCCATCTCAGTCAGAAAATGCTGTCAGTGGACTTTGTATTACATGCCTTATACTGACCCACAAGGCAGATTAATGCTTTTTAGACTGACCTTACTGTATCTACAGTGAGAATTTTATGTAGTTTTCAGCAGATCTTTCCTGCCCTTATTTGTTTATTTTTTATGATACTCTTTCTGTGAAAGGGTAAAAATGATAAATTGGGAGCTTTAATGGTGTATCTTGGTGTCTTATTTCATATTACAGAGGAATACCCTGAACTATTTTGAAAGACCACTGCTTTGTTTGTGAAGTCAAGCATCCAGAAGTAATTGCCACAGGCCATGCACTGGGCAATGACCAGAGATAAAACAGGCACGATTTGGGCACCATCCATTCTCTGCCTCTAGCAAGGCAAAGGTTCTACGGTAGAAGGTCTGTATGTGTGCCTGCACGCAGGTGGGAATGAAGCAAGCAGGCATCATGCTGGGACACATCTGTTTTACAGCAGGGCTGGACCCTGTAGGTCTGTCCTGCAGACTTTCTCTGTTTCCTAAGTGGAACCAGTAACAAAAATAGTGTTTCACCATTTGTCCTCTTAAGCTCCTTCCCTCCCTGTTTTAGCTCCACTGTCCTTGACCCTCAGTCATGTACGGTACTGATCTGTTAGCTTACATATAGGCTCTGAACTGCACTGGGGGATTTTTTTTCCCCCCTTGGCAGTGGAAGTTGGCAGTGGGATACTCTGAGAGCTGACCTGAGCCAGTTTGGAGTCCTCAGCTTTCTTTGGTTAAGAGTATCAAAAAACTCATGCGGCCTAGGTGGGGAAAGAACAGAAGTTTTCCACAGAGTCCCAGATTTTAGTGGGAGGAGGTATTATGGGGCAGTTGCATCTCTGTGGATGCGAAGGAAAATTGTGACTTGCTACTCCAAGGGGCCTGAATGTGAACAGTGTGGACATGAGCTAATTTTTTTTTTTTTACGTATTCTTATTTTTCTGAATTTATTTATGACTTAGGTGAATTGTACTTTCCACTCATAACACATGTTGTCATTCTTTGCTTAGCATGTCCTGAATATCATTCATGAGATTATTCTGAAAGTTCTCACTGTAGCACAAAACCAGATGAAGCTGTTCAACCTTTCCTCTAGAGACTGGGATTCACCCTGCTTTAACCTATATACAATTTGCTGCTCCAGGGCAAAAAAAGAAAAAAAAAAAAAAGAAACAAAAAAACAGAGAAAGGAGTGCTGGATGAAAATGAGAACACTAAATGAATGGATTCTGATCTCTTGTCTGACAACATTTTCATTTCTTTTGACTGCTGCTCCACGAGCCTGATATCCCCACGCAGTAAGCTGTTAATGTTTTTTTGGGTTCTCAAGTTCACTCACACTGACACATCTTTCTTTTCCTTCCCTCTTTCCCTCTTTCCATCTGTCTGTCTGCAGATAACTTATGCTTTCAAGATTTCTTACAAGGCCCCTAAATCTTTTTCCCAGTCAGTTCACAGCATGATTTTTTCATTCAGCATTGCTCTGGAAGACACCCCTTTTCTTTTTATGATGGAGCTAAGAAAAAATAACCTACTGACAAAAGTTAGAATTAATAGGTTATTTTTAGTTCAATTTTTAAACAAAACAAAAACAACTGAACAACAACAAACACCTAGGAAACTTCACAATCAGGGGACAAAATGAATGCTGCTATTGTTTCATTCGTCTAGGAGGTTATTACATCTGCAGCTTTGATGTTACATGAAGATTACCTGGGTTGTTTTGTCCCAATTACTGAGAGCAAAGTTGAAGGACTTCAATGATGCATTAAGTCTACCAACTTTGATGTTATACTGAACATCCCTGACTCAAATCTGAGTTGTCAGAATTGGCTTAGAATAACTGGATACACATCAAAATACTCAGAATATAACCAGTGCAACATCAAAGCATATATTTTGATGTATTTTCAAGGCCAAATAAAGGAACAGTTAGAAATGTTGATCGACTAGTTACCACCAGATTTTGTGAAAAATTGCAGAAGCCGTCCCTTTGCTTCTGTCTCAGTTATTAAGCTAGATTGGTAGCACTGTCATCCCTTTCAAAATACTAGCAGGTAACAGGAATAATCTGAAAGCAGGATGCAGGAACGGACTTAAACATTGTGACACAGAATAGTAAGATGCCTAAAATTTAGATTTCCAGTTGTGGGAATGAAAATTATAATTCTCAGTTGAGTTCATGGAGTGAATGTAGAAGTGAGGCATCTAATTCGCATTCACAGCAACTGGCACAGAGAGGGGTGGAATTTAAATTCTTAATTTCTTCCTCCTTTACAAGGGTATGAAACCTGGATCCAAAACCTGGAAAATTTTCCAGCACCTGTGTGCTTGGATGACATCGACACTCTTGTGCCTGCTAGTGCTTTTTTTCTTTTAAAATAGAGGCAGTGGTGTTCCTACTACTCACCTTTGTATGGTAGGCAGTGTATGCATTCAGAAGGTGACAGACTTACACTGTAGGCTCTCCTTGGTCTCACGGTGAATTCTGTAAGGTTGCACGTTGTTTCTGTTAAATTATCGTATGCTGTGGAGTATTCAATACCTTCTGATTTGCCTTCTGATTGCAATTAACTTCAAAATCCCAAACTATGACTGAGTAAAAAAGAAATCACTCCTTGCGTTTCTTTGAGCAACCTGTTATGCCAGAACAAATGTTCCAACTTTCATACACACATTCTGCTTGATTGCAGCCTTCTGTGTGATTTTTTTTTCTTTTTAACTTTAGATATTTATTGTGAATTGATTCAGTCCATCTTGCACCAAGTAATGTAAATCTTGAAAAATCTTTAGAAAATTCAAACTTGAACTGGCCAGAGCCTGGTACATATTTCCTGAAGTATGGTTTTGAAAAGAACAACAAAATCAAGTTCCTAAGCAAGCTAAGTTTCCCCATTTTAATCAAAAGCTGGAAAATGGTAGAATTAATGAAAAATATTTGTAAAAGTTTAATATCTTGTGCTCATAAAATTATTCACGTTTTGCATCAAAAATAAATTCACTCTTTGGAACCTTGCAACATAATCTTTAAGACATGTATGTACTTAAAAGAGGGTTGACTAGAGCTGAGGAGGATTTGCATTGCACGGTGGACTCACAATTTGTGATAGTAAATGGAAGAAAAACATGAGGACCCTAAAATGGCATTATAATATGTCTTATGTAGCCATTTTCATTTTCTAAGCACTATTCAAATACTGTCTAATAACCAGCATTTCTCTGAGACCGGGTATTTAGAATTACAAAGACCAGCATATGGGATTAAAGCGGTTTAGTCTCGTATACTGTTTCTCATAGTGGACTATATCAGCTTCTTGAGAGAGCTGGAGAAGGAATCTTCTGCTACAAAGTTACAGAAATTTTCTCTCTATGATTTTTTTTATTGTGTTTAGCCTGCTCAGTTAGAATTTAGCTTTTGCCCTAAAGCATTAAGATTTTGCAAATCTTGCAAATATTTTAAAAAGGAGAAATTCTTATAAATGCTTTCAACTGCTTCACTTTCAAAGATCTACAAGGTGCAACTGAAGATCATTTCTCTCTGCTTGTCTGGACTTTTCCTGTGCTGTTGCATTCAAAACTAGTTGGCACAGACCTGAGGGATTTGCTGCTTCAAAACCAATGCTGTTGTCATTGGCTCTTTCCACAGATTTCTTTAGAAAAGAATAATAATCAGATAGTAAAAAAATTAGTTATGTCTACCCCTATAATTTTGTGGCTCAGTGTTAATAACCTTGTTCTATCTTATTTTAGTGTTGCTCACACTTCTGCACTCTGCTCAGTCTATCATAAGGGCCTCTAAAATTACAACTGTAGAGTAATTTAGTTTGGAAATGTTTTCAGGAAGTCATCTAACCCAACCTCCTGCTCAAGACATGGCTCACTTCAAAGCTGTATCCAGTTTCTCAGGACTGCATCCAGCCGAGGTTTGAACATCTCCAAGGATGGAGATCCCCCAGACCCCCGGGCACTTATGCCAGTGACTGACCACTCTCTTTGGAATTAAAAAAAAAACAAACCAAAAAACCTCGTATTCACTCTTTGGCCTAACTCTCTTTCCCTCACACACACACATGACAGCTCTTTGTTGGAAATTAATGTGGCCTAAATTCTGTCTCTGTCCCCGTTCACCATATTTCCTATTGTCTGGCTGTAGACCTTCAGAGGCACACAGTCAATAGAAAACAGCAGGGGCCGGGTCTTGGTTGATATGTAGGCCACCTGAATCTAGGCTTTTGACTCTGTCATACACAGCTGCAACTTTCTACCTTTCCTCTAAATACCAAGCACTTTGTCTCCTGTCATATAAATCAGCCACAGCCAGATTTTTCTATTCTAGCTGGGTTTGTGTGCCTTCCTCCTCGCTGGGTGCCTTCCAGTAGTGCATTAATCAATAAGACTCAGAGCTGTCTCTGGTGTTTTTGTTGTTTTAGTCAGCTTCTCCTCAGAGGCTACTGCCTGGCCATCTTACAAGCAGCACTGCTTTTCTCAGCCTTTTCCAATTGTAGGAAGGAAAGAGAACTGGGAGAGAGGATGAAGCTGGTTAGGGAGAGATGAGACTTTTTTATTTAAGACATCTCTTTCTTTTGATCTTGTGCTGTCATTTTCAACGTGAATTTCTGGTTTTGCATTATCTGTTAGGATGTCAGATCATTGTGATGGAAGCCAGACATTGAGATAGATAGATACACATATGCAGAAGTAAAGACATTTAATTGAGACCAGTAGAAAACTAATATTGTGATAATATTTAAAAATGGTAAATGGGACAACCCAAGTAATTATAGGCCTGTCAGGCTGACATCGATCCTTGGTGAAATAAGGGAACATCTGATATAGGGCTCTGTTAGTAAAGAGCTGAAGGATGGAATTAATGCCAATCAACATGAGTTTATGGAAAATAGATCCTGTCAAACTAACCTGATATCTTTTTTTTAGATTACAAGCTAGTTTTTAAGGTAATAGTATCGATGTACCATACTCTGCAAGTTATTTGACTTGGTAGTGCACAACACTTTCATTAAGAAACTAAAAAGACATAAAATGCACATGGCACATATTAAATGGATTGTAACCTCTTCTTACTGATGGATGACAAGATCTAATTGTAATGCACTGTCATCTGATGGTAGAAATTTTCAGAATATTTGTTTCTCGGCAACATGCAATTTAACACTTTTTCAGCATCTAGGCAGAAGTACAAGATTATCACTGATGAAGTTTATGGATGATCAAAGTAGAATTTACTAGTGAGGAGCATAGTTCACTTTTCCAGTGAGATTGTGAATGTTTGATGAGCTGAACACAAATCACATCTAAGACCAACTGTGAATTCCTACAGCTAAGAAGAAAGAGTTTACAGTAATACTATTTTTGTATGTTTAATGGACAAAGGCTTTAGAGAAACAAGAAGGAAGAAGTAATATCCTTTAGTAGGCCAAAGAATGCAGTTAAAAATGTGGACTGTCTTCCTGGCTGAGTGTGTGTCTTCACATCTCCACCTAGATCATTCAGCTTAATAAAAAAAATTTGCTTTTACTGTAAACCTTTCCTTGCAAAGAATGCTGGCCATACGAGGTTGAAGATTACCTTGGAGCACACCATCTTTGAAAAGGCTAGAAGTTTAATCAGTGGTTAATCTGTCCATCAGAGTCTGGTTAAGTGAGTTAATCTAATTCTCAAGTATATGAGCAAGAGACTCCTGTGTTGCTATTCTAGCAGTTAATTGTTATTGCCTTTAAGAATACATTGCAAATTTAGGGAGAAATAAAGTGCAGGAACACATTTTGGTTGAAAAATCGAGCTGGGGCTGGGATGGCAATTTCTTAGCCAAGACTGGATGATTTTCTAAAACATATCCTTGAGAAACTAAACAGGAACTCACTCAGGGTAGTTCTGTACTTCCTTTCTTACTACATACCTGCTTACAAACCCTTTTCAGCCTGCCTGAAATTCTAATATCTCAAACTGTGGTTTTCCATCCTTTCCCAGGAGATAATATTACAGGTACTATCGGTAATAGGTTTCCTCCCTTCTTTTTTGACCCACTCCCCCAAATCTCTGTACCTTGATTTCCACCAAAACCATCCCTGACTAGCACATTCTCCCCTTCCCTCCCCAAAAGTACATGCTGTTTGCTAGCTTCCATCAGAGTATCTTGGCTCCCCCTCAGTACATCCCTCCATCCTTAGCCAAGTCCTTACCTGTAGCACCTGAAGCCCTTCACAGGCATTCCGTAACTTGACATGCCATCACTCTTGAAGCACAAATTAGTGTTCATGCAGCATGCAGTGAATTAAATCAGGCTATACTGTAATATCTGATCTTAACAGACACTACTGCATGTGTGCCACCATGCAATAAACTTTGAAGAAACCTTTTACAAAAAAAAATTTTAAATCTACATCTAAAGACCTGGATGAATCAATTGACTACAGGATATTTCTATTACTTTGGCATTTCATCAATGTTTCTCTTAGGACCTGTCTGCAGTTGCAAGTTAATTCAAGTGAAGTTGGGCTGTGAATTTAAAATAAAACTACTACTCCTGAGTAAATCCACATACTCTTCTGCTGGAAAAACAGTGGTCTACTCTTATTTAGTAAATCCATCTGGAAAGTTTCCACTTTTCCGTCTGAAAAACTTCAACAAGGCATTTCAAAGTAAATACTGACCTGTGGTGTTTTGCAGCAGTAGAATAATTTCTGAATAATTTCATGAGTAAAAAGCACTTTTCTTTCTTCAAAGTCCAAACCTAAGTAGGACCTACTCTGGGCGTATCCTTCCTCACTTCAGCGTTGTTTGCCAGCCCTAGTGAAGTTTTCTTCACAGCTGCTGGCTTTTTTTCAAGTTACTTTCTCATGCAGTAAACTGCAAGTGTTCCAAGAGATACCTTTTGACTAAACTTTAACGGGTCCCTTTTTAGCTTCTCTATAAGCAGTTGCTATTATGATCCAGGGAGCTTCTGCTTTTCCATCTTGCTTTATGCCATCTAGCCATTCATTTTCTATTATAAGCATATTTCCCCTAGGAGAATTCCCCAGTCTACTGTTACACTGAGTTTTCATGTATTTCAAGATCTCCTCTTGGGGAACTTTTCCACAAACTAGTGGACACTCTTTACTTCCCCTCATTTGTGTATCTGAATTTCCTCTGACTTAATTTATTCTCATGCTTGTCATCTCCATCTTCTACCCTCCCTTGGGGCTAATTCCCTTTTGAAGTTTATGGTCTGGGGTTAGTTCACTCTTGCTGTATATGGACTAGTTTTGAAGGCATCATTTTCTTTTGTTATAATTGCCCCATGGAGCAATTCTTCAACATGAAGTACAGAACATCAGTGTCAGATATCAGACTTCATAACTAATAGTAAAATTGTGTAAGTTGTGTTTAAGTATTATAATTGTGCCCAAAGGCCAAAGAGATAAAGAACAGTTTGGTGTTGTGTAAATGTATAGATAATAATTGCCTATGTCCCAGAGGTCTTACCATCCAAAAAAATTTTTTGGCCTTTTAACTTAATTGGAAATAATTAATATTTATCACTTTTAACATCAAAATCCCAGACTGGGATCTGTTTTCTCCACCCCACTTCCCATCCTATATTCCTGTCTGCTTACTCAGTCCACCTGAGAAATAATAAGCAAAAATACTGCTTTAATCAGCCATTTTAGGGCACGCTAAAGAATATTGCTGACTGGGAATGGTAAAGACTGTCAGATTCAAATATCTATTACCTGCTACAGAGCAATGAGGCTGTTGAAGCTTGTGGAGGTACTGCAAACTTGTTTGAGATTATCCAAACTCAGTTGAATGAAAGTAGCTATGGGTGATTTGCTCACTTAAGCAGGGAAGTGATCTTTGCCTTTCCTGTGTTTAAGGACCTTTTAGAACGGAAGTAGCACCTAAATTTTGGGTTGAATTAAATGTAATATTTTTAGTAAAAAGATTTCTTCAGTATCCATCCAATATTGTAGGAGATATTATGATGATAAGAACTTTTGCCTAGCGAGCTGAACATTGACAATTCTGTAGTCACCAATACCTAATGTTTTAAAGAGGATTGCCTCTTTTTTTTGTATTCTTGCAATGCACTTTTTATCTAGAGAGAATACATCCTAAAAGACACCATACTGGCCAGAACAAAAGTCTGTCTATCCTTGTACCTACTAAGAGTGACAATAAAAGAAACAAGGTATATACTTTCCATAATATTGTGTGCTTTTAATCAGTAATTTAGATGCTTCCTGAACTACAGCTGTGTTGTGATCATGGTGTTTAACAGCCACTAAGACTGACTAGACATTAGTTTATAACTCTGGGCTCCATAACATCCTATGACAGTGAGAGCCCCAGCTTTGCTGTCTGGTGGTTCCATTGGGTGACTCCTTCTTACTGTCTTCTGAATAACAGTGACTGATCATTCCTTATTCACCTTCTCCACCCCACTTTTCATTACCTAGAGCTCTCTAATAGCTAGTTGAAGAGTTCTAGAGTTTCAGTATCTTCTTACATAAATACTCATTTATGCCTTTGATCCTCCTTTTGAGATGGAGGATCAAAACTACATTCTGGACACAGCCCTGATACAATGGAGGACTGGGGGATGAAATGTCCCTCCCGTGGTGGGTTATGTGATGGGTTGCCTCATTTGTATTGAGCTCACACTTAGTCTGTACCATGTTGCCACTTGCCTTTTGCTAAGAAGACTGGCAGCAATCTGCTAAGGACAGCTGAATCCACAGTGCTGTGGGGGAGCTAGAAACAGAAAATAGGATTAGTGGCAGAGGCAAAACCTTCTTTGGGTCTCTGAAGCCGAGGGTACTAGTCAAAATTTGAAAGCACCATGAATCTATACAGTGACATAACAATATATTTTGTTTGCCGTTCCATTATTGACAATCCTCAGTACCCTGCTTAGCCTTTATTTCGGATGACTTCTGTGCAATGAGTCAATGTTGTCATGGAGCCTTCCATAATTACCCACGCAAAGCAACACTTATGTCTAAAGGACCTATATGATACAGGAAAAAGAGATCATTAAGGGCCTACCATTGTGTATACAGGTTATTTTTTTTGTCTCTGTGCACCACATTCTACTTACTAATACTGAATTTTAGCATGTGTTTTGATCCAGTCACCCAGTGTCATGAACTTCCTCCAAAACTCTTCACTGTCAGCTCTATTTTGACTATCCTGGATGCTTTTGTAATACCTGTGAATTTTCGTGTATCACAGCTCGTTCTCATTTAGTAAACATTTATGAACAAGTTGAACCAAACCAGCACCAGGCAGGAGCCCAGAGGCAGCTGGGGAAAATGATGAGGGTCAGAGCTGAAGTGGGTTTGGAGGAAGGAACTGGATATCACAGTCAGGACAAACTGAGGACAGGAGGCCAGTGAAGCTCAGAGATGACTCCAGCAGAGAGGACAGCAAGAGGCTTGGCTGAGTCAGGAAGCATCTGTACTACAAGGCAACATCCAAGATGATAACTGGATCAGGCCAGAGCAAGGTTTGTTAGAAGTTAAATTAGAGCTACTGTAATATAAGGCAAAAACTAAGGGAGAGTACTTATCTGGCAGTACTACAATTACTGTCGTGTTCCCTACCTGCTGGGATTGTCCTGATAGAGCAGGTCACAGGCCTATATTTCACTAATGAGGTTAATCAAGACCCTGGGAAATGGGTACAGACACTGCCTACAGGGTTAGGTTATACACACAGGGTCTGGTACCAAGCCTCCGCAGTGATACTTGCAAAACTCCTCTGGCAAATGATAAATCACAGACCATTTATTTCTATCTCTTGTGATTCATCTATGGAAGGACTTACATTCTTTAGGAAATTTTAGTGAAGAAAATGTTGCATTTCTACTTCTACAACAATAGGTTACAGTCTCCAGACATGCTATTTGATTTTTCCCATTCTTGCTAACACATTGTCAAATTATTTTAATAATGATAAAATTATCTAGCCATTAAAGAAATAGGAAAACAAATAATCAATGCTGAACCATGTTGGTTGATTGTGTTCCTTTCTTCAATAATATATTGCTTAAAATGAAGCACATATCCATCTTTTTTGTCTTAACAATTTTAGCTTGCTTTAGAAATTCCTTACTTTTCTACTGTAGGGAAATAGGAGAAGAGATGCAGTTTTCAAGATGTTCCCTGTGTTCTGAGTTTTCAGTGAAGGCTAATATAACTGTTATTTGTTAGATTAGGAGTTTTGTTTTCATCCCACCATGTAAATAACTGATACCCTTCTGTGTAGTAATCTAGGTCTTTCAGTTATATGGGCTTTTAAAGGAAAAAAACACTCAAAAACCCATGGATACTAGCGTGTGGTGGAAATTCTGTATCTCTGCTCAAGATTTTCTTCTATATGCTCCTATGGAGCAGCCGAAGTTCCTATGGGATCAGTAACTTTGAACTAAAGGCAATAATTGTGAAACGTATTTGTCCTTGCGCTGGAGCAGGGATGTTGGTAGAAAAATATTTCAACCTGTGGGTTGCGAAATTTGACTAATTGTCAAGCAAGGACTACCAAAAAAAGGTATTAGGTCCTTGTTATGGGTTTATGTGGCATGTTTTTTTTTCTGGTAGCGGGGGAGAGGCTGCAGGGCCGGCTCCTGTTAGAAGCTGCCGGAAGCTCCCCTGGCTCCAAGTCGGACCCGCCGCTGGCCCAGGCCGAGCCCATCAGCGATGGCGGTAGCGCCTCTGGGAGAACAGATTTAAGAAGGGGAACCTGCAGTGAGTAGTGGGATTGGAGTGTGAGAGGAACCCCTCTGCGGATACCGAGGTCAGTGAGGAAGGAGGGGAGGAGGGGACGCCCCCGCAGCCCATGGTGAGGCGGCAGGCTGTCCCCCCCCAGCCCACGGAGGGGAGCGGGGGACCGGAGGTCCCCCAAGATGGCCGTGACTCCGTGGGAAGGCCCACGCTGGAGCAGTCCATGCCTGAAGACCGGCCCGTGGGAAGGACCCACGCCAGGGAAGTTTGTGAGGAACTGCAGCCCACGGGAAGGACTTACATTGGAGAAGTTCGTGAAGGACTGTCTCCCGTGGGAGGGACCCCACGGTGGAGCAGGGGACGAGTGAGGAGTCCTCCTCCTGAGGAGACAAGGTACGACGGACTGACCCCAACCCCCATTCCCCGTCCCCCTGCACCTCTGGGGGGAGAAGGGAGAGAGAACCTGGAATGGAATTGAGGTGGGAAGGAGGGAGGGGTGGGGGGAAGGTGTTTTACTTCTTAATATCCTTGTTTTGATTTGATTGGTAGTCAATTAAATTGATTTTATTTCTTCCCCAAGTTGAGCCTGTCTTTTGCCCGTGACCATAAGTGGGGAGTGATCCCTCCCAGTCCTTATCTCGACCCACAAGCCTCCCTTTATATTTTCTCCTCATTCGGCTTGGGCGGGGGTGAGCGAGTGGCTGCATGGTGCTTTGTTACCGGCTGGGCTGAAACCACAACAGTCCTGTATGAGAAAATCCCCCACGAATAGAAATGCAAGACATAAAAACTTTGCCATGTAAATCCAATAGAGGAGGACAGCAGAGATGGTCTGGTAGTGGGTTTTAAGATGCCATCACTGTGCAGATGTGGAAGGAGGGATGGAAAGGCAATTTTGCCTGCGCATTCACAGGGACTGGTAGAGGCAGGACCAGCTCCTGCCACCACGGCTGCGTGATCCTGCCCTGCAAACAGAGTCCCCAGACTAGACTCTGTTCCCTGTGTCTGCTGGGTTTGCACCATGCTGAAAAAGTAAAACAACCTGAGAGATAAAGTGACATTAATTCAGTCTCTCTTACCCTTCCTAAGGAACAGGCTGAACGGTTCAGTCCTCGGCTGACAAAATTTTTTGTAGCTGTGTTGATGCAGATTATATCAGCTCAGCTGAATGCAGCCTTGTTCTGGAAACGCAGGCTACAACTACACTGCTAAGTAAAACAGGCTAAAGATCACCAACTGGTACAGCACAGTTTGCACCCACACAGATAAATTATCTCACCCCCTAAAACAGAGTGGCTGTAGCCAAGCTTCATTTTGGCGATGTTCACTGGGCTACACCAGCCCTTGGTCAGTGCCTAGGTATTGTCCGGCCAGAGGGGAAACACACCGGGGACTGTTCTGGCAATGAAATAATACAAACTATTGTGTAACTCTTGGACAGTGCCCAAGCTCTGCTGGATGACTGTTATGGATGCAGCTCCAGGTGCTGAGCACAGCCTGTCTACCTTCATGGGCCCAGGTCAGTGGTCTGCAGAGACTTGCTCTGGACACAGCAGAGACACTCCACCGTGGTACATGGCCCCGGTTCTGAGCCCAGGAACAGCTCTGAGCCCACATACCTGCGTGGCCTCCATTTCTGGAGGTACCATACCTGGAGGTACCAGGTTGGGCGGTGGGCTGGAAATGTGCCTGCTGCCTTACCTGAGAAGGTCCAACAGGCTCTTGGGGTCTCTGGCAACGGGTAGTTCAGTGAGGCACTCACAGAGAGAAATCGATTTTGCATTAAGCATTTCCCAGCCCATTTTCAATGGCAGGCAAATTCATGATAAGCAGAGTTTGTCTGTAGATAAGTTATAGACAGAGAAAAGGACTACATTTGTGAAATTGGTGATTTTCTAACAATTCCTCAGTCAGCTCCAATTCTCAGCTATACTCCAACTGTCCTGAGGATTAATTAGTTAATATTTATGGAGCACTGCGAAGATGAAGACTGCTAGAATGGTGCTAAATGTTTTATTTACATGGTTTATAAACAGCAGCCCAGCGGTCCCACCTGGGGTTCAGCCCATCCCTGTGTTCACAGATTTCCACTGCAGGTTGAATCAGGATGGCTTTTATCATGATGTAATGTATTTTTATTGCAGTACTAGAGCAAATGTATCCTTTAAATTATGTGATTAGTTTCAGTACAGCTCACTCTCCAGAATAGCTATCATAAAGTGTGAGACTTTGAAAGCATTGCCAAATTTAAATTTAGACTTCAGTCTATGATTTCATGTCAAAAATTTATGCACAGCCTCATTTGTCAGGCAGCATTATTGATTTTATAATGTGTAATGTTTTTCTTATTGAAAAAGTGTTCCCAGGCCTGAGCTTATTAACACAGTGTTGATTACTCTTTGGGGGCAAGCAAACGGTTTTTCCATTTATTAAAGATGATAAGAAATGGGAAATCATGTTTTTTATATACACATTATGTGAATGAAAATTATGGTTACTGATTAAATAATATGAGGCTTGAAAATTAAAGTATAACACAATGCTTCCCCTTGATAAAGTTGCATAAGTTGCTAGAAAGTCTGCCTGTATTTTACACACTTATTAGTAGTGTTACTTCTCCCTCTTTTTTACTGCAAAGTTTACATAAAAGCACAATATTGCATATGTTTTTTCAGCAATTCCTACACCAACTAAAGTGATAGCTCTGTGCTTGAGACATCATCATCATGTCCATAGTGAGCAGATTCAAACATGCCAGAGAATTATAGTTTTTGTAAGGAATAAACAGCAAGAGAGCAGAAGACTGCTAAGAAATCTAAAACTGAAGGGTTTTTTTGGGGGGGTGGGGGTTGGGGTTTTTTTGGTTTGTTTTTTTTTTTTTCTTTTCTCAAAGACAAGCATGGGATTTAGATACACAACTTTTTTTTTTTTTTTTTTTTTTTGGCTTAAGGTGATGATGGCCTGTGAAAATCTCAATTCAATCTCTTACTAACTGAATAAAGAAACAAGCAGCCTTCTCTCTTTACCAGCACTTCCTGTAGGGTTATAATGATATAGACTGTGTAATGCTGCAATAGTGTAACACTGCACTATTAAATCAATGAGGTACAGATCAAGCTTCTGGCCTTATTGGAGTCAATGTCTAAACACCTCCGACTTCAATATGGCCACGACTTCATTTGTTATTTTTCCATGACACTGCTCAGCAGGTACTCAGTCCTGCATAACCTGATGTGTGCTCAGTTCTCAGTTCCTCAAATACTGAGATGAAGATTCAGATAGAAGAGATGCTCAGTTCATGTTTTTCCCTAAAAGCTGTCTTATTTGCACATTCTGGTTTTCACTAGGGAAATTGCTGGCAGAAGCTCCTCTTATGTAGTGTAAACACATAAATAAGCTTTGCAGCAATTAATATTGGTCAAGTTTCAAGACTATCCCCACATCTCCACTCTTTTGGAATCCATTATCAACTTTTTCATTATTAACACACCACTCAATTTAGCTTTATAGGCTGCCTATGAACTCCTTCTATTATGCCATGTTCATGTTTATATCCCAAGTCTTTCTCTTCCTCCCAGAGGAGTCTGTGGAAATAAGTGTTACTTTCAAAACATGTAGCACTGGGCTATTATGTTACAGGGTTGATAGTGGCTGAATAGGCAATTATTAGAAGTAATTCTCCATGTCCTCTCCACTTTGATAGCTCAGAGTCTAGGTCTCCTTTGGACATTTAGTGGCAGATGGTGGTAAAGCTGAAATTAGCTGAAATCTTGCACTCTTCCAATGATTATCTTCCTCTCTGGAATGCAAAACAAGGGTAGGTATCTTCCCTGAAGGAAGCTGATATGGGTCTTGGGTGGGCACAGCAGGGAATTCATTGCAGTACCTTCTTGTGAGTTTTCAGCCTCCTCTCCTGCTTGAGTCCACTTGGATTTTTAATTATCTTTCAGATCCTCTTTTCATTTTGCTCGCTCAGAAATACAGAATAAAGCCTACACCCTGTTTTCCATCCAATTCACTCACAGTCTTCTGTCGCAATTATTGTACTATAATCCTCTCTCTCTGTTTTAATCCTTTTCCATAGTCAGTTTATTTCAGAATTAGGATTCTTATCCTTTGATCTATTAATTTACAGTTTAACCTTATGCTCTCTTTCTGCTTTTTATTTGGGGCATTACTGAGGATTGCTTAAGTGGGGAGGAGAAGGCAGAGCAGGGCCTTCATATTACACATTAAGGATCTCTAAAAGGAAGGCATTAGGGGAGTCCTCCTAAGGGATGGCTACTGGGAGAAAAATGCAATTTGGACTTGGATTTGAAAGCTAAGCAGAGTAAGGAAGCTAGAAATAAAAGAGCTGGGCAACATTACTCTGATGTTCATTCATTGAACGAAACATCTCATGGTTAAATTTGCTGGATAACTTCAAATAAAATACAGCTAATACATTTTGAAGAGCAAAAATACCCCCTCCTCAAGACACACACCACACCCTGTAAATTGTTTTGTTTTTTTCCAAAGTGAACAGTCTGGCTTGAGTATCAAATACTTGAGTACATAAAAGCCCCCTTTTTTTTTCTCTTTTTTTTTTTTTTTCCCAAAAGCCAAGAAACACTTGGGAATGAAGTGAAACTTTAAATTGAATGATAGTTTTCCTTTCAAGCTGAAAAATCTATTCTTTGCAGGGGCCTGTTCATGTATTGGAGGTAGCAAGCTTAATGGCAATATTGTTTAATAGAAAATAGGGGAGCACACAAAAAGTGAAAGACGGAATGGTTGCCTGAGTGGACAAGACAGAAGAAGCACTACACAGTTAAACAGGTGGACCTAGCACAAGTACTGAGCCATTCCAGAAATTTGTAGCTATTTTTCCTCATTTTCTTTTAGGTGCAGCTGTCAGTCTCCTCTTTTGGGGGAGAAGGGGCAAGGAGTGAGGGTGGGATCAAGGAACTGATTCATGTTTGGATTGGCAGAGATGTCCACAGGGAAAGGGTTTCAGGAGCCCTGAGCTGAAATACTGCTTTAGCTGCACACTTCCCATGTAACTGCAAGGAAGCAATCCCATGATTTAATTTCTCTACTCCAAAATGGGAATAATACATCCCTCGCTCAGAGACGTGCTGCAAAAGGGTAAACCCATCAGTACAAATAAGGCATTGCAGTGAGAGAGGCCACTGAAAAAATCTACTCAGGATTCTTAACCCCACCTGGGCTCAACAACAACCTGTGCAGGATGCGGGGTCCTCTCACAGCAGTGTACAAGTACACCTCTGAAGAACCAATAATGTCAATGTGGGATTTTTAAAGTAAATAATAAAATTCAAGAGAAAAAAAAAAGTAAGTTGCAAAGACTGCATGAAAATGAGAGTAACAGCTTCTTAGGAGTCTCTGCAATCTGTCATGTAAATAGAAAAGATACAGACATCTGCAAAGAACTTCTAGTACATATGGGGACACATTTCAGATTGTCTATGCTGCACCCAAAACATTGCACTGTCTTCCTTTGCATATTGGTGTGTTAGCAGCAAGTGAAAGTGAGAAAAGCTGCAGTTTCCAGCCTCAATTTGTTTGCATAAATCAAGTATACTTCAAAGTTTGCCCTTAATGACTTAATTATTTGTCCACCTGACACACACTGCTTTAAAAGTATGTGCCTAAAGGTGAGCGACAGTCACACCTCTCTACAGGAAGAAACCAGTTTGACAAACTACCAGACAGAGAAAAAAAAAAATCTGTTTCAAAACCAGCTCTTTGCAGGCTGTGACTTTTCCTGAGGGGAAAAATAAAAAATCATGCATTTGCTTATCCAGATAAAAATGGTGCCATTTCCAAAAATATAAAATCCCTAAAAAATGAGAATATAACATGTGGATCAGCTCCTTTTAAGTCACATCTTCAAATTTGAAATGTTGTGGCTTAATCTTAAAAAGCCTTGCCTGTAGTGAATTGTAAATATTTTAAATCATCACAGACAATTCCAGTGGTATCTCTTCATTTATCTGATGCTTCTTTTCAGATCACTGTAATGTCTAAATATCCTGATGCTATGATGAATGCTGATGCTACAATAGATGTATAAATCCATATGTGAAAATTTATTGTCAGATGGGAAGCCTTACTGGTCCTTATCCTCTCTGGTGTGATATTCTGCTATAGTGGTGCCAGTGGTCAACACACAGTAAGAGTGACCTCTCTTTATCTGTACACAAACTGCACATAGTTTTTCATATTTTTCTCACACTTGCTATAAACATTAAAGCAAGTCCCCAGATTTTAACTACTTGAAAACTGCCAGCAAAGAAAGAGAACTCTGCTAAGCCTTGAAGCTGGCTGCAACTCCTGGTTCTGGGCCAAGTGGTCTTTGTGAGCAGGAGGAGGCATTTCGCTCAGCAGCATTTGCTTTTTCTCCTCTGAAAAGAAGGTTGGTGGTCAGCTGGTTTTTTTTGCATATTGTTCTGTGGCAGCTGGAGTGCTAGTGATGCATATACCCCTGCTTTATAGCATATAGACACTCAAGGAGATGGGAAAAGATGCCCTGTAGTCTAGCCCATTATTAATGTGTCTGCTTCTTTAAAAGGTCAACCTATTTTAACGATCAATTCTGTGCGAGAAATGTTTTTTGAAATGAGTGCTGTGATATTCTTCTGATTTTGATTCTCTTAACCCCCCTGTAAAGTAATAGAGGTATAAATATTAAACATCCCATTTCCTTTACAGCTTGGATTGATTGGGGGTGGAATTCTGACAGCCAATGTGATTCATTCTCCAAAACCAAAGAAAACCACTCTGTGATACAATAACACAGTACAACAGAACAGGTTAGGACATGTGTGATCACTGGTACCAGCCCCAAACCTAAATTGCTATGGTGTTAGGATTCAGACAGCTGTTCTGCGTAAGGGAGAGCTGTGGATTTTTCCCCACAGATCATGCTTTCTGCTCCTTACTTCGATCCTTCTCTGTTAGACTTTCCACTAGGATGTTATACTTGAACCTTAGTTTTACATTTGAGCTCCACATGAACAAAATTCCTTAGTGGAGATCTTCGTAGGCTCAAAAATTTGTTGTGTGGGTTTGATTGTGAACCAGGAGCTAATACTGAAAAGAGTATGTTCTACAGTGATTGTAAACCTGAATGCCAAGCTTATTCATTCTTTGCTAAAGGACATATTTTGTCAAAAAAAGGAATGGTGCATTTTTCAACAAGTACAAATACATTTTGATCTGGTTTTGTGCTTGTTTGTTGCAAAAAAAAAAAGGCTTTGATGGTTTAGCATCTTTGAGCGGAGTGTAATTTAGCAGTATTCGTCCTATAGGCTATAAGAATCTCAGGATCAGGTTGCGTGCCAGGGCAGCAGTGAAATTGTTCTAATGAATATACTCATTCAGCTGTGGGCTCTATTGTAGAACCAAATGATAATTGTCTGACTTCCAGAAATTGTCTGACAGACTGAGTTGTTCAAAAATGTGCTCTTTCCTCTTTTATTTCCAAATTCCTGGGCATGAACACCTTTATTCTTTTCAACTGCTTGTATTTATGTTCCTAAATCTCTATGACCTAGAAACCTTTTCTTACTTTAGGTGAGTACATTTCTTATGCTTCAGTTGCCTGAGACATCTGAAAGTGATGTACAGTGATGAACAGACATTCTTCATACTGTTATTGGTTATACCCAGGGAAAAAGCAACCTGAAAATGTAAATGCTGAATGGTTTCACATAGGACAGCTTATCTGCTAAAAAAAAAATTAACCTGACTAAAAGTCAGTAGGGAATGATTAAAAAACCAATTACACATACAACATTTTTCACTATTGCTCACTATGTGTGTTTATGTGACAGGGACATGTTTAAGACAAACAAAATAAAACTCTCAAAGATGCTTCAAGGTTTTATTCTGCCTATCACCAGAGTGTTGAATATATATTCCTGTTACAATACATGAGCAGTCGTCTTCCTCTGAACTGGTGGTAAAGACACATATGAAACGACTCACAATTTGGAGTACCTCTAAGGTTTATATATATAAAAGAATGATATAAAAGATCCATAATACCTCTGTTTATCTCATGTACCTATAAAACACACACAAATACATATACTAATGTAGACATTCATGCATACATACCTACATATAGAAGATAATTTATTTTTCATGAAAAGCTTTTCAGTGTAACACCAGGACACCAAATCCCTTTTTCTATTAAGACGACTGGTATAATATGGCTAAAAATGGTACAATACTACTTACACTGTGAGGTTGATGGGCCTCGACACCTTTTCAGTCCAATTATTGCTATGGCTGGTGGGTAGTCCTTCTTGAAGGCTTAATTTCCCTGGCTAGTCTGCCAAGGAGGAAATTACATGTTGATAATGTGGTTTGGGGACTGTGACCATTTGTTTAGAAATTGCATTAAAGTCACCAGCTTTTTTCATGTTGCCCAACAGAAAGCTGTTAGAATAATACCTTTAAATCACATGCAAATAAATAAATAGTAAAATGGAGATGAAAGATTTCATATTTCAGCATGTTTCTACCATTCTTCACTCTTCCTTACATCTTCACAGTATTTATATTTAAAGCTAATTAAAATTAGAATTGAACTGGGTGATCTGAGAAAGAAAGAGTTCCAGTCACATTCTTTTTTATGATTTCTCAGTGAATCTCTGCAAGATCTGTCTTCCCTAGAAATACAATGGAAGGGAAGCCGGATTGCTCAGGGATTGGTAATATGATGTAGAGTCTTTTATTTCTGCATTGTCAGTCCAATGCCAGTCTAAGTCTGTGTGACTAAAAGTTGTTACCATCTGATGGGTCTTCAATGGGCTATTGGAAATGAGTTTCATGGTTCCAGTTTCCAGCAGTGAGGCATCCACATCAGAAAACCCATCATTGCACTTGGCAGTACTAATTGGCACCCTTGTCACCAGCCAAGGACTATAATGGGCTGATGGTAGTCCCTTCAGATCAGAGCTTAGGAACATTGCTGTTGAAGCTTTTATTCCTGCTCTCTGTGCAGTACATTTTTTTTTGTAGACAGACAGAGACATTTCCAGAGCTGTCAGTCTGGTACTTTTTTCCACAAGTTACTATATTCTAATAAAAAATATTTTGTAAAAAAAAAATTAGCAGAGATTTACAGTGGTTTTGTGTTTTAATTTTAAGTACTGCATTTTCAACAATGACGTTTAGAGCATATTAGGACGTCCTATATTATACACTTAAATGTTGTTGATAAGTTTGGGGAATGTCATTAAAATCATGCGGTATCTTAGGTACCCGTGTGGCTTCTACAGTGTCACAGAATTTTATCTTAATGTATTCTTACTGCATCCTTTTGAGGCTAGGACACCTAGTCTTGTCATTTTAGAAAAGTGAAATAAGGGATGTGGACAGATATCCACTTCTAGATCCAAATGCACTGCTTTGTAGAAATCACTGTCCTCAGCTGCCCTCCTCCTAGAATTTACTGACTCCCCTACCACTCTGGCAGAGCAGTTTATATGAATGTCCCCTGTGTCGCTCTAGGGAAAATCAGACTAACTGTTTCAGACCACCCAATTATTCTACTAGAAGTAGCCTTGCAAATTTTGCCTGAAGGCAGTTGGAGAAATTTCATACAAGCTTTCACCAGCATTTACATGAGCCCAGTAAATTCTTGCTCTATGTAACGATGAGGTCCTAATCTCCTCTTCTGACAAAGGTGGGACCAAAAGAGAAAGTTTTTCTGGACTGGAGGCACAAGAAACCTTACTAGGATCTCTAGGGCAAAAAAAGAAACTTAGGCAAGTGCTAGGCTAGCCAAATGACACTACCACTTGATTGAGATATTTGCTACCAGAGCGATAGTTAAAAAGGATTAATGCTATTAACAGAATTTATTGCAGAGTCAAAGTAAGGCCCAGTTCAGTAGGGTACATATTCTTCTTTAAGGATATGAATATTTCTTTAAGGTCAATGAGATCATTTACATATTTAATCTCAGGCACTTGCTTACACACCTTGGCGAACTGAGTTTTACAGTAATAGCATTGATAAAAAAACTATTAAAAGGGTTAAAGGAAAAAGAACACTGCTTGAGAGAGTGGGTGGGGGGAAGAGACAGCGCAAGAGAAAACAAGAAAGAAAGGGAAAGAGAAAGATGGAGAGAAGACAGAAAGAAAAAAGGGAAAAGCCTTACTTTTCTATTCTTTTGCTAGAGCCAAATGTTATTTAAGATTCTGTAATGCTTCAAAAATTACTTTTTCCTTTCAATATTTTGCCTGTGATCAGAGCTGGAAGTGCCAAAATACTATGAGAAAAGCTGTTTTAATGTTAATTTTGGCCGTGGACAGAAGCAGAAGTGTGAAAAATCTCACCACCAGCAATCTTTCACATTACATTTCTTTCCAGTTTGAAGTTTCAAGCAGTTAGGATTAACACTTGATTTTGGATCCTAATCGCAATTGAACCTGAACCTTTTCAGGTACTGTCATCACTAATTAGGGGAGCTGAATCCGTGTTTACATGATAATAAATAGCTATTGAGAGCTACTTCTGAGAGGATATGAGTTCCAACGAACTTCCATTATATCACTCGTTCAGCAAAGTATGATAAATTAAATGGTGGAAGTCAATACCACAAGCTCTAATCAGAGTGCAAATTTTGTGGTTATAACAAAGGCCTTTTATACTCTAACTGCTTAGGTCCTTTTACAGTGCTTATAACCATGATATCTGAGCAACACCTGTGATCTCTGTAAATCTTCTCTTCCAGTTGCTGGCATTCATTAAGAATGAATCTGACAGTTTGTGTTCTAATAATTGTGATGCAGTAAAGAGTAATGACAGATTTTTATTAAAGCAGTCTACGTTATTAATGAGAATAGTAGCTGAGAAAAACATTTATGATTTGTCTGTACATTTGCTTTCAAGAAAAAAAAAAGAATGGCAAGTAACTTCTTGGAAGAGGAGGAGCTTTCTGGTATCCATGGTTTTACAAAATTACCAGCTGTGAATTTTCATACTTCCTCTGGTGTATGTTTCATTGATCACTATATGAACTGTGATAATGAACTAGACACAGGCTTGAAATGCTATATATATATGTTTGAATGTATTATTTGTAGAGAAAACAAAGTCTGTAATAATAAAATGTACCTTAGTAAATGGAGAAGTCCCCTCTCATGCTTACTAGGCTAAAGGAAACCATTAAAAAGAGACTGTCTTTTTCCAAAAGAGAATAATCAAGATTGTAATCTCTTTTTGTAACTAGAGATAATGTCTGAATTAGGAAATTATAGAAATTGATGTCTCTTTTCTGATAAGTAATATACAGCACATACTGTATGCCAAAATAACTATAAATGTACCTAGACCAGTTTTTCCTGTAAGTTCATCAGCTGAAAGATCATCAATCACATTTTGTCATTTTGAATCAAGTTCACTGCTGTTGCTGATCAACTTTGTTGTGGTTAGGGAAGGCATGGTATGCCACACCACTTGAAGATCCATGTCCTTTAGTAAGCCCTGTAATTATACATGGTTGGCTGTGTGATTGGTGGTTTTGCTGTCATCTGCCACTCCTTATCAATACCTTGCCTCCAACAAATATATTTTTCTTCCACTGGAATGGTCACTGGGAATAAGTTCAACAGCATATTTTTATAATAGCTAGACCTATGATGCAGTAAAACCCTGCCTATGATGTAGTAAAAGAGATTTATTTACCTCTGAGTCTTTCTACTGACCATAACTAAGTGAAAAACGGTCTTCAGAACAATTCAACATCAGATTCATGATAGAGTCGTGAAGCCCCATTGAAGCCTCACAGAAAACTTTAAGGATCATTCTGTCTAGAGAAAGTTTTGTTTATACATAATACACTCATTTATTTGTACATATATAAGTGTATAAGAGCTGCGATCTTCAGCTGAGTGGTTGCATGCATGGAAAAATTGATAGAAACACATCAGAGGGAGTTTTCTGATATATCAAATCCAAAAAGAGGCAAGTGAAAGAAAGGGTGACTGCTTGTGGAGGATGTGCTCCTCTCTTGGTTTTCAGTCTATTTAGAATGCTGAAATGCTGATTCAGTTTGAGGTCATTTTAAAGATACTACACTGGAAGAAATGGACCATCTCTGAGAGATATTTTTGGACTGCAGAGTAAAATAAAAGTTCAAACAGTGTTTAGAAAGCCACATTTCCAAGCTATGCTGTGTGCTGTGATAGTAGCTTCCACCAAAATCAGACGTTTTCTACTAACAGGTTCTTGGGCTGTACTGGAATACTGTCCATCCTCATGTGATCCAGCTGCATGCCGACACAGCTTGTTGCTGTGGGATGCAAATGGGATATCACACAGCAGTTGTTAGCAATTCAGATGTTGCTCCTAAGTAATATCTAAGCCTTTGCCATTAGAATACCACCATGTGAAATTGAAGTTGCTCAAGTGTTATTGGTACCATATTGCTTGTGCTTCATCAATGAGATCTTTGTAATAGCATCATACTGTTTAGGTTACATGACAGAAAGCTCATCTTCACACACACGAAGGAGCACAGAGAGCCAATGGCAGATGGGAGAGCCCAATAACACCCTACTCCAGCTACTCCCAAGCCCATCACAGGAGCCATCAGCTGATCAAAGACCCATCTCCCCAAAGAGCAAAGGAGCACAGGGGAGCAATGGCTTGGGAGGGAGCCAGTGCCAGGAACTGGAGTCAGACCACAGGTCAGAGGGCCCGTGTGTCTGTGCTGCCAGCAACTGGAGAGACTGGAGTGAGTGGATGACAGGGCCAGCATCTGGAGTGAGAGGCGGTATTCATGCCAGGGTGTGGGCGCTGGCAAACATCAGGCCTCACCAGCCAGCAAGCAGGTGAAGTGGCCTGGGAAGCTAGGGAGGTGCGTGTGTCTCTAATGGTGAGACCATAGCGGCAGTCGGCTGTTGGAGGGACCAGGGGAGCCCTGGCCACCTGACAGATACCCTGGGGTCTGGGTGTGACCCGAGAGACACGTGTGTGTGTGTGCATGTGTGTGCGTGTGCATGCATCCACACACCTTTGTACAGGAGGCAATGGGGGAGAGCTAGGATCCATGACCCACAAGATGGACTGTGTATCTAATCTCAGTTACTGGATGGTCCCACAGTGTGTATGTGTTGGTGTGCACAAGGATGTCTGTACCAGCAGCTGGAGTGGGTCTATGATCTCAGGGCTTGTATATACAGGTGCTAGAACTGGGGAGACTGGTACCCGAGCACAGCTACTGGGCAGATTGAATGTCTGAGCCTGACTGCTGGAGGGTTTCACACTGCATGGATGTTGTACATATATATTCCTACTACAGACCTTCATCTTGCTCAACCAGAGAGTGGAAGAGGATGAGGCCATTGGTGCTGGGTGTGTCCCTGTGTGTTGATCTGGGTGGGCAGCTGTGTATATACGTGTATATGTGTTGAATAAGCGTGTTTGTGTGCATGTGCCTAGTGGGAATACATGCTGAGCCTTGACACTGGCTTGGCCTGGGGGTCATGCTTGAGCTGCTGCAACCTTGCCTCTCTGGGGCTGCCGGATTCAGCAACACCTAACATTAAGGACTTTCAAATGGCAGCTATCAACATACTAATATTGATATTTCTTGGTAAAGCAAAGTGAGAGGAAAATTTAAAAGAAAAAAATGATGGACACCAGAGAAGAGAATGGCTTTCCTGTGAGGGCACTTTAAACACAGGCTGAGATAAAGAGAAAGGGACTTGGAAATCTGCCTTTAGATTTTGGTTGTTATTGGTGTTTGTTATTCTGACAGTGGCTGGAAAGGTTTTTTTTGTAAGCTAGGGGTCTGATCTTAATTTTTGGTTATTTTCTCTAGCTGAGGGGAGCTATTGCAAGGTGGGTGAAATGCCACATATGTGAATAGATGGACTTACAGGAAAAAATGAAGCTGGACTTAGGGACTTCATGTTCTTTAAGGTATTTGTTTTCTGAATCTCTGTGCTTGCTTGTTTTTTATGTCTTACAGAACAAGTATTTTCCTGTAGAATGCACTGCAAAATTGTTGTGTATCTCTTCGTACATGAAAATACTTGAAAACCACAAGACTTGTGTTTTTGATAGGATTCTGGGGAGTGTGCTAGGACTGGAGAAGCTGGGTTGATGGCACTCATTTCAGAGCCAAGGCACTGATCTACTGCTGTCACAGCTGTTGCACGTTCTCTTACTCTGCGGTTAATGCAAGACAATTCAAGGCAGCTTATCTTTCAAGAAGACTATTTACCTTGAGTGCTTCATTTTAGAAGTACAGCAAGAATAGTTACTGTGAGAATGGGATACTCTGGTGTAAAGTTGTTTTTTTGTGTTGAAAGTCTCAGCAAAGTTCTGGTGAGTATTCACCAGAAAGATTTGACAAGATCACTGGTATCTCTATGTACTTAATGACACCCTTCAAGGGTGTGTCTTGAAATGAACCTACATGTTGAAAGTCGTGACCTAAATGTTTAATATGGATATCAGTGTCTCATACAAAATTAGGCAAAGAGATTCGTGTTTCAGGGAATCAAAGAAGTTACATGATTAGCAGAAGGTCTTGTAAGCAATGGCATGGAGAATCTTAGTGGATTTGACTCTAGAATGGGGAAAGAACAGACATCTTCTGTGGGGTACAGCCAAAACAATCTCCTTCCTTCAGATACTGCTCTGCTTGTAAGGGTCAGATTCTCCACAGTTTCAGCACAAGTAAGTGCAAAAGAATGAGTGGTCATGATGTGATTCCTTTCTGCATTGCCTCAGATGAACTAAAGATGTGGAGGCACCGAACAGCTCTTTTAAGCGTTGAACATCTGAAAATTGTAAAAGGAGAAATTCAGAGCAGTATCTTTTCCCCTTATTTCCGGAACTCATAAAATTGCTCTGAAGAAAAAATATATACTTTTCTAATAGACTAGATAGTGATAAGCAGAAAGTTTTTGAAGAAAATAACCTGTTGGGAAGAAACCCTTAGATAACTCCAAAAGGTTTTTGTGGACCATCTTCCCTTTCCCACACAAATAGAATACTGTATCAAAGATGAAACATATTTTCAGAATAAAACTTAACCACTGCTAAAGAATGCACTCCCTATCTCTCCATATACCAAGGATTGTCTTCCTCCTTTATTTCAGTTATAACCGCCTCACCTCTTTACGCCTTGTATTTGAACAGAAACACAGGCTGATGGATTTCCTTGAATTATATTCTGCAAGCACATCCTCTGGGGACTTTGCATGGAGCCTACCACATGCTCAGGAGGTGATGCAGGTAGAAGATGACTTTTTCTACTCTGCTAGCACATTTCTGGTGGGAGTAGTCACCTGATCTGTCTTATCTGACACTGCAACACAAGTCATGAACTGACCGTGCTTGCTATTGGACAATTGCCATCTCTTAGGACATCTTTTATTATTACAAGATACCACAAGTTTTCCACACCATGTTCCAGGCTACATATACATCAAAGTCCTCCCTAAGTCCTTTCTGACTTGAATTGATTCACTTCTTTATGGAGATAAGAGAATCCTTTGTTCTCAAGCAGCTGCCATTTATCAGTGTTTCTCAATGTGTGTTCTGTAGACCGTTGTCAGTTTGTAAGACCTGAGATGGAGGTCTGAAAAATGGCATTAAAACATTACCTTTGTGACCCATATAAAAGTATTCCCACACATCTGGGTGAGCAAGTGAACGAAAAAAACAAAAGACGAAAGAATGTACAAACAACAAATAAGGATTCAGAAACCAGTCAACTAAAAATTAGACTAAGAGCAAACAATAAAAGATGATGTATGAGTCTGTTTTTTAAAAATACTACATGATCTTTTAGTTTAGGAGAAAAAAATGGATAAGCACTGATCTAGATGATACTGAGCATAGTAAGCCATGTCATATAGATTCATGTATAGTCAGGGAACAAGAATGATTTTCTACCCATGATCCATGGCCTCGTGTCTGTGGCTTTTCTCAGAAGTCTTAAAAGGTAGTTACTAAAAGCAAGTCTTCAGTAAGTTACATTCCCTGGCCCAGGGTTTGACCACTGCTAGCATGTGTTTAGAGTTCTACACACTGAGCTATACCTACTCATGTGATGACTCCAAAACCAGCAATTTGCCTTTCTTCTCCTTTTTTTTTTTTTAAAATCATCTGTTATTGAGCAAGATAGTGACTGTAAACTAGGTAAGACAAGAAAAGCCAAAAGGCCAAACCATTGACTGAGGGCCTAATGTGATGCTGGAAGATGATCAGATGACAAAATTCTCCTGTTCTATCATTCTGTTTTTAGTTGTCTTCTGTTGTAGTTTTTGTTATAAATCTGTAGTGACTGCCACTACCTGCCAAAAGCCTGGCACTGCTGCCTCACCAGCTTCTGTATAAACAATCAATACCAAATATCTGCAACTGTGCTGCATTACCCACTGAAAAATGAGCTGTTCCTGCAAGGAACTCATGAGTTTCGTGTTTATTTCAATAATTACCTCCCAAGTTTTTTCCTTCCACCATGTGAGAACAGTTCTGCCCCGTGGGCTGTTCTCTCCTTTTAAGCAGATAACGCTGTGTGTGTGCTATTACTGCTCCATCTGTAGTGCTCCTGCCATATACAACTGGCTTGACTAAGGACAGGGGCAGGGGGTCTACCAGGGAGAAAGCCAACAACAGAATTAAGACACAACATGTTTGTTTTTCTTCTCATCGCTCTGATTTTTATCTTCTTTTTCTTGGTGAGCAGTTTCTTTTCCTTCCTGCTAGCTGCAATTTCCCCCCTGCATTTCTCCAGTGATGCTCACCACCCTGGGCTCATGGAGTTCATTCAATCTGGAGAGCTGATTCTTTTTTGGGAGCTTGCTTGCCAAGCAAGTTTTCCCAGTTCTCAGAGCTCTGCATGTAACTGAAGTAATTACGGGATTAAGCTCATTAATAATATGCATAGGAAAATCACTCTTGTTACAGAAGGAGCTCTGGAAAAGGGAGAGGTATTTAAATGTCACTGATGTGAATTTCTGTATATATCTCAGTGTGTATGTGTACATTTATGACATATGTATGCATTTTTATGTGTGCATGTCTGATGTATATATACACTGTTGTAGCTGCTGTTACAAAGTGCTGTTTCAGATGGAGCACTTATTGATAACAACTCTAAACCTCACTCCATATACTGTAAATTCTTTTAACACCCTGTGCTTACATACTACAGCAGATTGCACATTCATTACGTGATGACACATGAAATAAGACACTGATAACAGGAGTCAATTCTCTGTACATTTACACTGTTTTCCTCTTTTTTTGCCATCTTTTTTTCTGTGGATTTACTGAGCATGTTGCTGTGAGGTCTGTATAAGGTACACAATCCTTACTGCATTCAGGATAAACTGTGAGGAAATTCAAGTCATCTCAAAAGCAAGCAGGAGTGGGAAGCAAAAGCTAATAGTTACACAGGGCTGTGCAGGCAGGGGCAAGGCCTAGGACTCCACAATGTGTGTTAAAAATTGCATATCACTTTGGGCTGCCATGGGTGCGCACACGCAGACAACATTCATTATCATTGATGGCTCCATAGTAATTATTACAATGAATTTTAATAGTGAGGTAAAAATTAGACCTTTTCTGCCATAATAATAGTCTTTAATGTAACAAAATCAACCTGGATTTTCAATGGAACCAGCAAGATTAGATTTTAGTTATTCATCTGCTCTGTTGATAATACACCACTGCATAGAGTGATGCTTCAAAAAGGGTTTTGTGTCACAAGTCTATTTTGGTCTGTTCTCACCATGATGTCTCATGGTGCCTTCTTATTAAGTCAATTTTTTTTTCTTTTTTTAATCTCAGACTAAATGTGATTTAAATATTCCTCACAGGTGTTATCTGAATTGAAAAGGATGACTACTGCTAGTAGCGTGCTTTCTTCTTAATAGCACAATGCACACAGCTTCTTCTGCTCTCCATCCTTATGCTGCATGCTGCTTAACTGTGCCTTTTAAGGTTTCATCAATTCCTACTGACACTTTACTGATAAATAGGTCGTTCAGAAATTCAACTGCATCCTAGTCTGAAGGGTTATGATGCTGAGAGGATACTGAATCATTTCCTTGGTCTTTCTTTCACCTCCCACAGCAGGAAAATCCCACCCAGCAAATCTTCAATGAATGGATTATAAATATTAAGGAATTCACAGAAGTAGATTAAATTTCCCGTGAATAGGGGAAAGAGGCACAGCTGGATGTTCTCCTTATTTGAACTCAGACTTGGCAAATGGATGGGTGTGACTAACCACCATCCCTGAAACGCAAAGCACGAAGATGCTCACCTTCCCCAGCCATATCATATGTCTAAAGTTGACCTAACACTTTCTGGGTCTATTCTGCAAACACAGTGGAAGCTAAACACCTCTACAGTGCATATCCTGAAACAGGCTTCTGCCTTGAGCTTGTGAGCTGAGAGAGGGGTGGTACTTCTCACAGTGTGCTCCCATGTCCTGATGCATGGGAAGAGAGGGAGCAGGAGGACTGCCACAGCTTTAGTGTAATACCAACCTCACATCATGCTCCTCTCTGCTATCTCCTTTTTTTGGAATAATATTCCTCTGGGAGCCTCTCTTACATCAACAAATGAGAAAGGACAAACAGGTCCATGGTGCCTTCTCAGAAAAGGTGACAGTCCACAACTGAGCAAAAACACCATCAACAGAATAATTTACATTTATGTAGATGAAGGCATAAACCTAGTGGTGTCTCACTGGAACAAGAAAGTCCATTTTCCTTTGGTCTCCATTTCTTCCCATGGTGTTACAGGATGTTTCTTGCCATAAAGTAGTCCTTAGGGGATTGTCTAGACTGCACTATGCCAGCATGTTACATTTTGTACCAACTGGGTCATAAACTGCACTGAAACTTTCTAATTTTTGATTTTTAATGACCTTTAAAACTAGTTATTGGACTTCTGCTTTTGCAGGGATTCCACAACTGTCTTTTCACATGCAGACCTAAGGTGATAAGAGCTCACTTGGATAAATCTATGTAGTAGTCCAGCATGTTGTAAGTTTTAATAAATTACATTGATTTGTTGCCCTTATTGATTCACTGATGTACATAGAATGATCTGATTTCATAGACTTCTTTGCGGGCAGGGAGAGAGGGGGGAAACAAAGGCCTTTTATTAGTATCAATTTTCCTATGAAGCTATAAATGGTGAAATGCCAAGATGCAATGTGTTCTGGTGATATATTGGACACAATTAGATTGAACAATGACTTACTTATAAATCAAAGTAAAGGAGAAAGCATAAACCATTCCTAACCAAGTGACCATAGAGATTTTGAGACAAAAGGAGGAGCACGGTTGTTTTTCCCATGATTGATACTTGCTTTTTTGTGCCTTTGTCATGCATGAATAACAAACATATCTTTAAATTATTTCACTTTAATGTGCTCTTCCTTTAACAGCTTTAGCATTGATTTATTATCATTTTATTAAGTACTGGTGTATATTTAGAACCTGAATCATACATGAAAAAAACAACAGAAGCCTGAACAATAAAGTTTTCTTTCTGAAATACCACTGAGACAAAAATATAAGAAGTAAGGGTTTTTTTTTTCTTTTCTTTTGGTTCTCTGTCAAATAACAGGCAAAAGAAGAGAAATTCACATTTATAACTTACTCAGCAAATTTGATTCCCAGGGACAATGTGTTCTAATGCACTTGTATAATCAGTTCTGTCCTCCCTCTCCTGAAAGCAGGGCATTGTGCTGTGATATAGCACAATAAACTGGTAAAAAAATAACGGACTTTTTGCTAGAAATTGTCCATTTTAAAGGCAGGATACAGTAAATTATTATTGAATCATGTGTCATACGCTACTATATAGACTTTGTAAACCTTAATGTGGATAATGTTGACAACATAATGCATCTGCTTGTTTTATCAATTCATTGTTTAATTTATTCAAGACTTTTTGACATACTTGAAAAGAACAAGTACAAATTTGTGATAAAAGCCTCGGAAGTAATGGCAGTCAGAGGGCTTGGGCTCTATTGCTGATCCTACTGAAGATTTACTGCAGAAATATTACCTAAGCCACTATCTTCAAAGTTCATAGACATTAAGTTTGGATCACTTTTATGATCACCACATCCAATCTTCTATATAACATAGGCAAATAACTTTTTCAGGGTTTTCTACTTCAAGCCTATATTGCACTTGAGCTGGAGAAAATTAGACACTTAAATCTCAGGCAGAAGGGGCCAAAGATTTGAATCCTCTTTGCCAAGGTGATGAACATCTTCCATTTTCTTCTTGAAGTTAAAGACAGCTGTGCATGTTCAATACCTCTAAAAACAAGGCCATCTTGAACAACCTCTCCCATCTTTCAGTAAGGTTATTTATATTTCTCTACCTCTTATCAGTGTTATGAATTCACTGATATTTGTAAAGCACTTGATGGGAGGTGTGATAGAAATTGAAAATATGGTAATACATCATTTGCACAGACTTGAAAGCTCTGTGTGTGTGTGTGTGTGAGATCTTTCTAGATATGGAGACAGGGTATGTGAAAGGCTGTTTTTCCTGTCTCCTCCCCATGCACTCTTACCTGTACACACAAAATATTTAGAAAGTTATCAATGTCATATACAGAGGAAACCAAGATTTTGAGACACAGGGGAGCAGGCAGAACAATAGGTTAATGAGAAGTCAGAAAGGTAGAGTAAAAAAAAAGAACTTGAAAATAGGAAGGGCAGTGCTGCAATGACTTTACACTGGGCACCTTTTTTCTTTTAAGCAGAGGCAAAGCAAAAGAAAATATTTAGATAATTTAAAATGCAGAGTTGAAGCAGCCTTGCTTCTTGTATAGGTCTTCTGAATGGGATTTGCTTCTGTGTGAAATTAAGTGCACTGCATTTCTAAAACCCGGGACATATTAGAAAGTGATCTGCATTGCCTCAGGATTTTTAGCCCATGCATGATTTAAATATATTACCACAACAATTAAAATGCAGACATCCTTTCTCAAATAAATACTTAGTTTAATATTCCATCAGGACAATAGCATTTATATATATAAAACATATATGCATGCATGTATATATTTATATAAACGTTTGGAATTTTGTTTTTGTTTTGTTTCAGGGGGGGCATTGAGCTGATCATATGAAAAATATCTTTCCTTAACGATGCAGTACAAGTAAATCCCCACAGAAAACATGCCAGAATTGTCAGGCATTGCTTGGAATATCTTTAGTATAGAGCAGGACACATAACAAGATTTACCCACTGCCTTGGAGACAGAGAAGAGGTTGTCACGAGGACAGTTCTTAAGAGTTTTTACAAAAATGCATGGCTCCATCTGTCTTCTCTCTTTTCCTTGGCTACGAGAACAGCCTAGCAATTTCAATAACCCAACAAGGGACCTCATGCACCAGGAGAAGTGAGGAACAGATTTTTCAATTTGGCACCATTCTGATTTTTTTTTTTTTAAATGGCAGTTGAAATAATTATCCGCAACTACAGGCAGCTGATGGATAGCATGTTTAATCTATGGATCTAGCTTCACGCTCTCCAGTGTGTACTGAGGATAAACAGGGATGTTAGGAGTGGGAGAATTGTATGAAATAGTTCAAATACAAATCAAAGCTAGAATGGTTTGTGTTTTTACTGACTTCACAGGAAGGAAACTACTGGAGTTGTTTCACAGGCATCACCTGATCTTCTCAGTAATGCCACAGTGGCTAGAAAAATAAATAAGAAGTGGTGTTGATGCTCTGACCCTGAAACACTCATGTGTAAAGCACCCACTGCCATAAGTAAAATATAAATATGTGTATAAACATATACACATAACCAGAGCATATACATATAATCAAAGGCTATCTATATTTCAGGATGAATGTATAGAAAAACTCTGCTCATTCACTGCCTAGGACATATCCCACTGTGAATTTCAAAACTCACTATTGTATTTTTTTCTGGTGGAGAAAATGGGAAGTTTCAGTAACACTGAATTCAGTAAGTCAACAAGTATTTTAGCATGGTTTGTAGCCCATTAGATTGTGTTTAGAAGATGTAACATGTTGCAGGATCGAGTACTTTTTGATATTCAGATAATTTTGCAGGATTTTATGGACTGTTTGATGGAGTAGATGGTATGGGAAGCATCCCCAACCTTCAAACCTTAGGCAACTGGTTTGAGACTTATTTATAAGACTAATGCAAGAAGTCTTCTTTCTCTCTCCAGTTGATCCCACTAGTCAGTTTGAGTTTTTTTCTACTTCACAGGTGGTGGCTTGTGGTCACAGGCTTAAAGGACAGACGTCCCCAATGGCTACAATTTTCCGACAGTGAATTTCCTGGTAGTTCTGCAATTACCTTCCAGAAACTATGCTTTTTGCAAACAGTTCCCTGAACACAGGGCAGAAGATGCAGTTGTGCACATTTTGGTTAAATTTTGACCTCCAGGTGGATTTCCCTTATGTCATATTGCTGCTGTTATTATGATTTCTGCAACAGTAATACCTAGAAGATCTAGACTTGGACCAGACAAAGACCTGGCAGTTACTGTACTATGAGGTGTACAAAAAAAGAACAAAAATAAGTCTTTGTCTCAAAGCTTACAAGCCATATATCAGATGAGAAATGTAAAGGATGAGTGAGCAGAAAAAACAATAAAAATACTGGTTAGCATCATAGGCAGGGTTTTGTCATACCAGAAGCTTAATTATTGCAATTGTTTTCACAGGGATCAGAGCAAAGGAGAGTTATAAGCACAGATTTAAAGGAAGGTAATGGAACAGCTCTGTTCATAGGGAATTCCTCCTAAGCATGAAAAGAATAGCAAGCATGCTTAAAATCCAGCCCCAGTAGATGATGGAGCTTGATGAACTGATCAAAAAAGACATTTTGTCACTTTAAGATGACACCGAGGAGACAAGCGGGCTTTGAAAATGCAAACAATTAGGTGTTATTGGATGCAATAGTTAAGGAGGAAAAAACCAGCAGGATGCAGGAGAAGGGAGTGGATGGTGCATGGATAAATCCGAGGGGCTGTGAAAATGATCTTTGCATCAACCTTAACAACTGCTTTCTGTGGGATAAAGTTGTTTGTGGCAAGAGAAATGAAGGATGTTTCAGGAGTTGAATTCTGTAGAGAATTTTAGAAGTAGAGGACCTTAGCTCCATGGCTGGGGGAGAAACCTGTGACTTGTCTGTGTTACCTAGAAAGCACCTGGAAGACCCAGAGAGATGCCTCACTAGTCTCATGGCTACACCGCAGTGCAAACATAGTTGTGTACAAGCACTGGGCATGTCCATTGCTGCTGAGGAAAACTAGCTCAGACCCCTCCTTTACAGCACGTCGGGTTTCGTATATGCAGAAAGGTGAGAGACATCCCTGGGGATGGTGGGTGCTCGCTGCAGGGCACTGGCAGGCTGGCTGCACTCGCCTTTTAAAGGCTTCACATCTGTGCCCCCTGCAGCACTACTTTTAATTATCCTATTAAGCTCTGCCTCTACCGACTTTACTGAGGAGAGCTCAAGGAGAGATTTTCTTTCCTCCTCTTCAGTGTCAAGATGGGTTTCTTTGTTTTTCTTTGCCTTGAATATACCCATCTCTGAGACACCTCACAATTGTCATGTGTTCCAGCCTTATCTGATCCTTTTTTCTCCCTTCCCTTTTGGTGACTAGTTTTATTTGTTTGAATTTTATCAAAAGTGTTTTTTAATTATGTTTTTATTACATTTCAATCATGATTTTATTGCCCCTTGCTGCACCTTGAGCATGGCATAAATATTATCATAGCTTTTCGATGCTTAAATGATACCATGTCTGCTATGATAAAACATGTCATTACTAAATGTGTCAGGAACAGCCACATTTTTTTTTCACATGGTCTTTGGTTGTTGTTCTGTGGCGAATATGCTTAACAGCCCTCAGCTTTGCTCTTCTGTGAGAAGAACTAGGATATCATCCTTTCCTGTTGTTTATTAAGAAGAAGAAAGAAAGAAGTGTGAGAAAAATCACAGCCTCTGGCTCAGTTGCTCAGCTAATGTAAAATGGCACAGTGTTATTAAAATCAATGAGACCTGGGCCAGGTTGGTCTACCCAGGCTATCTAGTGATACTAACGTATCATACAGAATATAATATTTCTGGAGTAATAATATAGCTAGAAATTTCCAATGGCCTCCCAAATTTTAGGCTGATTCACTTACAAATTACAGTGCTGGATGAAGGGCATCACAAACAACAGTCCTGGAACTTCATTCAGTGTAAGTGCATATTATCTTTCCCAGGGTGAAATTCTGGCAAATTTTTGTTATCTTTATTGGGTCCAGCAGGACTTCAAACCATGTTTTTTAGATATGTGAGTTTTCTTTAGAAAAAATGTATCGATACCCCATTCTTGGTGCCTTTTGTTCTTCATGGTAATATTTAAAGCAAGAAGCAGCCAATAATAGAGCTTTGATTTGGTAACTGAGAGCAACTGGACAGGGTATGATGTGCGCACATAACCTCATGAAAGGCTACACTAAGTATAGCACAACTTTGTGCAAGGACAGGAAATTGGTAGAGGGTCTGTGTGGCCTCAACAGCTTGTCTGTACACTCTTTAATCCAGGATCAGGGCCTCACCAAATCCTGAGTATGATAAATTCCACTGAGTAGTTAAAATGAGGGCCATCACAATGGAAACATTTTGATCAACAGCACAAAAAGCAACTGCCTGCATAGAACCACATGAACACCTGAGACCACAGCATGGCAATGGCAACTCCCTGCTGCACAAAAGACAAATTACAAGCACATTTTTCTGGAAAATATGTCCCTGATGCTGTGCAATTTTTTTGATGCTTGTGTTTGGATTTTTGTTCTTTTAAATTGCATTATTATAGGGAAAGTATCCCCAATTTTAAAAGATCAATTTTAAAGACAAATTCTGTTCACTTACATTCTTGATGATGACTGGGTTTTAAAAATTATTGCATGGATTGAAATGTCAATCAGTTTGGAAGTGCTGAAATCATTATCCTTTACTGTAAGGCTGCACAGCATCAGTATTGCAGCTAATGCCCAAGAAAGGATTCTGAATAGGTCAAGGTGAAGAGACTTCAGGGGAACCCCACCTGTCTATAATCAGGTAGAGACTGTATGAGAACCAAGGAGTAAAGCAAGTGTTGCAAGGCTATTGTTCCTAATGGTAGTAGCAGGGAATGGTGCTTATTAACCAGACTCCAGAGGTGGTGAAAATGTGGAATTTCTGTATTATTGGAAGAGTCCTGATTTTTTTAAAAAGACTTTGAAGCCAACAATCATGAAGTCCTTCTTAAAGTGACATTTTGGGAAAAAACAATTTTCAGGTCAATCAAGCTGTTCTTTACACACCAATGTGACTATGTTCTGCTCCTATTTTCACAGATATTGCTACATCACTTTACAGTAAAATACATACTGAGAAGAGAAACATAATTCTATTTAAAAACTGAAAGCCAAAATGTTACATTTCAACCCTGTTAAAATATATTCCACCAAATATTCTTGGAAAATAAGCTTTTTTTGAACTTACAAAGAAACAAATAAATAAAAAAAGCCTGATTCCAAAGAATGGACACTTTCTTAGGAAAAAAATTGTAGCACTGAGGTATTTTTCATCTGTTTTTAGTTGCTGAAGTTTGACTGTCTTCTGCATTGAAAGGAAGAGGGTTGTGAAAACTTTTGTACATTCCTTGCCTTTCCACCTGTTTACAGAGAATTCACCATCAGTTGGGTCTATATACACACTGCACTATGTCTCTGATGAGGTTTCTTTTAATGAAAGAAAAGAGATAATAACTCACGGGTGGATACGGTTCTTCAGTAATATCACTTGTAATGATAAATGTCATAATTTGCCTAAGTCCCTGTGTACCATTCTTCCCCTCTCACTGCTAAGAATCTTTTGATCTAAGGAACATCCACAATAATTTAAAAATACAGTTTCAGATGGCATAAAAATTTAAATTCTTTTTGAAATTAAAATTAAAAGCATTTACCAAGCAATCAAGACTCAATTCCAGTTAATAATTATATAAGATAATCAAATATCATGCTCCAAAACTCCAGCACTGGGAAGTAGAAGAGGATTTTTTTTTTGCTTTTGCATTTTACTTAATTATCTATCTTTGTTACAGATGGATTTTAAAAACCTCTTCTCCACTTAAAATATCAAATACTGGTTGCAGGGTAGCATGGGGGTGGCCAATCCTGTGTGTTTTCATATGGCTGTAAACCATAGGACACATGGTGAATCAATGGGAGAGATGATTGAAGAGCAATTCATAGACGGGAGATGACAATGGCTCATCATGGATCCTATTTTGGGAATTGGTGGGGCTATGCATATAGTCTTTCAAGGTCACCCAGTGATATCAGCTTCATTAGCCCCTTCTGGCTTGATATTTGCTATTAGCAGGAGACTCTGATTATACCCACAGTCCCTGTGCCAGCATGGCCCATTACTCCTCTTCCTGCAATGTGATTTAGCCCTGGCATGGAAACCTTACTCAAACAGCTCAAGAGGTGCATATGGCTCAAGAGCCACATGTTGCTCACTTCTGGTCTAAGCCCATGAAACAAAACATTGGTTTGATTGTCTCAATATTCCATCCTTAACATATATCTGCAGATTGCTTTTTAGCACATCTTTGATGGAAATTATTCCTTTCAGCAAAATCAACAGTTGTTCAGAGCAAATCCCGTATGAGAAAACTTGATTTCCTTTTTATATGCTACAGACCGTGGGCTCTTTTGGATAAGAGAGGTTCTAGCAGTTATTAGTGTAAGTGAGCCCAGTACCTAGTGGCATTAGCAAGGAGGTGATGAACACATCCAAAAACCTTTCACTGCTTTTTTTATAGGAGTTTAAAATAGAAAGGTTCCCTAATCTGTGTAATTCATCAAGTGTACTTTGGAAATCCTATCATTGGCAGAGGAGGCTTAGATGCTCGCATAGAAAAGCTTTATCCTTCTTTTGAAGACACTTGGTCACACAACAATTGTGTTATCCATTCATTGACCAGTAGACAACGCATATGTAAATGTGTGCTCTTAAATTGTGCTAACAAAAATAATATTTTTATAAAAAATGATTTGCAAAAATCACTCATTCTGAGTATGGTTTGTCTGGGATAAATCACTTTGCTGTGGAGACTTGAGGATGCTTGACTGGCTCTGCTCCACTGTTGGCTGCTAAACCAAACCTATGTACTCCATGACTGAATTACTCTAGCATCTTTGGTTTCCAGAGGGACAGAGTTAAATGCTGCCTGCCTAAGAAATCCTCAGCTGAATAGCAAGACATGGAAGTTCAAGCTGCAGCAAACATTCACTCCCCTTTTCTTTTGCATGACAGTCACCAGCAGAGTGGAACAGTGATAATCTCTTTCGGTAACACTGCTACGACTATTGCATCAGGAAGACTGATATTAAGGATGTACTCAACAGTTTCTGATCTTCCAGTGAGTGTGTGTACATAACACAGTAGATACGACTGTCTTGGCTGTCCAGGATTAGGAAGCAGAAGGCACAATGTCATCAGCATGGGCCAGACTGAAGTGTTACTCATAAAATCCACTGACATCTCTTCTTTTAACTGTGGTGTTATTGATAACACATTGCTGTTCAAAGGAATTGTTCAAGTGTTTAAGGTTAAAGCTGCAGGACATATTTTTAGTTGGTGTAAGCTGGCCAGGTGCTCATCAATAGACCTATATTACTATAAGTTTGTTGGTGGCACGGTCTGTCTGGACTGCTCTGGTCTTAAAATTGTAGGAGCAATACTTTTGACATAGCAACTTAGGAAAGCTAATTAAAGAGCACGTGGCTTTCACTGATGGCTTGGACATTCCATCCTGAGTGCACCTGTCCAAAGATGTTGAGAAGTTTTAGGCTTGTTCTCTATTTGGATGGGAAGAGAACCTTGGCAAAAGCCAAGGACACCTAGGTAAACATTTTCTTACAAAATTCAGAAACTCATTTTGGCACTCTTGGTGAGCTGACAGATAGGAAGGAAGTTCTTGATAGGCACTACTCAAATCTCACTGTTGGGTCTTCTGCTTTGTTGTAGAAATGTTCACTAGTCTACTTTTAAAAAAAATGACTAAAAGGAAAAGCAAAAAGTAAAAAGGCAGGTAAGCAAGCAAGGAATTAGCTGTAGCAGGCTGCCAGAATTAAGTCACAGCAATGAAGTCCAGCAAGGAGCAGGATTGCTTCTTTTAATCTCAGGAGCAACCATATGCCTAAGTGTATAGTCAACACAGTGTCACATTGGATCTGCTAGTAGCAGACATGCCAAGTTTCACGTCTTGCCTTGAGTGAAGTATTCTATTTACTAAATGAACGTGCATATTCACACTCACTTATGCATACTCTAAGCTGAAAATACTGGCCACTGCAGGCAGTGGAGGTGAGGAGTAACCATGGAACTGCACAGAAGGTGGTCACTGAGGAATGTGGAGATTGTTCTGAGCAGAGGGAAGGATATACAGAGGGTATGAGGATGTCTGGTGCGGATAAATGTTAGTGTCTGGGAAACACCTGAGAATGAGCTGGACAGAAGATTACCGGGTGAAATGATTGAAAACTTGCTGAAAGAAGTTTCAGACAAGTGTGAAGAACCTGCTAAATGTTGAAGAAGCTGTTGGAAAAAAGCTCTGTCACCTTTCAGCTCTTGCTTTTTCCGTTGGGTGGTCCTGCCATCTGGTCCTCCTTTCTTACTTAGGACTAAAAACTTCCTTGTTTCTTTTTCAATAGGTATTGTGAGAGTCCCTAGAGGCCAGAAACCTATTGCAAGCAACTGTTGCAAACAAACTGATTATAAACCTAAACAGAAATTTTACCAGCTGCATATGATAGATGCTTCCTGGCCAGTTTTCAGAGCAAAACTTTCCTGTTGACATTTTCTTCCTTTAAACTTCTAGTTGTTTAAATTGTATAACTTAGAATGTTTGTCATGCAATAAGAATTCTCTTTAAGTGGCTATTATTTTTAATTAAATGTTGAAATCCTGCCTGGAAATCAACAAATATTTCTGAATTTTCAGACTTTTCTTAGGATACTTAAGTAAGATCTCAGCATTGTAATTTTTGACAGGTCTTTTGAAAATCCCAGTGTGGATAGTGTTATCTCAGCCAAATTAATTCCTAGAGAAATTCAGTTTGATTCATTAAGGATTTAGCCCTTGTGAGAGATTTTTTTGGCATGTCCATTGCCTTAGAGGCATAACTGGAGAATTAAGTGTGTGCAGACTTTTGATCACTTACAAATTAAATTTTATCATTACTAGTGGTACTATTGTTTTCCAAGCATTTGATTATTTGTATAATAGTGTCACTGGGCTTTAGAGAGATGGGAATTTCATATATGTGCCTTTTAAGACGTTGGGTCCTTTTCACTTTAATCTCTGGAGCAACAGTTTTCCAGCCCTGACCAAGGCATACATCCTAACTTTACCTACCGATGTTTTTGAAATATTAGATGTTAGAACTTTTTTTTAATGAGTCCTTATTTGCTTTTCTCTCTCCTCTTCATGGGGCCAGGGGCAAGGAGAGAAGGTGAAAAACAGCTCTGCTGAGGGATGGGTAGGCAAGCTCCCACCCTACTGAACTCAATGGGAGGGTTGTTACTGATGTGAATAGGGTTGTCTCTGATGCACACAGCTCTCCTGTTACATTCAGCAGGTATCCCAGCAAGTCAGTACAAGCTTTGGGCAGAAATGCGTAACAGGGAAAGAATGCATTTCTAAAATATTCCTTTCTTTTTTATTCTTTGAAAATTATATTGCCTATGGAAGGCACCAGACCGGACATGCAGTCTCTTCTGTAAGTCTCTGTGAATAACTTCTGAGATTCCTGGTAAAAACACACAACAGAAAAGCAAGAACACCCTAACAAAAGCCCTTTAATTTCCCTTCTCCCTCATTTTTCCTCAGAATGCCTTGATGTTCTTTTGACAGAAGCAAACTGGAATTAAATATTGAAAAGAATTTTAAAAAATGGGAAACCTAAGACTCAGAAAAAGAGATTTCAAATCCATAAGGGACCATTTTGACCATCTATCTTGACCTTCTGCACAGTACAGGACATGGAATTTGGCCTTGTCAACCCTGTAAAGATACCAATAACCTGTGCTGGACTAAGGTATAGCTCCCAGAAAGACAGCTTGTCTTTATTTGGAAACATTAGAAGATGTAGAATCCACTACTTCATTTGACAGCTTATTTAATTTGTTAGGTTATTCATATTGTTAGAAAGTTGTGCTTCATTGTTAATAATATCAGATCCACCTATTGCTTTGGAAGTAGGTACTGTTAATGTACTTTGCTGTGTGACTGTCTTCCCTCCAAGTCTGAAGCCTTGAAAATATCTGTACAGCAGATTATCCATTCAGGTCAGGATTTATGGAGATCCTGTGGGGTGCTGGTTTCTGTTAATTAGTGTGGGAGTCAAAAGCCAGAGAAAACCACAGGATCTGCCTGTCCAGCTGCTGGGGTTGAGAGTCTCCTTTTCCTCACATTGATGTTGAGCTTCTCCACTCCTGGAGACTCTGTCATTACCAAAAATGACTTTTTGTCATTACAAAAAGCTGATGCTTCCTCCCTCATAGGCTGATATCTTGTGAAAATGGTTCTTTTGGCAGATTTGCAGCAGACTGAAACAGCTTTCTTGTGTAACTGTCTGCTGCCTTGCAGTGCTGCAGGAGAGGAGGTAAAAATGAGGTTATGGTTGGGCCAGAAACAATGGAGTTTTGAATGACAGCATCTACCTGATTCCTAGAACCAGTATTTAAGAGCCCCAATGGGGAAAATACATTTTGCAAAGCAAAGGGGAAAAAATATTTTATAGGCAGTTGTGCATGGCCTAAGATCCCAAAGGGAATAATTGACTTCTACAAAGCAGAGAAGAAATGTATTTTTCAGACTACAGTTTAGAAGAAAAAGGGGGAAGAGAAAATCACTTTTTCCACAGCTGAAAACCAATACATTTTTCAGGTGGATCTTTGGAGTATAGGGGAAAACAATTATTTTCCTAAAAAAACAGGAATCAAAGCAATTATATTAGGAAAGTGTTGGTAGAAATCAAGTGGGAAAAGACTTCATCCTGAACCGATCTATGAGGACTCACCTGACCACCACAGCGGTGATGGGGGTGCTAGGCAGCAGTAGGTCAGGGCAAATCAAAGAGACCTCTTATCTGGCATGGTCTGGCACAACTCAGCATAGCACAGAAACTGCTCCATACCTACTCTGCTTGAAATAGCCTCAGACACAAAATGGAGAGGAAGGTTGCTCAGCCCCATTCACCGTGCTTTTCTGTGTAGTGAGAAGACATGACAGAGTAAAGTATAATCCATTAAGTGTGTGGTGTTGAGGAGGATGCCATCCTCCCAAAGGGAAGATGGAAGGTGATTATGATCTGTTTCGCAAAAAACTCAAAGGTTCTGCAGCATCTCAGGTGCACCCCCTGAGCTCTGTGTTGCCATATCAGTATTACTTCCAGCCTGTTTTCTAGTATGCACGTGAACTCCTTCCCTGTTAAAACTTAAACTATCTAACAACGTTTTTGGGTGGAAGGTGAGTGACTGGCTGCACCTCACTGTTGCTGCCCTCAAAATGGCAAGAGGTGTGGTTAGCATCTCCTGGTGGTCACTCTTCTTTCATACAGTCATTAGGGTACTCTTCAGTCAGGTCCTTTGGTGGTGTTTCCTCACAGGTTCAGGTTCAAATGTACTCACAGTGATTTGTCTCTCTACTGTAGGAGTCAGCTCTTGCTTCCATCCACAGTTAGATGAAAATCTACATCTTTCCTGTTCTGGTGCTGCCACTAGCTGCTTTGTTGTTGCAATTGGCAGGTGACATGGAAACTGCAGTTACAGTCTGGGAAGATTCTCCTTGCTAGTGTTGGTGGTAAAGCACTAACTAGCGATGGAAACAATTGCTGCCATGTTGTGATTTACACTTTTTGTATTTGACCATCTCTCTTGGTGCTACCTTGGTCTATGAGCATGGGGATGCCCCCTTCATTGTGGCTAGCCCTTGAGATAATGCTGAGACTTAATCATCAGTTCCTTTCTTGCCACAGCAGCTGCTGCACTGCGGTCTTAATAAAACTGCTCCATAGTGATATATGTATGTCCAAGACATAATAAGGGCTCCTACTATGTGTATTGTCATTGCCAGAGAGATTTCTTCACTAGAATACCCTTGTGATGGCTGGGATCATGCTCACTGTTCATGGCACCTGCCAGTGATAATTCAGCAGCTCCTGCTGATGAGACAAAAGTCAGGTCCAAGATAGTTAATAACAGGGCCACTGCAGCAGCAACGGAGTGGGCATGGCAGAAGAGTCAGGCCTACAAAACTACCTACAGAAAAAAGAAATCAGGCTATTTAGTGGCTGAGCAGGAATTGGATAGTTCAGTGCTTGGTGTTGGTCAAGCACCAATCAGATATTAACAGCTAAAGTAACCTACACTCTCTTTATCTGCATTTACCACTAAACCTGCATTTACTATTGTTATAGCTCTTCATTAGACCCTTTCCATGTTCTGCAAGGCTTTTCAAATTTGAGAAGTACCTCAGTGGTTGTTACCAGTTATCATCTGATAACCATTAGTGGGTTATCAAACCATGTGGTAGTTTAACCAGGAAGAAAAGGCAAGTGAGTTGTAGTGATGAAGCACAGAACTGGATGGGAAAGTTGATATGGGGAGGCATAAGGTGAGGTGAATGCTTTAACACTGGCATACTGTCGTGGTTTAACCCCAGCCAGCAACTAAACACCACGCAGCCGCTCACTCACCCCCCCCCACCCAGTGGGATGGGGAAGAAAATCGGGAAAAGAAGCAAAACCCATGGGTTGAGACAAGAACGGTTTAATAGAACAGAAAAGAAGAAACTAATAATGATAATGATAACACTAATAAAATGACAACAGCAATAATAAAAGGATTGGAATGTACAAATGATGTGCAGTGCAATTGCTCACCACCCACCGACCGACACCCAGCTAGTCCCTGAGCGGCGATTCCCCGCCCCCCACTTCCCCGTTCCTATACTGGATGTGACGTCACATGGTATGGAATACCCCGTTGGCCACTTTGTGTCAGGTGCCCTGGCTGTGTCCTGTGCCAACTTCTTGTGCCCCTCCAGCTTTCTCGCTGGCTGGGCATGAGAAGCTGAAAAATCCTTGACTTTAGTCTGAACACTACTTAGCAACAACTGAAAACATCAGTGTGTTATCAACATTCTTCTCATACTTAACTCAAAACCACAGCACTATAGCAGCTACCAGGAAGACAATTAACTCTATCCCTGCTGAAACCAGGACACATTGTAGGTAAGGCAGTACTTGGACCATGCGGACACTAAGCACTGGCATGGATCCCTTCTTTACAGAGTCTGGGATTTCATTGCTGCCTTCACTTTAGAGGTCTTGAAATACTGTCCCCCACTTTCTACAGACCATATCTCCTATTGCAGGTGGGAACATGTTTTTGAGTCAGTATTGTGCACACAACCAAGGAGATGGCTGGGACTCCTTGCATGGTCTGGGCTGAGGTGCTCCTCTTGCTGCTGCTGCTGCTTGTAAAAGGGAAGAACATCAACCACCCTTTCAGACTGGGATTCTCATAATCATTCTTGAAAAAGTGCCCCAAATACAACAAAGTATCCTTTCTCCTCCCCTGCCTCAACTGTCTGTACTCACTAGATTTAATGAGATTTAATATTTCTGCCACTACACCTTGTAGAACAGAAGAAAGCAGCATAATACTATCTAAGCATGATGCGAACAGAACACATTTATTTATGTCTGTTCATTAATTAGACTGCTGTGATGCAGGCAGTTTCTCCTCCAGTTTTTGAATAGGAATAGCGTGGGTTTTCATTCATCTAACAACGATTTTATGACTTGCAGAATGGCATAGAGTAAAGTCTCAGATGATAAACGTGTCTGCCTGCCTTCGTTGGTGGCCTGAGTTTCTGGACACACAGGAGTAGAGAGAGCCCAGTGGAGAAATAAACTTGAATTGTTTGGGTCTTGGCTATAAACAAGGAGCTGAGAGCTTGTTCTGTCTGGCTTTGTGTGCCTGCATCATTCTTTCTGGTGCCTATTGGATAGTGAAATCAAAGCAAAATTTCAGCAATCCAGAGAAAAGAGAATGCATAGAAAAAGGAGACCAATAGAAGAGCTGTTAACACTTCTTTACATATTTGAAAGCTGAAAATGGCCTTGGTCTGACTTTTTATGTATTACAGACAGTTACATTTCAGCCAAGCATTTCTCCATTGAATCCAGGAGCTACCAGTGTAAACCACCTTTCAAAGCATATTTTCCACAAAGGAAACAAGAGATGTAAATCTGCTACCCTTCATAGTCTGTTCCAATGGTTAATCACACTCACTGTGCTTTATTTCTCATTTGAATTCATCTGGCTTTAACTCCCATCCACTGATTCCTGTTATGACTTTCTCTGCTAGATTGGTTTAATTTTACTTCCCACACCCTGTTCCTTTCAGATTTATTGGCCAAGTTCTTCTAAAAATAAAATAAAAGCAACAACAGCCTGCAGAGGGAGAGAGGGAAAGAAAGAAAGAAAGAAAAAGAAAGAAAGAAAGAGAGTACTCTCTCTCTTCTTGTTTTCCTGATGTACAATTCATTGAACCATCGTGACAGTATTTAGGGCAGTCAAATCTGAAGAGTTAGTGTCATAAGTCAAGACTAACAATGCCATAGAAAGACTGATAATAGTATGTCACATCTATCACTTGCTATATGTCCTTAGAGGGCCATTTTAGGGTAGCTCAGGATGGTTGGCTTCTAGGCACTCATAAGGTGAAGGTATAAAAAAATAACGATAATATCATAAAGATCTCTGAGATCAGCTCATTATATCTTTTCATTCGTAAATATTTTTCAAAGCTTCAGATATTTTTTTAAAAGCCAAGTATTTCTTAAAACATGACTTTATGCAGGGCAGATTAAGAAGAACTCATGAAGTTTTAAACATAGCTGTCCTACACTAGTCCCAAGCCATGTTCACTGCCCTGCTTCCCCCTTAATCTGATGGGTTTCCTAACATGATGCACTTTCCTTGTGTAAATGGAACTCAGGATACCCCATGGAACAGAGCCATTCTTCCAAATCTTGTCTCCGACTCTTTGGATTTAACGGTCTTCTCTTGACCTCTGACCTAAGGGTAGTGGTGGAAGGGGACACCTGGAGAATAACCCTCCAGTACCTCTGTCTATAACAATTTTAGTTGTTCAGGTACTGGAAGAGACTGTGTGATAAGATGGGTGTTTTGCTACTGTCATGTACATAAGCAACCATATGCACTTGAAACAAGAGTCCAATGACAATGGCTCTGTTATCTTTGAAAGCCTTTAATGAGCTCCATATGTCTAACAATCTGCAGCACAAATTCGAGGCACAAATTAAAATCTGGCTTTTTTTCTCAAGGACTCGTTGGCTTATTACTATGGACCATGTTCTGAACGTTGTTAGGACACTGGGAGGTGGATGTCTCTGGATAGTGTGACTAGTTCCTCACCTGAATCCTGCAGCAAGCCAAGGTTTGCAGGGATAGGTAACAGCTTTTATTAAACCAGCTGTTGGAGAAAGTAGAGGAGGTGTCAGGAGCACAAACTCGGCTGTGAAAACTTGACTATTTTTTCCCCTGCCTGTATTAGTTGGCTTAATAAGGCCTCTCTTTGTAAAACTTTCTAGTCCTATACCTTCAGATAATTATGGCTTCAGTAATAAGGGTCTCCGTGAAAAGAACTGAGGAGGTCACATTAAGTCGCCCTCATAATACTGTAAACATCTAGTCTTGCATAAAAATAGACCAATGGTGTCATTACTAGAGATAAGTTTAGACCAATGAGTGTTTTCTCTGTGCATTTTTGCAAGACTCTGCATTTGGAACCAAATTTTGTTTCCTGAGCTCATCTACAATCACAACAATGTGGAATTCTATTTTGCGTATCTTGCAGCACTGTCATGAACAGCCACAAGCTGTGCGTGATTGCTAGCTTAGAGGAGGTTATTTCAGCACTGTACCAATCTACCTGGAATTTGATATAACAGTTACTGGTGAAATCCTCCCTACTGGCAGCAAAAGTTCGTTGTTGCTCCAGCTACCTTCAATCACAGCATCCCAACTTCAAGCTTTGGGAATATTAAAGGGTTCTCACAAGAGAAGACTTTGATGAATTCAGTGATGCATTAAGGACAGGCTGATGCCTTGCTCAGAAAATGATCTGTAGCTCTGCAGCTGAGGAGTGATGAAAAGGAACAATCAAGCTCTCTTTGTGATGTTATGTCCCAGCAACACTGCTGTATTTAAGGTTCCTCATCGTCATGGCTTAGCCAAAGGCACAAACAATGCAGAGCTAGCCAAGGATGTCCACCAGTCTGGAAGAATCTTTGGTTCCTTCGGTCGCAAAAAAGGCCGCAGACATTCAAGCAGCTGGCTTCCTTGCAGTGGTAGTAGCAGCAGATTTTTTTCCGATGTTTTTCACAGAAGCGAAACTGGTGAAATCTGGCTATTTTGCTTGGGCATTTAGCTTCGGCCAAAGGCTAAGTGACCTCTCCTGCTTCTTGTCGATAGGGTGAAATAACCCCAATTTGCTTTATAGTTGAAATTGCCTTGAGATTATCTAATGAAGGTATTATTATCATTATTATGAAGTGAATGGGAAAAGCGTTTGGATAATTGGCAGAAGAGAAAATGAGAACAGTGAACAGTTACAAGTCTGAGCCCCCTTGGCAATAGATACCTTCTTAAGTATATCTGAAACAGGCAGCTACCTTGATCAGTACAGACCTCTCTGCTGGAGAGGCAGCTTCCTCGAAGAGTGTAATTGTGAATTTAAATGCACAGGAACTGAGAAACGGAAATAACAAGGTTCTTGATTTCCACTCTGTCATGGTTTAACCCCAGCCAGCAACTAAGCACCACAGCCGCTCGCTCACTCCCCCCACATCAGGATGGGGGAGAGAATCAGAAGGGTAAAAGTGAGAAAACTCAGGGGCTGAGATAAAGACAGTTTAATAGGTAAAGCAACAGCCATGCATGCAAGTAAAGCAAAATAATGACTTCATTCACCACTTCTCATCGGCAGGCAGGTGTTCAGCCATCTCCAGGAAAGCAGGGGTCCAACACATGTAACAGTTACTTGGGAAGATGAACACCATCACTCTGAATGTCCCCCCTTCCTTCTTCTTCCCCCAGCTTTATATGCTGAGCATGACGTCATATGGTCGGGGATATCCCTTTGGTCAGTTGGGGTCAGCTGTCCCGGCTGTGTCCCCTCCCAGCTTCTTGTGCCCCCCCAGCCTGCTCGCTGGTGGGGTGGGGTGAGAAGCAGAAAAGGCCTTGGCTCTGGTTTAAGCACTGCTCAGCAGTAATGAAAACATCCCTGTGTTATCAACACTGTTTTCAGTACAAATCCAAAACATAGCCCCATACTAGCTACTGTGAAGAAAATTAACTCTATCCCAGCCAAAACCAGCACAAACCCCTCCAACTAACCAAATATGCATTTACTGCTAATTAACTTAGAGGTATAGATCACATTGCCTGCCAGAAATTTGACTCCTACTATTTGTTAGGCTGAATAGCAAAGAAACAACTTTTCCTATTTGCATTAGCATGTCCTTGCTTTGTTCTCTTGTGTTGTGGTTGTTGGTTTTTTTTTTTTAATAGTTGATTTTATTGCTAGAAAAATATTTCCAGTATCCTCTGAGGAGGGAATAACTTTCTCCCGCTCCACTGAAACACAGGAGTAAAAGATGGAACAAATATTTTAGAGTAAATGCTTGAAGCAGCCTCAGGCCCTATCTCTGCACCTGCCCCTCCACTCTCAGGAGCAGTGTAGTTGCATCAGGCAGGTGAGAGCCTTTCAGTGCTGCTCTGCCCAGGGAGGGCAATGTGTGGTGTGAGCTCAGCTATCATCCTGGGATGCTGAGGTTGGGTCCGTGCTGCCACTGGTGATGCTGTTCTCCATCCAGGGAGGGTCCTGGTGTGATGCTGTGGATTTACATCCAGTGGTTTTTTGATTGTTTATTTTCTTTTTTTTTTTATTTTGACTTTTAAATACAGGGCTCAAGTGCCTTTTTTTTGGCCATAGTATATTCCACCTGGCCTCTGACTGTTGTGCCAGGAGGTCATAGGTCTCCCCTAGGTTCTACATCATAACATCCAGGTCTCTCCAGTGCCATCCTGAGGGGTCTAAGAGGGAACCAGGGGCACCCGTTTAGACAACTGAATTTCTTTCCCTGAGCATCATTCCAACATCATATGTTTATTCTCCCCAAATGCTCCTGTTCTCTCACTGGCATAGTTTTCAGGGACTAAAGTTTTCTATTGAAAATAAAAGAAAAAGCAACCTGATCTCAATATTTCTTCTTATAAGAAAATATGTTTTTACTCTTGGTAAGGGTATTGTTTATAAATGGGGGATGGGGAGGGACCTAGAATGCAAACCAATTATACATTCCTTTCCTCCTGCTCCTTTTGTGTTCTTGTGATTTTTGGTATTCAGAGAGCCTTTGTTGTCCAAAGTTACATGTTATTATGCTCCTAGCTGAAGCATTGAAATGAAGGACAGTAAATTTTGACTGTTGTAATGAGATAGGAAGCATGATCGAACGTGTAGGGACTGAGGCGCTGCATGGTAGCTGCTGAAATGACTGCTAGGGAAGGGAATTTTCTACTTCATGTCCCTTTTCTCCATTCCTACTCATTTATATAGATTGTACGTTCTTAGCATGTTCCTGTGAATCTACACAATGCCTTATACAACATTGCTTCAGTCTCAGTTGGAGCCTGTAGAGCCCCTTGTCAGAACATATAATAAATACTTACAAACAAATGATAACAAATTCTAATAGCAGTTAGTGCCGCATGAGGATATCACAGAGGCACTGATTGTTCTTTCATTACACTGAGAAACAGAAACATTCAGGCAATCAACACAGTGAGTTCAAGGCCTGGCCATCATCACTAATAATGTCACTTGTCACTAAACCTAAGCAGAAACCTGCCAGAGGAGGAAAGGGCGAATAGCTACAACCCACCTCTAAAGTGGCCCAACATGACACAGCCCAGATCATTTTTCCGTGTGAAAATTTCAGCATGCTTTTTTTACCCTGAGAATAAACCACTGTTAAAATAAACCACAAATGCCACAACCCTCATGGCTCTCATTTGCCTCCTGCAGTCTGATCACACGAATAAAGTATGAGAGCATGAAGCAGCTCTCCAGTCAAGCTGAAAGAGGAGGAGCTGACAAGCCAGGGAAATGTTCTCCTGTAACCTTGAACTTGTATTCACTTCCCTCTGAAAACAAGATGTCTCAAGGCAGACAGGGGTAGAGGTGAAGTACTTCACAACATCAATACCATGTTATAAATACCTCAGAACTGTAGTAGCCTGAAGGTTTTGTGGGCTCCATGGAATTTAAAATCAACCTACCACAGAGCATTTCCTTTTTACACTGGAAAAAAAAAAAAAAAAAAAATCCAAGTTCAGCTTGTTGCAATTATAAATCGTTGGAAAAAGAGGGATAAACAAAAGAATAACTCTTGTTCAGTGATTCAGTGCTTCAGCTGATGGAGAGCTGAGCCAATAATCTGGGTGATACTCTAGAGAACTAGGGTAGGGCTGAGGAGCTATACTCAGTTCCTGGCACATCCACAAACTGTATAATACTGGAAGAGTCAGTAAGTCTGACTTGTTCTTCAGTATATCCTTTCTGAAATGGACACACTCCTTCCGTATTTTACAGCATAGTTATGGGAATACAAATCTTTAAAGTCTGTTAAAAATGATTTGCACAGGCAGGAGGACTTTTCACTGTTCATGACACTCAGGCATCCTATCAGTTATCAAATGGAGAAAAAGGACATATGACCCCATAACTTGGTCTCTCCATCCTTTACATGCTCTATAGTGCTCAGCACATGATAAAGGGCTTGGAAAACCAGGGTAATTCTGGAAATCTTGTGAAGATCCTATGTGTGAAGGTGAATAAACTTCCTTCCTGTGAGAAGTTGAGTCTCTTGGTATTTTCTTCTTCAGCTTTTCTTGGAACTGTCCTGAGAGAAAAGGCATTTAAATACAGATAAATACATAAATCCTCAACTTCTCTGTTAGGAAAAGGAATGGAGAGAGAGACAGATTTCATGACAGCTCAGAAAACATAGACATGGGTGAGAGCCGTACAAAGGCAGGGAGATAGCAAACAATATGAAAAACATTCCTATCTGTGGTGGGGTGAGGGGCAGATGGGCTCCAGCAGCCCTGCTGCTTGGTTTCATTGCTGCTGGTATACACAGGGTCATGAAAAGACAAAGCCGTGCTCCCAGCAGGGCTAGTAACTGAACTCGAAGGGAAGAGTGAAGAGGGATGGGGTGTAATGGAAAGCATCAGGAAAAAATAGTGAAGTAAAAATTTTTCTGAGCCCTGCTCTGCAGTGCAGTTTATTATTGCTTTTGTCCCAGGGAAGAGCAATGAAGATTTAGAAGGCCTGTTGGAGAAGACTGAAAAAGACAGAATAAAGGTTTTGGAGACAAGTTGAGTGTGGGAATGACATGCTAAATCCTAGATGCAGCAGTGGAAAACAGAAAAATGAGATGATAAAAATAAAAAGGTTATTAATCATGTGATTTAGTCAAATCTCTGTTGCAAGAACAAGACAGAAACATTGAAGGTGATAGGATCTTATTTTAAGATAAGGGGAATAATACTCTGCAGGTACTTACTTTTTTCCAAAACTACTTTTAGACAGCAAAATTAGATTAACTGTATCTTACCTAAGGGACAGACAGCAAGGTACCATACTCAAATCTCCTAAGTCCCAAATCCACATCCAGCCATTAAGCTATATTGTCCTTTTACATGTTCATAAGTTCCTCCTGCTTTTATCATCAATGTAACCTCAAATGATGCTTCAAAACATACTAGCTGATAGTGTAACAGAAGTGCTTCCTAAACAGAGGGCACAACAGGCATTTTCACAATGGAAATGTAGTGAACAAGTCAGTTCTGTTGTTACCTGCCGAGGATTTATAGAGTCCAGGAATGGGCACCCAGAGCAATTTCAGTGGCTGGTCACCTTATCAACACCCTCAAAGTAGCTTGAACTGATCTGAAAGCGAAACTTGGATTTTAGGAAATTCACGGACACTTTTATTCACAGGGGAAAGAAAGAAGAGGGTAAGAATAAAAGCCAATGCAGTGCCTTTTGTCTACATTTAGCTCCTATAATAAAGACCCCTGAAAAGTACGGGTTGGTGTCTGTCTGCTGTTCTTATGACAGTGCTGCACAGAAGGCATGTGATGGGAAAATTGAGACAGGTGTCTAACACAGACCTGCTGCAGATGAAGAGTGGTTAATAAGCAGGGTGCTAACACACGTCATTCAGATTCATGTAAGCAGACCAGACACTTTATCGAATCCAGGATGAAGCTAAAGGCTTCACTTTTCTAGGCATCAAAAAAAAAAAAAAAAAAGCGTGAATGAGAATATATGCACAAAATCAAAATATGTGCACCCCCTTGTTGACATGAAAAGGACTAATTAATTATCTAAGTTGTCACATTGCCAGCTATTCTGTATTTTGTCTCGCATGCACATTCTCACTCTATCACAGGTTTGTTGTTTTTTTTTTTTTTAAGGATATAAAGCAAAATTTAAATTAAACACCTATAATGCTATGTCTGATATTAGTGATCACAACATTTTAAACACAATAAGAGAAAGGAAGAAAGAAAGATAGATTCAGAAAAAAACCCCCACAAACATATAGAAGGAAAAGTCAGGGAGATACATAAAATCTTACAAACCCACACAGTAACAGAGGAAATAAATAGGCCACACACATGTGTGCACACATACACACTCACACTCACAAATCTCTTCTTGGGTTAACAGTGGTTTACAGATGCATCTAATATTTCTGGTAAACAGTTAATCACTACCAATTCTCTTTCTCTAAACTTCTAAACTCTTGTTTCTGAAATAAACAGAGCATCAGGCAGCTGTCCTGTCTGGTTATTTATGTTTAACCATAGGCTGAAAATCAGTCACTTCTAAAAAAAAATTTAAAAAATTCCATTTATTCTAGCTCTGGAATTTTATTCTGATTTAGCTGTGTTTTTTCTTATCTCATCCCGCTTCTGCATTTATGTCCTTAGCCTGTACTTATTTCACATTGCTCTCTTGCTCACTGTTTGCTATACTTTCTTGAACTCATGAACAGCATCGGCACTGATATACAGTGAAGTCCAACAGCTTATATTTCCCACTGACTAATGTGCAAGGATTTACTGCTTTAAGATCAAATGAAACCAAGATAGAAACCAACCCAGGATTTGCTTTGCAAAATCCCCTACTTTCTTCTTCGGCCTTTAGTTTGCACTCACTTTGGGACAAAGAGTATTTCTCTTTCTGTCACAGGAAAACAACATTTGGATAATATACATACTAAAAATAACATTTTTTGTAGAGCTTTTTAAATGGAAAAACAGAAATTGCAGTGCAGAATCCCAGGAGATCCAACTAAAATTTTCAAACTGCAATTAAAAATAGAAATAAACACTCCCCCCCTGATTTTAGAGTAAACCAGCTCCTTTTTTAAAGAAAAAAAAAGAACTCCATGGAACACTGAGATACAGTAATGTTAAAAAAAAAAAAAGAAAAGAAAGAAAAATATTTTTACATTAACAAAAAAATCCCCCCAAACCTGAACCCAAACCCCACTTTCTATTTTTAAACCAGCTCTGAAGTTTCATAGGTCTTAAAAAGACAGCTGTGACCATTTAGTCTAACAACCTCCAAAACAATGAACCATTAATTTAGCTTCATAATTCCTGCATTAAGCCCAATAACCTGAAGATGAATTAAACTATGTCTCATAGAGAAATACTGGGTTTTTTTTAAGGTTTCCAGAGACAGGTGGTCTACAGTAGCATATGATTTGGCAGTTATTTACCCGAATCATAACAAATGACCACCTTTATTTCCACTTTGAATTTCCTGCTCTACATCTTTAAGTCCCTGGTTCTCATTATGCCTCTCTGTGAGATTAAACCTCTCAGCTAGATTTGGAAGTTGTCTTCTCTTGTAAACCTTCTCCCTGTTTTGATATACATGACTATGTCTGAAAATATCCTCTCTATCACCAAAAACTGATGAAATATGATATAGCTTGAAGGCAAAACCAAATGTCTTGGTGACAGTTTTTCATAGTGTCTCCAGGTGAAAACACGAATACAATTAAAAAAAAAAGAGAAAATAAAGGTAAAAAGTTAGCCAAGAGTAAAAGAAATTTGACAAAAACTTTTAAGTGTATCCAAAAAAAGAAAAAAACCCTCAAACAAATGCATACACACTCACTCCAGGGTCCCTGCTCACCGCCCTGGTTGTCCCTTGCCGGCTGGATGCTGTGTCCCTGCAGCATCCCAGGGGATGCTCAGCCCAGACTGGGCAGGGTAGTGATGCCATGGGGGAACTTCTGGCAGCACCAAACCGGATTCAAACTATTGCCTCTCTTGCTCCAGGATCGCTCCCTACCGTTAAAAAATTTTATGCTATGTTAATGTGTCTTTTCAGGTTGACTCCTCTGTTTCAAAAGTAACTTTGGAATTACCCACTGACTGTTTAGTCCAGCTGATACTCATTTATTCACTATGATGGGTTTCAGCAAACACCCTCCAGAGACTGCTGTGTGTTTTATCTGCACACACTGTGTGCTTTCACATTTACATCTTAACAGGGGTTGTTGTTCAGGCCATTTGCCAAGGATGTTTGGTTGCAGGGGCTGAGCAGGCACCTGCATGTGGCCAAGTGTCAGCTGCAGCCCAGCTAAGCACAGGTGGTCTATGGGCCTTTAGCCATGTTAAAATACAGTTACAGTAGACAGGAGACTGTGTGTATAGAGAATACTGATATGTAGTCAAAGGGTGTTAGTAGAGTACAGTTAGGACAGGATTTGGCTTCCCTAATATCAGATGACAAAAAGTTAGTTGTTTGGGTCTAGGCAAAACACATTTTATAGTTAATGGAGAGGAAGCAGCATTACTGGAAGCTGATTCATCTCAATTCTTTTAGAGATTCGTTTTAAGATGGCAAATATTCTGTTGACTCTGAAAGAAACCTATAACGACTTGCTTTGGTTTTGACCAAAAAATGCTAAATGGCTCAATTACAGAAGGGTACTACAAGCTTGTGAGCCAAGGTATTTAGAACTGTCTCGGGTTCTTTTTTCATCACCTATGTTGTTAGCATTCCTTTTTTAGGAATTCTCATGTTTTCTAGCTCTTTTGAAAGAAATAAACTCAGAAACAGGCAAATGAGAAGGATTAGTAGGTTTGATCATGAAGTAAGAATGTCCTTGGAGAGAAAATTCATCAAGGGAAAAAGGAAAGATGCAACATAGTAGGTAAGTATTAACCCTAGGGTTGTTGAACTGAAAAAGGGAGCCAAGTTTTTGCTGGGAATAGCAGGGACTGTCTCAGATGTGAGCTTCACCATAGGTCAGAACTAGGAGTAGGGGTCATAGTGCTTCCCCATTACCAGTTATAGATTTGCAGGGTATGCTGACTTTTGCTCATTTTTCAAGGAAATTTTCCAATCTCTAATGAAAAGGTGACTCTTTAAGCGTATGTAATACCTAAGCATCCACATTGCTTTCCATCAGGTATTTTGCATATAATCAATGTTTAGAACTAGTTTGAAATATGTTTTGTACACCACATACAGTTTGCTTTGGAACAGCCAACAAAGAAAAAATAGCTTCTTGAGCACACACACACAGCCACACATACACAGAAAAACAAAGAGAGACGTGTTATAAGGCAGAGGGCCCATACTTTTGATACAATCGTCAGCCTGGCTTTATGCTTACATCAGAGCAAGAGAACAAAAGATATGGGGATCATAACAGTACACTAATCTGATCTTGTTCTGGCTGTTTCTCTGCAAAAAGAGACCATTTCGTAACATCTGAGAGGCACGTTTTTTCATATCTATCTAAGCACTCTTTATCCCAAGCCATGTGGTTCAGATGTTTCAGTTTCCGATAGCTTGGGTACCACACAGCCCTCAAATGCTTCCTGTACTGCAGGTTTGTTTTTTTTTTTTTCTTTTTTTTCCTGTCTCTGGATTATGAAAATGTTCTTTACAACTCATCTGAAACATAGTCCTTGCTTTCCTGTTTATTCAGAGTAAAAACCCTCAAACCAAATCATAACAAAACAGAACACCCAACTTTCACTGGTTGTATGAGGCATTTAGCGACTTGGAAAAAGTTTCTGATCCTACTTTATAGCAAAGCACTCCAAAACAGCAGACCAAAACAGACCCACTCTGAACAGGCAGAGAAATTTACAGGCATTTCTCTTGGGGAATAGATGGAAAGGATCATACCGCTCCATCCACTTCCTCCAGAAGGGTGAAGAGGAGATGGGTAATCCAAACAGAGGTCCCTCCCCTGGAATGACTGAAGGATACAGACATCCAACCTGAAGAAGGTCTTCTGTTTCTTACCTGCCTGGTTCTACCACCCCCCAAGAATTCCAGAGTCTTCCCTTGAATGATTGGTTATTTATTGTCTTGGACACCACATCCCTGGAGGACACCTACCCTTCCCCCAAATCAATAAATTCAAACCCCAACAGTCTACTGTATATGGTGGACTGTAATTCTAGCTTAGCTTGACTTAGTTTACAGACTACCATAGCTGTTTCACAATAGGTGAACATCTAAGACTATAGGAACTGAAATCTAAGGGTCAGCTTCTCCCTCAGACAGAATTATTTTCTCTGTAGACAGAGACTCTTCGATCAACCATACCTACTGTTTTTTTTTAGCAGTATGTACCACATGGAGTGGTGGTGGCATCCTCAGTAACAGATTTGCGTAGGGACTAAGGTTCATTTTTCTCCCTCCTAGTCACTAGGCAAGGCATATAGGGGCAAAAAGCACGTATTTTGCAAGCAATCATTACTTCAGAAAGACATGAGCTTTTACATAAAGAGAGGGGACTGAAAGAGCCAAAAGCCCCACAATTGCACCTTACGTATGCTTCAGGTATAGTTTTATAACAGACAACTAGTAGCTTTGAGAAGAAAAGTTTATAAACAGTTGGTTTAATTCTTATAATGGAGGCTGAGAATTTTCTGCCACCTTCAGAAAAGCATCATTCACTTCAGAAAGGATGAATTTGTTTCTTCTTAAGCTGCCTAATGAGATGAACGAATATCACACAACAATAATTTCTTCTAATTATAGGAAGTCTAGAATAAATTAAAGCAGAGAAATATCTATTTCTCTTTTCTGTATAGCAGCATTTTCAGTGTTCATCAACATTGCCCCTAAGGCAGAAACAGAGTCATGCGTGATCAATTTGTCTTACAAGTCTTCCAAAATAGTTCCCTGTCTCCATTTAGCACTGTCAAGGTTTGTTCTAATCTGCCATTTCAGACAAGATTTAGAGCTTCCACACTTTGATTCTTTGGATAAACGAGGATTAAATTTTTCATTGCTTGTTTGTTATGAGGCAAGTTGTAGCTTTAATTATGTAACCAATTTACTGCAGTTAACTCTTGAAAAGAACAGCCATGGTCCAGTCACAGGTTCATTTTGTGTTGATGAGGTCTGTAGTCAATGCAGACAGTGTAAGTTGAAAGTCAATGGGATCTGGGTGCCTAAAACTGACATGGCTTTGAAAAATTCAATGATAATCATTGAATGACTGGAAAAATAGACACAGATAACAGTGACCGCTTAAGGCTAAAGTAAGGAAATCCAAATCTCTCTGTGTGTTTTTCTTTGCATTAATACTGTTCTGAGATCAGAGGAATTTCATTAAAAGACCCAAGCTAGTTAAGATCTAGCCTCCAAGTAATGCATTAATCAATTTTAAGGGAAAAGAGACCTTTCTGATCACCTGCATTACACAGGTGGCAGAAATACACACTTCACTTATTATTAGAACCAATAACTTAATACCAAGTTCATAACTTCTAAAAAGATATCTTGTCTTCAAAGGACTCCTAAATATGGAAAGTTCATTGGTAAATTGCCCCAGTTTTTAATTCTACTATTATTAAAAATGAGCAACTTTTCATTGATTGTTGCTTGCTTCAGCCTCCAGATTTGGGATTTTCTTCTGTCTTTAATGATACAGCATTAAAAGGACATGCACATTTCTGGTATCTTCTTAGGTCAGTGGTCTTATATCAGGATCCAATTTCTTCTTTACATTCTCTTTCACTAAGTAAATGTAGGCTGGATTTTTTCAGATTCTCATTAGAAGAGTATTTTTTTCAGGTCCTGAGAATTTTAGACAGAAGAGAGCAGTTGGCAGGTCTTGGTACTTCTTTGGATCAATATTGTGTCCAGTTTGTTATCTCCATATACTAGTCATGACCTTTTTGGAAATCACTGTTCTTTCAAGGTCCCACATGTGAACGGTCAATGTCCCATGTGAACTGGTCCCACAGTTCACATGTGCAGTCCTCACTTTTCAGTCCCAGATGGAGTATGCTTTGGTGTAATATGGTACGGTTTGTTTGACCACAGCAGACCTATAACATTATTGACTCAGTACTGATGGCTGAATATTATTATTAGTCAATCCTCAGCTCTTTGTATTATCAACAAATCTTTTTGCAATGATATTTTCTTCCAGTTCATTGACAAAAGCTATCTGTGAACAATGTGTTAAAAGTGCTGTAAATAATTTGTAGTATCTCACTTACTTAGTGTGCCAGGCATATACATGTGTGTTTCTGTATCTGTGAGTACTTTCTAAATATACATTATTTTGCTGTTTCTGTTTGAGTTTAGATGTGCAGAATCAAGTGCTTTGTTAAAGTGCTGTGCAATGTGTAATGGGCTTGTCTTGTGGAAAAAAGACAACAGCAAAGTTAGGTTTGCTACGAGTTAAGAGATACTCTTCTTCAATTCAAGTGGTTGAATGGTGGTAAATTTTCCAATGCTGCAAGTGAAAGGCTTTTGGAGCATCCTTGGGACATCCTTGAGAGTACAGGAAAGGAATAGAAAATTTCAGAGACCAGTGCAATTGCTTACATTGCCTCTGCTTGTTGACAGCTTAACACTGCAAACATGAAAGCCACTCTTGCATCTTTACAGAGTTCCAGTGTGCTTAAGAAATTCTTCCCTGAGACAGCCAAAGTAAATACATAAATATATTCTAGCCCAAAATAAAACCCACACTTACACATTGGAGTTATTTCTTGTCTTCTCATTGAGGTTTCACAGACAACTCTTTTACTGACAGAAAGAGTTTGGCCCGTTGAATTGAGACAGTTGTGACTCACGTTTTAAGATCCAGAGCCTCTTCTCTCTTGTCTTAGACATGCTGTGGGGCACAACAACAGGTATGGGTGAGAAATTTATTCCCTAAAAAAAAAAAAAAGAAAAAGGAAGCATGAGAGATTTGGAGTACAGTTCATTGTGGAAGAGTTTGGCAACTTTGCCTATGGGATTGTAATCTGAATGTGAATTTTCTGGCAGTAAGAAAAAAAAAAAGGTAAAGTATTTTCATGTTAGGCTAGAAAAGTGCTTATTAATACACAGAAAGCTGCACTCATTTAAGCACACTTGACAGGGAATCAGAACAACCAAGCCAAAAAGATAGGAGCCTAAGTGCCCTTTGAATAAAATATAGGCACGTACCTTTAGGAAAGTGAGTCATGCGATCCCTCACTGCAGCTCTTGGGGTGGCCCCACTGGGATTTTCTTCCTCAGATTTCTGGAATTCAGAAAAAAGGCATCCTTATGCTAATTTTTCCTGTGCTTATTGGACTACCCTGAATTCAGCTGAGATTGTGGAGGTGGTGTTACAATGTGCCGTGTTATAATAGACTAATTGTTCATGCAGTCTTCAGGGAAGTGGGAATCTCAAGATTCAAATATTTTGTTCTAGATTATTTCTAACGTTTACTAAGGAAATGTTTAAATACCCTTGAGACTATAAAAGCAGCCTTTTTGTCATCCTTCCCTTATAATCCTCTGTTTTTGGTTTCTTGCCTGTAAAGTGTCCCTTCTCCTACTAGACAGGCAGAGCGTCTTTCCCTCAGTATTTGCCACAATGACACCACTCTCCTGGACTTTGGGAATGGAGGGTTCAGAACATCTTCAACATCCAGGCCTCCCCCTTCCTGTGCAGGTGTTTCTTACCCACAAGCCCCAATGACCAAGCAAAAGGGGTTTCCTTGTGAATTTTGTACTCAGCTCCCTTTGAGAGAACAGTAGGCTTGAGCTATATTTCACAGAGGTGCCTTGTGGCAGCCTCCACGCTTATGTTCAAGTTAGAGAAAGAATTTCAGACATCCTTTTGCTTGACACTTCCTCGCGTTGCCAGCTCTGAGCTGCTGTTTGTTGTGGCTCTCAGTCTAGGAGCTCAACCCTCCATCATGCATAGAAAACAGACGTGCCTCAGCACAGCCAGCTCCACCGCAAGACATGAAAGTTTAACTTTTAGGCCTGGGACAGCAAATATGTCCATTTGCTGGATCTGGACCATGCCTCTTAAATGTCCAGAAAACAAAGAGTGGTGAAACAGGATCAGTCTCTGGACATCATTGGCTGTTGCAAAAAGTAAGTCTGAAAGCAGGAATGTGAGTCATATAGGCAAGTTGGCCCAAACTCACTGCTGGCATTTGTGACTGCAACTTCTCAATATGGTCATGCCTGTTTATACCAGCAGTGTCTTCATCCTGCTCTGTGCATTGAATGGGACCACATGGATTATCATTTAGAGTAGAGTGAAGACCTTTCCAGCTCTCCCCTGATGACTTCCTTGATTTTGAAGCTGCTGTAAAGTCATTGCTATGTCATGTTCCCAGATCCCATATTTTATTTACTGGTACTGAATGGTTGTCTATGTCAGCTCCAGTTACAAAAACAAGTGGGATCTTTTCTGGCAGATTTTCAGGATACAGTCTCTGATGGATGTAGAGTGCTAAACCACAAAAGGCATATGAAATGGTGAATGTGAAATGTGAATTCTCACTATTTCTTTATAAGGAATGGTTTTCTCCCCATAGAAACCTTGCCATGCAAAACAGTGAATAACAAATACAATCCACATTACAGTGTACATAATAAAGCACTGATCACTTGCGGCATTGGCAGGCTGCAATGGTGAGCAGCAGGGCAACACTTTCAGAATTGTTAGCAGAAAACAAGAAATAATGATGATTATTTATTTGTGATCAGTTCTCTCCTTTATGGATGCTGGTCACTGGGAGAATATCCACTAGCTGGCTGTCGTGTTTCACCTGAAGTTTTTCAGATACCATTACAGTCTGTGTTGTATTGGCTGCTAATACTCCTCCCAAGCAGAGTTTCTATCATATTATTTGTCCCACTGTTGAAATGAGTTACCTGCTATGGCATTACTACTCAAGACCAATAGGTTATTAGTTGGAGATGCTCCATCACTGGAAGCATTCAAGGTCAGGTTGGATGGGGCTTTGTGTTACCTGATGTAGTGAAAGATGTCCTTGCCAATGGCAGGGGGAGTGGACTAGATGATATTTAAAAGGTCCCTTCCAACCCAAACCATTGTATGATTCCATGATTCTTTGATATGTCTGCAAGACAAAGTTAAGAGAGGACTCATGAGTGTGCTATCTCCTATGATTGGTCCATATTGCTGATTATATCCTGTCTGCAAAACTGGCTGTAGCTAAAGTTCAAATAATTCATGCTGTGTTCTGGAAGAATGGAGCTCAGTTTCTACTGGTTGGATGTGGTCTTACCAGGATGCACTTATCCCACCCCTATTGCTAGTGGGGAACATGTGCAGTTTTGGCCTGGTCTGTAGGGCCTGGATTCACTCCTGTGTCTGTGGATTGGATATTACACCTCAAATATATCTCTCTCCCACTGGAAAGTTCCAAAACTTATGCTGCTTCAGGTTTTTGTGAAATTTTGTGATACCTGTGGTGTGTGGGTCTGATCTTGTTACCAGGCTCTGAACAGCACCGAGTTGAAAATATAGATATATCAAAAGACCTACTAGAGCTTATGTGCACTTTTGGAAAGTGGAAGCTGAACAAGGCTAAATATCCCTCCTGAAAATGTACCTCATTTGTATATCTGTGATGAATTTTCAAGAATTACAGTGGAGTTGGAAAGTGATGGCTGTTATCAGTCCACAAACACATCTAAAACCTAGAAACGTTGACAGTGGATACACTGCTTTCAACCACTGCCTTTGGGCAGCAGATCAGATTATATATACGAGCCACCCAAATCACACACTTTCCCAGGTGGGCATTAGCAGAACCATCTGGCAACTAGAAGTCTCTGGGGCAGACAATGCAACTTTGAGCTGGATTAACTTGGAAGTTTCAAATGCTACCATTGCTTTTCGATAATCAGAGAGGGTTTTGGCCCTTGTGAATCAGACAGCCATTTGATTGGGGGTAGAAAGAATTATTCAGTTATTTATCTTCAGCCTTGTTCAGCTTTCTGTGAGGTCAGTCTAAATCATCTCTCTTAGAGCACATATACTGAGCAAGTATATATGCATGGCTCAAATCCAGCCAATTTTGGGGATGAATAAGTTGGTTGAGCATGCAGAGATGATCTGTAACAATCTTGGAGCTTTATGTGGTGTGGCAGACTGTGGGTAATTTTGGACAGAGAGTACCCACTGTTGTTAATTCACAGATATGGTTTAGCTTTTGCAGTATTTCAGCAGTGACAAAAGCTCCCACAGCCTCACCATAGGCCTTCTTGATAACAACTGACAAAATCTGTATCTTCCAAATACATTATATCATTAGATGAAGTGGACAAAAACAAAACAAGTATGTTTATGACTTAGCCTGAGGAGATAATTAACTTCTGAGTGCTGAGATCCTTGATTGCATTCCTAGCATGATCTTAATTGGAAGTCTGAACTTGTAAAAGGTTGTAGTGTTTGGAGGGTATCTGAAATGGTTCGCTGAGAAATTGTTTGTTCATAAATTTGAAAGGTAATCCAGACAAATACCTTTTCCTTTGCCTTTGTTGTAATTGTTGTGGTTGATGATGATGATAAAAATAATCTATTACAGCAGCAGCAAAGGCACCAGACTATGCAAAGAGAACATGTATCAAAATGTATTAAGCCACTTCAGGGAATTTCAAAAGAAGTAATAAGTTTTACAGAAAGGGCTGAATACATACCAGATTATATTACTTTGAAACCTGTATTGCTGCTTCAGATTGTGGTACAGTACTTTTCTCTGCTGAAACTATTGACCCCTTGTGTGTCCTCAGCAAGAATTTTCATGATCTAAGTATTTTGCATGGAACTATGTTATGTTGTGCATGCAGTACAGTAGGTTGCTAGTGTAAGAGGAAAATGCCATTCTGTTCTGCTGATTTATCCTGCTGTTAGATGTGGGAGGCCCTGGATGGAGATGAAGTTAGCTCAAAAAATTGAAATGCTGAGTTTATGGTTGGGCAATTACATATTTGATACTTTAGAACCAGCTGTAAGTCTTTCTGTTGACCTGTTGGACTAGCTGGATTGGATTAGCTATTGGCATTGACAAAAGGTCTACATGACACAACGTATTTCCATGCAGGGACACTAAAGCTACGAGCTAGTAAGGATACCAGCAGTAAAGCTGCTATGATATGGTGCTCCAGTCACAGAAGGACTAATTAGCTCTGCTGAGAGCGACTGTAATGGCCTGGGATGATCCAGCACTGCTTCCCATACATGTGCTAGACTATACGTTGCGCTTTGTGGATCTATCCTCAGAAGGCTGAAAGATGTATTAAAGGGCAGATTGATGAGGAGAAATAACAAGCCATGTCTTCAAGATAACTGCAATAGCAACAAAATCTCCAGAAAAAAATCATTCAAAAACTCTTTAGTTATGCTACTTTTCTGAGGCCAGCAAAAATCTCTGCCCTTTACCTGTCCCAGTTATAGGCACTTGGCTACCAGTTGCAGGTGTCCCAGCTCTCTGTGTGATCAGAGAGGGCCACAAAGTGCATCCTTCATTCTGTCCAAGGACGAATCCATAGAGTAACAGAGATCATGTACGTTTCACCTACATTTAGTTGCTCAAAGGTTGGGA